>NC_086368.1:15271920-15984420 GCF_036324505.1 Eleginops maclovinus | reverse complement strand
TCCCCGTTTCATTGATGTGCAGCATCCCGTCTCTCAAATGCACAAACACACACACAGTAGCGTTGTAGATATAAATACCTCTGTTATGGTACATGTAAGACTCAGACACACACTCTCTCGTGCATTCATACTGTACATGTGCGCTTCATTAACACAAAAGTCCTCCAACCACACAAACCCACACGAACCATTAGAGCGGAGTGCAGTCTGCGGAGTGTGGCGGTGGAGCCGATTGGTGTACTGGCCCTTCAGACCTCAAAAAGCATTTTTTATTAAAAATCAATATATCATTTTATCAAGGAGGGAAAAGTTGTACAAGAGGACAACTGAGGTTTCAGACGGCCACCGCCTTCTTCTCCTTGTATGTGGCCATCATCTTCTTGATCTCAGCTATCGCTTTTCCTGGGTTCAGACCCTAGAATGAGGAGCAGACAGACGAGGCAAATGCAGTGAGAAAACAGCACAACCAGCACGATATATGTATTTGAAGTATTGTTTGATTTTGAACAATCAACATGCAATTCTGCTGACGAAAAAAAAATATTGATATTCTTTTGAATGTTAATCTTTAACTAACTACCAAATCTCTCTTTATTTTAAACCAGGAACAGCAGACAACATTTCGAGACATTTTGTTTTTCTTTTCAATGCAGCCTTTCTTTTTTCTGACTCCACTGATATCTTGGCTAAACTAGAATGACTGCAATGCAAAATATAATATGATGACCGAAATCGCTAAAATACCAGTCTCAGTGTTTAAAGGGCAGGAGACTTGAGCTGTGTTGCGCTGTGTGGCTGTGAATGTGTACACGCAGGTACCTTGGGGCACGTCTTGGTGCAGTTCATGATGGTGTGGCAGCGGTAGAGGGAGAAAGGATCCTGCAGCTTGGCCAGACGTTCCTCCGTGAACTCGTCTCGGGAGTCAATCATCCAACGGTACGCCTGAGAGACAAAACAATGCAACCCATGAGCTCTTCATTCGTGGTATTTTTTAAATACAAATTCAGAATTAAGAGTCATTTGCATCAATACTTTTGTGTGGACACACACCTGCATGAGCACAGCGGGGCCGAGGTATTTGTCTCCGTTCCACCAATAGCTGGGGCAGCTGGTGCTGCAGCAGGCACACAGGATACACTCGTATAGCCCGTCCTACACAGGGAAGAAGGAGTGCTATTTATTTTCATGGGACTTTTGAGGGCATTTGAAAACTTCAATATGTTACCAAAAATTAAAACCAGTGGGGTACCAGTTTCTGTCTGTCCTCCACCGACTGCAGGTACTGATTCTTCCCTTCGCTGGTCTCATCCTTCTTCTTCAGGTAAGGTTCGATGGACTTGTACTGGGCGTAGAAGTTACTCATGTCCTGCAGCGACACAGTTGGCATATACGTCAGAAGGCAAATTTATGGAAAAAGGCTTCAGCAAAGCACTGAAGAAAAGCTGGTGTTTGTTTAAGTGTAAAAAAACGCTCCTAAAACTTTTGCTTGGTTAACATAGCGCCAGGAATATATGTATTTGTAGAGTGTGTAGTTTTAGTCATGAGTCTATAAATCAAGAATGTTATTTCAATATAGGCATATATAGCCTATATTATAGCTAGGCAATCTATACAGCAAATGTACCACGCACATATATATCCTGAATAAATTAAACAAAAGACTGAATGAAAAGTCGTCACTCATTGTCCGTTTAGTGATGTTTGGGTTGAGTAGAATCATAAGTGAATGAAAAACTCAGAGGCAAACAGATTTGGGCAACATTGCTGGACATGGTTGTAGAGTAGCACCTGTTCTCAGTGGAGTCAGTTAGACTCAGTGATGGTGGACAAATACTCACAGGTACGAGATCCTTCACCACATACATGTGTGGCAGAGGGTAAATCTTAGACGGCTTGCTAGTGTTGGTGTCAATCTTGTTGAGACAGGCAAGTGTGTTCCCTCCATTAATGTTCATGGCACACGATCCACAAATACCTGAAAAGAAGAATGTATTTAATTTCTGAGACAGGACAATTTGAAGACAAAATGTGTTTTGTATCACAATAGTGGAATTTTTTTTATTTCGGAAAAGAAGAGTTATGAAGACTGTCATGCTATGTTTCTGTAAATTGCTTTACCCTTGCCTCCATGTTACTGACCTTCTCTGCAGGAGCGGCGGAAGGTCAGAGTCGGGTCCATCTCATTTTTGATCTTGATCAGGGCATCGAGAACCATCGGGCCACATCTATATGTAAAAGAACAAAACCAGCTAGTAAGTCCATTAGGTCAAGACATGAGTGTAAAATATCTCTGATATGTTTGACTTGTCTAAAAAGTTTCAGATTGTTTTGGCTTCCAAGCATTTTTGTTTTATTTTTGGCTGCAGTGTCATGTTAACTGAGGTAAGATGAGAGTGTCTCCAAGCTGATTAGATAACAGATAATTGAGAGGATTGGAAATATGCCAGACTCTTAGATCCACTTAAGTTAAATTTACCTGGAGGCTGTTCTCAATTAAATAAACATGCCCCCGGTTTACACGTGATCGAGTACTGCTTTGAACTAACGAAGAGATTCGCCTCCCACAATGCAAACAAACCTAATCAGTTATTAGCAGTGCCTTTTTTTTTAAAAAGTGTCATAACATAATAAAGGATAAGAGAAGATTTGTTCTGAGAGACTAGAGAACAGATTCAGCTTCACTTCGGCCACCATCAGAAGAAATCAGCAAAAATTGTTGTGAATTATTACTTGCGTATTTAAGTAACTTAGGATTGAAAAACCCAGGTAGACACACTTCTTTGCGGCAGAGGAAAGAGCCGTAACACTTACGTGTTGAGGTCGATGTCGTAGGTTTGCATGCGGGGTTTGTCCCCTGGAGTGTCGGGGTCCCATCTGTACACCTGGAACTTCTTTATTCTGGGCTGAGCTGCTGGAGCCGCTGCTGTCTGGGCATACCGCACCGCCTGAGGGCAGGGACAAGGGGAGGAAATAAAGGTTATTTGAGACTCTTTTCATTACACACTGAAAAAAATGTCTCTACTGCAATAAAAAGAACATAACAAAAACATTGTACTTCACTCGCTTTTCTCAATATCAGTGGACTTTCTGTGATAAAAATGTATGCAATAAAATATAACATTGACCCTAAACCACTGCATAAGTGAACGCACAAAAGCACACATTATAATTTCTTGACAATATCCATCAGTCACGATATTAAAACCGGGTGCATGGCATGGTTAATATAATACATGAATCAACATTGTCTGGTTATTTGACTGAATTATATACCTCAAACATGTCAAACCTTTTTATTATAAAGTAGTTATATTAGCTAGTTTACGTCACTATAATTAGCTTAACATTGTTTACATGTTTGTTTTGCTCATTTCCTGTCATGTTTCCTGTTTACGTGGACATTACTCGTCTGCATTTAAAGATAAACAAATACCATACAATAAAGAACAACTGTACAGGTTGTAAGTGATTGTTTGTCAGTCCAAAGTCAGGTGACAGTGAGGGCTAACTAGTAGCTGGACTACGTAACAGGAGCTTCAGAGCATAGACGAAGCCTCCCGCTGTCAACATGGAGTGCGTTGTTGCTACGATGTGAGAAACGCGATGACAGAAGCTCTAACTGAACTTACGGTTAGTTGAGACGGTTTCTTTATTATACTGTTTAATGTCTACTTACCACCAGTCCTGCAGGAGAGCGTAATGACAAAACCCCACAGCGGCTCAAGGACGAGAGGCAAACAGCCGACATTTTGGATATTCTCTGACCTCCAACGCCTGCTATCCCAGTATGCACCCGGGCTGCGTCATAGCCCCGGTGGGAGCGAATGTTTTGGTGACCGGCGTTTACCGGTCACACAACACCTCTTGGAAGTAGTAATTAAACATTGCATAGGTCAAAAATAAACACATATATGGTATCAATTAACTGTATATATCATAACTAAAAACATACAGTGATGGGAGCACTGTCTCACAGCTTAAATAGCTCTTTTGTTTTGATTTCGCAAAAGTTACTCTGGTGGTTTATAACACTACATTTCATATTGTTTTGAACCTAGATAGCCCTGAAATAATGTTATTTAGTTGACCTCTAGAAATGTTATAATCATCCTTGGTAATGATAGATGATTATATTTCAATAATGATGCAGGCTTTATCTTGTCAGCAGTAGACGGGCGGAGCTTCGGCAGAGGACATCTACGAGACGACCAGGCTTTCAAATTAAACGAACCTTGTGCGCTTGTGTCAGTTGTGGCACGGCGTGTTGGACTCACATAACAGTGAGTATCTTAGCAGTAAAGCTGTGCTAAGGTCACTTAAACGTTTATATTCTGTTAACAAGAAGACCGTGGTGAAGGAGTGCTTTTGAAGATGGTGTTCCTGTCTTTGTCTAGCTGGATCCGAAGCCGTGGACCTGACAGATATTGGAAAGTTCAAGAAATAATCAAACATGCAAAGGTAAGGCCACGACTATTTTCTGGAGGGGAATATGGCTTAAACGGTTATGTCAAACGTTGTGGTGTTTGTAATATTTAAGTCTTTGGGGTGGTTAAATTTGAAATCTCGTTCAAACCAGACCTTCAGTTAAAGTAATTTGCAATGTGTATCTGCTGTGTAAAGATGACCCGTGTTGTTTGAGTCCTCATCATTTGAATCCAATGTACTGCATGGAGCATAAGTAATGGTGGTCATATGGTTTTAGTCATCCCTTCTGTCGCTTCCTCCTCCAGCACTTCAGAGGCAGGAAGAACCGCTGCTACACGCTGGCAGTGAAGGCGGTCAGGAGGGCTTTCGTCTACGCCACCAAAGGTCGGAGGCTCAAGAAACGCAACATGAGGACGGTGAGACAAAACAATACTCAAATATAAAATGTACAGAATTTACAATGCAAGCGTAAACATTTGTTTGCAGAAACAAATTGATTGAAACCTATAGAGGAATGAAAACAATTGTAAATAATGTGCAACATTTAAAACAAAACTAAAAGGATTGACCCCGTTGTGATTTCAATCAACATTAATTGTTTTGGTTTTGCTCATTTATTCAGCTCTGGATCTCACGCATTGCAGCAGCATCACGTGAGCATGGCATGAAGTATCCCGTTCTAATGCACAACCTCACCAAGGTAAGCTGTGCTGAATTCCGCAATGGTGCACCCATCCTCTCTGTTCCCCATGCTGTTTATTTACTCTTTCTGTGTGTGACATTTTTTCTCGTCCTTCATACAGACCAGTGTTCAGCTAAACCGACGTGTGATCAGCGACCTGGCCATCACAGAACCTCGGTCATTCCTCTCACTTGCAAAAGTGGCGCGTGCTCGGCAACAGGAAGGCTTCCGGGCAGCATTGGGTGACGGCAAAGAGCCTGCTGGTATCTTCTCCCGTGTTGTTTTGCTACAGTAAAGGACTAGCTTTAGTTACAGATTTCTTATTGTTATGTGTTTTAAAGAACAGTGGTCGCGGACTATAAAAAATGTTCATGAAACAATTAGTCAGGCACCCACTCCACTAATTTCTTTACAGTTGTTGCTTTGTCTAAGTATGTTTCATACAAAAATACAAAATTCATTTAGTTAAATAGTTAATTTTTGAGTCGCATTATTGTTTACTTGAGTGCTGCCGAGAAGACTTGTAACTGTATGGCAACCCAGAAGTTAGCATCCCCTTGGTTTTCAACGAAAAACTATTGAATGCAGAGCGACGAAACCACAAATGCACATCTCATTACCAGGGTCAGGTCATCATACAGTACGGGGCTGAAAAATGCCTGATCAGAGAGCAGACAATGACATGATGCTCCTGTCTCTGCCTGCTCCGTGTAGGTGTAGGTAAAAGGGATACAATATATTGCTCAGGGACACTCTAGTGTCTACGAATGACTGACCTTGAGGGTTTCTCTGCTATGCTCACCTTCACCCATTCTGCGTTTTTGTGTTGCCATGAAAACAGGTTAAACAAATGTAGATGCCTTTTCCTTTTAAGTCTCTTTCTGATAATTCCAGCCATGGCCAATTCTTGAGGACTTTTCTAAATTCTTTAAAGGTGTAGGTAGAATAGTTGTGTGCACTCTTGTATCATAACAAGGATATTGTTATAGTCCAAGATGGCAGATAAAACTGTAATTGTTTGTCTACTTTCTGTCCGCTTTGGTTCCGCCACTGTTCTAGCTACAGTGTTACAAGAAAATACTTCTACAGTTGCCCTAAGTACCTCCAGTATCATGATGAGCAATTTCCACAAGCCTCCTTTGCATAATGCAAACTTTTGGTTAAGTTATGATTTGAGGTTGATTGTGAGTTTTGGGAAAAAGAGTGGCCTCAAGTTTGTGTTAATGACTTGTCTCTGTAAATATATATTTTGCCATTTGTTTTGGCAAGGTTGTCCTCTAAATGTTTATTCATTAAACATTTTTGATATATATTCTGTCTTTCTGTCTTCAATTTAAACATGTTAAAGATGTGATTATCGTATATATTTTAATTAGATTAGATATTTTTAGCTCTTATGTTGGCTGCTTTGTGCCTACATGTGTTCTTCTATTATAGCCTTAATTGTACACACTATGCACAATTTTAAAATCTTGAGCAGACAACGTGTGTATACAATTATCTTTATTCAATAAACTCAAGATAATCAAGATGCACACATACAACCAGGTTTCATTTTATATTCCCCAAGTACCGACATGTAGTCTTGATTATTGCTCTTCACTAGACAAATAGTGGTAGAAACAACTCAAAAGTGCACTTGGGCACTGAGTTTAAATTTAAATATATTTCCGTTCACGGAAACATTTCAATTTCAAAGTTAACTATACTTAAGATAAATTTACTATTTCTAAACTTTCTTTGAAAACATAGCTGTTTTTCTGATGAAAAGTTGAATTTCAAGGTATGACACTACACACATACTGTAAATATCTTTTTAATGCATTGTACAACATTAGCACAACCTTAAACATCTAAAGCTTACAATTCAATACACATTAACGGAGCAGTAATATTAATTCCACACATCATATATAATAGGAAAACCTTAGCAGGGAACAACTGACTACACAATGAATACGCTGTTTTACATTTTTACTACCTTTTGCTGATGATTCTTCAGATAGTTTTTAATGTAGGCCATTGCTCGTAGTTTACAATATTTTTAAGGAATAAAAAGAATCTGAATACTTCTTCCAACACTGGATACAAAGCGCACATGCAATAAACTTCAATGACCTTCAATTTACAAAACCAGACACAGCCTGATGCAACCTAAAGGAAACTAAATTTGAGTGATTTCCATGTATTAGGACCCTCTGCGGCTACCGTATACTTTTGGGTGGGACTACATCATGAACTACATGAATGACCTCTACTGAGGACAGGTTGTTGGGACAGCCAATGAGAAACAGCAATACTTGATACCAGCCAATCCTCGCTGCAGTTGTTCAATCGAACCTGTAATCCCTGCTGCATATGCGCAGAAGATTGCAGCATGACACGAGTGTAGTGAAGAGTGCAGTGACAGGTCTCTCGCTCCACACACAAGCGGATAAACTGTGTTTTATTCATTCTCGTCAAAATGTCGTGGCTGTTCGGCCTGAACAAGGGGCAGCCTGAAGTGCCTCCCGGTCTCCCGGTTCCTCCTGCACCGCCTGCCCCGCCGGCTGGAGGCTCCAGCGGCGGTGGAGATAAACCCAAGGACAAATGGAGCAACTTCGATCCCACCGGGCTGGAGAGGGCTGCTCAGGCGGCCAAGGACCTCGACAAGTCCCGTAAGTGTTGTGCATGACCGGGTAGCTAAATGGAGGGTTATCCTGATTATAAGACTGCCCACAGAGAGTCGTGATGCTCCACCATCCAGATCCTCTCCCGTTCCGGTGGTGGTCGCTTCAGTGATGCTGTAGCTTTGGAAATGAGGCCCACACTAACACAGCCAGCTTCTGTAAATGTGAATTAAATGTCAGCTTTGGGAAATGGTTGGTTGATTATGAGAACAACGCTGTGTTTCTCTCACATTCATTCAAACTATTGGACTGGGTTCAAAGGTCATCACCTTGCCATCTGGCATGCAACACCCAAAATGTATTGTTTCTCATTCATGCATTCATAATCTGAAGCATTGACCTTATCTGCTAAGGTAACATGAAGTGAACAGAGAGTAGAGACACACCTGTGAGGATTAAGCGTCATGCAAGCATGCTACATTGATCACTGAAAGTATCCATGTTTAAAAGCCACCGCGTCTCCTACTACCGTGTTGTTGACTCTCCTCTCTCCTCTCTTGTCCACCCAGGACATGCCAAAGAAGCTCTGGAATTGTCTCGAATGCAGGAGCAGAGCACTCAGATGGAGCATCAGAGCAAGATAAAGGTACAGTGGAGACGTGTACTATACTACTTTTTTTCATCTCCAACAGGGAATAAAGGTGATATTATACACTAAATAATACACTCTTGTGTGTTTCTCTGTAACAGGAGTACGAAGCAGCAGTTGAGCAGATCAAAGGGGACCAGATACGAGTCCAAGCGGAGGAGAGGAGGAAAACTCTAAATGAAGAGACCAAACAGCATCAAGCGGTGAGACAGAGAGGCTCTTTATGTTATTTAATATTTTAAGATCAATTAGAAGTATGCTTTAATGTGAACGAGAGAGGTTTGAGTTGCATGGTTATGTTTTTTTTATGTTCTGTTACAGAGAGCTCATTTTCAAGATAAGCTGGCCAGACAGCGATATGAGGACCAACTAAGGCAACAGGTGAGGTCATCTCCCAAATATTGATTAAAAAAGAAAAAGTCTTAAATTGACATATTACTAATATATATTTACTTTACAGCAAGCACTGAATGATGAGAACCTTCGCAAACAGGAGGAGTCTGTGCAGAAGCAGGAGGCCATGAGGAAATGTAAGAGACTTCACCTTAACAGGATCTTGCTTTTGAAGATTTTGAGCGGTGGTTTATAGGGGTGTAACGGTATACGTATTCGTGTTCGCTCACTGACAAGCTGCAGCCCCGTGCACACAGATCTGCCGGGGACAGGGAGCACGGAGTGTTCAAAACGTGCACTTTACAAGGTTCGATGTGGACTACGCTCGTTTGACATAAGTTTTTCGCGTAAACAGGAGCAATCTGTCCAAGCAGCTGGCCAAAAGGCATCATATTCAGACGGAGAATACACAACTTTCTGCCCTTAAATCAAAGCTCTGTTGCCCCAATTATGTGTAAGGTGGGAGAAATACTTAAGTGTAAGTGTTGATTATATTTCACATCATTAATCCAAATCTGTAAAGTAACTAAAGGTATTAAATAAATGTAGTGATGTAAAAGTACACCATTGACCTCTGAGTTACAGTGGAGTGGAAGTACAAAGTAGCAAAACCTGAAATACTCAAGTACAAGTATCTCAAAATTGTACTTTAGTAAGTCTACTTAGTTACTTACTGGAGGTATATGTGTGCTCGCAGCCTAGAATCCACGATATATATATTAAATAAAGCAATTTTAATTACATTTTTAAATTCATTTTATTCTGTTTCCAATTTGTTTAGTTTTTCCCTAAACAAACAAAAATAACAACTAAAAATACCATTAATTCCACAGTTGTTTATGTTCTATCCATAATAACATTCACAATTATTGTTGTTGGATCTTTTTATATAGCGACAATAGAGCATGAGATGGGGCTGAGGCACAAGAATGAGCTCCTGCGTATAGAGGCTGAGACCAAAGCACGAGCCCGGGTGGAGCGAGAGAACGCCGACATCATCCGCGAGCAAATCCGTCTGAAGGCTGCAGAACACAGACAGACGGTCCTGGAGTCCATAAAGTAAGAAACACACAGACCTCTTTAAGATTTTACACTAGTTTTTATGATTTTGGGGATAACATTTTTATATTTTTATTATTTTTTTGCTTCTTCTGCTTAATTCCTGTTTCTGTGCTTACTATTTACACCAAAGCAAATTCCTCGTATGTGCAAACCTACTTGGCAATGAACCAGATTATGAAGCTGTTAAGATGCGTACTGAAAGTTCTTGCTGTCCTTAATCAAGTTACTAGTTCAAACTGAAGGTATTAAAAACGAATACCAATATAAAACTGTAATAAAATAAGTTTTGTGTTTTAGAAGGGATTTTTTTTGTATGTTGAGTAACAGTTGCATCATGTGAATGCCCAGAAGGCATGCTGATGGAGACTTGTATTTGCTTTTAGGACTGCAGGTGCTGTGTTTGGAGAAGGATTCAGAGCCTTTGTGTCCGACTGGGACAAAGTTACAGCCACGGTAAGACTTTTGTTTCCTATCAGAATCAGTTTAGGGAATGATTTAACTATAAATACATAATAGGAGCTGAATTTGCCACTGAAAAAAAGACCTGTCAACTACTGAATCATGTTCCTTTTATAAAAGGCTTCTAACAAATTCAGTCCTGAACAAAAAATAAATGGTTAAAGCACCATTTCATACCGTTGTTAAAAAGAAGTACCAAAAGAACAATCTTTCCATTACATGTATTTGCAAATGATTTATTAAATTTTTAACAAGTTAAAAACAAATCAACGTAAACTCTTAACATACTCATAAATAACAAACTGAAATAAATATTTCATCTCCTAAAAGGGGAAGGAAGAAGTATACACTTTATATTATCCTAACCCTTCTCCACAATTGAATGAACTTCATATTCATCATATATATGCAATGCAAAAAAAAGCACCCCATTGCTTTTATTCATTTTGCTACTATTGCGCCATTTAATTAAGTTCTAGAGTAACAAAACATTTTATTGTTGAAAGTTTGGACTGTCTGTTTCCTGACATGGCTTTGTATTTAGAGGTTTTCCGTGATCCTCAGAGGGAGCATTATTGTGAATGTTGTCTAACTGTTCCATCACACCACCAGGTGGCAGGGCTGACCCTTTTAGCTGTGGGAGTTTACTCGGCCCGAAACGCAACAGGGGTGGCGGGACGATACATCGAGGCCAGGCTCGGGAAGCCGTCGCTGGTGCGGGAAACATCCCGATTCACTGTGGCAGAGGCGATCAAGCATCCAGTCAAGGTAGAAAAATAACCCATTGATCCATTGCTTGTTTTGGTAGCTGCAGATTATGATATGCTCATTTTACTTTTTCTGGTCCCTATTTAGACGGCCAAGCGACTGAAGAGCAAACCTCAGGACGCTCTCGAGGGAGTTGTGCTCAGTGTAAGTGGACATCACAAAACTACAGAGGATGTAACAAACATTTATTTCTAAAGTGATGATGTTAATCTATTTTTCTCCTAGCCTTCCCTGGAGGAGCGTGTACGTGATATTGCCATAGCAACAAGAAACACTAGGCAGAACAATGGCCTGTACAGGAACATCCTGATGTACGGCCCGCCGGGCACGGGGAAAACTCTGTTTGCTAAGGTAAACCTGAGTGCTGAACGAAGACTGATTTTAAACTCCTACTTGTATAGAACATGTCTAACTGTAAGGCGTTTCTTTTTCTATCGAGTAGAAGCTGGCAGTGCATTCTGGGATGGACTACGCAATCATGACTGGTGGTGACGTGGCACCCATGGGCCGTGATGGCGTGACAGCCATGCACAAAGTGTTTGACTGGGCTGGCACAAGTCGACGAGGGTAGGCTTCTTAATAGCTGATTACATTACACACATTTTCCGACAACTGTTCAAACAGCAATACTATCGTCTCTAGATACAAAACCAACAGTCTATCTTATCTTGTGTTTTTTATCCTGTTACAGACTTCTGCTTTTTGTTGATGAAGCGGATGCATTCCTTCGCAAGAGATCCACTGTAAGTTTATTTAATTTCACAGGAACCTAGGTTTATAAAATAAATCAATCTTGTTTTTTGTTTCAAAATCTATGTTCCTATTTTCAAATTACCCCTGATGTGTTTCTGACTACATATTGTGCACCCTTAACTCTTGTTTTTGTAGGAGAAGATCAGTGAAGACCTCAGAGCCACTTTGAATGCATTCTTGTACCGCACTGGAGAGCAGAGCAACAAGTAAGAAATGATTTACATTCTGTACAAATGAAACCCTAAAATGGTGGTCATTTACACATTATTTACCTTCAACTTCCTACTAAGTGTTTTGATTTCTGTGTTTTTCTATCAGGTTCATGCTGGTGTTGGCCAGTAACCAACCAGAGCAGTTTGACTGGGCCATAAACGACCGTATTGATGAAATAGTAAACTTTGCTCTGCCGGGTCCTGATGAGAGGGAGAGGCTGGTGCGGCTGTACTTTGACAAATATGTGCTGGAGCCCGCCACAGGAGGGAGGCAGTGAGTACTATCCCAGAAACACAGCAGTTAAATAGGTCAAGTCGCTGTAATTAGGTTCAGTCCACCATGTTAAACATTCACATATAGATATATTTTATCCTCATTTTGATGACTTGTATTATACTTCATAGAGTTATGCTTGGCTGAAAGTCTGTGCCAGGATAAGGATTAGTTTTAGGCCCTAGACGAATGTAGTGAAATTGCCTGCTGGTCATCTCGATGCATTAACTAACAAAGAAGTAATGGAGGCTGAAAAGTGAGATTGATAGGAGATAGGAGAGGAGGCAATGAACTGAGCTCTCATTAATATGTCCTTGTGTTTTGTTTTTTTTTTTGCAGGAGGATGAAGCTGGCACAGTTTGATTATGGCCAAAAGTGCTCCGACATAGCGAAGCGGACAGACGGCATGTCAGGAAGAGAGATCTCTAAGCTGGGCGTGGCCTGGCAGGTACGTCCCCTCTTGAAATCGTGAATCCATAGTTCCATTGTTTCTTATAAACGGCAATTTAGAATCTTAGTCTCACAGTCCTTTACTTCAAAAATGCTACATCATTTATTTGGTAGAAAATATATTTAAAGACCAGTTGTGTTGATTCATGTTCTGTTTCAGGCGGCGGCATATTCCTCTGAAGATGGCGTCCTGACAGAGGCTATGATTGACGCTCGAGTTGACGAGGCTGTCAAGCAGCACCTTCAGAAGATGGACTGGCTTCATGGAGACGATGAGGCTCAGACCAAGACCCTTACCCCTCCCCTAGCTGGAGCGACGGCCGGCATAGGCAAAATGGGTTTCACTCTGCCCCTAAGCGAGGCCCCAGAGGCTCAGGAGGTGATTGCTCCAGTTCTCGAGTCAATTACAAAACTAGAAGGTGAAAGTGTAGCACCATCTTCAGACAACGACCAACCAGCAGAAGGCAAAAGTGCCAACCCGGCTGGACAGGACTGTGACGATGCTGTCAAAGCTGCGACAGAAGCAGAGAGTTTAGCCCAGCCTGCTGCCCCCACTGACAGTGAAGGCAAAGTGACAGAAAATGAAGACAAAGCTGCATCTCCTCCTCCAAAGGATGGAACTCCAGTTTAAGACTTAGGTTTGTTCGGTGGGCAGCCTGGATTAGAAAGATTAGTGCCCGGCCTTTTTAACTAGTATGTCCGTTTGTCTTAAAGTCTGTTGGACTGTCTGTGACAAAATGAGTTCAGCAAGTAGGAGCAAATAACCTACTAAAATAAAAATGATGCCTGAGACTCTTTGATCTAATATATATTATGTACATTGTAAAAGTGTACTTTACACACCAGATTGTGTGTCTGTAATAATAGTATATACGTGGTATGCACTGTGGAGTGTCTGTTGAAATGATTAAATGCATCTGTGTTTTTATAAACAAATGATCTCATGTTTTTTGGGTAAAGTTGCTTTTGTGATGTTACTCAACCTGTAGCAGAGGTCAAGAATTTTTAGTTAAAATGTTTTTCCGTAAGGGGCATGACATCTTTTTTTTTGTAGTTCTACATAACCCTTATAAAATGCTTATGTACAATTTTAGAAACATACCTTGCAATTAAATGATCAAGCATTAGTAAGGGTTTTCAAAGACCGTATAGTCACACAATGAATCACCTCAGAGAGGAAGAGGTGAGATTGGAGGAGGTAGTAATCCCGTCCTATGGGATTTCATATCTCATACTGACTGCTGGGGGCTTCAGGAAGCTTCTCCTACTGAACAGTCAAGGTTGTGTGACACTGTCCTTGGTTTGAAAAGCCCCATGATAAAACTCCCTGTTGGATATTATAGAATGACTTGATGTTATATGATGTACATGTTCACAGAAATATCCAAACAATCTGGTAATTCCTATCATGAAAGTGATATTTCTATGAGTTTATTCATTTAGCTTGATTTTCTTGTGTGCTCACGAAACTGCAACAAGGTCATGATCCACTTAAAGGGGACCAGCTGCATTGGGAGTCCAACTAAATTAAAGAAAGGCTAACTTCGGTGCTCGGCTGTCTTAAACCACAGCTGACAGTCAGTGATAGGTTTCCAAGTCACAGGCAGATTTACAAATAATCGATTTTTGCTTGGAATTCAGTTGTCAGGGCAACTTTAACAGCAATCTTAAGAACGGTAGAAAGTCACAACTATTGAACTGTCATCTTAGAACCTTAAACCAACGGTTGCTTTAACAATTGCAGCCTTTGAGGGTAACGTTAAGGTAATCTTAATTTCTTAAATCTTCAGCCTACACCTTTTTTTGGTCAGCAAAACTTTGCTTTGGTTAGTTAACATTTTAAAAGTAAAGACGTATTGTTTTTATTTTTGATTTGTGTATTTGAGTTATAGGTTAGAAGGTGAAATGGCTAAATAAAAGTTGGTCTGGTAACTACCAAAGCCAGGCCGTGACTTGGTTTTAATAGTTTTGCCTCACTAATATTTACAAATTGAATATTTTCTAAATCATCTGTCCACATGTATCACTAACATTTAAATTTGACATGAAAATAATCAGGACAGTAACCATAACAGTGGGTAATTGAATGCTAGAAGGTTTTGTGTAACAATACTTATTTTACATGAAACCATCATGAACTTTAAAACACAAACCAAATAAAGAGCCATGACATGTTTCTTAGAGATGTTTGTTGGTTTCTTTAGAGGATTCATATGTACATACAGAAAATCAGGCACTCTGAGCTGAGCTCGCAGTTTGCAAATAATTACAATGTTTCAATTCTTTAACATTTACAAAAGAAAAATACATACTATGCCCTGAAAAATAGCATATCCAAGTTGAAATAGAATCAACATATTATATAGGAAACACACTGGAGGAGAGCCTCAGAGGTCTATGTTTGGTTATCCTTATTAACCCACCCACTTATCCAAACTAATCTATAACATATGGTCGCACAAAAACAAGCATTCAGTTCAATTATTCTTATCCCCATCTGACCCCCCCCCCCCCAAAAAAAAGAGGCAAAAAAAGTACACTTCCCAAGATCAGGAATAAAAAATCTGACATGGGCTTAAATGAATAACAACTATACGGTATATCATCTGGAGGAAACAAAAATCAGCATTCATATGCTGTACTGAAGTAGGCCTAAACCAAAGGGTCTGATGGGGAACCGTCAAGTCATATGGCTCTCCCTGAGGAGACATGGTTGAGTGATTTCACTGGACTGGGATGAAGGGCTGACCAAGGCCTGACCTTGATCAGGAGAAATAAAGGCAGAGCGAGAGCAGCCAGTTCCTCCTCTGCATAGAGGAAAAACACCATCATCCCCATTATGTCCAACAGCAGCCATGTGTCAGGTCATGACCCAAAGCTGCATATGTGTGTGTGTGTGTGTGTGTGTGTGTGTAGTTGTGTAGGCACACAATGTTTATGTATGTCTATCTACTGTGTAGATGACTGAGCAATAAGTGTGTCCATATACTAATGTCTGATTGCTTGTGATCTAGATTTGTGTGCATTTCAAGTTTCTATTGCGCATTAGTAGAAACAGACAGTGTGGAGAAAAGGCCGGTTGCTCTTCTCCTCAAACTCCTGAATAAGTTCATCCATTTCATCCTCCATGTCGTCAGTGTGCTGGATCTGCAGGGACAGAGGAGGAAGCACATTAAACACAGCCTGACTGCAAACTACACATTTTCACCAATAAATACAATTTATATATCTCATTGCACCTTTGCATAGCATTGGGAATTAGCAAATACTTACATTATCAATCAATGTCCATTTTTTCTAGATTTCTTGTCTTTAAATGTTTAAAAGTCCCTGGGTTTGTCTTTAGTTTTCTTGTTTTGTGAGCCAGAAAACCAAAAGATATTCCGTTTAATATGATCAAATACAAGCAAAAGGTGTTGGAGAGGTTAAAAAAAAAACGTTGGAAATTGTTGCATGTAGCATTATTTTGAGTATACAATTATCAAAATAGTTGCCCATTATTTTACTTCTGATCCACTTGTAAATTTGTCTACTCGTTTGCAGATCCATTTTTATTAGGTGACCACTGAAACCCTATTTTGGAAATGGGGTAAATTGGATGGCTGATTATTTCCTTTCAAAAATACTTTCTCATTTTACTTTAGCTATACAGATAAGTTTCCTTTCTAAATCACAATGTCATAGATATGTTTACAGTGCAGCCGTGTTGTACTTCAGTGGTCCTGTACAACAGCATTTCGATAGGTGACACTCACACATTGACACAGCTCACAGATGAGGAAGGCGCCCAGCGTGGCTTCCTCGTGGTTATCCTGAATGTCTACATTGATGACGTGAACAGGCTGTAGAGTCTCCTGCTCTCTTGAACTTAGATCTGGGAAACGAGAACAGAAAAATAATGCAATACAATTACAAGTGAAATTAAAACTTGGGTCTGCCTAGAAAATCATTTTGTGATAACAATGTGATATGAAAGTTGTATCAAAACAGTGTTCTTGCAAGGGAATCTGAAATACCAACAATATCCTTTCAGTCTTTACTTATATAAGAAGCCTCACCCTCCAGCACTTGGTCATAGACTCTCTCTTCACAGGTGATGACCAGGTCAAACTTATCCTTGCAGTTTTGAAAGCGCTCCGGCTTTGATTTGATGCGCTTGTTGCGGTCCAGCATGTGCAGGATGCCATTCTGTGTGTATCTTAAGAGTTGGTAGGTCAAGGAACACAGCAGGAGCGAGAGAAACACTTCAAGGTAATACAACACACTCATCAGACTATCAGAGGCAGGACCTAAGAACAATCAGAAATTGCCAGAAAACACCCAGTGGGAAAAACAAAGATATTAAGTTGTTTGAAAAAGACTGCAGATTCTGATTGCATGATGGGATTCACATCTGAATGCAAGTGTTTGTATGAAACTGCAGCACCCTCTGCTGGTGGCTGAACAAACTACCACTGAACAGCTAGTTTTAAAAATAAAAAAAGTCGATAGAAGAATCGCATTTCCGGGGCAACATAAAAACAGGATGGACTTATAACTAAAAGCTTTATCCGTACTTTTTAAGCTTGATAAATATGTATGAAAAACGAAAAAAATATTTAGTTTATCCAATACTCAATGTTAACAGCAGTCAAAATAAGTATATGCAAGACTCTCTCTACACATGGTCATCCTTCAATACAATGCCAAATATATAAATAAAAAAAGACCAACCACCAAAGTGAATTGTCTGTTATAGTGGACTATGTATTTTTTTAAAGAAATCCATGCAAATGTGCAAGAATACAAGTCGTTTTGTAAGAAGCAGTATGTACACAAATTAATAATACAGAGGATTAACAGAGCAGCTAGTTAACACTTTGTAACATGGCACCTTGGAAATACAGGAATACAGACAACCTACGGAGGGTTATAAATACACACCTGCAATACAGTTAGATTAGAAAGTAAAATTTGGTGAAGCACATATCTCCTAGTTTTGAACAAGAATTTCACAAGAAGCATATTTAACCAGAATAAATTGAGATGACCTTCTTAGACACAGCCCTATGTCTAGATTACTTTAAGTTAACACTGTAATTAGATCAAAATCTAATAAAAACTATTACAGGAATAACAGCCTTAAAATATACAATCAAGGGGAGAGTTTTCAGGGTAGTATGCTACCTGATAGTGAAGACATGGATTATTTTAACTATTCTGAATTTTTTTAAAAAACATTAAAATTGCCTCCAGTCAGTACTTGCTGTGACTAAAAAGATAGTAACATTGCTGAACTCTCTTCGTGGGCCAGTGAGAATACAGTGGAAATGACTTGCTAATATTTTTATTTTCATATCTCCAGCTCCAACAAATTAAAAGGATTTCAGCAATGCGGTCCACAGTTTTAGTGTAGCCGCTTGCATGTGCATTCACAATCTCACTAATGAAATCCAACACAAGTAATTCCTCTTTAAATTTACTTTGAGAGCACTGTAGTCGATGTTGTAAAAAACAAAAATTGCATTTAAGAAAGCAGGAAAACTACCCTCGTTTTGTGAATAACCTTAAATGCCGTGTAGGGATTTTGAGTTTAAAATTCTGCATACCTTTGCCTTTCAGATTAGCCGTGTTTATCTCCGTTACAACATCAATTCAATTAACATCTACAGCAATTAACTATGAAAGACTGAATGAGCCAGTTGAAGTTCACTGCTGGAAATAAGAAAAAAATATTCTGTTTAAATTGACGGTGTTACTGAAGCACCAAAAATATAGTGACATGGCGGGGGAGAAAATGCATTTTAATTAAACACACAGGGAAACAGCATGTGAGGAACAACAGTGTAAACATTTAAGAATCACTCAACAATACTGAATTAGTTTTAAGAAATGTATAATTTAAAGATTTCAGCATAAATATATGATCTTCACCAAATAGTACTTACTGTTGTATTGCAAGGTGTTCTCACAACCCCTGCATATAATAGGTTTAATACAAAGCAAATGTCTGTTACACATTTTAAACATTCCCTGCGTGTGTTTTACCCATCCGTGCAGTCCCATCCGTTGTGCAGATCAAACGCCATGATACCTGCATGTTCTCCTCCATAGATTAATATCAAACACGATACATGTAGATGGGCCATGTCTACTTATCTGGTTTCCTGTATACAGTATGAATATGTGCATGTGGAAAAGTGAGTGAGAAGGGGATACAGTTCCTTGTCCTTGCGGACCAAGTCGTTGTACATCTGTACATATGTTGTTTTGAAGTCATACACATTTGGCTTATCCGGGGCAGGACCGGGTAGTTTCACATGAGACCCTGTCCCAAATGAACGCACATCAAATCCACGTTTGCTGCAGAGATGAAAAGAACAACACAGTAAATTACATACCATTTCTTGCATCAAAATTAGAAAAAAGAAAACATTGCATAAGTCAATAATGCAGTCATCAGTCTCTTTCCATGTCGAAAGTAGTACACAATGAAGTCAGCTTTTGAAGTTGTGTCCTCTAATAAAATAAAAATATATACCCTCAACGTACAACAGGGTGTTTATGGCATAGGCTTAATTAAGACATTGCTGTACACTATAGTGCGTAGATCCATTTCACCTCGTCCCCTCTTCTACACATTTTATTTCAAATTAAAATGATTTTTTTGTTTGTTTTTACTACAGCTAACTGCATGAGTTTGTCACTACGAGGGAATCTTGTCACTTAAATCCTTTTTGAACTACATAAAGTTGCACTACTTTCCAATGAGAAAAAAAGGAGCCATTAAGGATGTGATCAGCTGTAATTGTCTGGCAGTCTTGAACCATCACACACCTCAAGTAGAAGAACTAATAGAACTAGATACAGCCTTTGTACAAGGTGTGAACAGGGGCCTGATCAGAGCTGGTTAACCACTCTAAACTCCAGAAACTGCAGTTGCCCTCTTCCGGAATATTCCCTACAGGGGGGCGCTATAATCAACATGTGGGGAGAAATACCAAAAAACTCCGGCCGGTATTTTTAAACGCCCTTTCCCTGTTTGAAAACAACATCTGTGTGGATTTACGCGATCCCGGCACCTGAAAATTAGTCCTAAATCTGAGTTGAGAGTAGGCAACAGCCCCGGGGCCAACTCTAGCAGCGAGTCCATTGTTTACTGCGCAAGGCCCGACGGACGGTTTGATACCGTTTGACTCATGACAGGATCAGAAAGCGGCACAGATTCGGTTCACTTCACGGAGGTTTTCCTGGTCCTCCTGGTGGTTCTTGATTACCTGAGGATACTGTGCGCCTCCATACTGCGGTTCTGGTTGCTCGAGCACACAACCGCTACACGCAGCGGGTGGCTCGGCATTGCGACTCTTCGGCTGAAAATAATCGAGAAAGGCTGTCTATCTAAATAGTCGGTAGGTCGATCTCTGTGAGGAAGATAAACAACACAAACCCCCCTTTGTAACGCTAAGTACGATAACGCTTCGATTTCAAATACTGTGCAAGCAGCTCGTCTCCTTTAGATGGAGGAAGTTAAAATGGCGGGGCTCGGTTAGTGACTACGGCTTTATGAAGTGATGTAATATGGGGGCGGAGCTTACCGCTGGGCACGCAGAAAGTAGAAGTGACGTGACTAAACAAACATGAAATAGGATCAATCTCAATGTACATCAGGATTGTTGAACAACATTTTGAACTAATTAAAAACTTAAACCAATAATTCGATCAACGTCAAAGCCAATTAAGTAATATTTGAATCTACTATAAGAAAAACAAAGTTCAGCAGACTAAAATAGAATTTCGCTTTTTAGGTTTAGTCATCTTAGCTTTTTCTTCTCCTTTCAGTACCCTGTTTCATACAGGCAAACAGCCTTGGAGCTTTAACATTCTTTCTCCACAACTGTGTCTTTGTATGACCCAGATAGTTGATTGGCTTGCCCCAAACATTCGTAAAACAATCTCTTCTTCAGATAAGAACAGGACAAAGCTGACGCAGTGTCAGAGAGAAGGAAAGATATCCGGGAGTCCATTTTATCAGGCGGAAAGCTCCCTGGAGCCAAGCATCCTTCTAGGAACAGAGGTTGCTTCTACTGGTTATCGAGTGTTGATTATTCCCCATACGAATAATTCAATTTTGCGTAGTAAGCAAGAGAACTAAAGCATTGGTTGTGCAGGAGCTGTATCACTTGTTGCTGCAGCAAATGTCATTGTCAATTTCCAGCCTTTCAGAAGAATAACTTCAAGTACCCTCGTCGATCTTATCAAATTAGTGGCGTACTTTGACCTTATCAACATTTTAAAATAATAACACGTGACCACAGAATTAATTTGCCACATGTATTTGATTTTATTACCTACTCTTTTTATTAAGGTATTTTTAATATTCATTTTATTGCTTTGCGTCTTTAATCTTACTCTCTACACAATATTGAATGTCTTAGTGATATTGGAGTAACGCTTGTTAAGATATCCTTGTATAATTCTAAGGCCTGACATTTCAGTGATTTTCTTTAAAGACAATGTTTTCGTGTGTAGAAAACAAAAATATTAGGTAAACTCTTATCAATATCTGTCCCTTTGTTTCTACTTTTTTGCTCTTTCTTATTAAGTCATTTATTGTGAGAGAAAAAATGAAAAAAGTATAAATACTAATCAATAACAAGCTTTAAAAAGTTTCCTTTAGAATATTGGGATACAAACAATTTACTTGGTAGTGTTACAAAGAGTCTTGATATTGATTGTAAATTAAGTTTCTGTCCAGATTAGATAGAGTTAGAAAATAACATGCTGTATATGCTACAACTATTTATTATTGTTGGAAAAATCCTTAAATCGAGCCAAGCCAATTTCCCTGCAATGCATTAATGAATTGAAAATGAAACAATTTAGCGCCATTTTATGGTAAAAACAAAAAAATATATTACTCTGTATATGAACACATGTACAAGGAAGCAAGTGAGAAAAAAAAACCTTTCCATTTTTTTGTCCCTTTAATTTCTGTACCAAAATTTAGAAATAATGAGATCTAGCCCCAGTGATGACCTATTTCTGTCATCGCGAGAGTTTGTTTTTATACAGATATTTGGATATTTAATATTATCTGGAATTGATTCTTAGGAATTGTCTAGGGAAAGGAGGATGAACACATGCACACACAAGAAGCCAAACAAGTACAGCTGTAAAGTATTACAAGTGACCTCATGGTACTTTATTCACTGACAGCAGGACATAAAGGCTTTCCAACACAAGATGTTTGAAACAGTATTTTGATTTGTACACCAGATTGTATTGTCCTTCAAAAACTGAAACAGATCCATACTGAGGTGGACTTAAAAGCATAACTAGAAGGTGGAGAGATTTGTGGAAAAAATAACATTTATTTGCTGTGTCGGAGCAAGGACATGAACTGCCTGGACACGTTCACAGGCTGCACATTTTGCTGCTTTTTCTGATGCCCTCAACACCATTTCATTTATTGTATTGCTGTATAAATGCTGCCAAACCACAGAGTAACAGACACAATCACAGATGACCTTCAAATGAAAACATAACACAGCAAACTGTATAATAGTAAACTTAGGTTACCAGTTCTTTTGGTTAAGTGCATCCTCGCAGAGGTTGACAAGGCATTTTTTGCAGAGCCACAGTAGTCTGTGCTTTAATTCAGTCATAACAGTATGTGAGCATCACTATGTGGCTGATTGAAAATGTATTATTGACGGTGAGCGACCATGATTGTGAAATTAGATGTGGTCCTCATGGATGTTAAATGTAGAATTCAATGTCGCGAGTGAGTGTGGTAGGAGTATGTGTGCTGTGTAGTGGGGCTCATGATGTTTTCTGTAATGTACGCAACCAGCAAGCAGATGATGACCAGCATCACGCAAATAGCTCCCCCAACTGTTGTCATGGCAATCACAATGTCCTGCATCCCAGACGGTGGCAGGGTAAACTCAACACAGTCCCGCTGGTTTGCTTTCTGAGCTGGATCAGAGCTGGCCAAGGAGTGCAGGCAGAGGCGGTATGGGATGTTCTCATGCAGCTCAGTGAGGAGAAAGTCCCTGCAGCCAGATCCAAGATGGACACTGGCACACTCAAACTGAGTGTAGCTTCCATTCCACCAGCAGCTTAACTCGTAGCCTCCCCGCCTGTGTCGCCGGCCACTGAAAGTAGTGTGTGATGCTCGAGTTTCCTCTCTGGTTAAATTTGTCCCTGGCTCTCCACTGCTCCTCTGACCAGCTGCAGTCTCTTTTTTCATGGCGGATTCTGCCACAAGGGTCCACTGTAACAGTACGCTGCCATTGGTGAGAATATTTGCGACCAGATTCCCTAAAGACACCACTGTCCTGCAGTCTCCCTTATGACACTCGTACCCAAACAGTGTGTGTCGAAAACACAGCTGCCCCCCGATGCCTCCCTCGATTACTCGATAGGCACACAGTGGGGACACCTCATTCTCTGAGCTCCAGTTTGGTGCCCTGCTAGACCTTTCAGATAACACAGTAGTATTATTGTCTCTGTTGGTGTTAAAGGAGAAGCTATTCCCTTGGCCTGTTACCTCTTTTAGCTTTGGTGATGGCCTACTTTCGTGGCTGTGAATGCCTGAGCTGGTGTTAGTCTGTCTCAGCCAGTTTATGGTTCCCAATTGATGCCTGCCTCTAGCCCCTGATGGGGATGTTGTTGGTGATAGTTCTGAGCTGCTGCGATGAGATCCGCTGGACCCAGCTGAGTGGTGTAATGTGCAGAGCAGGAGTGCCAATAAGGCGAGCAGTGATGGTCGTTTTCGGCTTTCCATCTCACTACCTCTCGTCGAATAATTTTCTTTCACAGTGGATCAGGAGGGCTGGTGTCTGCCATTAGATCAGCTCTGCCTCAGTGCACACGACGAAACACGCGTGAAACAGAATAGCACGTCCATGGACGAGAAGGTCGGCGATGCATCTGCGATAAAAAAAAAAACCCAAAACATTTAGTCTTGCCTGTCCGTAAGACAGTTGAGTATGACCTTGCGTAGGATACGCTTGCAAGGTGAAGTTGAAAGCGCATGAACGGTGATAAAAGTCACATCTTTGCAGCGTCCAACTGACAGGCATTTATAAAAAACACTTACTAGTTTCGGTTGGAAGAGAGGATCCGGCTATCGTGCCATCAGAATCGCTTTCCTGTTCCTCTCTCTCTCGATATGAGGCTCGGGTGCTGTGCGAGAGTGCACGTAGAGGAGCGCGCGCCGGTGTGCGTGGGTGCGTGCACAGAATATTTGCAGTCATCAACAGTACTTTCTGAGTCATCATCCCACACAGTGCTTCAGGTGTCTGTCAACAATCAGATTCCTGACAGACTGACGGTTGCAGCGTTTCAACCCACCTGCTGCTCACCTGCGGGCAGAGAGGCCCACACACCAGATCTGCTGTTAGACTACCTGGCAGTGGTGGACAGAAACCAAGAACATTCACCCAAGTCTTTACTTCAGTTTAATAATCAGCTTCTTGTGCGCCACTGTATTCCCATTTCCTGCTTTATGCACTAACTCCACCACAATCTAGAGGCAAATTGTACTTTTTACTCCACTACATGCACAGGATAACTCAAGTTACTTTGAACATTCAGATTCAGACTAGTAAAACAAAATAGTATCAATAAATAGTTTATCAGGTTTTATTATGTCAAGATGAACTTTCTTGATACCATACTAAATTCACAAACTACCATAGAGTATAGTAGTGAAAATAAACTGCTCCTTTAGTAGCAGCAACATTATACTGATAATAATAATCCATCAATAATAATAGGCCAATAATATATGTATATTTAAATGGGCAGATTACTTTTACTTTACATTAAGTTGGATGGCAGTACTTTTATAATTTAACTAAGCTGTTATACATGCACATGAAACTTACAGAGGAAAAAAAACTCTCTACATTTAGCGATATTTCTTCTTCTTTATATAAGCACTTTAAATTTCCCATAACAAACAATTTGATTCACTTTTTGCTAACAAGGACACTTCAACAGGATTGATGTAAAGTCATATCAAAGTTCACTCAAATATCACTTTTTTGTTTTAATTAACAGAAGCCAGATTTTATGCTCTGAGTTTTACACCAACTTTTTAACCTTGGTGCCAGGTCATTTTCTAATCAATAACGCACGCAAGTACTTTCATCCATCTTATCTACTTAGTCTTGAATTTAAGACGTAATTTGAGTTTATCTAAATTAAAAAAATAATAACACATGTGATAATTATATTAATTTGCCACATCAAATGTAAAAGTACATTTTATTTTATTACTTACCATTTTTATACTTCTATTTTTAGTATTCTTATTATTGTTTTGTTTCTTTAAACTTACTTCCTACATAATATTGAATGTTTTAGTGATAGTGGAGTAATGCAGATTGCATAGTTTGCAGGTGTGGCTTTCAATTTGTTAATCCCCAGTAAAAATTAATTACTGTTAAAGGAGGTTCAAGCCACATGTTCTCTGTATAAAATCAGCATGAACAAGAGCACCTGTTAAGAAACAAGTTCATCCCAAGGATGAAGGAAAAAAGTATCATCAAGATGCATCATCACCCTCTGCAATGCATTTAATTAAGCAGTGCTTATGTGAGATTATTTGAAATAATAATTGCCTCATCCCAAGAGAGAAACTTGGCGACTCAGTAAACAATTAGTTCAGGAAAAGAGTAAATAGCTGACTGCGAGGAGAAAAAATGCTGCGTCAGTGGTATTGATTTAGATCCATGTGTCCCTTAAAGGTCACACAGGGTAATTGTTTTTGATGGTATAATTATAGTTTTTTTTTAATGTATTAACTATGGCACTTTAAGAACTACTCCTGAGAAATAAATGAGCAGATTGCTGGTCTGGAAAAATGCATTTCCATAACAGAGTGATCCTTTAGCATTAATTACCTAATGGGAGCAGAACAGGATGTTACAAAGCAACCCATGGCTGTTGATCTTTATCATTCAGGCAAAGGGACAGCGTTGCATTTGAAGTTGGTCGTTGATGCGTGAAGAAAACATGGAAAAGGTCTGCGTCTGCATGTACACTCAAATGATCAACATATTAGATTAAATTAACCTTGAGCCTGGTCAGCAAAGACACCTTCTGTGTGGCAGATGTGTTTATCTGTGTGTGTGTGTGTGTGTGTGTGTGTGTGTGTGTGTGTGTGTGTGTGTATATATAAACACAACAAGGACCATCAGCAGTGGTCAGGGTACGCTGAAGCCTTGATGTTTCACTCTGACTCTCACACAAAGAAAAAACAAAGTATGTCCCCATGCATTGGATGATGCCATGTCACAGGACCTCACTGTAGAGGCTTTTTTGTTTGGGTTCTTGGTCTTTACTGGCATCCTTGGAAACATCTTGGTCATCCATGTGGTGAGATAAGAAAGAGATTAGTAATTGTTGATGGAGTTGAATGTTTTGGATTGTTCTTAGTGTGTTCTGCTTGATCTCTCAGGTGTTTCAGTCAGCCGTTGACAGTCCGTCAGGAAGACTCCCACCCTCTGACACCATCTTGGTGCACTTGTCACTGGCCAACCTGCTGACCTCACTTTTCCGCACGGTGCCCATCTTTGTGTCAGACCTGGGTTTGAATGTTTCTCTTTCTCCGGCCTGGTGCCGAGTCTTCATGCTGCTGTGGGTGTGGTGGCGAGCTGTGGGCTGTTGGGCGACGCTGGCACTTAGCGTCTTCCACTGCACCACCCTGAGGCGGCAGCACATGGCCTATGGACCCCTGGCCCAGCAGAGGGAGAGGAGGCGGGTCTGGATCGTTCTAGGGCTGGTGTGGGGGGCAAACCTGGTTTTCTCAATTCCAGCTCTGATATATAGCACCCATGTTCACGGCAACGCCACCGTAGAGCTGATGGTGATCAGCTGCACCACCAGGCCTCTCCTGGGCTGTGTCTGGGAGTTCCCCTCCCTTCAACAGGGCTCAGCCTTCGCCTCCTCCTCGCTCGCACTTAATGAAGTGCTGCCATTGGTGCTGATGGTTTTCACCAACCTGGCCACACTTCATGCTCTGGCGAAGCATATCCGAGCTGTTACGGCAGGGGGAGAGTCAGGAGGAACCCATGGGGACATGGAAAAACATGTGTCAAGTGAACGCAAAGCTGCTCATGTAATCATGTCACTGGTGTCGCTCTTTGTGGTCTGCTGGGTGCTACAGGTTGCTGCTGTGACGTACTACAACCATGATGGGGGACACCACGCTGAAGGGCTGCTGACTGTGGCCCACTTCGCTGCCTCACTGTTTGTAGGATTCAGTCCCATGGTGGTGGCCCTGGGACATGGCAAGCTAAGGAGGAGGATCAAAAGTATGCTACTGATGTGGACTAAAGTTCTTAAATGTCAAAGGGAGGTCACTGAAAACGCGAGTAAATCCCCAGAGACTGAAGGCAAGAAGAAGGTAAAACAAACTGTTTTTATTGTTGAAAAAGATAGTAAGGTCTTACAAGTGAAGGAGAAAGTGAATGCAGATAAATAATGGAAGCAAAATGAAAGTGTGACAGCTTTGATAGCAGGGATGCATCCTCAATATGAAGGCACCAAACTGCATGTGCCCTCTGGACAGAACTGTTGTGTAGTATTATTTGATGTTTTTCTGAGATAATTCAAGCCAAGTCAAGCAGAGTCACAAATTATTATCGCAGGGGAATTGTTTTCTTGGTTGATTAAAACTAGTTCATGTAATAAAATCTACCATTGCTTCTTGGTTGTTTCTTTTGAGCTAAGATGTATTCAAATGATCTTTTAGCCAAAATCACAGACAATGTCTCAATATTTTACATACCAAAAAACCAAAAAAAAACAAATCAACAGCTCAAACCAAATCCAAAATAAATTCTTCTAAAATAGTGTTGTACACAGGAAAAATTAGAGAAAATTACCTCAACATGTTAACCCCCTTTAATTGCTTTTCTGAAGTTGATGCCAACATAGCTTATGATTAGCGGTATTGTGAGTGCGGCACTAGGCTCTGTCATTTAGAGAGCAAAGACTTGATGAACGAACGCAGCCGCCGGTGGCCCACGGCCAGAACAGCCGGTGACATGGCAATGAAGATGATGTTGGCAAAACGAGCAATGACCAGAAGAAACTCTGCTGAGGATCCACGGTTGTAGTTGAAGTAGTTGACAGAGATGATGCTGGTTCCCCAGGATGCAATGAAGAGCATAATGAGAGCAAGAATCACCTGAGAAATAAACACGGAAAAGTTGTGTAAGTAAAACCGATGAAATGTGTTCATATTGACACCAATACAATTAAAAACAATACCATAAGGGAAATAGTGTAAATAAAAAAAAGAGTTTTTCTTATCCACTAGTTCAGATACAGTTTTATTTACAAACACTTAAAAGGTGTAATCTGGAGACCTAAGAGAGAACCTGATAAGCATTCTGAAGCTTTAGAGTAGGGGCCTAGACACTTCAGAAATATTTAAAATATAAGTTGACTTCATTTAAAACACTGTTATTTCATACAAATAATGACTACTCTTCCACAGGATGAACATGACTTCAGTGAGCTCTTCACAACCACAAAGCGCCCCTCCTCCTTCCTCCCCTTCTCACCTTGGCTGCTCTCCTCTCAGCAGGCAGGCGCTTCATGACTGGCGCATCAGGTACCGAGCTCCTCATCCTGCTGTGGGTGTAGAGCGTGTAGAGGGAGCCCAGGTTGGTGATGGCCATTAGGATTATGGGAATAGTTTCATGGATCACCATAGACGTGGTGGCGTAGGCGAGGCCGCTGTAGCTGGAGGGGAAGTTCCAGACACAGCCCAGCAGGGGGCGCGTCGTGCTACTCACCAGCATCAAGGTCTGGTAGAGGAGGAGGATGAGGATTGGTATATATATATATATATATATATATATATATATATATATATATATATATATATATATATATATATATATACTTGTCTTTAAACTAAATGTCTGCACTTTTTTTGGGGAAATTTAACACTATTTATTTTTAGTGACAATGCAGTTTATCTTAAAGTAAGCATAACATCATGTCACTAATGTAATAATGTTTTAACAGATAAATGGAAACTCGATGTGCCCTGTGACGAATCACACAATGAAGGCAGGCTATTTAACAATGCTGATAATCAGCTCGTATGGAAATGAAAAGTAACCAGCCTTGAATTGTAAAAACAAAGTAGCAAGGTGTGGACAATCATTAGCTGTGGTTTAGCTGTGGACAATCATTAGCTGTGGTTTAGCTGTCTACTGTCTTGGTAAAAATACAGGGTGATACATACAAAACTGTAGGTGTGGTCCATTCATTTAATCTAATGCAACAAGCTCCTACCTCCGTGCTGTTCATGTTACCACTAGTGGAAAAGATATGAGCAGGAATGGAGTAAATAAAGTTGAGACACCAGATGAGGCCCAGAATGAGCATTAGGGTCTTAGGAAGGCCCCGGGGCGCATGAAGGTTCCCAATAACTGGAGCCACACGCCTCAATGTTTGGAGGTGGAACGCACTGAGGAAGAGCGTTGACCACACGTTGACCGATCGCAGCCACACCCAGACACCCATGAGTAACTGACACCACTCTTTGGATGAGTACAGCTGTAAAAGAAAGTGGTGCATAATCACATATTTGGAACTTTTCCTCACTGTTGTACCCGTACTCACACTTTTCTCCTGCAGATACTAAGAAGTTCCCAACCATACTGACAATGAATTCACCTTGAGTTTATTTAACTTTACCCTTACAAAACTGCTAGTCCAATATGTACACTTTTGGCATAGGCAACTGGTAACTAATGTGGTGCAAAAAAACTTAAATCAACAGACATTTGAATTAACTTTAGAGCAGTATTCATTATCTTAAAAAGCACATACCTCAAGTCCCATGTCTGAGACGATAAGCAATGTGTTTCTCATCACAGACACCAGCAGGTTAGACAGTGCCATGTTAATGATAATTATGTCCGAGTTACGTCCCCCAGCCCGGTCCACTATGACACTCTTACCAATCACCCCAACCACGGCGGCATTACCCAAGGTCCCCAGCATCACCAGGATGATGTAAAAAGCAGTTTGCGCGGGAGACACAGAGACACGTAGTCCCATCCCCACAAGCTCTGCATCCTCACCCCCCTCCATGTTGTCGTTCATTTCAGCTATTGTCTCTAAAAACTTAACAAAGTTTTAGCAAGTGATAAAAAGTTTAAAATTATGTTCCATCTTCATTTTGGTTTGTCAGATGAATATAATCCAGCTGTCATCCTGCAGCATGCTGCAGTACATGCACTCTGCTGATATTTTGATTTTAGATCTTTGCAGGTATAGAGCTAACCTAAGACACTCCCTCTTGGGGCCAATAAAGAGGCCCATGATCCTGTGTGTGTCATCAAGACAAATACCTGGCAGCAGAGGTGTCGTTGTGCTATGGTCTGGTGAGACAATCACCGTTAGGCTTTAGAAAGCCAAAAAGCAACACAATGTTGTATGCCTTGGGGAGCTTCAGGTGCATGTTAATGAAACACAGGAGATTAATCAGTGTCCCTGAATGAAAAGTGCTTCCTTTGCAACTTCATTTTTCCCATCATCATCCTCTGGGAAGTGGAAGCGTTTTTTTGTGTGTGCTTGTACCAGGGTTTTTAGTAGAGAAGAAAGAAACTTAGAGCACTTGTGTTTTTGCTTTAACAAGCCGGAGGTGAGCACCAGTAAACACTGAAACAGTCCATTACCTAAAATAAATAATTTTGCCTTTAAATCTTTTTTTTATTTTGAGCAATCAAGCTGTGGTTCCCTTTCTCATCAAGCATTGAGAAACCGCAGTGGTCACAAATTCATTTGGTCACTAAAGGCCCTGCATTCCACTCACATCTTGTAAAGACCCTTGTTGTCATTAACTGGTTTAGGTATAATGACACTGAGGTAAATCCTACAACAGTTTTAACAACAATTAAGGATTTTACCTACATCAAATTATATCAAACAGGAAGTATGTCATTATTTAATCCTAACAGATAAATATGCCAATGTATTTACCAATATTTGTTAACCAATAACACAAATCAAATTGATTACACAGAGTGTAATTGTATTATCATCCAGAACTAAATGTTTTTTCAGCCCCTGCATTACATTCTATCTATTGGAGATTATGTTTCATCAACAGTGTGTGTGTGTGTGTGTGTGTGTGTGTGTGTGTGTGTGTGTGTGTGTGTGTGTGTGTGTGTGTGTGTGTGTGTGTGTGTGTGTGTGTGTGTGTGTGTGTGTGTGTGTGTGTGTGTGTGCTCGTGTGTTTGTGTGTGATCAAGAAAAATGATAAAAATATAATGGAAGATGATTTCTACTCATTCTAAAACCTGTCTATTTCAGATCAGATGAAGACATGAAGTTTACATCTAATAATTTATTTTCTTGATTTTCTGAACTTTTTCAGAAATTCTGATTGCAACTAACAGCCACTAGATGCTCCCATAATCAAACAAATACAAGAAAGGATAACATATTTCATAACTGATTCTTTTGATTCCCTTTCGAAAAAAATCTACTGCTTATGGACACGCGCTTTATTATTATTCATATTTTCTTATCTTTTAATTTGGCCAGAGAAACATCTTCGAAAAATCTGAAACTGAATTCTAAACATATCATTAAAAATATATATATTCACAGCTCATGATTATATTTGCACAAAACACGCTTTCGCACTTGAAAGAAGAAAGAGAATTAGCTCTGATCTGAGAGGAGATAACACAAATAACAACAATCCTCTTCAAGCTTCACACGCATCTTCCTCGCTGCATTGTTGTCACTGATATAAATGCAGAAACATATATTCAGATGTAACTGTTTGCTGCCAGTGTGCTGTTTTAGTTTTATTGCTAAATCAAAAGTGTGTGTTTAATTGGCTGTAAAATCAAACTTCTGAACATCTCTAAACAATGAACTGAAGGGCCCATTATGTAACAAAATAAAATATGTTCCAGCATGTGTCAGCAAAATGTTTGTTGCATGTAGTTGTTGTTTGGGGAAATTACCTTGCACTGACACTGCTGTGTGTGCATTTTCATACTAAATCGTTTGGATTGTTTCACAGATGAGCACTGCTTTTGTTTTTATCCAAGCGTTATGCTTGTCTGAGAAAAACAATAACAGGCAAGGTGATAATCTTCTAAATTGGCCAACTTCAGCTGCAGGCTAATGTTACATTTGTTTAATCAATATTCATTTGAACTATCAAATAAATAATTACATATTTGAAGGAAGACATCATTAAATGTCTAGTAAAAAGGCTGGAGGGTTAATGAACAAACATCCGGCTTCTTCAGCTTCTCAGGTTGCAGTATATCAGGGACATTCTGTTTGACTTTTATAGGTTTACTCTAGCTCTACAACTCAAAATGTTTTTGTGGTTATTGTACCTCAAATTCCTATAATAATATGTCATTTCCTGATGATCTTATTTTTTGTCAGGCTTTATCACCAAAACACCATTCAAACTAACATGGAGTATAGTCAGCGGGGGGGACTATTAAGCTCTAATACCAGTGAGAGGTAATGCCAGTTAATTTGATCTGATACAGACAGAAGGAAAATACTGGAAAGGAAAACATTTACCATATAAAGAACTTTAAATAATTGCAAGGAAAAGAGAACATTTTCACATAATTTCAAGTCAATACACATTACTTATGCAACAGTAAGTATTAGGCTGACACAACCTACCGATAATTCGAACAATAAATAATGATTTCCTATTTCAATAGTCTATGACTGCACTGTTAAAGGTAGGCGCTGGACTAACAGGAGATGGCAAGGAATACATAGATAAAGGTCTACTCTAAAGAGGAGCATTTGCACTAAATGGCACTAATGGATGTGCTCATAAATTGCTCTTTGTTACGGCCACAGTAGTTTTGGCTCACGCTGTGACTCGCAACATATATTTATGACACAACAATTTGTGGAGTTTACAACCAACATGGGTTATTATAAAAATTTTTTAAAAAACAGACAATCTTAAATAAGAGGTCTGGAGGACTGGCCAAAAAGAACAAAAGGGGTGGAGGGAGCCTGAGCTAGCCACGCCATGGGCCGTAGAACCCAGAACCCAGAACCCAGAACCCAGAACACTCCCCCCCCCCCCCTTCCCCTTCCCCTTCCCCTTCCCCTTAGCCAAAGGCAGGTGAATATCCTAAAATGAGAAAACAAAAACATGAAAACAAGACTACCAGATCCTCCAGGCATAACAGTCAAAATACAACAGAGGCAGAGCTAAAGCCGTAACTACAGGTAAGGGATCTAACAGCGTGAGTGCCGGCCAGCGTCAGTCAGAGAGATCATCCTTCCTCTCCAGCCTTCCTTTTATACTGGTGATGAGCTGAAGTTTGGAACACCTGGGCAGATTAGGTGCACCTGCGCACTAATAAGAGAGAGCAAAAGGAGGGAGCACGTAACACTCTTAAGGGAGCTATAGTGTACAGAGCTTTATTTATGTTTTCAATAACAATGGCTGTTACACAATGATTTCTGCCTACCTGCGTAGTCTTGCAGCTGTTTATATTCTTGACTAACTGATATGTTAAACCAATGTGTGGTGTTGTGGTGTTAGCATTACTGCAACGTTGATGATTAAAATGTATAATTATGCCAGATTTTGATTTTGCTAAGCCATGGTGGGACAGTGGTCTGTAGCTATGCAATAAAGAATTGTCTATCACTATAATTCATGTAAAGGTGAACATTTTAACTAAGTACGATAATATTCATAATAATATTCAGTCTTGCGTTAGTTATCTAGGCCATCCAGTGTTCAAAATGTTCGATTTCACCCACTTTTTTGCTCCAGCTGCCTGATTGCTGCAGACTTTGATCATTAACCCCACTGGGTGGAATCTATCACGGAAGAGAGACAGGCAATTGGGAAATTATTTTTCCTCTAAGGGACCAACCCTGACAAGTATGAACATTATGCAGGAATTAAGAATAACATTTCAGATAATAATATTCAGTTCTGCCAATCTGTGTGCCTCTCTTCAGTGCAGCATAACCCTTCCCCTCGGCCTGAGCTGTAGACCGGGGACACACACACTCGACTGCTCGGTGCAAGGTGCATGAGGCGCGTTGAACTAGAAGAAGCAGGCAGGTAGACCGAGGAGATGGAGGGCTTAGAGGTGTGGGAGTGGGAGTTTTCTCTCTCCCAGCTCAGCCAGTAGCCTTTTAAACCTTCTTGGTTGGCATGCCACGCTACTTGCAGCTCCTGATGCTCCACTGGGATCAATTGAAGGTCGGTTAGGGCTGGCAGAGCTGCTGCTGGAGAAAAAAAGATAGAGGAAAGCAAGGAAAATATTTAAACCACCAGGGAAAGTGAAGCTGATGCAGGAATGAAAGGACTCAAAGGTCAACTTTTAAGCAAGAGAAGTAAACAATGCTTTTAAGCAAAGATAACAAAATTATCTTGAAGGAAGAACAACTGAAGAACACACAGACAGAAAGACATACCGTCTTGAGTGCATGCCCTTACAGACATTGCTCTTTCTTTTCCATTCCTCTGCAGAGCACAGACTGTGACGAGGTACTGAGTGCCTGGCTGCAGGCCGGTCAGTAAAGTAGAGTTTTGCTGGCCGGGTAATGTCACGGTGTGAACCTCTCCACTTGGAAAAGCTCCATACTCCACCGTATATCTCTGAACTTGAGCAGGCTGCAGGGGACCCCAGCTCACTCGTATCTGATGAGAGCCAGTGTCTGACACAGAAACCAATGTCGGGCCTGAAACATCTGAGTAGTGGAGACAGGTGGAGAAAAGAAGACAAGAGAGGTGGTGAGTGGCTGCAGAATATTAAGGGTATTTCAAATGAATTAAGGTTTAAACCTAGTGGGCACATACTGCTGTGCAGCGCCTGATACAGAACATAGATGCTAAGTGCGTTGATGCAAGTGAAATAATCAAACATGAAGCTAACTTTAAATGTCACAGGCTCTCGATGGATATCTTTTGTCTAGATAGAAGTGTTCAATTCTCTTTGACATTAAATGTCTCGACTGTTGTGATACAAGCATGTACAATACTATTTCAACTGATACAACTCCATTAGTTGAGGAATATTCAGCAAAATGGTTAAAACAATAACAACTGAATTGACTTTCTTTCTTCCTCTTTTTACTGTTTAGTTGTGAACCTAGTATGTTTTTTAAAGACGGAATCATCATTGAATCCTCTCACCAGGAAGTGTGGTGAAGTTAACAGAGAGTGTGTTGTACAGCCTCTGGTTGGACTCTGGGCGCAGGGCAGCTGTGTAGGTGGTGTCAGGCTGCAGGTTGGTCAGCTCGACCCAGCTGGAGTCGCCTGAGAGAGTGCGTCTAGTTTCAGGGCCTGTTTTCTGCAGAGAGTTGTACGAGATGTCATAGTAACCGCTGTCTGTGTTCAGAACAGGACGCCACTGCAGCACAGCACTGTGAGAAGTCAGGTCAACCACACGCAGCCGTTCTGCACGAATAATTTCTACAGATAAGACAAGAGAAAGAGAGGCAGCAAAAGATCAAATATAGAAACAGGATAAGTCTGTAGTGAATATCACATTTTCTGTCCAAAAAATAAGCATGGAACTATTGCTTCTCAATTTCATATTTAAAAACCCACATACTGATAATGGCCTCCCTCATGTCCTCTGTGATGATGTCGATGTTATCAATGTCCACAGAGTAGAGGTGAGACTCCAGTGGAGGTGTCACGGCACGCTGTAACACCTGGTAGTTTCCATGTACTGTAGACACAGCTAACACTGACACTCCCTGCGCCTTCAGCTCACCCATCGCACTGTCCACATCTCCAGGCTGCACACCATCAGTCAGCCAGAGCAGTACCTTTGGCACATTCTCGTCTGTCTTTTTTAGAAGACCCTGGGCCACCCTGAGCGCCGCCTCTGTGTTTGTGTCTCCCTGCAGCTGGCGGACACTCTGCAGAGCTTTATGCAGACTTTCCTGATTGTTGTGGACATCCAGGCCAAACTCCAGGTTAGGGTTTGTGCCCACCTGCAGCAGCCCGACCCTCACGTGCCCACTACCCAATGAGAAGGGGCGAAGCAGGCTGGTGGAGAACTGCAACAGGCGCAAGAACTCGTAGTTTGTTACACTTCCTGAAGAGTCCAGGAGAATGAGAACATCACCTTCACAGCAGTTTAATGCTGTGCAAAACAAAAGGAAAAACAGGGGTCATTTCATTTTGTGGGTCTGGATTGAGAGGGGAAATAGTTATCAACTTTTTTATTAATGCCATTGTATAATGTTTTGTTTTTTAAAGAAAGAAGAACATGCATGAACAACAATACAGTATATTGTATTTGTCATCTTTTATTATATTTGTTTGTACCAGTTTCTCACTTAATTTGATTTTGTGTAAAGGTTGTTAATTTGTTATAGTAGTCTTAAAATAGTTTTTATAACAGTTTTTATTCTATTTAATTTTGTTATGTATTCTTCTTTCTGGAGCTTTGTATGCACTTAATACACCAAAGCAAATTCCTCGTATGTGTAAACTTACTTGGTAATAAAACCGTTTCTGATTCTGAATTTGTTGGCCACTTGAGGGCAGTATATAACAAGATATCAACACAAAATTGACATATGATCACCTTAAAGTTATTGTGTTGTACATGCAAACATCAATTATTGTCCTATCCTGGAGCTGAGTAATTTATTAGCTTATCCTGGTACAAACATATCACTGAACATTCACAGTTTCCTTGCAAGGCTTAAACAGAAATTTGACTACGAGGTCCAACCCACTGACATGTTCAGTTCAGCTTGTTATTTAGTGAACTGAGAAAGGTTGTTCAAGAGTAATATGCCAGTTCAGTGCGATAAATTTACTTGAGTAAATCACTCAGAGAATCCGTGTATTTTTGCACGCAAATAAAGTGCTTTAGTTTGTTCACCTAAAGATAGATTATTTTGAACAGAGTAGTTTGCGTACACCACACAGAAGACACAGAGTAGCATGAGCATCGGTTTGGAGTTTCTCATAATGTGATTAACATGACTCCAGTAATTACTCTGCTTTTTGCTCATTGCCTGATAAATGCTTCTTTATTTTCACCAGCTTGTTGCGTAATTTGTCTGCTGTTTGGTGGTTTGGAGTGGTGTTTTCAGTCTTGCCTGATAAATGCTTCTTTATTTTCATCAGCTAGTCGCTTAATTTGTCTGCTGTTTGGTGGTTTGGAGTACAGCTTCACACTGGACTGAAAACAGCACTGGGTGAGAGAGGTGAGGGTGAGTAACTATCATTATACATGCTCCCTCTTGGCAACATTATAAATCACTACAATGTGAAATATCATTGTTACGCCGAAGATACACAATCATATATCTCCCTGAATATAATCTTTTAACCTGTCTTAATGTTGTAAATGAATGAATGAATCATAACTTTAAAAAAAGAAATGAGCAAAAAACTGAAATGTTACTATTAGAAAAAAGAAGAAGAATCGGAGGATGAAACCCTCTTTATTTGTCACATACATGCACACAGCAGAGCACACACAGTGAAATTGGTCCTCTGCATTTAATCCATCCTAGTACGAGCAGTGGGCAGCTATTGTGCAGCGCCCGGGGAAATCAGAACGGCAGAGAGTAGAAGCTATGTTTGAAGCATGTCGCAATACATAAAAAGTAAAGTTACAAATCTCAGGGTAATTTTAGACTGCGATCTTAATTCTTTAAGCCATTTTAACAAGGTAGTTAAAACTTTGATTTTCCACTTAAGGAACATTGCCAGGATACGACCATTTTTAACACCAAATGATGCTGAAATGGTTCTCCATGCTTTTATTACTAGTCGTTTGGACTTTTTACTGGTCTTCCTAAAAAATCCTTAAAGAAATTACAATTAGTTTAGAATGCTGCTTCCAGGATTTCAACAAGCACAAAAAAGAAACCACATTCCGCCTGTGCTAGCATCATTGCACTGGTTACCGGTGTCCTTCCAAAGTGATTTTAAAGTGCTTTTAATGGTTTACAAGGTTTTAAATAAAGCCTAAGTGATTGTCTCTCATTTTATCAACCTGCAAGGACACTCAGATCCTCCAATGTTCTACTTTTATGAGTTCCTAGAGTACACTACGAGAAAAACAGGGGAGGCTTCTTTCAGTTTTTATGGCCCCAAATTGTGGAACAGCCTCCCTTTCGGATCTAAGAACAGAGACCTCTATTGGAATTTTTATAAGTAAATTAAAGACCTACCTTTTTAATTTGGCTTTTAATTTGGGGTAATTGTAACTTTAGCAGTATCACTGTTCCTGTTTTGTTAATCATTATTATTAAAGTTGAAACAGGGACAACCAAAAAAAAGGTGCCCAAAGACACAACAACTGCAGTCAGGTGAGAATTATTAGAGTTTTTCATTACAAACGACATCTTTTGTATGTCTAAATTCATAAATATATTGTCATAAGCAGCTTTAAAGATCCCGTTAATAACTCAGACATAAAATATAGTGGACACTGATTTACGTTATCCAGACTGGTCTTATGAATGTCAAAGATGCTATTGCAGTCCTTGGGGAAGCATTAATATAAAAGGGAATGCAATAGAAGGTATATGAGGTGTTGTTTCATGAATGTAATAAACAATCTGCTCTAATGTTATCAAAACATGTCAGAAAAATATTGCACTGAGAATACTTTAAATGGAGAAAACAGCAGCAGAGCAATAAAGAGAAATGGGTCCCTCCAGACGATTTATCACATGAAACCAGAGTGAAATTTACATTGAAGATAAATCACTGACACAACAAAAACAAACCACAAGAAAAGGCAGTGAAGTGAAAAAAGTGAAATCGCCATCCCACACATTGGGATCTCTCCACTTGGATGAACACATTTCCTCTTCTTCACCTTTGATCATTTCTCAGAAGCTATTGTGCACCTTTTCCTGGTCAAATGTCGTCTAAGTGGAATCATTTTCATTGACAAGAATCAGTTCTACCTACCTGCTCCGTCCTGCACAATCAGATACTTGTCAAATAGTTTTGGTGACTCATTCATCTGTTCCTCCAGGACACGACCGAGTGTTTCCTAATAAGACCGGCTCACTGGATGTGACGTTTGGGGAATTTTCTGCTTGTAGTTCATGAAATATTCCGAGTAATATAAATACACGAACATTCGAATTGAAAATCTGGTTTGAGATTTAGGAGAATTAATTCAACACAGGGTCATTGTCCCTTATATATTATACACATCTGTTTTATTGCTTCAATTCTTCTATGTCGTTCACACATTTTTTTTCCATTTACAGGTCCTCTGCAAAACCCATTATTTTATAGCAGTAGTTCATAATCATTAAACATTTGTTGGGAAGCAGAAAATAAAGCGACAGGAAAATAAGCAGGCACAGAGGAAATTAAGGAGAAAAGGGAAGTGAGGCGAGGACGTGTCAGCTAATGTGTTAATGGAAAGCAAATTACGAGAACAACAGAAGAGAACATACAGTGGAAAGAGGAAAAGCTCTTTTCACATGCATATTTTTATGCACATGGAGAAGCTGGAAGGGGGAGATGAGACAGAGAAAAATAGAAACGAGAAAGAGAGAAGAGGGGAGATGGTTAGATTAGGGTTGTTGATAAAGATGTAGAGGAAATTCTCTACCTTTTCATTCTTTAGAGAAAAAATACATGTGAAAATGTATTTATGTGTGAGAAAGATTTGAGCATGTCATCCGTCATTTCATGTGTTTTAAGCAGTGCCAAGACCATATGCCACACTGAACAGAGGAATGGAAAATATGTTAATGGTTCCTGTGAAGTTTACTGTAAAAACAACCTGTGCCGACATCAAACACACAGATGGTAGCGTATCGGTCTGTGTTGGATCAAAATCAATGCAGGCATTTCTAAAATCCTGGTGATCCAAAACATTGTACACAAAAAATGTATGCTGCTTTGCTTCCTTTTAATCTTTTGCAGATTTTCTTGCATAAAAAGTGAAAGTCAAACTAAATTAACAAAAAATGCCACAAATTCCATGTGTGCTTTTTTTCTGGGGGGTGTCTATAACTGAGCTAATAAGTTGAAATATTTTCTTTTAATAACTGTGGCCACCTGTAAGTCGCTCAACTTCCTCTATGTCAAAGTCAACATCAAGAACAAAGCACACATTGTCCTTACTATACAATATATACTGCTCTTTGAAACACATGCAATATGGATAACATACAGTTTATCATCATTACTGAGATAAGGTGAAGAATTCAACTTTAGTTTACGGATCGGCATTATCTTTTTAAAATTCTAATCTCTTCAGCCCCTACTATAGAAGTTAGATGGGAAGATCGACACAATTCTCCACATTTAATATGAGACAAAGATTTAGCTTAGCTTAACATAGACTGGAAACAAGGGGATCTAGCATCTAAAACATCTGTCCTGGCTCTATCCAAAGCTAATGACTTTCACTTACCCTGATGATGTCAAAGATATGTCTTTAGGGTTTGGGCCTGCAAAATTATAACAGAAACCCTGTTGTTACAAACTGGGGTCATGCACTTTGAAATTTGTGATGTTAATCAGACAGGGAGGTTCTAAACAGGAAGATGCTGTCGTAGTTTAATTATGGGAAATGCAGTGTTAGGCTGGTCCCTTTTTATCTTTGCACATGTGTAAAAAATATAATGTATATGGCCTACGCTCCGATGACTTCATACAGGTGTTATTTCCAAAAGTAAGAACTGAATTAGGGAAAAAAGCTTTTAAATTTGCAGCCGCTTCTGCTTGGAGTAATGTACAGAAGGAGCTGAAATTGTCAGATTTTATAACTATGGGGGAGTTCAAGTCCATTTTAAAAGAAAAGGAACAAAATACTTTTGGTGATTGTGGTTGTTCTTTTATCGCTTAAATGAAGTTGTCTTAACATTGTGCCAGTTTTTATGCTTTTAACAGTATCTTTTATTTCCATACTGACTGGTTTTTACCATTTCTTTTTTTGTTTTGCGTTGTACTCGTCTGCCTGTATTGTTTGTTGTACTGTTGTTGTTGCTTTTCTTGGCCAGGTCTCTCTTGGAAAATAGATTTTAACCTCAGTGAGACTTATCTGGTTAAATAAAGGATATATGTATTGCAAGCATAGCTCAGTTACCACTTATTTTACATTACAAAAAGCAAAGCTACCATAGGGGAACGAAGTTCAAATATGAGTTTGCATACCTTACAAATAAATATATATGCTATGTTAGTGTACATAGTCCGGGCCATGGTAATTTTTCCATGGGCTGTTATTCTGAAGTTATCCACAATGCAGCTGTGTGAGCACTAAGCGAGCCCGCCCTTTGGCTCATGCAGGCAGTACCCATACAGTGTGTTAAATGTTAAACGTGTGCTAGTGGAAGCCTGACAGATGCATTATCTGCAAGCTACTGAAATGTACTTAAATTGGTTTAATTACATGAATTTCACTACTTCACAACATTGGCAAAATGCAGGATTCAGGGCTTTTATCTTTCTTTTTCAAATGTTGTAAGTTTCTCAACTTTATGGAAGTGCAATAACATATTGCAGGACTGCCTCTGAAAGCGTTTTAAGGCAGACTGGTGGATGTACTGGTCGAGGTCCAATTTGGCTGTAGTATCTGTAAAAGCTTTCATTTTCCATAGCTTGTTTCAGTTTATACTCCCGGATAATTTGTTCCATTGAGTCAAAAACAACTTCAGCCAGTGCATTTTCCAGTTTAAACATATAAAAAAAATCTGACATCACCTGCAGTGGTGGGAGAAGTGTCCCGTAAACTTATAATTAGACAGTGTTTTACTTCAGTAAAAGTGCAGAACTAATCATCAGAAAAATGTACCTGAAGTTTCAAAAGTAAAATACATGCAGAAAAATTCAAGTGTTGACCTATAATTTTAGTTATATTGATGCATTGGTTCATAACTAGTGTTTTATTTTAGGTAAAGTAAAAATGAATGTGAACCAGTTAATATACTGGTGGGTAGATTTATCTGTAACACTGCATCGTGTGTATGTTATGTTAAATCATAATTTGACAAAGTAACTACAGACTGTAGTTCTCAGATAAAAGTATTGGAGTAAAAATACATTACATTAACAAGCTAAAGTAGCATTATATTTCAAGAAGTACTTTAAAAAACGACTTAAAGACAGTATTAAAGCGGAAGTAATGTGAATGTGTGATTCATAAAGAAAAATAAAACACATAAACTATATTGTAGCCAAACTACGTGACTCAGTCATTCTGATGATTACAGGTAATTATATGGATTAGATAATACACTTGGACCATATTAAAAGACACACCCATTACATGTCCCGAATAAAAAAGAATGAAAAACTGTTAAGGAATTCTCCACAAAAAAAACAACAACACCCTGAGACACCACTGTCCATGTGTCAACTTGTTTGAACCAGACTGTCTGCGGAAAGGATCCTAGCCTTTTGTTCCATATTAAATGCCAGCGTTGATCATTAACTCCCTTTGCTTTATGCCAGACTGTCTCGTGATGCAATTTAACTCACCAAACACATGTACGTTAAAGCCTAAAGGCTAAATATCCACTGTATTAGAGTGTACATTGTGACTTTCTAGAAGAAACCAAAATGCTTTTTTTCTTAAGGTTTCACTTTCAGCACAGACTCCACTTACGAAACATCACATTTCCCAAATCCAACCCGAAGACGCAAGAGATCGCATTTTGTCTATTTGTATGTGTAAAAGGTCTGTTAAAGTTTAATTCGGTCATGTCCCTGCTTTTCTTATTCTGTTTAAAGTCGGCCCCGTGTGTTATCAACTCACCTGTGGCAGGTACTACAGTACTTTGCGTGTTGCTCCGGGGCAACGTCGCCCATAGAAGAACACATCGAAGTAAAAAGCCCCTCATCCTCTCCGAACAGCATTAAAAAAAGAAGATCAGAATCAGCAGAGGCAGGTGAAATAAACAAGGACGGGTCTCCCTTCATCGGCTGTCATCGCAGGTATCACTCCAGTCTGCACCTCTTTCGCCTCTTCCGCAGAGTTCTGCTTCTACTCGAGACATCCAAACTTTTCTTCAGTTAACGCAGGTGTGTCATGGGTACTGCAATGTTCGCACGGTGCAGTTGTTTCCTTAAATATAAGATTCTCACCCAAACTGTTTCACTCTGTCATGCCCTGATTACTCCTCCTCCTATATGCTGTGCCAGGACATTACATCTCTGTCACTCTGGAGTTTGGTCTTTGATGGGACTTGTGAGGAAAAATGCTTTCTTACAGATTGGTTTTCCCTTTTGTATTGTGATTTCCTCAGTCCAAGCAGAGGTCATCACTTAGTCATACAAACAGACAGGCACCTGACCAAATAGATGTTACAGAATGTTCCAGGGGAGCCAAGACAATCTCATCACAAGCAGGCCTGAATTACCACTGTGTGGCAAGAAACAAATGATCTCATCTGTTCTCCCTTGACTTTTTCTTGTGCTGGATGAATAGCAATGCAACTCATGCAGTCTTCTTTTCCTATGGGGACACCCTGGAAGTCCCTCCTGCTGACCACAAAAACAGGACCCCACTTTGGGAAACAGTAAAAGGGCAAGAAATACACAAACCACTGAAGGCACTAACCTTGATTGAGTTCAGGGTATTTAGGGTATATGAGAGTGCCCTGCATTTGTGCTTCTGTTACTCCACTGGAAATGTGTTTTTGTCATTGTCTCAGACAGTGTTAGTTGAGTTGAGGATGGTGATGCGGAGAAAGATAGTAGCAAGATACAACAAAATGTAAGAGGACAACACTGCTGACATAATACATCCAGCATTGGCTCAGTCAGTCTTGAAATATGGAAAGTGGAATGCTACTTGGACAGGTCCCAGTTCACCTCCTAGGCCCTGCTGTGGTGCCCTTGAGCAAGGCACTGGGTGCTGCACAATAGCTGCCCACTGCTCTGCTGTGTGCATGTATGTGACTAATAAAGAGGGTTTCATCCTCCGATTCTATCGATTCTTTATACGTCTGTTAAGGTAGACACATGTTCTGCAGGTTCATGAATCCAGAAGACTTGGAGATGTTTTTAACTTGGCTCAGCTGCTCACTGCTGGAAAATAAAGTGTGGGTGGTGGTGAAACCAACTGCTGTAAAACCAAAACACATATGGATAATCGAGTTTAACTGACAGTATAGCTTTCCAAAGTTGATTGATAACTGTCGTTCAAAAAATATTTAGCATAGATTTGACACAGATTTAGTTTTTCCAAGTCAGCATATTCAGTCATGAGATTTCTTTTCAAAGTCTGTTCTGCAGTAACAGCTTCCTATAACTGTCGCTCACATGTAATTTTACTTCCACTTGAAACTTGATTGCTTTTTATTTTTATAGTTTTGTGCATACAAAGTGACCTTACTCCCAGCTTGTGAGTGTGAGTTCATATTTATGCTCATTTAATGAAGAAGACTGACATAAGCAGTGTTATAAATTCATCATGTGCATGCAGCATGAAGACATACATGATTAACAAACTCCCATTGCTACATTCTCCACAGAGTAAGAAACACCACGGCCTGGTTGTGCACCAAGAGGGGAGACATGCTATTAAAAAGCAATTTTATTAACACAATGTCGATAAGCTATGCCTCTGCGGAGTCCAGCTGATGAAGTCCAGATTAATCTGCTGTCAGCTCCCTGCCTCTGCGCCGCACAAATTGACAGAATTTGTTATCAAAGCAGCACACTGATACGATTATATTGAACACATAGTACACTAATTAAGTCGCAACCTGTTTTTTCTAAGACTGACCGCCTTCATTATGAACATGCTCTCTAAAAGTTGGAGTTCAAATTTGAGCTCATGTTTTTTTTGGTTTTATAATTGATGGCAGAGAAAGGCCTCAAGGCAAGCGTTGAACCAAAATCTCTCCCTTGTAAAAGCAGGGAAGAAATAATATACAGAGCACTTTCAGATATTGATTAGAGGCATTGACTCAAAGGACAGATTAATAAGGATGGAGCCTCGCTTCCTTCCCTCTCAGTTCTCATCCGCTGTCTGCTGCATGTCCGGGCCTGCGACAGCACCAGACCTCCCTGTAATATGGAAACTGGAATTTCCCATTGAAGCAATTTAAGGGCAGGTTTGCATGGACAAACATGTATATGAGCATAATGTGGGTGTTTGTGAGTCTGGGCACATGTGAATGTGTATGGGTTTTTATGTGAGTGTTTTTTTTTGACAAAGAGCCAAAGGGTACAACATTTGTGCTTGTAATTATGAGAGATATTTATGGATTCTGTAAAAGACAAATGTTTGACAAGCATTTGTTTTTATTGCCTCACAAATGACTGCTGACAGATTTTTAGAAAACCCGATTATTTTGAAAGCTCTGCAATATTTGACTTGGCACTTATTAATATAGCAATGAATGAAAAGCAAATAAATAAAGACGCTTCACATGAAGTCATTGTTCAAAGGAATTCGAGACAAATTTAATTGATGTTGTTTTGTCAATGCACTTTCTGCCGTCCATTCATCATAATGTGAACGCAGTCGTACTCGTTGAACGTTGTATTCAAAGTTTCCCCTGTGGATATTCTGACAAAAGTTATGTCTACATCATTTATTAAACCACCTGTGTGTATGCTTAAGTTTTTTAATAATTTGAAATCCATCATTGTTCACATCCATGTTGTGTTCTTTTCTTCACTGACTTTGCTTTGTTTGCTGGCACATTAAAACCACCTGTTGATCAATGTTACCGTAAGAAATACAAGGTAGCTTGTATCTTGTGCAAATTATATGGTAAGCACTGGTCCAAAGTGGGAAAACTGCTCAGACATCATGAGCTCCATGAAAACCTTTAAGCAAGTTGCTGAGTGCTAATGTCAGGATGTAAACACTTTCACAAAAATGCAAAAATGTTGTTATTTAGTATGTAAACTATTTACCATCTTCAGTGATAATATATGCACGCTTACATTTGCTAATTAGTACTAAACACAAACTACCACATTTCTTGGAGCACTGAAAAAACTGCAAAGTTGACTTTAATTAAATGTATTGTGTCAACAGATTTCGCATAACTGTATTAGGTTAGTTGAAAGCAATAATATTATGTTTAAATAATATTAGGTTCAACTTAATATTATTGCTTCCAACAATCCTTATACAGTAACAGTCATGGACTTTGTTGACATAATGCATTTTATAAAGTCAACGTTTCAGTTTTTTCAGTGTGGGTGAGAAACTGAGGAGGGACAAAAAAAGAAAAATAAATTCAATGCAAGAAGATAGAGATATAATTTCCCCACAACAGTTATGTATGCAAACATACATTGATGTAAATTGTGTGGAAAAAGATGTCAAATCTAAAATGACTTCACTCCTCAATGAGTTTGTTGGTGTTTTTTATTGAGTGTGTCTGCTGTGAGCTGGCACAGAGTAAAATCTAATCACCATTTTCAGATCTCTGTGAGAAGATGAGTCCACTGGAATAAATAAAACTCTTTGGTCTCAGTCTAGAGAACACTAACTTTCAGCTACTTCGTGAAACAGAGGGGCACTACTCGAATGCAGCTTTGGCTGCGCAAGGCTGTGGCCATTTCACCAGATAGTAACTCTGAAAACAGACTGGAATTGTCCCACTGGTGTGTAACGGATGATGGTAGATTTCTGACTCCAACACAATTTAGTCATGGAGCAGCTGAAATTGTGTAATACGCTTTTCTATGCTAATGCCTGCCAGTCATATTTCTAATTTGATATAAACATCACATAATTCATTTATGTGGAGAGTTGCAGAGCTTTTGGAAAAAGGATACAGGAAATGGTGTTGTGGGTACTATGACATGCTACATGACCTTCTACAGGACCTTTGACATATTGTGAAGTCATTTATAGATACATTTATTATCCGGTTCAAACTTGAGGCTTGGATCAGATTTAAAATATATGGATGGCCACATTAAACAGTCAATGAAACTTATTCAACATCAACCTTATGTCCCCTGCACTGATTGTTTGTGTGTTGGAGCTGCAGAAAGTGTGCACAAGGGTTAATGAAAGTCATGTCCAAATTTAAATGAAACTGGCTGTCTCAAATGTTTTGAAATTCTAGTTAATAAAGACAAAATCTAACTCTAAAGAGTTTATGGATCCCACATCTACTTCATAACAAATCACTCCAAACTACCAGAGGACCTTTGATTTTTTCTTTTAAATTACTGACAACTTATTCCAATTTGTTTCAATTCAAATAAAACAATGGGGGTAAATCACTGAACAGCACACATGCAATTTGTAAAAAGGCAAAGACAATTAGACATTTACCTGTTTCCAGGGTAACATGCTAAGTAGGATGCAGATAATTGAATGCACTGCTGAATGCATTTCCTGTACAAATAATATAATAGGAGGGGCGAGAAATCTTTACGGGGTAGAGACATTTCGCTGTTAACATCTAATTATGTCATCATTTGATATTGGTGCTGCACTTACAGCTGTATTTTAATGCAATGAAAATAAATCATTGACGTTGTCGTGGATGAATTGCCTTAATCAAGTCTTTGCAGATTGATTTTGTAATTATGTGACTGTAAACCATGTCCTCCTACAAGATGGATAATCTCAAATTAACTGTAAAACGCAGAATGGTTGTAACATTGATGAGCTGTAATTTTGACCATATGGTTGGGAATTAGGTAAAACATAAAAATCCCGATTGAACAATCCTTTTAAAGAAAGATGGTATGAACGCTGTGATGATGTCAAAATACTAAATGTTGCAACATATTTTTTAGGAGGCAAAATGCCCCACTGATTAAAGCCCACAGGCTTCACAAGTGATTAATGTGCTTTCATGTTCACAAAATACTCTAAATGATGTATTGACTCTTGATTTTAATCTGAATACTTCATTATAATCTCCAGCAGTCCGACCACAGAATAGAAGCAATCAGCTGCCTGCAGGTGTAGCATAACCTCACATGTATTTGAAATGCAGTACAAATAAAAAGAAGCCACTCATTTGAAGCTGATCCACTGCTAACCATGTTTTCAGTTGAACACACACACACACACACACACACACACACACACACACACACACACACACACACACACACACACACACACACACACACACACACACACACACACACACACACACACACACACACACACACACACACACACACACACACACACACACACACACACACACACCACAAACACATTTCCTCATTGATTTTTGGAAGAGTCATTAGAATATCTCTGGTTCAACCATTAAAAACACAGGTAAGGTCAATATTATGGTCACACACCAGATCTCACCTTCGGACGGTGCTGAAGCTGCAGGCACATATAAAAACAAACTGATTCGGTTTTTGATTTACTCACTGAGCTGGAAATCACCCTACTGTAGACTCTCTACATAAAGCAATCGCAGGAAATAAATGGGATGTGACATCAGCAGCATGTTGGTCCTGTTGTGACCTGGAACCAATCAATCAATCAATCAACTCAAGTGTTTCCGACCAGACAAAGATCAATTAACCCCAGTGTCTGTATGCTGGACATGCATGTTCATTGCTCTCAGGGGTCTTGTGTGTTTTACCAGCACCAGATTTGTATTAAATATGTAATTTCTCTTAGCTGTTAGAACATATCTTATAGATATGTATGCAGATTAGGTGATATTTGGTAAGGTAGGTAATTAGACAAGCTACCAATTTTTTTTTCATGAAGCAGCACGTGTATAGGGATAAAAATGTTGGTCTGTGTGTGTGTGTGTGTGTGTGTGTGTGTGTGTGTGTGTGTGTGTGTGTGTGTGTGTGTGTGTGCATGTGTTTGCGTGGGACCACAATTTTGTCTTCATGGATCACCTCATCAATTATTCCTTGTTCATTTCACAACACAGGGTTACACAACAATTCAATGTTCCCCGCTTCCCTTGCTCAAACCACAACCACCTTCAAACTCAACTTGCATGTTGATCTCACCAACATGAAAAAGTGTTACGTTTCTCGTTCACATGTTTTACAGTTAGAGCTAAAGCAGTGACAACAGCTATCCGCAAACACACACAGTTGTTTTTCTCTGTGGTGATTCTGGAGGATAAGAGAGAGAAGCTGCTCTGTAGTCTGGAGGGACGACTGCAGATATTTCTGTTTCTTTTGCCAGATGGCAGTGGGAGTAAACAGGGAAGCTAGGGAGGGGTGCCATTTTTTCACCAGAATTGATGTACCTACTTTTTTCACTTTGATGGAAGAGAGTTGATTACCTAAGGAGTACTTAAAATAAAGAAGGTGTGTAGTGAAATATATCTAAACTGAAAGATAAGCTGTTAAAATAACTAAAAAGGACTAAAACTTGTGTAACCCTTTTGAGAATTCATGATTTAATGGACATGTATACGACTTGAGAAAAAAAACTGTAAATTCTGTTCCAATACTAAGTAATACAAAGATGACGTTGATTGAAACCAGTTATACCTGTCACATTTTTAATCAGTATTTAAATGCGTTTCCCCTTACTTCGATTGCATCTTGTCAATTAATGAATTCAATGAAGAAAAATCTTACTTATCTGTGAAAAAAAACCTATGCAGTCAGATGGTTAAAATAAATCCGATTTAAGTCATTAAAGACCTGGTGGAAATTGGGTTATGTCCAAACATTACTTTTCAGTTACAGTTAGATCTGCAATAATCAATATTTTATACCATTACGAAGTTTCAAAATGTGGTGCTTAATGCGAAAAGAAATACTTTTAATTGAGATGATCTATTTTCCTGTTAGTATCTGACACTGCAGCATTTTAGCTGTCGATGTCCTTCATGGGTCACCATTCATTAATCAAAGCAGCATTGTCTGGTGGTTTCACATGCTGTCGGCAGCAGCAGGTTGTCATCAGCGTTAACTGCAGCTCTGTGTTTGTCTTCCAGGCTCTCTGTGACAGCTGGAGTTTGAAGCATCAGGGATGTATTTTAGTCTCATAATGTGCTTTATTTGGAGTTTTCAATTCTTCTGGTGGTTCTGAGGGTTTGATGAAGTGCTTAACAGTGGGTGGGCGTATTTTCATGCTACAGTTGCTTGTATCATTTTAGATTTGTGCTTGTAAAGTGGGATGTTCCCTAGTATTTATGTTTGTGATGAGTTTAACAGCTGAACAAGGAATGGTGATAACTGAAATGTTTCCCTGGGTGTCATAACGTCAAATTGTTTGTGTTGATTGACTTTAATCTTGCTCAGGGAACAACACAAAAGAGTGTCTTCATTTTACACCAGCAAACAAAGAAAAACAGAATGACACAGATTATTTTCATTAATGATAAAATGGTAGTCAAACATGTTTGCAGCTGCCAACACTCATATGAGATCGTTTATTATTTTAACTTTCTAATATTTTCGGAAATACTTTTGTAATAACAAAAAACACAATCATAATTATAATTCTTGTATTATCTAACAGTGCAAAATACATTTTTGGGATTTTCTCGAAATCAAACATTGAGTTTTAAAAAGAAAATGGATGCAGCCACATCAATTTGAGTATCTCGTAATCTATCACTGCCCATCCTTGCACAAGAGTCAGTGTAATTTGCTGTCATCGTATACGTAACACACGTTGAGAGTTATCCGCGTCAAATGATGTGTAAAGGTGTAAATTGGTGTGAGACCACCAGGGAGTGTGTCAGGAGAGCTTTGTTAGGAGCTTATTATTGGTGTTGCAGCTTCTCCTCCTCTGATTTCTGATTCAGTGTAGGATCCATACTCTGTCAGGCCATCTTTTGTGACTAAAATAGGACTATGGAGTGTTCAAATGGGAATGAATAGCTGATCAAGTTGGTGCACCTTTGTAGGGGTGTTACATTATTTGCTCAGAACAGAAACTTGAGATGTTCTCAGGTAGATAAGCTTTTTGATCTGTTTGCATGACTCAAGCAATAAAAAAACAGTAATTTATAGCTGTGGTCCGAGGCAGCTATTCTTTTAATCATTTAATCCTCAAAAACATTATCTGAAATCTTTATCTTGAGTTTGAGTTATCGATCAAGAATCCAGAGCGTATTATTAAAAATGATTTCACCAACATTTTACTTGACCTATTCACAAAATATATCAAGCATTTTTCACAAATAATGATATTGTAAGTACGCATGCACGCACGCACACCTGCACACACACACCTGCACACACACACACACACACACACACACACACACACACACACACACACACACACACACACACACACACACACACACACACACGCACACACACACACACACACACACACACACACACACACACACACACACACACACACACACACACACACACACACACACACACACACACACAGGTGGAATAGGCCAGAGGAAGAAACATAGAGAACTGAGGAACTTAAATGTTGATTTGAAATTTTTGCCTGAGACCTAAAGTCTTTTACAGCAGTGTAGTATCATAAGTTTAAAGGATAAAACTTACACTTATCCAACCACATGAAGCAAAAAGCTCCAGTGTTTACTTTCTGGTTTCCATATAAGAATTTGTCAATTAGTATTGTACAACATCCTCAGTGGTTTGAATAAACCAATCTTGTCAACAGCTTTAAGGTTAGTGTCACAAAGGGACACATTTTATTTGGTTTCAGCTTCTAAAATGTTAATATTTGGTAGTTTATTTGTCTTTTATCATCACTTATTGCATATCTTTTGGTTCTGAATGTTGGTCAGAGAAAGCAAAGCATTTTAAATAACCGGTGTTGAAAACCTTGTGTCGTGATTTTTGATGACTTTTTCTTTTTCTAAAGATGGTGTTGTTCAGGTAATGTTGTGCGGGCCGAACATGTAGCAAATCTTTGTATTTTCTCCAGATGTTTCCAGGCCCTGTACTGCCTAACATTTTACAGGATGATGATAACCGCCTCACGCTGTGTTTTCGTGAATTTTTAACTCAGTTTCACATCTTTCATCTCGTCTGACCTTCACTCCTCTCAACATCCAGCAATTTCTCAATTGTCAGCATTGTCTCCATCAGCTGCTTCCTCCTCATCAGTATTGCTCTTTCATCTGCCCCTGGAGGCAAACTGTGGAGTCTGGCTGTGGTCTCATTGCTGGACATCGAGAGCGAAGTGGCACTGAGGGAGACGGTTTATTTGTGGGAATTATTTATTTATTATAAGAGATACAAGAGTTGTCTCTGAGGCTTATATCTGTGTTTGGCAAATATGGCAAACTGGAAAAACCAGCCAAACAAGAATAGATTTGCCTTCAAGTAACTTCATGAGAGTATAAACCATCACTGTGTTCGAGTAAGATGCACAGTGAGCATTTGTCTTTAACTTTGTATTTAGAAGGTGGTGTGTGTACTTTCCAACCTACACATTTTTTATGTCTAACTGACTGATGGAGACAACCATGTTTTAAAATTGGTCCAGTTTAAAGTAAAGGCTCAGGCCATACGACACTCTCAATGTATGTCAAGTGAAAATGCTTTTTGCAGCCACTTACAGGATCAGATAGACATTATAAGTGTCTGACAACATGGAAATGGAAAGGACCATGCAGAGAAAACAATATTTGTTTACCTTTTGCTCAATCTGATCTATTTATTATTCTGTCATGTAACTTCCAACAGAAATATGATTTGGAGAGAGTCAGGAGGTGTAGCTCAATGAAGTCTAAAATACTATTAATGTCATGACTGAACACATACTGTACTAGCTTATGTAGACAATGTGAAGTAGAGAGGTTTCACATTTTCCAGCATCAAATACATTTTCACTCTTACAGTTCTTACAGGAGCTTTTCTATCTATATATCTGCTATAATTTGGGGATGGTACATTGATGCCACATGTTTCAATCATTGACACACTACTCTGGCAATCATTGTTTTTCTGCTCCATCGTTAACGTCTCCACCAGGAGTACTTACAGCTGCTGCACAGCAATTCTTCTTACGTGACCCCCCAGCACGTCACACTCTCAACCCTCTGCAAGACTGAGAGCTGGGCTGCCTTCAGTGTGGAGTCAGGACTGATTTGCCTGCTAAATTTAACCAGCTGGCGGTACAGCTCAACGGCCTCTTGTCACCTGTGTCTTAAGGTCACATTCAAACACAACGCAAACACTTCAGCAAAACCAGCAAGTATGTTTTGGCCTGCATAAGTGGATTGTGGTTTGTTTATAGTGTAGCCTAATGTTTGCATTTGATTTCTGGCAAAAAATATTGAAACATCATAAAAGTGGTTGATCGTGTTTGATTTCCATGGACCTTTATTTGCAGGAATAATCCAAAACCCAAAAGAAAAGTCCTGTTTGCTTTTTCTCTGAAAACCAGGGCAATGCTAACTTCTGTGTTGACCTTAAATATGTCACTCTTGTTGCACTCTATAGTCATTACTTCTTATTTCATGTTGAATTAAATTGAAAATTGATGTGAGTGTCGAGTCAGGGAACCAGGTGGGGGTTTTTCCACGATAATTAAAAAGACAAGTGTTGTTCTGTGGTAAAACAAAGGTCCTGGGGATTTTTCAGAACCTGGCAACTGCAGATTTGTATTAATAATAATTTAGTTACAACTGATCCATAAATCAGTAAACGACTTTATAATGATGCCATTAATCACACCCTAATAACGCTTTATAAACGGTGTCTTCTTAGGAGTGAGTGATTTTCTCTTAGTTTTGATTTTAGACACAGAACCACATTTCTGGAGTAAACAGAAACCTGATTTTTTCTTTCACTGCTTTGTTTGTGTTTGTTTCTATGTTGATTTATGGTTGAGTTTGTGTGCACTGATGGTGCCTTATTTTCCAAGCTCATCCCCCTCTCTCTCCATGGACACACACACAAAACACACACACACACACACACACACATGCATGCACACACACACACACACACACACACACACACACACACACACACACACACACACACACACACACACACACACACACACACACACACACACACACACACACACACACACACACACACTTATGATAACATACTGTATGTTCAGTCACTGAGACACACTGAGGAGGGTGCAGATGGCTTATCATTATTTCTTTTTTACAGCACTTTTTTTCTGTGTCTGTGGGAGTTAACATCAAATCTGATCAGGGCCTGTTTCTAGAGTCTTTGTGGTCTTAAATGAATCACACAGTCAGTAACCTGATTACTTAGACATTACAGTCCCAGCTAACACATAATTACGCAGTGACTTTTATAAATACAATTAAAATCACCCTCTCACATTTTATAGTTTTGAGGTTTCAGATTAATTTACTTACCATTCCTTTCTTAACAGTGCTCTCATAACATCCAGCTGTAATATTCCCAATAAGAGAGAATAAAGTCTATAAAAAAAAGCTTGTCATCCATGTTCCCTTCAGTTGATACAGTACCTTGTGTTCACAGAGCCAGCCTCTCACGATGATTGATTGACTAATGCTGGGGTTTAAGGAAAATGTATGAAGACCTTTACTGCACACTAACAGCTCTTTGTCTTGGTCTTGTGGAGGATATTAGTAGTCTTGACCCATTGGAGTCCAAGTTGAAGTTAGTAACTGAATAAAGAAGAACACATGGATGTTTGCACCAAAGTGTAAAGTAATATATTCCAAAAACCTTTGGAACGATGTTATCATCAATATAATGACTGTGTGTTTGTTCCAACAACAACACTGGCCAAAGAATATTTGATCCATAACCTGCAGAAGATTGCAGAATATATATATTTTTCTGATTTCAACACATGCGAGCTAGTTCAGGCAGTCAACTCGAGCACTAATGATATATTCGCACATAACGCCCCTCGTGACACTTGCAACCAACCAAACATAGTCTCCTAATCTGGCGCTCTATTTAAGCTGTTGGATCTGCCTACCTCTGCCTCGCTAATGCTGCTGCTGCTGCTGCTGCTACTACTGCTGTTTCCACCCTGCTAATGTGTTCACCTCGCAGCTGCTGCTGCTGCGTTCACGTTGGCGATGCTCGCCGGCCCCACCACCATCCCAGCTTCCTCCCCAGCTTCCATCTGTAGGCTCGGGGGATAGTTATCTAATCATCACTCAATGTTCTATGTTAATATGTGGAGTGATGAGGCCCGAGCCTAGATGCCAAACTCAAGCTATATACTGTTTATAATAAACATATTAATGAAACACGTGAGTTGTCTGACTGAACTGATATTGAGTTAACTACATGTCATCAGTTAAGTACATTCCTGTTGTTGTATCCATTATGCGTTATTAGCCTTCCCCTGCAACTCTGACCACAGACGGACAGGAACATGACGCGATCCCACCTAATCTCACAGCAGCAGATCTGTTCTGTGAGAAAGGTGCATGTCAGACAGCTAACAGGAGCTTTTCTGCACCTCTCAGTCTCTCTTTGAAGCTGATGAAGGTGCCTGAGATCTGAAAGACCTCCTGCCTTGTCCCGGTGCACAAAAAAAGCATGGTCCAGCACTCAGGCCTGTAGCTCTAACTTCTCACGTTATGAAGATCTTTGAGAGACTGATCCTGCAGCATCTCAAACCCCTTGTGTCTGACTGGACCCTGGACTCAACATCGGTATAGAGCAGGGGTGTCCAAACTACGGCCTGGGAGCCAAATGCGGCCTGCAGGCCATTTTAAATCGGCCCTCAGCAAATTCTAAAAGTATAATGGAATATGGCCCACAAATTAAACTTTTGCTTGTCATATATTGTACTTCTCAAATATATGTGTTAAAATATATCAATGAGCCCATTTTTCAAATAAATTCAGTCATTTAGAATTTAAAAAATGTTCTAACAAATCTCAGTTGATGAAAAAAAAGCCTAATAACTTATTTCTATAACAAGCTTGAAATTTAACCTTCATATTTACTCTTATTATAAGCAATCTGAGGCTTCTGTTTTAAGGAATGAGCTGCCAACAAAATTAATGAAACCCTGAAGAGAGATGGGATGTAGGCTGTTTTTTCCTTAAACCATTTGAGAGTATTGTGCATTATTCACCTACATTTGATTTGTTTTGCTAACTTATAACTTAACTTATGAGGCAATATTCACATCTATAAGTGGCCCAGCTCTCCGTATATTTTTCTGTATGTGGCCCTCTGTGAAAAAAGTTTGGACACCCCTGGTATAGAGGATGCCATCATCTACATGCTCCACGGAGCCTACACACACCTGGAGAAACCACACATCTCACTAAGAATCCTATTCTACGACTTCTCCAGCACCTTCAACATCATCCAGCCACACCTGTCTACTGAGAAGCTGTCACTGATGCAGGTGGATCACAGTTTGGTAGCCTGGATTGTAGGGTACCTCACCAGCAGACCTCAGTATGTCAGACTGCAGGGCAGCGTGTCTGATGTGCTGATGAGCAACACTGGTGCCCCCCAAGGAACTGTGCTATCACCATTCCTATAGACCACTGACTTACGCTTCAACTCCGGCTCATGCCACCTACAGAAGCTTGTCATCTGCATCACAGATGACAATGGGGAGGAGTACAGGGCCCTGTTGGAGAACTTTGTAGGCTGGTGTGAAAACAATCACCTCAAGCTCAACATCAGCAAGACTAAGGAGCTGGTGGTGGAATTTAGGCGGAGCAGGAAGAGGCTATAACCCCAATCACTATCACTATTATTATTCATGAGGAGGCTCAGGTCATTCAAAGCTGCTGCAGATGTTTTACCAGTCTGTGATGGCCCGTGCACTGGCCAGTGTACTGGGGTGGAAACACCACAAAAGGGATGCTGAACAAGTTCGCTAGGAAGGTCAGCTCTGTAGTGGCGTTAAACTCAACAATCTGGAGGAGGTGGCCGAGGAGAGGACAGGAGGAAGCTGGACAGTATCCTGGAGAACCCCTCCCACCCCCTCCATGCAGAGCTAATGAAGATGAGGAGTACGTTCGACCACAGACTCATCCCACCTCGGCACAGCACAAAGCGCCTGGAAACTCACCGGGGCCTGTAGCCATCAGGCGGCACAAAAAGGGGTTAACAATATAACTCACTTTACAGTAACTGCACATGAAACCTGCACTGTTTACACAAGTATCTGCACACATAAATGTAAATATATTTTATAATCCGGACTCAAAAATGTATACATGTTCATTTAATTCATTTTCTATTGTAACAGTTTGTATAACAGTTACTGACGTATATATTTTTAATTGAATCCGTACTGTCCTGTTTTTCATTCTCACTCTGTTGCTTCTTAAACTCCTGAATTTCCCCAGGGGGATTAATAAAGATACATCTTATCTTATCTTATCTTATCTTATCGGTGCAGCGAAGTTTGCAGGCATGTCCCGGTCCTCTGAGCCTCCACATTATCATCCGCTGTCAATCATGCCACTTCCTGCAAATCTGAGTGAAAAAGTCTTCAGTTACCCAAAAGGGCCAAAGCTCAACCAGAGATGAAAGAGTCGCACCAGTGTATCATCTCTGAATAAAATGAAAAATCATATGAGTGAATTAGTGAAAAATGTAGATGAACTTCAGCTGCGTTCCTGAATAACAAAGCCTCAGGTATTTGTAACAGTCAGATGTTAATACCTCTAATGTTATATAGATATTAAACTACACAGCAAACCTCTTAAGGTGTTCACAGTGTTGATACTTATCTGAATCACGGACACTCTTCATCATTAATGGGATCACCCTGAAGGGATCTCTAATCTCATCACAGAGCTTCAGCTGAATTACACCCGGGCGGCTCCAACAATTGCATGAAATTGTTATAAAATGTGCACTTAACCTCATCATAACTCAAAACTGTAATGAACTGACCAACAATGTAATGACACTTTTACCAATAATGTAATATTTGTACTACTTTATATGGATTTTAAGGTGAGTTAAGGCAGGTTCATACCTATAAGGACTTAAGTTTAATACATGTTGGTATTAGTGTTCTACACAAAGAGTCAATGTTCTCATCTAATGTGACACTAAGAAGGAATATTCTTTTATTAGCAAACTTTACATTACAGAGATTTATTTATTTATTAATACATTATCTGTTAAAATGATTCATCTTCAGTCGTTACATAATTGCATCTCATCTCCTTAGCATGTCGTCAGAAACTCGTCTAATCATTGGAAGAAACAAGGACACCACTCCAACACACTACTGCCACACTATAATGGCAGTAGACCCCCACTGATATTACATATTACAACACTGACTATAACACTCCCCTGTTGTGTTAATAACTGTGCAATATATATCTGGCTGCTATACTCAGAATGGTTTCTGAGGTCTATATTTGTGTATTCTTTTAATTGTGTGATTGTTGTATATTTTTTAGTATCTTGGGTGTAATATTACGCTGTCTTTGGCTCTTTCTGCAGTACAAATGAAAATGTCCCCTCTGTGGGACAATTAAAGGTGTTCTGATTCTGATAATCAGAGAAACTCGTAATTATACTTAAAAGCACAAAGGGGCAAGTTCACCGTTTCACCATTGAAGGGAAACCTATATATAGTGCACTGTATAGAATATTTGATGGCAAGCTGCAACTTTGAACAGAGATCTGGCTATGAATCACATCCCACTGTGGATTACTGACCCTAAATGGCACACTACTCTTCATATTGCATTGTGAGATAATGAGAGTCTTCTCTGAGGGGTATATTATTCGTAATCACATTCAGACAAGACACCAAATGAATGCTCTATGCAGCAACCTATGTTAGTGATTGCATACAAAATGATTACCTTTGGATCCTTATTATCTTGTTTAAGTTTCAACATGTTATCCTTATTAGATGAAAATCATTACATTAACCTTAATCTTCTGTGTCGAATTGGGTCTCTGTACAGTGACACTTGTTTGATATTATTATGGTCACATTAATAACACAGAATCTCATTCTCAGTACATACATTCATCTAGATGTATTCAGTGTAATTGGATTAGCTATCTTAATTAATACACTTAACTCAAAACAAAAACAATACCATCATTTATCCTTGTTTCATTTAACACTTAAACACACAGACTGCAGCACATTATTTGTTTTGTCTTATTTTTTAAATATTTGACCAATTCCATAACAAATACATTTTTAGATAGTTGAGGGATTGGACAAAAAGGATTTGATTAATCTTGACGGGTTGTTTCATCAAGTACTAAAGGGAGAAAGGTGCAAAGGAGAACAGAGCATTTCCAGTCCACATCACAAGTCTGTCCTTTTTCTATCACACTGACCGTACAGAGATCATTTGTGTTCTGACCCCATGGGGTGCAGAGCAATCACCTCCTGGAGGCGGCACATCTCCTGTAGAGGATGGAATTAGTGTTCATGAAAAGCCTGCGTTGGTTCCTCTTTTCATCCTGCAGCCACGGGACATGAGGAATAAGATGTAATGAGACAAGATTGGAAAGAGGGAAAATGGATTTTAATTCTCTGAAAATAGTCGGAGCGATGAGGGAGGACAGCAGCGCTCGGTAAAGACCCAAAGTATTAAGCCATGAAGTGAAAGGACAGTAATGAGAGGACAGCTGGAGGGGAAAGGGGGAGGTAATGTGAAGCAGTGGGAGATTTATTTCTCCCAGGTGGCAGGTACTGAGTGACGGAGCATGGCTGACATGGGAGGCAGAAACTTGTGTGTGTGTTCATGGGTTAGTGTTGGAACAGTAGCTTTCTTACGTTTCCTCACAAAACAGTTCTTATTATACCTTACAAGAGATCTACATTTTCATGCTTTCTCCTACAAAATTCCAGCAACAGGCAGCTTCCACTTGTTGCAAGCATACAGCCCTTTCAAAGTGAACTTAAAACAACAACAAAATGACCAGAAAATTAAGGATTATATAAAAAATGGCCATGATCCAAGCAAGATCCTGCCTAGTCCACTTTGGCATCACACAACTTTACAGGTGTACAGTTGAATTCAAAATAGTCCATAAATTAAACTCAAAGATGGGCTTTGGATGAAGATGGGCAGGAAGTAGGGATGAGGCCATTTAAGCCCTTGGCTTAATGGGAAGTCGCAGCTGGTGTGATCCCATCTCAAAATTGTCCCTAGTGTATAAAAATAATTAGCACTTATTAAAAAGTACAACTGATAACAAGAAATCTATTTTGACCTGATGTTGGCCCTAGAGAAAAATTCAAGGAACCACAAGAGTACAATTCATTCTCAGGGTGAATACTGAATGTCATGGCAACGCTTACTACAGTTGAGAGTTATCATTAAAAAACAACTGGTGGCACTAGACGAAATCCCAGGGGTAAACAAGGTTTATAAAAATCATCTTCTGGGGGACATGAATGTGAACAATTGAAAAGATGTTGATATTTCTAAAACTCAGCAGTAAATGTGTTGTTAGGAAACAACATTGTTTTTAAGATAATAGCTAATTCTTTGCAATTTTAAGTATGATTGTATAGAGAAATACGTTTGTTTAAATGGTTGTGTTCATGAAGTTTGTGCAATATCTTGCTTTTGTTGAGTAAATTAACTGTACACAATCTCACTCCTCTAAGCTGCAGCGGGAGAGACAGAAAGACAGAATGTGGAGGACAGAGAGGTAGAGAACAAGATGGTAGAGGGGATGGTTAATACTAGAGCTATAATTTTCTGTCGCAGGAAAAAAAAAAGAGAGCAAAGAGGCTGAGTGTGAGAGAAAGACCGGGATGAGCACAAGTGGAAAATGGACTGAGAGAGCCTGCTGTAAATGGCATATAGAACAGATTCATGTTCACATGAGTGCCTCGGAAAGCAGTAAAGAACAGACAAAGAGAAAGAGGGCAGAAGAGGCAAACAATCATTATGATGACAGGAAATCTCGTTTTTGTTTTGTAATATCTCTGATGGTGCTAAGCTGTGATACTTGATTTAAAAAGCCTTGTATTGCCACTCGAGAGATAAATAAAGTATATTGAAATGGATTAATAATGTTAAAGCTTCTTCCTTTTTTTTAAAGATGCATACATGTTATTATTTTTTGCAGCCGGTCTGAGTTTAACTCAGCGCTGTGAAGGCTCTCTCATGATTGCCTGTGATTGTGATGCAAAGTATACGCTGATTCTGAGCTCTGAGCGTGATTAGCTGTGATTACTTTTGTAACACGAGAATGGATGATACAGCTCTGCCATTATTATCTTAAGGAAGAGAACGTCTTATATTCGCAATTCTGTTGCTAAAAATCCCCAAAGCCCATCAAACAGTCAGCTATGAGAGTCTGTATAAGGTGTTATCCTCTTTGACATGGTGTTAAAGTACAGATGTCATCGTACACGTATAAATAACCCAGACAGGAGCTGTACGTCATCAATACAGATAACTGTCTGCTGATTTAATGTCAAATCATTGAAGAATACGTACCATGTATCCATAATATCTACTGTAAGATTTATTGTATTAAACCAACTTTTATAAGAATGACAAATGCAGAGTCATCTTGAAGCCCGTTCCATTTTGCTTTATATTTAATAATCAAATCCCATTATGACAAACTCTCTGTCACACCTTGAGTCTTGAGACCAACACAGATGTACACCTAAAGCTGCGCAATTACCGCATTCATTTTTGTTTTTCTTAATCTGTACAAACATAGATATGGACACATTGATTCTTGAATTTTAAAGAGGCCCTGCTAATTTTCAGGTTCATATTTGCATGGTGTGGTTATTTTTACACGTACAAAAACCTATATAACATGCTTAAGGAAAGAGAAAACCCAAACAGCATAATATGTTAGCTACATGATATGTCTTTTATGTCTGGAGAATGTTTCACCACTCCAGCAGTGGTCTATTTGTGTGTTTATAACTCCTTGGGGCCAATAGAGAACATCAAGTTTTCATAATATTTCCAATCTTTTTGCTAAGCTAACCATCTTCTGAAAGTAGCTTCATATTTATCATACAGACATGAGAGTGGCATCAAGCTTCTCGCCTAAAGACGAATAAGTTTGTTTCATCAAAATGTTGAACTATTAATTTAAAGTGTGCTGCTTTGAGAAGATGAAATCAAATCACAAAATATTTATGAACCTAGAGATAATGTGTAATTAATTCATTTTGAACCAAATCAAGAAAAACAACTAGAAGTCTTCTGGATTCATGAACCTGCAGACAGGTTGGTTACGTGACCAGACTGAACAGATACCAGCCTGCGGTGTGTAAGCAAAAAGTATTTTCCTCTTAAAACATTTTTTATCTCCAACTTTCTTACTCCACATCACCATCCTGAATTCAATATACACTGTCTGAGACACTGACATAAAAATATTTCAAGGGAAGTTACAGAAGCTCCTTCTTGGCACACATACAGTGCACTCTCAGTCAGTGAGAGCCCTTCATTTATGTGCCCTTTTTTTTTGTTAGAAAAACACACACACACACACACACACACACACACACACACACACACACACACACACACACACACACACACACACACACACACACACACACACACACACACACACACACACAGTCAGACTGGGACAATACGTCAGGTTGGGAATTATACACCAAGCCAGGCCACTACAATTTTGGGGGGGCATTTTGCTATTTGAATTGTCAATATTTACAGTGTTGCTGCCCGTAGTGATAACTCTACTGTAGTTCAAATCTCACTAAAACCAATAACAACTGGGAGTTATTCTATGCTGTTGATTGGTTCTACTACCCAAATAAAAACATATTGACATTTGGTTTCCATTGGATTCCATTTAACAAATTGTGCAATGTAATAAGTGTCCCATCTATGTGAACATGTTTTAAGTGGGGTCTAGGGAGGTCCATGAGTTAAATACAAATGACTGAAATGTGCCCAATTGTAGTTTGACAGGTGCCTGGTTCTCACTGCAGCTCTTACCAGTGCAACTTTGTTTTGGACGCTTTCATGGCTTGACATTCACAGTTTTGGCCTTCAGTCACAGCATCTGGGCGCAATTAAACACCTATTGTTTTAGTCCTGTGTGTTTCCAGGCCATGTCAGCAGCAGGCCACATCATATTATGGCATCTCCAACAACAAACAGTGTCTTCTCAGGTTAAGGTGTCTGGAGGTGGATATTCATACTAAATTTCATTGATCCATTGGAAATTCTTCAATGTATTTAACTAAAACCCCAAAAGGTCACCACCAGCGTGAGGTAAATTCAAGAATTCACCAACATGTCATTTCATGCGGACTGTCTGAAGCTGAGTTTCCTGGCAATATATTTGAACTCGAGAACTCAGAATCAGAACACAGAATGTTCACGGTACATATGAACATGGAACTCTGCTGGATCTCCATACCAACTGCGGCCTGTCTGCTGGCCATTGCACACAAACCTGCTGGAGAGAAAGCATCAGAAAACCTACAGAGCGAAAAAGTTCAAATTATGAACACTAACATGTCTTCTAGACAACACCTCATTGCTGAGATGGAGCTTGTCCATAATTTGTCTAAACTTACCCTGGAGGAGAGAAAGGTGGAGGTCAGAAGAAAAATGTATGTCGAGCTCAAAGCAGTGGAGATGGAGCGCAGACAAATAGCTGCTCTGGAGACCCTGGCAAAAAGGAAGAGGGACAGAGAAGAGGCTCAAAAAGTGACAGAAAGTCTCACGAAAGTAAACATGGAGACAGACAGGAGGAGGCAGGAGACCCCAGAGAAGAGACAGCAGAACCAATTGAAGCAAGAGAGGCTTCAGTGGCAACAGGTGATGCTGAATGGAGTCAAAAGCCCAACTCAGAATTTCATCTCTCTGAATGAAGAGCAAGAGAAAACCCCTGACCTGAAGTCACCTGAGAGAAAGAAGAAAACTCTCCACAATAACTGGGTTGCTGAGAAAGAAATGCACAGTAGGATTGTCATTGATGAATCCATCTATCTCCTCTTTGCTGCCAAACCAAACCCAAAGTCTGATGGTATGTATCATCAGGGTTGGGGGGATTACTTTTTCAAATGTAATCTGTTACACTGAAAGAACTGAAATGTTGACTTTAATTAAATGTATTGTGTCAACAGATTTCACATAACTGTATTCAGTTAGTTGACCTATAATATATCAATCTTTATTTCAAAATGTATGTAACTTTATAATCTACTTTTTATTTATTTAACAGTAATCTGATTACATTATTTATGTAATTGTAATCGAATAAAGTAGTTTTTTTCAATGCTGATTAAATAATGTTGTGACATGTAATCCGATACTCCGTTTCCATAACATATATTTCATGACTTGTATCGTCCCAGTTGTCAAGTGAAGGGATGTTCGCTTTGAACCATTTTCTAATTATTGCTTTTTTTGCTGCAACAATTATAATTACAAATAATTGTTTTGTTTTGATGTTTGTGTGGATTGAACATTTGTGTGTCATATTCACACATAGTAAACCTTTTTCTTCCTTTATCTGAAGGAAAAGCAGCTGAGGTCAAAGAGACCCTGCAGTCAAGCCTTCAAGACTCATGGCGTCCTGGAGTCAGTTCTGAATGAACTGTTAGACTGGTCCGTCTGCTAAAAGCAGCTTCAAGTCCAGATCTTACAGATTTTATTGTATTGTTGTTTACCTTGTTTCTTTGTTTCCTTTATTGTCTTAAGTAAAAGTGTTCATTTTAAAACATCAAGTTGTTCTGTCTACTCTTTTACATAAAAGTGTGGAAATATACTGATGTGCTGTGGTGGTAAGTAACTATGTACATTTACTGCATCTCCAACAACAGTAAAAATGCACCATTATTTTTCTGTCCCTGTCACGATTTGTCTGTTTGTCTGGGATTTATTTTGAAAAGTGTGCACTCCCCTACTTATTTCCGGTACTATTTTCTGTGTTCCCCTCTTGTTTGATTACCGGATTGTGTTCACCTGGTGCTCCTCTGTTTTTCCTCCCTCCCCACCTGTGTCTTGTCTTTGTGATCACTGTTCTTGTATTTAAGTTCTGTTTGTCCCTCACTTGTTGTCAGATCCTCCGTTGATTTTGGATGTGTTATCCAGGAAGAGAGTTAGTTCCGATCCGTTTCTTTAGTCTAAAGGCCTTGAAATAAAGGTATTTTCAGTTTAACCTTTGTGTCTTCCCTGCATTTGGGTCCTGCCTGCTTCGCTCTTCGTAAAAGACCCCTTCAATGGAGCTAATGGGCGTATTTCGTAAACTGCTAGCTGTTCCGCCTCCTTCCAGTCTTTTTGTTAATAGGAGAGGAGATTGGTCACATTTTTCATGGGTGCAACCCACATACTCAGCTCTGCTGCTCCTCCCACAAATACATGTTCCTCACAAATGAAGCACCTTTTGAAAGGTAAAAAAATAGGCTGTCCAACGGTATAAAATGTATTGCTTAGAAGCATTGTTTCATCAAAGAAATGATCAACCAAACACAAATTTCCTCACCTTTTGTGTTAAGTTTATATAAACCATTAAATATAAACGGACTGTTTACATGAAATATAAATTGTAGCTAACTATTTCATGTTTCTAATGGTTTTTCTCACAAACCATTAATTTCATTTTGTACTACCTCGTTCATACAAATCTGTGTTGCTTTCTGTATGACCTGCTACTCAGTTTCCTCTTCGATCAGCACTGAGAGCCATCCTTGCTCTGTTTTAAGGTCAGCGATGGTAGCCAACTTCGACCATCTCTGGCTCTTTATGCTTCCTCTTACTCCTCTGGAACCCTGAATGATTTTCATCCCTCATACATTACAGAGTCTAATTGGAGGGGCATGTATAAATGAAGCCTATGTATGACAAAAGGTTAATTAAGCCAATCAAAAGCACTTTGACTTTACAGGCACCAGCCCTGCCCTGGAAGTATTGTCAACTTTAGACAACCTGCTGTGTGCATCGCACCTGGCTGCCTGTTGGTAATTATCCCTCTGTATTCCTCTGCTTTATCACCAGCAGTTGGCCGACACCAGGCACAAAGAAAATGAAAGATCTGAATTTGTTTGCTCATAGTGCTGGCAAACATCTGTGCGCTAACACGGCGGTTATTTGCTTAGCCACTCGTGACTACCACAGAGGCACACAGTGGATCCAACAAACACATAATCATGTCCCACTGCACACACAGTGAAGGCACAAAAACAAACACATACATCACACTGACACACTCAGCACGCTATGAACAAGGACACCACTTATTTTAATACAATAAACACACAAACACCTGCAGCCATGTCGACAGATTAATCCAAGTGTCCATTCTGCAGCAACTTGCAATATATTTTAACCTTCAGCAGCCCAGAAAAACAGCTTGTGTTTTATTTAATCCTTCGTCAAATTGAGGCGATAATAGTTGAGTTGGAAGTAGTAGTTAGATTATAATTGAGAGGAAATTGCAGGACCACAGCGGGAGGAGGGTCACAAACAAACATCTTCATCCTGCCCTGCTGTTTGTTTGAGATGTAGCTAGTGTCTGATCTCAGAGTTAGTCTAGATCAGTCTTGTGGTTTTATTAATTTTTTTAATCCTGCAAATTAATTTGTTGACAGTGTAATTGTCAATGTTCTTTGTTTGCTTTGGACTGTATTCAGAATGACACTTTACTTGTTGACATTTTCAGTAATTAAGTGTTTTTGATCAAATGTTACAGAAGGTTTTTCCATCTAATTATATTCATCTTTGGAGTGAGAGGACATTGACAGTGCCATTGTGATGTGCTTTTCATTGTTTTGGCTCTGTAGATTGGAACTGAAATCAACCAATGAGTACCAAAGAAACACAATTTTGTGAATTGCTCTATTGTAATCTTATATTTTTGTATGGAGATAAAGCCTTGAGTCACGCCTCCTGAAAGAGATGTCACAGCCACAGAAAGTAGTTGTGCTTTATATGTAATCTGTTTTTAGTGTTCGGAGGGAAGCATTAGAGCTTTCACAAAGTACTTTATGTCATTTAACTGCCTTGCAATATTCTCCTTTGTCTCTTTTTGCAGTCAAAGCTGCACTCAGGCAGAAAGAAGCATACACTCGAGTTCACTTTGAAACCAAAAAGTGAATATTGACATTTCCAGCACTCTGTTGAGAGCAATGTGAAGGACTCTTACACTAATGCATTCGATTTCAAATAGTCAGTGAGGTATTGAAAGAAGAAAACCTTCATATTTGGAAATGGTCCAGTTCAAATGCATTTGTCTGTCACTTTTTTTGTCGGAAAATAAATCGATGCTTTTTTGTTAGTTTGTTACCTTAACCAGGGAGATTTTTTTTAATGGTTCTTCTGTCATCATGATAGCATACTGATGTTAGCATTCAGCAACACAAAAAAAATCATTGTGCAGTTTGCAGTCAAGCTTATGATGCTGCCAGGATTGCTCTAGACCATTTACTCAGAATCATTTCAACAGTTAATTTAATATTTAGTAAGTCCTTCACATATTTACCAGTGGGTTGACTTAATATCACACAAGTTACTTTGTTTTGTCTCTGTTTGAACCCTCATGCAATAAAACAAGTGGAAACAGTCAATGCTGCATAAATGACTCTCAGTGGGATGGGAACTAATGAACACTGACAAACTGGCAACATGAAATGGTTATTAGGAAGGTTTGAAGGGATTTCATTATCTGTGATTAATTACATTTCAGAGAGGCATTATTACAATGCAGTTTTCAAAGGCATCAATGCACTCACTTTGCCATTTGCTGAGGTTTTAGCTTTCAAAGGTATTTTCGTATCCATCCTGCTGCAGTTCCCTCCCCCATACTCTGCATCTATTCTAATGGGCACATCGATTGACTCACATTATAAGCCAATTCTCCTTTTTAACTAAAAACGGCGAGCACACTAGAGCTCAGCAACATTTCAGACACTTCACGGTCAACAGCGTAAAGGCAGAGGATGAATTCAAAGCTAAAGAGGATGAGTCACACAATTAGGAGACACAAAGTGATATTGACCAGTGGCACTACATGTCTGGGTGAACAGTGTTAAGTTTCTGATAAAAACTACTGTGGGATTTCTGCTCCAGCTGCCCAGTTTCACTGATCTGTCTTAACACGGTCAGCTGTGAATAAACTCTACCTTGAAGATGTATGGCTGATAAATAGACAATGTTGAGGATGATAATTTGAACGTATATTTTTTAAATCTACATAATTACTTCAACCTTCCCCTATCATTGGGATGAATCTATTTTACTGCTGATTTTAAGAAAAAGTTGTTAAAAGTATTCTGTAAACAAATGATCAATTTGACATTAGTCATGTGACAGTAAATTATAATAAATACAATACAATACCATTTTCTACATGTCAGCAAACCATGCAACTCAATTGTCTTTATCCCAAAAAGGTGCCAACTCGTTTGCTGGACATACTACATATATGAAAAAAGGCCTACCACACCCAACAAAGACAATATTCTACTTATATTTAATGAAGAAAGGGGGTCCTTATCAAAGGGGTTTAATTAATCAATAGTAAAAACAACAACATCCTTTTTCTTACATGGCCCAAAATAGTTAATTACAAGCCACTAATTTCCTGATTGGAAAACAAGGAATTATTTCCAGCTTTCAACACTTAACAGTTTCTAATTTTCCGTGACAAAATCCATTTTCTCTTTACTATTGAGTGTTGAGATTTGACCATTTGTATATTTGTCAGGCAGGCAGAAATACATTCTTTTGCTAGGCAGACATTGTTAAGAGCTCACACAAATTGTTAGGTAAACACCCACATTTCTACAGAGTGCAATCAGACGTGAACACTGCACACTCTGAACAAGAGGAGGATGATGCAGCCGTCAATATGGTGGTAAATGGAGTACATACACTATCAGGATAGACTCGACAAATTCAACATCAGATGCAAAATGTCCCTTTAATTTGCACAAATGTGACAAAAAGTAAACTGTTGAAGCATTTATGTTGTGATGTAGACTCTGTCACATTGTTCTATTTTGAACACCCTCTTTTTTGCTGTATGTGTGATCATGACAATGTGTTTCTGTCTACACTGAAATGAAAAAGTGAACAAAAAAGAAATCCTCTAATCTTTCACAAACATCATCTTAAGAGGTGATTTACCAGTATAGCACTCTGCAAAAATAGAAAATAAATACATGTTAGTGTTATAACAATGGCACAGAACAAGTAACAACTGCTCATCAGGAAAAACATTCAAAGCTTTCTTCTAAAAAACCATACTAGATACTTAAATACTAGATTAGAGCATGGACACGCGGACAAAGAGCAATGCAAAGAGGTATTAGGATGAGCTCCTTATCTGATGATTCAAATCTCACTTAACCACCTGGCTTCCACTGAAAAGCCATTTTTCTTTGTTGTACTGCTCGACTTCTGATGTTTTATAAGGAAGAGTGTGTTTTGTTATGGCACAATGTGAGCTGAGAGAGACAATTCAATTAAATGTTTCATATATAGCCTTCCCTCCCTCCATGACTGCTAGAGACGCTGTATCAGATAAACAAATTTAAATGTCTATTTATTCTCCTAACAGACAATATTCATTTCCACATATGCTGATTTGTATCTTACATCTTTATTTATCCTATTTTCAGGGTGTTTGAAGGTCATCGGAAATGAAATCCAACTTACTAAACCAAGTTAAATTCAAAACACCAAATGTTATTTACGCAACTATGTTTTGACTTTCTGCTATTTCTGCTATTGACTTCTAATTTACAAGCACAAATAATTTCACAGAAACACATTTCTGAGAAAATGGCACATGAAACCCTGTCAACATAGTTAGCAAACAGGAAACACAAAAATATTTGTTTTAATAAATAATGTTTAACCAACACCACAACGATAAAGAGGTTAGTGTTTCTGCTACCTTGTAAACTGAAAATGACAATTCCTCCGAGTCATTTTTTGGGTCAAAGCCGTGATATTGCAATATTTATGAAAATCCTTCCTTTACCCTTAATTTTACAAAAGTGATTTTAACTCTCTTAGGATGCATTTTGTTCCTCTTGTATCAAATTAGTAAAGAATATGTTTGGTTTTGTGAAGTTTAAGTACAGACATCACTCCACGAGGTTGACATTGCTACAATAAACTTAAGCATGATCATATTTTCACAAAATAAACATAGAGTGGGTAGACAAAATAACAGAGACACTTTTCAATATGCAAATCAGTTCAACAACAGTACAAAACTCGAGAGCCACACAACTCTCACACCCGTCAGTTAAGAACAATGATAAAGTAAGGGGCAGGTTAGCTTAGCATAAAGACTGGAAACGGGGGGGGAAAGCTAGCATGGCTCTGTCCATAGCCCATTTGTCCTGGTAGTCAATCCTGGTAATGAAACCCCCCCTCAAAATCATCCATTGCTGCCTAAAACCCTTTCCCCACGTTAACCACGATCAAAGAGAAATGTAACTACCTCTCTGCAAGAATGTAAATAAGTGTTACCAAAACGGGGAGCCCTGTCTAAAGTAGCATCCAGTTGTGTCAACATCTCACTACTATTGAATATATTTGGAGGTGTTTCTGTTATTTTGTCTACCCCCTGTATCTCTCTGGTTGATTGACACTAATCTAACTTTTTGATCTCCCCCGGCTGTTAGCATATCCAACCTCGTCTCGATCAGACCCAGGCGTGGAGGCTGCCGACCCAGTCCAACAGTCGCCCTCTGTACCAGGCACGTGAGATCGGCTGAATGAGAAGCGGGATTCGAAACCTTCGGACCAGCCCGCAGAAGATAGCCGCCGCCACGACCACGAGTGGTGACATCATCACAAAACCCAAGATGATGAGGGCGGAGCAGCTGTTGTCGTCAAGGTAGCGGCATATGGCAGAGGGGGCATCAAGGACCTACAAGGAAAAACACAAAGAGAGATTACTAAAGCAATAAGGAGGGCTCAGAGGACATGATGCACCTTTTGGGATCAGCAGGAGATTCTTCTCTTCAGTCACAAAGCAAAGAGGTGGAATTTGTTATGTTATGTGTTGGCGTATGCTTGATGTGCAGAATGACGTTGTGGGTAGTGGGCTGTGACAGAGTTTCTCCCAGCCTCCCTCTCCAGTTCAGATAAGAAATGGCTCAGTAGCTGTCAGTAACCCTCCGAGCTGTCAATCACCTTGTGAGGGCGAACGAAAGGGAGGAGGATAAAGATGGAAACTAAAGAATGACGTAGCAGCAAGTACACACTAACATCCTCACAAAAACATACAGACACAAAGTGCAAGAACATCAGATAGTTTTCTCTGTCAAGCCCACACAGACAAACTCAATCTCCTATTGTAAGACTTTTCAAAAGGAGCTTCCCCTCCACCAAACGCACCCTTGCAACAGCAGTGCCTAACTCACCCATGAACACACAGACGCACACACCTCTGTCAAGCGCACACTGTGAATTCTAACAGTACAGCATGCCAGTGCACAGCTGGCGCTGGCACCAAACCAGACAATATTGTCTTCTCAGTGGGGCCCTTTGGCCATGTTCAGTCTGTCTCTACAAAAGGGAGAATTCTCTGACTGACATTGTCTGTAATTGTTTGCTCAGAACTGACATTTGCTCTGGCATAACCATGTTCGTAATTTGTCTGCTCTTTTCATACTTCAGAAACCAAATCATCCTACAAAGGGACAACAGGGGCAAAGGACCAACTGTATTGAATGCAGGATGTGGTGTTATGAACATACACTGTTAAAAACATATGTTACGACATCCATTGTTTGTGGATTTCAGTTTAAAAGCCTCGAGGCAATCATTTTGATCATCGCCATCTTGTGTATTTGGAAACATATGTGACTGGAAGGGTGGAGCAAAATACAACCAAGCACTGAACAAGACATATTAAAGCGACCATAAATGTTTTAACTGACTTAAATTTGATAACATCCCTGAACTGAAAACGCACAGTGGGTTAAAGTTGTAAACTGACGAAACGGACAAAAAAACATGGTAGCAACCTGTCAATCAAAAAATAGCCCAACCCAAAGTCAGAAATAGGGTCATTTTACTCCTAGACTTCTATGCAACCAGAGATTTCCTTTTGTAATGATGGCCATTAGAGAGAATGCAGGTTTTAAGGCAAATTTCCAAATTGGCTTCATTTTAATACCTCAAGGGTGCTGTTTGGTTACAACCTGTGCAGTGAGACAAAGACAAACCTGTATATCCTCACAGCATGAATCAGCATGGTGCCTACAGTCACCATATTTTACTGATGATCTGTCTGCCTCTCAGATCACTCATTCAAATAAGAAGCTGCACCCTTCTCCTCTCCTTATAACCAGAAAACTGACAGGCTCCAGCATTCACTTAATAATTGAAGTACTTGCTTTCAATTAATCAATTAAAAGCAGGTATAACCCGGATAATTAAGCATGAAAAACTATGTGGAGATAGTGTCAGCTAGATGTACCACTGCTGTTAAAAAGGCTGTCTGTTTCCCTCGAAAACTCCAGGTGCCATTTAAAGATAATCCTCTCTCTAAATGTCACAAGATAACTTGCCTAAACTTCCCTTTAAAATTGCAGTTTTCCTTCTTGTTGGATATGTAAACATACTGTCAGGTCGACACAGAGAGCACTATCCTTTTTAAAACTGCAGTATATATTCTTTGCCACTTGGGACAGCAGAATAAACTGTAGAGAAAACACTGACATGTTATCACATTTAAAGATATGTGGACCTTGTTAGCAAATAGTTGCTTATACAAGTTAAGAAGCAACATTATTAATCATTTAATTGATCATGTGACTTCGTTCACATGATCAATTAAAGTCCAATATTCACTTAAGCTCTGTTTTGCTCTTAAACAACTCATTGAGAAAAAAACATCTGGCCCTTTAGCTGATAAATACTCTTTAATGTTGACCTGTCTGTCTTCTGTTGCTATGGGTTTTGTTTTTTACTAAAACAGATGCTTGCTTTAGCTGAAAACATCAATTGATGATCATTTTAAGTGGGTCTACTTAATTAGCGACATTTCTTTATATCAGTAGTCAGCAGTCAACTAGAATCATAGTAAACTTTTCCTCTCAGCTTGTACAAGCAACAGCAATAACCAACAGAGCGATATCTCACCCTGGAGTGGCAGAGGAAACCGGCATACAGCAGCAGCATTGGAGGGAGCAGCACCACAGAGAAGACAACAGCCAGGAGCAAAGCACTGGCTGAAACCACAAATATGTCCCAGAGGACGAGGGCCGCCCCACAGGCCAGGCAGCCGAACCTGCTCCTGCGGCTGCCCCATGCACTGCCCCCACTGTGGGCCACAGGAGGGGGCAGCATCTTCACTCCCTCCCCGATCCAGAACTCCTCTTCTTTCTCTTCCTCGACTGAACCATCCTCCAGGTCCACATCCACACCACACATCCTGAGGCAGAAGGAGAGATAGAAAATGAGAGTGGATTGAGTGGTAATATCAGAATACCTTTATTCTTCCCACAGAGGGGAAATGTAATACTGATTCAGACTGCAAGGTGGTGACAGGCAAACAATGATACATCCCTTGTGTCTTGAGCTGTTATGGTATTCATTGAATTGATGAAAAAGAGATAGAAAAAGAGAATATGCATGTAAAAACATCCCTGTGCCTATTTAAATGTGTATACTGATAATCTGTATTAATTGACAATAACATTCTTTAACATGTTTGCATGCAAAGCCCTGCCCCCCTTCTTCCCTTTTTTTTAATCCATACAGCCAATAACTCGTTAGACTATGTAAATGAGGAACCTAGCCTCCTTTGACATAACACGCACGCACGCGCACACGCACACACGCGCACACACACACACACACACACACACACACACACACACACAAACTTGGGGCTGTCTTCATCGCTCCTCTTGTCGATCTCATTGATCGGGGCTTTGTCACTGAAGCACTGACTGTATGCCAATGCGTTCCATTTTAAATTGACTGAAATCTTTTTTATATTTAACCCTGAACGACCTGCTGCTGAGCTGCATACACAAACCAGGAACATCACACTGGACAGGACACATGCTGTGCTTCTCTAACAGCATTTCCAACTCGACCACATTACTCTTCATTTTCTGACTGGAAACTGTCAATGTAAACAGATGTCACAATCATTAATGCATGTGAAAGAGTTGTGTAAAATATAATAAACAACACGTTTTAAACGAGAATTGTTGCCTACCTCCAAATTCCGTTAATCCCGCGGGTGTGTTTGTGCTATAGTTTCTTTTCCGCTGATCAACTCGGATCTCTTAATTGTATTAAGAAACGAAGGAAATATATATATTTTTGTTTTAAACAAGCAGCAGACAGGAGCACCTGTGAGTTGAAGCCCGCGTGCTGGTGTACTGATGCTGTGTGAGAAACCTCGCGCGTCTGTGGGATCCAGCGTCTCGGGGCCACGCGCACCACCGTTAAATGCGCGTTCACATTGGTTTACAAAAACACATTTTCCAACCTGAAAACAAACTTAAAAATATTTTCACATTACGAGAGTATTAGTACAAAAGGCACCACAGAGCGGTGGACTGAGTGCCATAAAATACTTTTACGTCATTGCTGTACATTTTCTGGCAACCCTAATTCACGAACTTTTGTGTTGGATGGGTACTGGAAATGTCCCTTCACTGTGCCAAAAACCAACAATAATCAATTAATCAATCAATGAAAAGCTTATTAAAAATCACAACTGCACACAGGATTTGCTAACATTAATGCATGTATTGCAAACCTGATGGCTTTTTACAAAGGTTATATTTATTCATGAATCAATTTCATACATTGCTATCAAATATCAAACAAAGAAACTGATTGTTTTACAGGCAAATCTCGTTCGTTCGTTGGCAGTTAACTGATAGATGAGAGCTATACTTACCTTTTAAAAGCATGCATTTTTTGTAAATTCCACACAGTGTGACACTCTGGATTTAATCTGATCAAAGCATACACCAATCACACAGTTGGTGGCTCAGTCAACGCAAGGATAGCCAAACTAAAGTATATTCCCGGCGTGACGTACAGATTAAAATAACTGTGTTTTTTAGACTAACTCTAAAACAGTTTAATGAAATTCTGTGTATTCTTGCCCTGCTGTTCGTAAGATGCCAAGCCTAAAAAAAACTACGTTTTAATAGTCCTTGCCAGACATTTTCATCATGTAATCTGCCCAGGTGGCTTATGTTTACATAACTAAATGTATTTCATTTAAGCCAGATAATCAGAAAGCATCAAATTAGATTAGGGTTCACTTAAAATCCTAGAGGTCATGCATGATGTACGGTGACTTTCACACAGATGAAAATAATGAGAAAAACTACAATCTTATAAAATAAAAATCACAAAAAACGTTATCATGTATTATAAGGATTTACATTTGGAGTGTTTGTGACAGGTTAAAGAAGAAGTGTATTACAAAACTGTCAGCGTGCACAGTGGACAAAAACACAGTAGACAGAGGGTAAATTTAAGAAATCAAACTTGAGTTAATAGATGACAAAAAACTGTGATATGTTCAGAAATGTCCCTCTGAGTTCCTCTTTCTGCAGTCTGCCTCTCACCAATCTTCAGAGCATCGTCAGCTGTGTGGCAGGAGAGATAAGAGGAAGATCGATTTGTTTTGCAGCACAGACAGACAGTCAACCTTTCACTGCTGAAATTTAATTACTCAGAACAAGGGGAAAAGATGAAAGGATAGGGGATAGAGCTGAGGAAATAAGATAGGGTCTGGACGTAGAGATACAGATGAGGAAATTAGTAATGAAGCAAGGGAGAGATTCAGAGTCAGGGGTAATACGCTGGGGCTTGGTGTGTTTGGTGTCTGGTTCTGAGGAGTTTAAAAGTTAGGCGACTTGCTGGTAATAAAGCCTTTCCAGGCTCCACCTGTAACATCTGCTGACATCTGCTGGACTCTCTTTGAACTCTTGAAACTAAATGTAGCAAACGCATTACTTTTTGGCAGCCACTGCAAACACTGTTTTTCAGAAATGTCCTCCAGCCTTCATTGACTGGACAGAAGTTCAGTGTATTTAACCCAGCAGAGCATGAACTGAACGCCCTCCATTTATTTCCTTTCAAGAGCATCGAGCTTTGTGCCTTGCTCTCTGCCTCCAGCCACGAGGTCACTCTCCATCCGTTTCTGAAAAGCATCCTGCAGGTTGCCATGGTAATTCATCTTAGTACAGCAGCATTTCAGGTCAACAAGGAACACTCGAACACCAACAATGAACCCGGACAAAAGGATATCTGTCTCCCCGACTGATTTAACGTTATGGATATAATAAGGTAACCATTTCAACAGCTGTATTTTGGACACTATGGCTGTCACAATACTTTGTTTACACTAAAATATATACAGTATACAAACCCCTACTTGGCACAATGAAAGCAATTTGACCTATTGTGCTATTATCACTTACAACCTCAATATTAATTAACATTACCAACAGAATTTAGAGAAGTTTGTTTAACATTTCAAATTAAAATGTTAGGCCATATCTTAGACAGTGCTCATTTAAAAGTCCTCTAATACGGGACAATTTGTACTGCCAGCATGAACAGGAAGAACAGTTACTAAAGTAAATTTGAGCTTTGTTTTAAAATTGAAGTATTTTTCAAATTATGCATTATAATTAAGGTACATACAAAATAATGAATAATGGATAATGGATAAACAAGGGAAAGTATCTCTGCAAAAACTGTCTTAGTGGCTTCAGTCACAGCATGTCATTAAACTTTCTGGCACAGTGAGATCAGATTTAAGCCAAAGACGCAGCAAACAGCAGGGCCTCTTCCCATCATGCACCTCTTCTGTGCTCCAGTGGCATCTATTAAATGTCCAGGTTTTGTGAGTTTTTGTAGATAACCAACACCATGTGCAGTGGCCCAGACTCCCACAGCAGCCACATGATAATAAAAAAACAACTTGAGTTTTTAGAAACTGTTAAAGTCAATTTCTTGTGATGCTCATGGTGAAAGTGGGTTTACTGGCACTTGTATGAAAAGAACAAAAGACAAAAGGCAGTTATGTCAACAATAAGATATAGTGTATTAAAGCGGATTAAAAATATTCAGACTACAGCTCATGTCTGGAAGCACACATATGTTAAATCAGCAAACAAAAAGAGTGCATGTGTTTGTACGAGTTTATATACAATGGAGTGTAATCTGAGAACTTTGTGAAAGTGTGAGTGTAAGTATGTGTGTGTGTGTGTGTGTGTGTGTGTGTGTGTGTGTGTGTGTGTGTGTGTGTGTGTGTGTGTGTGTGTGTGTGTGTGTGTGTGTGTGTGTGTGTGTGTGTGTGAGAGAGACGTTTCAACACAAAGGTAAGCCATATTTTCAAAGTGCCTTTACAATACTACAGATTGATACAAAGGATGTGGTGTGTAGGACAGAGGGCGGCAGAGATGAGCAGAGACAGCGTCACCTAACCCCCGTCTGATGTGTGTGGCAGTGTGTGATGATCTGTGTGTGGGTGAGCATGCTTATGAGAGTGTGTGTCTGGAGGGGGCAGAGGGTGAGCCTGAGCACCGCTGAGGGTGTCGGATAAAGACGGCGCTTCCACCACGTTGTCTGCTGGATACAGCTGCATCACCCCCCCCTCCTGGCCGCCCTCCTTAATGCAGGGCTGGCAGCTGCAGTAGAAGATCCTCTCCACCAGTTTATCCACATGAGGAGACTCTTTACTGCCTGGGCAATCCAGTGTCACCTGTTCAAACATACACATGCATTGATGTAAATAAAATAAAAAATGTTCAAACAGACAGAGAGAATAAAAGAGAGGGAGGAATAGAGAGTGTTCTGTTTTAATATCCGGATTGCTCATCTCGGGAACAAAAAACTGAACTTTAAATTTGACCCAATTTTGCAATGAAATCTAACCGTTTCACATGGTTTGGCGTGATATGCTGCTGTTATTTTTCACATCTTTAATGATGGAGCCAAAATGTACGAATAAGAAGTCTTATTTATAAATACTCTGAATTGATTCACGACTTCCAAAAGTCGTTTTCAATTGTACTTTTCAGCAATGCAACTCACATTAATTATACCAACCAAATATAAGTGGTGTCAAGTTTTTACATGTAAATTGTTGCAAATCACGTTCAACTGTTATCTTGTGTTCATTTATTTTTGGAAAATGTAAAGTTTCTGAAATGTAAAAAACAGCTTATTCAAGCCTACCACTTTTATTAATAAATATGGGTGTATTTTTATGTTTTGGATAACATAAAATAGTTATTCTTAAAGTCAAAATGTTATTAAACAATGTTTTTTGCAACTGTTGCTGTAATATACATTGCGTAACAATTTGTCTAAAGGTTTGCCTTTATGGGTTTACATAATTAACACTGACGATAAGTGTAAAGTTGTAAGAAGGTGTTGGTGGTTTATATACTTTATATTAAATTAGATAATCAGATTTTTACACTACGCACATATTTCATAAGTGGATTGTTGTTTTTGGTCAAATTCTTACTCCCTAATATTGTATTTGATTGCCAAGAAAAAGACTGCACAAAGATGACATTCTTAATAAATATGAAATAAACAGAATTTATGAAACCTCAGTGTTGCACAAGCTCTTCCAGACCTCACACAACTTCCCCTCACTGTTTCCATTATTCATTGAAAATGATCATTCAGCAGTTTTATCTTGATCTACCACTAAGTGCCAAAGCAGCATGGAGCAGTATCCTCTTTCATGAGAGCTGACTTTGTTTTGCTTCAAACTGAATTTTGTTTAAAGTCCTGCAACAACAATCATAACCACAGACATAAACATTCATTTTCAGATAAATAGAAGTAAGGCGAAACTGTAAATGCGATCTCACTAGACGTGCTCAAGCTAAAAAAATAGTTTGAAAATGAATTAATCTATCAGGTAACAGCATTGCACTCAAAGAGATACAATATTTTCTACTGAAACATGAGGCGAGCTCACCTGTGGTCCCACCCGCCAAGTCTACCTGGCTGCTTTCCAAACTACATACACCTCACTACAGAGGCTTTGTTGTCGAAAGACTGGATTCCTTCTGGCTAACAGGGACAATGAACTTTAGAGTAATATAAATACAGGATGTAGGCCCATAGGAAACCGCAGGAATCGTGACACATATCTATTCAAAACTCTCAATTTCTGTGTTTTTATCTGCTTTGTGTAAGCCAATGAACAGGATTCTTTTATGTTGGAAACCTGTGGTTTTGCATTTGAGTTTGACAAACTGGTGCTGGTGTGTGCTTGCTACATTAGTTAATGGTGTAATAAATCTTACCACTTCCCACTGTGACTCGGCAGGCATGCAGGAGTCACAGTGCACCAGAGACTCGGTTGACTGTGGGAAAGTGTTGGGGACGCTGTAGCTGAAACACTGGCCCAGACAAGCTCTGTGAGGAGGAAAAAGAGCATTATTACATGATTTAGCTGCACGGCCAGTCTATTCATTCCTGTGAAACCTGTGGCCATCTGGTACCCTCAAGCCAAAGACAATATCTGGCCTGTTTTACATGAAACCTAAGGGGAAGTAGTTGTTATTATGCCAGGTAAATGAGGTAAATGTGGTAAATGTGTAAAGCATTGTATTTTATGTCAACATCTGCCGGTGTGCATGAAAACAGTGGGCATCATATCATATTAAAAATGTCAATACAGCCTTGAATTGATTTTCTCATTAGTATTTCGCTAAAGGCTGAAATAGCTTAAAGTTTAATTGTTCTCCAAAAATATATAATAACACATCACTAAGCTACATTGGTGCACTGTAAGATCTGACTTGAATATCAGTCTGCTGCTGTGAATACTCCCCAGAGCAACATATAATCTCCTGTATATTTATTTTTACTCCTGTTTGAGTATGTTAGCTAAAAGGTACAGAATCCATTGGTTTAAGAAATTCAGATATTCCCATTGTTACCTCTAATACCATGCCTGCAGTTTTCTAAACAATCTTTCATATTTATTCAATGGAGTTTTCCAACCATGCAGGCTTGATTAACATTCATTATGAGTATGTTTAGAAACAGTGTTGAAACTTGCTGTGTAGTGAAGTGTGTTATTTCTTCAATCTTTATAGTTTTGGATGATTAGCTATGCTTAACAAGTATCAACTCACTTGATTTTATCTTTGAGGATGCAACATTATTGACATCTAGACATTCTGCATTATTCACCTTTGGAGTTGTAGAGAAACTGTCAGACAGAGAAAGAAAGAGACAGATAGGGCCTTCATCCTGACCTGTTTTGAATAGAGCGAGGCTGACATCCTGTGTGCCCGACTATCTGTGTGATGTTCTTGGCCTCGCACCAGGCGCTTTTGTCAGGGAACAGCGCCAGGCGGTTGATGTGGGCAGGCGGTGCCGCTGAATACAGTGCAAACAGTGCCCAACAAATCTGAATCCTCTGCCACATGACTGCACCTAAAGGGGCGTAAAACCAGTCAGCAAGTTAACGCTCTGTTAACCTGGTGCCACACAAAAACACAAATTACAAGAAGTAGTCATAAAATCTTTTGATGTTTTTTCTAGTGTCCATTGATCTGTTGCCTAGCTGTACAGTTATTTCCGGACTTTACATATCCACGCAGATGTGGATTGGCAACTTCCTGGTGATTAGCAGCTTGCATGTTTGGATCATTATGATTAAAAGAGACTTCTTAATGGCCTTTATGAATCACCAGCTGCAGAGAGAACATACTGTGTTAATATTGTACTAAAAGAGACAATACAATGGGGGAGGGAGGCTAAAGTCTGCTCCATACCACCTGACTCTAATACCAAGTCTGCTCTCTTTCATTCTCTTCTTTAAAAATACCTCAACCAGGCACGTCATTTACAACCTACAAAATCGTTTTCTCCTGCTGCTTATAAAAAAAAGGTGTCTCATGGTCACCCACGTCGACTACTTCACACACTTTTCAGCACTTCCAAATGTCTCAGACACAATAAACCATGTCTACGACCATAGACCATGTTCATGAGGGAGAAGACTTAATTGAATAAATGTTCATCTTTTCTATGTTTTTTCAATCTTCAAAGTTCAGGCTAAGTAGGCTACTTTCTTTAATCGCAGCAGACCTTACAGACTGAGCACCTATAACCAGAGGTGGAAGAACTACTCTAAAAAAGTAAAAGTAACAGTAGCTACAGTGTAAAAATAGGCTACTCTGTTAAAAGTAAAAGCACTGCATTTTAATTTGTTCTTAATCAAAAGTAAAAAAGTATCGGCATCAAAAATATACTTAAGTTACCAAAAGTAAAAGAAGCTACTCGTCATACAGAAGGGACCATTAACATCAATTTTTTAAAAATTATTTTATGAAAACTGTTGGTGCATTAATTTGTGAATTTCAATGTCGTACTGATGCTGGTTAGTATAGGGTTTATTTGAATTACTTTATAATAAGTAAGTACAGTAGTAAGTACAACATTTACCGACCTAAATGTAGTGGAGTAAAAGTATATAATAGCATGATTTGAAAATACTCAAGTAGAGTACAAGTATTTCAATATTATACTCAAGTACAGCACTTGAATTAAATGTACTTAGCTAATAACATTAGGCTACACCACTGCCTATAATGCTGTTGGCAACACGTTACAGTAACAAATAAATTCCCCTTTCAAATAGGCTCCAGTAGCCAGTTTTACGTATAAAAAACGACGAAAAACGTGTTATTACACGGAAAGGTTATATGGTATAAGATTAAATATGATTTGAACAATAAAGCCGCAATCTCTCCTCAGCTAATAGTAACTTAACTAACATTAACGCCAGCAACGGTTCTGTTTAACGGCTGATTGTCCAAATCTTCTTTTCTGATTTTCTTTTATTTATCACACTTTCATTATTAGGCATATTTAGTAATATCCCCCCGTGTAATTACGGATGTTTTAAAAAATGTTGTATTACTTCCTTTACAGTCTATGGTTAACTTACTTCGGAAGATAGAAGAAATTGTTCCGTCATTTTTAAACAAGTGTCGCAGCCAAAGTAGACTGACGGATGAAAACTGGCTAACCTAGCTAACAGTAGGTAGAAAACGACCGTAAATTGTGTTACTGCAAACTTCACTTTTAAAGTAGTAATGTAACTTTCTGAGTAACGTGTTCCAGTAGGCTATTGGTCTTAGTAGAGAAACTTACCACCACCGACCCTATTGGGAACAGCCGGTTGAACACAGCGCTACGTCCCGCTGAGCTGAGCCCCCTCACCGAAGCCTGGACACGGGCACCTAAAACCTGCAGATGCGGGTTGCGGAATATGTCCGTGCGCTGATAATCTCAAGAAAAATATGAGCGCTTGGTCAGCTGCAGGAATACTTCAGAGCCCAGTCAGTCATAAATGAGTTACATCACCCGGGAAGAAAAATAACAGTGCGTCGGACGGGGAAGGATGGGGAGATGGGGTTATTATGAGCGCTATCTCATCCCCGAGTCCATCAGACCGTCCCTCCCCTTTGTTCTCCTCTCGGCCAGTGTTAAATTCTCTCGTAACTCCACGGAAAAATACTTTCCAAGTTGTTGTCTTTTGTTGTAAAACTCTGTAGCCGGGGTTAGGCGCGGTTGAGCCCACTGCAGACAGGAGTCCTGCTGTGCTGTTTCTGGACGAAAGAAGACGGGGAGGAGGAGGGGGGACTCTGGGGAAGGTTTGAAATGTTTCCCAAAGGCGAGACCACAGATCAGATTTACAGGACATAATGCAAATATAATAAGATTACAAAATATTTACAGCCATACATTAACTTTGTAAAGAGCCTACATATGTCATTGCTTAACTGACATGTTTTTTTTTTTTTGATATACGTTTGACATTGTGAACATGGGAAACAAGCTGTAAAGCAGATGTGAATCACTGCCCTGATCCATTTCTCTGATTTCTTAGGAAATGATATCAACAGCAGGTTAACCATAAGCTCATGACAACTTGATCTAATTAAGGCCCTTCAATATGTTTGGAGTGAAACCACTGACAGACTCATGAGCACGAGTTGCTTAAAGGCATGGTGTTCGCTGGTTTTGCGGACCTGGGAGTTCAAATCATATTTAAAAAGGATTATGGGCATAACTGGCTGAATTATATAATACATAATTCAGATCTTTGGGCTAAAGGTAAGTGTGTTCTGTCCCTCAAAACCACTGACAGTAACACTCAGTACAAAAGAAAATAGCAATGACAACTATCAACAACAGTGGGAAAATTAAAGAAGTCCAAACATTATGTTTTCAAAAATTAGTAGGCCGAAAAATGCCTTTAGCCTAGATATAAAAAAAGATTGTAGATAATAAAAGCAATCACAGGGACATTTGTTTTGCATTGCATATTTTTACTTTTTATACCATGAACAACATTTGTGGTTGATGTTTTTACACAAAGATCTGAATTCAGGATCATCAGTAGCTCCAAGCTGGAGTCATGCAGCAGCACACATGGCATGTCTGGTCTTATATTTCATGCAAGACATTCACCAACACTGACTAAACAGTTTTGAGTTATTAAATGAAAACAATTTATTAGCATTATAAGACTCGTAATTATGATTCACCAAGGAGAAATTTCAGACAGGCACAGACAAGTATGGCCTATGGGTTTCAGTTGCCTTGTTACATCTCAGCTGTGTCACTGGTCCCCCTCACACAAACACACCCCATTCCTGCACTTCATCCTACCTGCCTACAGGTGTTCAGCCTGGCTTGTGTCCATAAGCACCCTTAGCTGTCTCACGCTCGACTTGCAAACAAATATTTTAATGGACAGGGGACGAGTGATATGGCTTAATTTCTGGCATTGCTCATTATGTGTTTACATTGCTGAGAAGGCTGTTACTGTGATGAGAGGGAAAATGTGAGTATGTGTGTGTGTGTGTTAGTGTATGCACACATGCATCAATGTTTTCTTTGATGTGAAGTGTAAACCATGTGTGATGTTCAGAGTGCAAAGTGCAGAACTCACCTGTTAGTAATAAGACCTAGCTCCAGTCCAGAAAAGGCATTCCTCTGCATTCCACGGATTCTGCTTCACCAGGGGGCTGGATAAACGTGTGCGCCTGCACACGCTCACACAAACAATCCCTCTTCTCTCCTAGCAGGCCCACGCAACTACACATAAGTGATCAATCACACTCAAAACAATCTCTCCAAACAGACTGACGGCCAACGAATACACAAGACGTAAGAGATTCTTTTTGATACGGAGACGTGTACTTTTCTGACTCCCTGTGAAGAAAACAGTCTCAGTCACAGCAAACACACTTGTCCAACTCACACAACTTAAAACAGGAGTGCAAATTACTGCACAAAACGCGAATGCTTAATCTATGAGTAAAACGTGGACTGAGTTGCTTAGGAATCAACCCATTATGGTTGCAAAAGAAACCTACATCCATAAATGGTAAATCAATATGAACCAACATAACTTTCTCTCTTTCTATGCATTAATCTCCCACAAACTGTATGTTTGTATGTGCAACTTTTCATCCTCCTACTCTCTAGAAGGGCTGCAGATGCTGAACCTGGCCCTCATTCCAAAACAGCAGGAGTTCAAGTCTCCCAGCTCATTAACACACAAAATTGCATCCCACCCCCAAACCACATTTTGTTCCCCTCAGAGGAACACAAAGAGAGAGAGCGAGAGAGAGAGGGAGGGAGAGAGAGAAACAAAGACAGATTTCCAGAATTGCTTTATTAAATATACATTGACTGCCTTTTGATAAACACAATGTTGGCATCATTGGTCATTAGTGCTAGGACAAAAATGAGCAGCAAAACAATAACAAAAACAGACAAGCATCTTCTTGGCAAATCCTATTCATCTGTAGTCCTTCACTATTGGTCCTGTAAATAAGCAAACAAAGATTATTAAAAAATGATGTATGGGTACACCACAGACCTTAAGTAAATATACTATACATTTCAAACACTCTGCATACCTTAACCATGCTGCCGTGAACCAGGTATGGTGACCTTAAGTCGTGCTGGCAGTTGGCGTATCCCATGCCCAGTCCCAAACCTGATCCAAGTGAAACAGGCCATGTGCGACCTGGGGGAAAGGAACAGTCAACCATAAATTATGTTTAAAAGTACAAAAAACCTGCATTTAAAAGTCTATTTTAGAAGAGGAGCACTTACGTTTAAAGAGAACGACAGAGAACAATACGCCAAGACCAAGGCCGGTAACTGCAAAGAGTGAGGAAATAACAAAGTAAGAGTGCTGTGATTAAAACACACTTCCAACAAATATTTGACTTCAGCACTGAGGTAATGTGATCATGTCTGATCCAACATAAAAACTGCCTGGCATGGATTTAAATCTGTTGTAATGAGGTCAGTGGGGTGCCGCTATTATGTTTGATGCAAGAGTTGGTAAATAGCACAAGTTAGAAAGACATTGCTCATTAGGAAAAGAGAAGGAGAGAAAAAGCAGAAAGAGCACAACCTTCCAAAAAAGAAAAAAAAAACATTAAAATGGGTGCAAGGGAGGGGGAAATTAGTTCAAATGAGGAACGACAGTGTCCATGAGGCTGAAGTAAAAGAACTGTAGGTCAAACAGTGCAAACATGTGCTGGTAAGCAATGTCTCGAGCCAGTATGGTCAAGCGGAAGGTAAGTCGGTGGCACAGGAGTTGTTTGAAGTGCTGAGACCGGAGTGGGATCTTGAGGAGGAATGTGTTTGTGCGCTTAACTTCACCTCGCTGCAGGACACACCACACCCAACAGCAAGGCCAGCCAGCACAGAAAACACATAAAAAAACATCCATTTGGGCCCCTCCGACTCTTAATTGGATTCAGAGAGCTATGCAGCATGACCGAACCAGAACCCTCAGACTGTTCTCCATTACACAACTTACAAATGTAAAACAAGACCACAAAAGACCCCGCACACCCTCACTATCTTTGCAGATCTACAATAAATCATTTTCCTCTGCGTACATTTCAAGCAGAGATTCGGTTAGATTTAAGGTTCTCCGTCTGTTGCAGCCGCAGTGTTTCTTTACTCTTCAGCCAGAGAAGTTTTGAAGTCCCATGATGTTCCACTGACAGTAATACAGTTAAAGCATTGGCAAAGTATGAGGGCTGATCAACATCTCCTTTTGGCATCTATACTCTTTGTCTGGTTGTCTTCAAGTGGGATAGATTATAACAAAAACATTTTTTTTGTAAAGTAGAAAGAACTGCTTAACCCAAAAAACTGAAAATACTCCTAGAAACTAAAGATGCTATTGTATTTCATTTGTTCATTATTTAAAGTAGTTTTACAAGTATTTGGGAATGGGATCACTAAAGACAATCATTTTGACTTTGTGAATGTTGTTTCTCAATTAGCCTTCATTCTCAATAGCAGTGACCACGTACATGCATGCATCCACACGTTCCTGCATTCACACACACAATCTCACAAAACATTTGACCAACTTTTAGCCTCCTTGTGAACACAGTTTGGTTTAACTGACATTGCAATTTTCAAAATTGTTGTGACAGGACATTTGTTTGCACTTGGGTTGGGGTTATAGTTGTTTATGTTTCTGTATACTGAGTGACAAAAATAAGATTCCTTAATATGACTAAGTGACAGTCATACTGCAAATGTAAAGTAATATAACTAATGTATTGTGCTGTGCAGCCCTTCTTTCTTAAGATGTGCCATCATCAAGTCAAAATATATTTATTCATGAAATACTTTTGTAAGGACCCTGATTAAAAGACATTCCTGTCGTCCTCAGCTTTGGCGTTTATGCTTATTGGTAAATACTAGCATGCTAAATGGTATCCCAAGTAAACATGGATAAAAATACAACATGTTAAACATCAGAGTGTTAGCATTGTCATTTGGAGCCTGTTGGCTCACAGGTAGTGAATATTATTACTCGCCTGTCTCACTAAAATACTGTTTACTAGTTCCTCAAATGAAATAGTATGTTTCAAATAAACAAAGTTGTTTCCTGTTAAGAAGAGGAAGTTTCTGATTGTGCCCTCATCAATGCAAATGCAATCCACTCTTCACAAAAAGGAGTTGGATTTGACTTCTCTCTTCACATTTATCGCTGACCAGTGTATATTTATTTGGCTTTCTACTGTTGCTGAACAGTACAATTTCTTTATAGGATATCTAAAAGCTTTACCAAATAATCTTAACCTGTGGCATTAAATATAAAATGTAGTGAAGAGGCACCAACCTTTTATGTCACGGTCTTGTTCATGGTGCCTGATCCTGTGCAAAACATGCTTGTCAGGAACAAGCTAATTGCTTGTCCTGTGGTATTGCTGCTTGCCGGTTTTTTTTCAATCAACTGCCTATAAAAAGAAATTTACACTTGACACTAAGCCAAACATTTGCCATGACATAGCTGGGTTCGACCCCGAAGATCATGGCTACTCATGATCAGAATAAACGGGGATCTAAACTCACGGTAAACGAAAAGCGTTTATCAGATTTAAAAATAGGCAAGGGAAGCAACTGCCTTGGGACTCAGACTAAAAGTCCCCTTAACAGATGGATTGATTTTTTTTTGACAAATATTTTATTATGTGACTGTTGTAACTTGTACCACTAAAATAACTCAGTAAAAGCTCTCCAAGCACACATTCTACAGGATACTATTTACTTTGTACTTGTACTGCCAAGGATATCATTGTACTACAAAATATACCTCACAGAGAAATGTTTCTGGTTACATTGCAGATTTACATTTAACCCACAATTTGATATGTTATCATTATTTCAAAAATGGTTTTAGTCCCCTATTATTTAAGTTAGTGAAGCAAATGTTATAGAACAAACTTTTATAGTCATTATTCTGCTATGCAGGACAACGGTACAATGACACTCCCTGACATAAAAACAATTTTCACAACATAAAAAAACGATCTTGCAATGACGGAGTGGCACTGCTACTGTGGGAGTTCAGGTAAGAGTTATGTTGTAACACTAATATGTTCAGTATCCAGTGGCCCTGAGGGCTCATCTGCTGCAGACTGCATGTTTTACTCCGCAGGGCCTTGATGCCCTGCCACACCCTGCTGTACAGAGCTCAGTTAACTTTTGTTCACATTTATTATGATTAAATGTGTTGCATGTCCACATGTCACTAAATTTGATAAGGCATTCCTTGGTTGACCCTGGCAATACCCACCCAGTGTGAAGGACACACAGTCAGATATTTGTCTTTTATAGTTGGATGTCTCAAAGTAACTAATTTATTAAATGCTAGGAATTATCAACACACTTAAAAGACTGCACTACATAAATGCTAACAAACATCTTCCCAAACGATCAAAGAAAGTAAGGACTAACAAAAAATGTTTAAACAAGCCCCTGAGCACAACACGTGCAGCACAGTTTCTCTGGCTACCAGAGACACCTTGGCACAGCTGGCAAGTTGCTACACAGGGAGCTCAAAGAAAGGCCACAATGCAGATGTTTTTACTCACAGCAAGAAACATCTTTCATTGTTCGGAAGTTGACATCATTAAGTTCCTTTTGGGAAAGATTGTTTGCCAGTCAAAGTATTTGATCGTGGTTAAACATTTTTCCAAATAACCATATGAGCTCTACATTAAGACCCTTGAGGATGTTTTATCATAGAAGACTGGTTGAGGGAAGACCAGAAACGATAGAGGAAACAAACATCTATTATTTTGAATACGACTTGATTCAAGAAATGTCCCTGTTTATTTTGCAGTGCAACTGATGAAACACTTACCTTCAACTATTTTGTGACCCTTATAGTTTTCCGTATAAGGCCTACAATCCAAAACGTCCACCTGCACAGAACAGGTGCTTTTGTTTCTGTAAACGCTGTATGTGTAGGTGCTACAACCTCAAGAGAAGGACCGTGATGCTCCTTACGGTAAAATATTGATTCAACGTTGAAAGACATCCTGGGAATCAGGACAATAAGACTTCAGGATGATGTAGGCAGAATTAACCTTTACTCTGTCTAACGATGACTTTGTTCACATCTGTACAGTCTGTTAGTCGAAACACAGAGTCTATCTTGTACCTTAAGGATGTATTCTTTGATCTTATAATGTCCCCCAACAAATAAACATTGAATCAGTTTTATATCCATTTAGCAGACACAGGTTTACATTTGACCTCAGTAATCTGTCCCTGCATGGTGAGACAGATGCCGCGTAAAAAGGACCTCGACTGAAGTTTAGCAGGATTTATTTACCATTTGCAATAAGCTGCTGAATACCTAATGACGGCATTAAATAATTATGTAACAGATATGAAGAGATATTAACCTGTTTTCACGGCTGTATCAGCAAGACAGCGGTCCCATTTCCGTCCATGTAAGTCAGCCATGTTTTCAGCTGTGATGAGGAAGCTCCGTAAAATATCGCGAGAGAAATTAAAATCACGTGAACACACCCCACTATCAATGCAACCGCAATTGAAAGTATTTATGCACTGTAAAACCACAATACACCTCAGTATTTGTATTTTCTTTATAACCTTCAGTTCATTGTTAACTCAGCTTCACATTTAATCAAATAACCGGGTTTGTGAGGTAAGGAAATACCCTACTTGATGAGTCACAACCTTCATGTTTATGTTAGCCTAAATATACAAATTACAGAGCCCATTTAATTAATGTTACTTTATTTATTTATTAGCTATCACTTTAAAAGGTTTATTTCTTTAGATAACCTCCTGAAAATGAAATTGCTAACTTTTTTATTGGTATAGGCTGTTCAACATCAAAGTGTATAAAAGTTCTGCAGAAAACAACTTTTATTCCAAGATTTGCACATCAGATACTGAACAGAAAACTGTACTTCCCATATAAAGATATAGGCAACAATTACATTATTACAAAAAATATCTCTCTACCTCTCAATTAACGCCCATTTCCCTATGTTTTTACTGCAAGATAATCTAGATGTGGCATATTTGGAGAAAAGAATTTGAGCCACACCTTATTTAATCAAAAACACGATTTATTCTTCGAAAAACCTTTGATAACAGATATTTTTTTGATGGTTCCTGGATTTCTTCTCTCACAAAATGTAGGCGGACATCCTTTGCACTCAAAGTCAATAATATACAGATGTCTAAAGCAGAGGTCTTCAACAGGGGGGTCGCGACCCCCAGGGGGTCCGCGGAGGTACTGCAGGGGGGTCGCAAAATCTTTGGTTGATTAGACAATTTTTTATATATATATATTTTTTTTACAAACCGTTTTTTCCCACAAATTGCAATGTCTTTAAATGCACAACACAAATCCAAAATATTATAGCGAACGGAAAAATGGAGGCAGATGTGCCAATCACGAGGCCGTGTGACACACGCTGGCTCATAGACATAATATTATGTCTATGCGCTGGCTCTGTCAGGTTCCCCGTGATTGGACGAGAGCCTATTCAGGCCCCAGTTTACTGAAGACCCAGACACAGGGATGCATGCAGCGACATTATTGAGAAGACCATACATATAAAATGGATCGTTTTGTAACTCGAGCGAAAAAATCAACAAGCACAAGCGAGATACCATCCACCAGTGAACATGCAAGTGACGAGGCAGAACCTGCTGCGCCTGCAGATGTTGCAGCTAATAAGGGTAAGCGCAAAAGGGAGAAGACACGAAAATATTCAGATCATTATCTGAAGTTCGGGTTTACCTTTAAGGAGACAGATGGCATTGAGTTTCCAATGTGTGTCATTTGCTCTACTGTTCTTTCAAATGAATCTATGAAGCCATCAAAGCTGCAGCGTCACTTGGAGACAACACACAGCCACTTAAAAGACAAACCTGTTGAATACTTCCAAGCTAGCCTCAAATCCCTCCAAGGTCAACAGACATTGATCAGAAAATCAGCCAAAGTTGGGGAGCTAGCTTTGAAATGCTCTTATCAAATTGCTCTTCGGATTGCCCAGAAGAAACAGCCATACACACTTGCAGAGGATTTAATATTGCCTTCAGCAACCGATATGTGTAAAACCATGTATGGAAATGATATTGACATTAATAAACTGAAAACCATTCCAGTGTCGGACACAACCATAGCTCGCCGTATAGACGAGATGGCATCTGATGTGAGGATGCAACTGATAGAGAAGCTGAGGTTGGCAGATGCATTTGCGTTACAATTAGACGAGTCAACAGATGTGTCGAAGGACGCCCAGCTTCTGGCGTTTGTGCGCTTTGTCGATGATAAGGAAATGCAGGAGGAATTTTTGTTTTGTAAGTGCCTCCCTCAACGCACAACTAGTTCTGAAATCTTCAAAGTGATCGATGTTTTTTTCAGAGAGAATGACATTCCGTGGACAAAATGTATTGCGCTGTGCACTGACGGTGCAAGAGCCATGGCTGGTTTAAAAAGTGGACTAATCACGCTTGTAAGGGATGTGTCTCCGCAAGTGATTTGGACGCACTGCATGCTACACAGGGAGTCACTTGTTGCCAAAGATATGAGCGCTGAATTGGCAGATGTCATGGACTCGGTAGTGAAAGTAGTCAACCTAGTCAAGAAGAGCGCATTGCAAACACGTCTCTTCTCGAATCTCTGTGCTGCTGAGGGAGAAGAACACACTGCGCTACTCTACCATTCCGAGGTTCGGTGGCTTTCACGTGGAACAGTGTTGTCACGTGTGCTGGAATTGCGCAAGTATATTCGGGAGTTTTTACTTCTCCAAAAGCGCACAGAGCTGGCTGCACTTTTCAGTGACAATGTTTGGGTCACCAAACTTGCCTATCTTGCTGATGTTTTCGCTGAGCTGAACAAACTGAACAGTTCAATGCAAGGCCGCAATACCCATGCCATTCAACTGTATGACAAAATGGAAGGCTTTCTAAAAAAAATCAAAAGGTGGAGGGAGCACATCGGGGAGGAAATATTTTCCATGTTTCCATCAGTGGATGAGCTGGGAGATTCTGCTGTGCTCTCGCCCCCCATTACACGCGCAATTCTTGCGCATTTGGAGGCGCTCGAGGGACAATTTGGGCACTACTTTTCTGAGGCTGACTCCTGGCGCAGGGACAAGACATGGATGCTGTTTCCATTCACAGATAACGCAGCAGACGGCACACACCTGACAGTGACGGAGGAGGATCAGCTAATCGAACTATCCACTGACAGTACGTTCAGACACATATATGACACAAAACCACTCACCCAGTTCTGGATCTCTTGCCAGAAAGACTTTCCGCAATTGGCAGGAAAAGCCATGATGAGCCTTTTGCCCTTTGCCACAACCTATCTTTGCGAAAGTGGATTTTCCTCACTGACTTACTTGAAAAACAAATACAGGTCAAGGCTGCAGCCTGAGGCTGATATGACCCTCTGCCTGACAACCTCCATCCGTCCAAGGCTGGATCAGCTGTGTGCTGCTCATCAGGGTCAGACATCTCACTGATGTGAGAGTACGTGTGCCATCCACAGATGGTTTGAGGATTCATTGTCCCATCTACATGCATGTTTAGTGTTAAAATCTCATAGCTCAGTGTTTGTTTATAAATGGCAGTGGTACGGCCACACTGTACCTTGCACTTGTTTAAAATAAAAACATGAATATATTAACCTGTGTATTATTTGAATAGCTTAGTATTGAATGTACAATAACAGTATCTATGTTTACACACTGCACTAGGCCCCGTTTAATATAAAACACAATTGTATGCCATATTAATAGTAGGGGGTCCCTGCTCCAACTCTCCATCAGTTTGGGGGTCCCTGGCCTGAAAAACGTTGAAGACCCCTGGTCTAAAGGGTTTACAGGCAGGTTTCCCATTTACAAACAATCCAGGATGCAGTGCAGCTTCAGGGTAGAAAGCAAATGTGGTTAATAATATGGGACTTCGTCATTTATAAATGACGCTTCAAAAAACAGCTTTAAAAAATAACACAAGCCTCTAACCAATCATATTGCACCTTTAATGTGTCACCTAACATCCCTTCTAACCAATAAAATCAAAGATTATATAATGTCATGACAACAAGGAAGTTACAAGGAAGTACAGGAGACAAGAGCACATGTTAGGTCACATGCACAAGTAGCATCATGGTAAGTCCATTTTTAAGCTATAAAACACACATAAATCACCAATAAAAAAATATTACTAAATAGCCTAACAGTTGTTTTACTATTTTAGTCATTTCATGTAAGGAAATCTACAAATCCTTCTTCAAAACAGTTAAAAAAGTGCATGTCATGTATAAATGACAAAGTCCCATTAAGGGAAAGAAATGTTCCTAATGGTTTCTATTGTTGTGATGGAGATTCGACTGTTGTGATGCAGGGTCAAACTATTTATTCATACGTCTTTCTTAGGACGTTTCCAAGTTTTATGGTAAAGTGAGAGGGACAGCTATGCCTATTCCTGAGGGCAGTGAGGACAGTGCCAGCAGTGATGAGGACGAGGTAGTTGTGAGAGTGGAGCCCAGAAATGAGCAACAGGAAGACAGCGACAATGAGAGAGATGGTAGTGATGAAGGACAGGATGAGAATGAGGAGCCAGGCAGTGAGGAGGATCTTCAACCAGGGATAGGCCGTAGGTTGTTGTGGAAGTCAGCGATCCGTGCCCATTACCCAGTCCCTGCCTGGAAGATACGTCTGGCCACAGCAGAAAGGGTGCATTCCCCAACCTATTATTTTAGGCAGATGTTCTCCCCTGAGTGTTTCAAACACATTGTAGAGCAGACCAATCTCTACTCTGTACAGAGCAATGTGAACGCACCCCTGAATTGTTCAGAGAAAGAGATGGAGCAGTTCATTGGCTGTGCCTTTCATATGGGCATTTATGGTGTACCTGCACAACGCATGTGCTGGCAGACACACACTCGCATTGACAAAATTGCTGAGGTGATGCCAATGAGAAGATGGGAACAGATCAAAGCCAACCTCCATTTCAATGACAACACTATGGAGGGCCCTCATAATCTAGGCCAAGATCGGCTCTTCAAGGTCAGACCATTTCTTGACTTTACAGTTGAGACTATGAAAAGCATCCCTTTGACAGAGCATCTCTGTGTTGATGAGCAAATAATCCCATTCAAAGGGAAGAGTTATTTGAAAAACTATAACCCCAAAAAGCCCCACAAATGGGGTTACAAGGTGTATGTGCTTTGTGACTCCAAGGGTATGGCATACAACTTTGAATTCCATGTTGGAAAAATTCAACCAGTCAGTGGAATGCCTGACCTGGGTGCAAGCAGCAACATAGTCCTGCGGGTAGCATCCATAGTACCTCCATACCAGAACTTCAAGCTATACCACGACAACTGGTTTACTAGCATAGGTCTTGAAGTAGAAATGGCAAAGAGAGGTATACACTGCCTTGGCACAGTCAGAACAAACCGGTTGAAAGGATGTCCCTTGAAAACAGACAAGGAAATGAAAAAAATGGGAAGGGGCTATTTTGAGGAGAAGGTTGCTATGTGTGAAGGGGTGCAGGTAATTGCTAACAGGTGGCAGGACAACCGCAGTGTTACTCTACTCAGCACTTTCACAGGTGCACACCCAGTTTCTCAGGTCGAAAGATGGGACAAAAAGAATAAAGAAACAATCAACGTGACATGCCCCACTTCTGTTGCATTCTACAACAAACATATGGGAGGCGTTGATTTGATGGATTCGCTGATAGCACTGTATCGAACGAAGATCAGGTCACGCAAGTGGTACCTTCGAATCTTTTTTCATGTCATGGACATGATTTGTGTCAATTCATGGCTACTCTACCGTCGAGACCGTGAGACAAGTGGTCAGCCACAAAGAGGGGAACTCAGTCTAAGGGAGTTCAAGTCAATCGTTGCTGATGTTCTCTGCTCAGAGGGCACAGAAAGGGCCAAACGGGGGCGGCCAAGTCAAGTGGAGACTCCCCGAAAGATGGCTAAGAGGAGGGAATCATGCCCTCAAGAGGAGGTCAGGAAAGATGGCCTTGCCCACTGGCCATACTATACGGAAAAACAAGGCAGGTGCAAGTACGGCAACTGCTCAGGGCAAACAAGAGTGAAGTGCAGCAAATGTGACGTTCACCTGTGCTTCACACCAAAAAAGAACTGCCTGGTTCAGTTTCATAACTAATGGGACAAATTTGCATATATCTTTTTAATTATTATGGTTCAAGAATCATTCTGAAATGAAATTTTTTAAGTGTTTTATCAATAAAATGTGTTCATGGATAATGAAGCCATTGTTATTTAATCAATTGTTTTTTACATTAAGAAATCATGGAAAAATATATACCCGAATGGGACAAAGTCATTTATAAATGACGATACCCCAAAATAAAGGTCAAAGGTCAATTTGGGAAAGTGAGCATAGGAAATTTATTTTAGGCCTTAATACACTTAAAATCAAAGGTCATTAAATTTTTTTAGTTAATTTCCTTAATTAGTCCCATAGAGGGTTTTAATGTCATAAAAGCTTTGATATGGAGAATTTTCTAGAACAAATTTGAAATATTATTAAATAATACATAAATAGGACTGCACTTGCATGGGTCACATTAAGCCTGTTTTTTATGACAACACCTCACAATAGTTAAACCCCAGAAATATGGAAGACAGATACAGTGAAAACCTTAACTTGGTCATTATCTTTCCACCCAGAACTACAAGACATATGTCAGAATACGTGCTTGTATAAAAAAGGGTGTGGACAGAAATAAGGGTGGGAAATAGTAAATGTGGTATAAACATATTTAATTGCCACATTTCTGACCTTTCACAAATGTTAGGAAACAAAAGGGGCTCAATGCCCATGGATTGCAGTTTTCATTGTTATAGCACCGTTTTTTCTAAATCCATCATTTAATATTGAAGAGAACATTTACAATAGGCTTACATTGCAAGGATCCAGGAGGAGAACACATAAGCATTGTCATATATGTTATGGATATATAACCTAAGAGCCACAATAATGTTTAATATTATTTCATACTTCAGTCATTTGCAGTACATTGCTACTGGTCTCAGTAATATAAGTTTTGTGTCCTAATACATGTATCTGATTATAATGTATCTACAATAAATTAAGTATTTAACGGATATTCTGTTTTCTTATCCTTAAAAGAAGATCGAAATGTAATATGATTTCCGGTAATATTGGTTAAACATATGTTTGATTCTTTATTATACATCACATCGTTAAGTATTGCTATAAAACAGAATAAAAAGAGTGATCCGTAGTTTCTATTCCTTCCTCTCTGTGTATTTCTCGGTCTACTACCCTCTCTGAGTGCATATTTTCTGCACCACTCCTCTCTTTCCATACTTGGCAATGCCTTTCTTGCTCCTTCGCTATTGGCTGCGGCCGAGAAAGCCCGGAGTGACCCGGACATGCAACCGGGGCCTGTTTTCTGGCTGCAGCCTCCTTCCTGTAGCCGGGTTGAGGAAGTGAATTTCGCTGACAGGGCTGGGTTCAGTGAGGGAGAGGCGAACAAAACATCTTCCGCGGGGGACTAAAAAAACACAACAAAACAACAGCAGCCGAGCGAAGAGATCTGATAAGCCATATTAAAACTAAGGTGTAAAGACATCGGTGAAATCTTCCTCCCCTGCCCCGCTGAGACGCCGCAAATATGGTAAGGGCCGCGGTAGAGAGGGACGGGAGGAGAGGGTTTGGTGGCGCTGCTGCTAAAGAAGCGTCAACGGCTAAGCTAACGCTAGCTGGATCTGCAGGGTGGTAACCTGAGATCAGAGGCAGCAGGGGGTTCAAGTGTATAAATCACTGTACATATCTAACTTGGACTGTTGGCAAAACTTCTTCGTAATGGATGCGGATGCATTAGCTTCGTAGCTAACAGTTGTTTCTTATCGCTATCTAGCTAGTAGCTAGCCGTTAGCCAAGCTAGGTGCCCCGTAGGCATAAAGTTAGCACAGGATGTTTTGGATTTGACACAAGTTCGTGAGTTGTATCAGTGAAGATTCCTAATTTAACGTGTGCACACACACATACAAACGCACACACACGCGCCTCCAGTCGCGCACAACACACGCACATACAGGCTAATATAGTCAAGCGCCAGGTTGCCTGTTGCTAAAATAAGACTGCTTGCTCCTCCTATTCCTAGACAAGCTGTCAGCCTACTCTCTTAAGTGCTTTCTGCCTTGTGAGTTTGATCTGGACTTAACCAATATTTAATCTGGGAAATGCTTAACTGTGCAATTTTTTTCTTATACGTGCAATTATTGTTTACACCTTGCTTGTTGAACATTTGTCTCATTCCTCAAGCTTATATGCTTGCAGCATCACTTTAATTGATCATGTATTTATGTTTGTTCAAATAAACATTTGACTTAAACTACTGAGGCATAATAGAGCACCATTTTGTGCTTTCACACTGTTAAAACTGCGTTTGGTAGTACTCTCATTTGATGACCTAGATTGTCTTGTGCTTGAGTTCGGAGGAGCAGCTGGTTTCTCTCCCCAGTCGCCCACTCTTCTCGGCCTCAACTCATCCATCCTGCTGGCTGAGCCCTGACCCCGGGGGTTGTTGGTCTGAGCTAGTGTTTACACGGAGACAGGAGCGCTGGTAAACACTGCGTCAAGGAGTGCAGGTTTCTGATGGTGCAGACTGATTCATCAGCTGAGAGAGATTTGTAGACAGGCAAAAAGCAACTCTGAGGAGAGGAAATGGCACATGAGACATTGCTTAGAAACTTCTGTGATGTTCAGGGTCACTCATAAGGGGAAATGTTTATGGAGAGAGGGTTCTCTACTTTATAACATGTCATCGTCCTTTGTCCAGCTCGCAGCAGTAACAGTATACTGTGAAGTTTATGCACCTAGGAGTCACTTCATAAGTTAGCCATGGTAGAGGATTTTTTCGACCAATTAAATTAAAGTGAATTAAAAGGCTAAAGCAAAATCTATTGCTATGGCGCTATTTTGGGATTGGATTTGTACACAATTAATTTGAACTAATTTCCAAAACAAAATGCTTTTCATATTTCTTCATTGAAGTGAACAGTGTTTGTCTGTTATAGAAGAAAATAGTAATTTATTATGCCAGGATTTCAACTCTTGGCTTTCATCCGCATAGTAACATTTGCAATTACGTGTTGAATGTGTTAAGAATGCAAGTTGGACTTCTAAACTTGTTTTGTCCCTCTACTATCACTCAAATTCCCACATCTTCTTTCACATTCCCCAGAGTTTCATGTCTTGGCTGGTCTGTCCTCCCCTGCTCACTTATATCCTGTTGCTCAGTGCATATTTTAGGGAGAAACCCCCAGGGAATGCCTTGCAGTCCTGTGGGTTATGTGTCTTTTGCCACTGTCCTTGCGAATGTATTTCACTTACTCATTATAAGCTTGCCTGCTTTATGAACAAAGCACTATTTTACATGTATCTTAAAACTGCTGCACAACAAAGAGACCATCACAATTGAGGGATTACTTTTTTTAAAGGAATGTTTCCTACTGGATACTACATACAGGAACATTGATCTGCAAGAGTTAAAGACTGGTCTTTACAAACTGTGGCTTAGTGAGGACCATTTTATCCAACATGAGTGTTGAGTGACTAAATATCAAAACAATCCTCAGTAAACAACAAAAACACAAATAAAGGAGTGGTCTCCGTCAGTCTCAGGCTGAACATTTTGTGGTAAGTTTTATGGGGGATGGTACACATGCTGAGAGTGCCACTACCCTTAGTTCACACATTGATTAAATCCATGTGTTGTTTCAAAGGACCTCCTTACTGTCATATAGAAATCAACCATAACAGAGATGAAACGAGTCAAAATTAGTTTGATTCAGTAGGGGTCTAAGAAAAATATTGATACACTTTAGTATTGCGATTTTATGTTTTGTGATACTGTATCAATTTGGAAAAACACTGTATGAATTTAGAATTATTAGTTAAAAGATACAAAAAATAAATGTATTCATGTTGGTATAGTGTCACTTGAAATAACAGGTTTGTGTAGCAAGAAAACCAATGTTTTCCCCAAGAGTGTCAGTAAAATTAGACTCTCTTAAACATATATATTTTTAGTTGACTTGTATGCTTGATTAATAGAGGGTTACCTCAGTACAGCTCTTTGAAAAGGCCTCTACGGACAACACCTTTTGTTGTTTGATGATAAGCTGATGCATCTATCTGCCGCTTAATGTGCCACCTTTCCTGCATGACACGCCTCACAGCCTCAGTGCAAAGAAGAGCATCCTTTGACAGCTGATGGACACTATGCTCACTGATCCTCATCGCTTATTTCCATATGGTCTGTTGCCAGTTGTATGAAAGTTTTAGCTACAGAATGGTTTTCTGAACTTCGCTTTTTCCATTTAACTGGCCAACAATTACAATTACTTTTTTAGTCTCTAATGGATTTTTCGCTCTAAAAATCCTCACATGACTAATCATGAGTGGTGTTAAGTCTACTGAGCTGGAAGTGTTGTGTCTGTAGTCTCACAGAGTTACCTGCAAGGATGTGAATATACTCTGCACATCTACTTCTCTCATACCCCCATACAGAATGTAGCAGGCCTTTATCATTCGGCTGTTTTGGAGACGAGAAGCGGTTGAAGTCATAATTCTTTTATAGGGAGCATACCAATACCTAGGCCTGATCCAATGCTTACGTATACTTTCCTACACGATACAACTTCACAGTGCATAATTAGGGAGACTGCTTTGAAACTGGCACGTTTTGAAAGTTATTATTTCTCTCCTCTTTATTAGGAAAGCAGGGTTTTTTTGTGAAGTATAGATTGAAAATGATTCAAGTTCATGTCTCAAAACAGTAACACTAAGTCCGTTTGAACATTGAAGCAGGTTTTGCATGCTGAAATCCTTCCTCTTGTTTATACTGGTCATGAATAGACCCTACATTATTTGTTTAGGGGTGTAAATCCCAGAATCCTGCTTAAAAATATGTATTTTATGTGATTATGTATCTTCTGCAGTCCCAATTATTCAAAGTCTCCTGCACAAAAAATGTGTATTATTAAAAGTGAGTTTGCGTTTTTACTGGATGGGTTGCAGATGAGGGATAGCAACATAAAGAAGAATGTTGTACTAATAAGGTTTTAATTAGGAATTTGATTTCCCTAACAGTGTGCTGAAGCTTCATGTTGTACTTAGATGTTAAAATCACACTGAATCCTTTTTAAAATTATGATGAAAAAGTTATTGTCCAACATCATTACAGCTATTGGCTTCTTCTACTTCTTTTGTGGCAATGAAAGCTGGATATGTCTCAAATTTAAAGGTTTCTCTATTTTGAATATAATATAATTGACCTCAGCTGGTATGACTTACTGTTTTTTTCACAACATAACTTCTTATGAGTTCTGATGATTTGTTTATGTGAATAATTATAACCTGATGGTCCAGTGTAATGAATGTTGTTGCCTTGTTTTCAGAACGACCAGCAGCTCGACTGTGCCCTGGACCTGATGAGGCGTCTGCCGCCTCAGCAGATCGAGAAGAACCTCAGCGACCTCATTGACCTGGTGAGTTAGCGTCTCCACTTCATCCGTCAGACCTTCCTTACCTTTAATGAAACATCAAACACACAGGGTTTCGACTAATAGAGGGTGGTGTAAAAATTGACTGAAGAATCCAGGTTTTGATCATCTTAGATTCTGAATCAATTCTCAACATTCTGCAAAAGAAACCCAGATGTTCCGATGGGTAGTAATCATACACATCCAGTCAAAGTTGTGTCAAGCATTTTTGTCTGATTTGTTTGAAAACCAATACAAAATACCAGTTTCAGTTACAAGTTTCCACATTAATATTACCTTGTTATTAGCTGTAAGAGGCCTCATTGTTATTTTTAAATATAAAATCGAAGTACCCTTATACTCACGTGACGGTTTGTTTAATGGTGGCTTCGGGAATAGTACAGACAAATGCTTCTCTGTTCAGCCGTCTCACAGCCAGGTAGAGCAGTGAAAATATTCCTTTCACTTAAAACTGGTATTGAATTTTATTGGTTTCCTAGCACCACAAGAGTCTTTGTCTGTTTGAATGAGCCTCCTGTGGTTTTTCATGTTGGTGTTTGTTATGTAATACAAAGAAAATGCGGCAGTTGCTGCACATCAGTGTGTCATCTGGATAACTGAAGCTATTTTAAGCACTTGTGAAAGTTTCTTTTCTTTCTTAATCCTCTGTGTACTTGAATGACGTAACATTTCTGCCGGTTCATCAAAAGGTGTTTTACTTAAACTCTTATCGGGTTTCATTCGAAGTTGTTGGACCTGTTCTGTGTATTTTAACAAAACAGTGCCGGCTGAGAAATGAAGCTAAATTGGACACAAATCCAATCACACTTCTACCAGTGTTTGCATGGCTCCTTATTTTCTGGGCATATGCATTATTTTCCACCCAGACCCCCACCTGCTCACCTTCCTCTTCCCTCACCTTTGACCTCTCTCCCCTGGGCATAAGTTCTCTCCTCGCCCATTTTCCTGTGTCTGGTTGTTAGCGATTATTATCACAGCTTTCAATCACCTCCACTGCCAGGCACCTCTAGTGGTGACTCAGAATCACCTGGAATCACCTCTTTCCTTCCTGTTTGTCTCACATCTCTTTGACTCCTCCCCTCTGTTCTCCATTTTCTCTCCTACCTCACACTTTACCAAAGAGTTTTTCTCCCCCCTCCTTCCCTTGTTTCACCCAGTCTGGGCTGCCAGGTGTGCGAGTGTTCGGGGGTGTGGGGGATTTTTGGGGAAACAGGGCCTCCTTTGTGTCAGTACTCTGATGCTGGAGGACATGGAGAGGGGAGTCCATGTCAGTCTGTGAGAAGTAATTTGTACCCCCTCATCCTCTACATATTATGTTTCGCATTGGTATTATATTCAGGCTCCACTGAGTAACCTCTGCTTATTGAAAAACGCTGGTATGTGAAGAGCTTTCAGTTCATCTTTGGCCAGAATGAGAAAGCCAAACTCAAGGCTGTCTTGTCTGTTCCTCCAATCTGAATGTCTTACACGATGTGTAAATAGAAACAAATAGCTTGTTTTTATGACGCTCCTTTAAACTCAGGTCAAACGGAACATTTTATAATAAAATGTCTTAGAATAAGGGATATTTTTCCAACTTTTGAAGAAACGTATCGCTTTTGAACACATTGTGTTAATGTTCTTTTCTTCTATTGTTTGTTCTTAGGTGCCCAGTCTGTGCGAGGACCTCCTCTCTTCTGTGGACCAGCCCTTGAAGATTGCCCGGGACAAAGTGGTGGGGAAGGACTATCTGCTCTGTGACTACAACAGAGATGGCGACTCCTACAGGTCGAGATCATAACTGCACTTTACCGCTAACTACATAAAGATCAGTTAATTGTTTATGACAAATAGCACACTTTTTATGTGTTTTGTAATATCATTTCTAATACATCAGGTCCCCGTGGAGTAATAAGTATGAACCTCCCATTGAAGACGGTGCTATGCCTTCAGCCCGCCTGAGGAAACTTGAGGTCGAAGCCAATAACGCCTTCGACCAGTACAGAGATCTGTGAGTAACAGCGGAGACATCTGATAGAGTGTTTTCAATAGACGGTCAGTGGTTCCCTCTTCTGACACCCATGTGTGTCTTCCAGGTACTTTGAGGGTGGCGTGTCCTCTGTGTACCTCTGGGACTTGGATCATGGCTTTGCTGGAGTTATTCTCATCAAGAAGGCCGGCGATGGATCCAAGAAGATCAAAGGGTGCTGGGACTCCATCCATGTGGTGGAGGTGCAGGTGAGAATCAGTTGAAATGAAATAGATTGACCTATGAACTCCTCAAGTCTTCATTTTGGCAGCTGTCTTTGATTTGATATGAGTCTTATTCCTCAGACAAAAATGTTTACTGGTTTTGCTCACATTTAAGTTGTTTCTACCCTTCATAGTTTTAGTCAAAATGTTTTTCTAAACATTTGTTTTCTAGATTGTTTTTTTAGGTGGCACCAACCCGAGACTGATTTTAGAGCCAATTCATAGGGCCAAATGTGCAACTGCGTATGTGTTAATAAGACACTAGAACCGGACCCGCCTGGCAAACCTTATGCATTGTGGTGCCAATAGTCAGGATTTGTGACCGAGAAAGAATCTGTGCCGCAGCACAGTGTGTTTGTCTGAAAGAGAGAGGAAGAGAAAGTTGATGAAATTAAGTTATTTAATCTCTTTTTAGTCTCTGTTTCTGCAAACAATACTCCATGTTGATAAACCACAGTAGTATTTTAATGACGTTGGTGCCATCATCGTCTTTCTTAGTCATGAAAAAAATATTACCATAGTTTACTTAAACCAAATAATAACAGGTTCCTCCCAGTCTTTCTGTTTTAGTACAGTAAGTCTGAACGTGCCAACACAAAACCAGTGCATGAATTGACAGGATTGTTTTATTCGGTGACATAGATGCGATCATTTAATCGTTGGAGCGTTGCAGGCTGAAACTGCAGTATTTTCTCATTGCGTGTTGTGTCTGTTGTGCGCGCAGGAAAAGTCCAGCGGTCGTACTGCTCACTACAAACTCACCTCCACCGTCATGCTGTGGCTCCAGACAACCAAGACCGGCTCCGGAACCATGAACCTGGGCGGCAGTCTTACGAGACAGGTCCGGTGTGGAACTGAACGTTAAACCACTGCTGATCCTTCTGTGGTCATCCATGAACTGAATTTATTTAATCTTTTCACAGATGGAAAAAGACGAGACAGTCGGAGAGTCCTCACCCCACATCGCCAACATCGGCCGCCTTGTTGAGGTCAGTATAGCGGATAATATCCTGCTTCTTTAAATGTTATCTTTCTACCTAAAACTTTTGTTGAATTTATTCTTATTCGACTGGAAAGGGTCAGACTGGTAGCAGAGAATGTTTTGATTCTTGTTTCAGGATATGGAGAACAAGATTCGATCCACACTGAATGAAATCTACTTTGGCAAGACCAAGGACATCGTCAACGGCCTAAGGTAACAGCACATGAGTAGTTTGGATGAATAAACCACCCTCTCTCCTTTTACAGCTCCTCAGTTGGCGGTTCTGCAGAAACTCTGTTCTACTTATTCTACGAGTCGGTTTACTTCTGTGTCTCCGTCTGTCGGCTTGTTCAACACGATATTCTGTCATTTCTTATCTGATCATTTATTTCAAGCTACCTCTTCTCAAATGCTTTTTTTCAGTGGTGGACAGTAAGTTAGTACAATTAAGCAACTACAATTTTAAGTTTACAACTTTATCCTCACACTTGCCCACGTCTCTGAGGCAAATATTGTACTATTAGTGTTGTTCTACTACATTTATTTGATAAATACATTTACTTTAAAGCTCCAGATGGATATTAAATATACAAAATAATCTCACAAGTAATGTAGAGTTTTGATAATCACACAATAGTATTTAGTAAAATTATAGTTTACTACCTGCAACATTAAAGTACACGTAAAGGCATCAATAATAATGAAAAAAAACAGAGTGACAGAGAATTGCTGCATTTTGATATTATTCTTTAAAACACCGCAAGTAAATGATCTGAGTATTTTGTCCGCCACTGCATTGGTTTTCTGTATTCTCCCCATCTAAACTCTCCCCTAGTCATCTCTTCATCCTCTCCTATGATTTTACTTTTCTTATTGCCTTTTTTCCCTCATGTCTGTCCTCCTGTCTCTCCCTCTGTCTCCTCTCCTCCCCTTGCTGTCTCTCCTCTGTGCTCCAGATCTATTGAGTCTTTGCCCGATAACCAAAAGTACCGGCAGCTCCAGAAGGAGCTGTCGCAGGTCCTCACTCAGCGTCAGATCTTCATTGACTAGGTTCAGAGGTACAACCTGGCATGGAGGTGTGTGTGTGTGTGTGTGTGTGTGTGTTTGTGCGTGTGTCATTGTATACTGGTAAGTCAAACACAGGAAAAAGAGTAAATGTTTCTCATTACTTGCTGCTCCTCTCTCCAATGTCCCACTGTAGGAAGGAACCGAGCAAAGTTAAAATAATTCAGTGTTTTAGATTTATCTTCCTACGAAACTGCTCATTCTAATCAATTCAGAACTACAAAAGGGATTATCTTCTAACTCAAGTACGATCTGAGCTCTTCCCCTAACTCTCTCATCCAGAAAGTCAATCTATTTACAGAATTATAGATGTCTTTCTTTAAGGAGCAGTAAGGTCTACTCTATAACAAACCCCAGCATAAAACAAAGCACTAGCGAAAACATTTTGAAAGCTTTGAAAGGCATTCAAATAACTTAATTTCCTGAAGAATTTCACGACCTGAACTCGGCCTTTTTTAAACACAGAATTAACATTTTTGGTAAATTCAATTTTATATTACTATGAACCCTAGGATATTTGTAAAAGCATTCTGATTGCTGGTGTGACTTGGTGAGGCCTACGTTTCTTTTTTTTGTTTTTACTACGCGTTTCATAATGCTACCGTTTACATTCCCATAAATTAAACATCTGAAATATCTGTCTACCTCTATATTGACTCATTTGGGATAGTGTTACAATAATTCAGATATGGCTATTGATCAGATTATAAACCTCATGAAATTACAGACGGCACCGACATGTGCAGCATTATGTAGGACGGCAGATTGTTGAGATGTATAAACAGATTTTAGTACAACAAGTTGTTGTTTTTGTGTGTGTGTGTGTGACTGTGTGTGTGTGTGGGACTGTGTGCTGCATGCTCCTTGGAGTGTTTAGCAGCTGTGCAGGCATGTTGTGCAAACAATCGCTGTGAAGGAGCGACCCACTAAACTAAAATGTCAGAGCATTGAAAGCGGTCACCAACACCGCTGTTCTGCTGTCTATTGCCCTTAAAAGCTTTTCTAAAATGTTGTTTATTCTGTGTGGAGAATGTTTTCCTTTCAAAGTAAAACACATTTATAAAGTGTTTGTGAAGAACTCGTAGTAACAGAGAAGTGTAATTGGTGTAGATATTCTTCACCCTCTGTTGAACAGCTTTAAACCTTTTGATTGTTAATGAGCTTGAATAGATAAAGGCAGACTGCGTGACAGAGCCTAGCCTTATTCATTTTATATAGATTTCTATTTTGTTTAAACATCTTAATACTATCCTATTTTCTGCTAGTACACACGTAGAGTACAAATTCTATGTGGTCCTAAAAGGTCTTTACATTTCCCCGTCTACATAATGTCAGATAGTTTTGCATCTTCAGATAACTTAGTTCAACAAAGAGTAGAATGTGAAGTAGAATGGATCCTGCTATGAGACCGTGAAAGCACATGGTTTAACTGCATGATGGAAAATAACTGCAACTGTTGTTCATTATGTGCCTGACACTAATTCCCCCTGTGTGCAGTGTGTATTTATCCAGTGTGTGAGAATACATATTTTTCACCGTCTTTTCTTCACGGAGGAGTTAGGACATGTTGTCTAACTTATAGATTCAGTGTTTCTCTTTTAGAAACTTGTGTTTTGGTCTCACTGGAGAAGCTTTTCCAGCCTTGATGTTTTCATGTTTGATCTAAAGCTCACTGACTCTCTCCTCTCTTTGTGTCCCCCCCCACCACCACAGGAGTGTTCAGACTCTGGCTGACAAGTCAAAGCAGGAGGCTCTGAAGGTCGACCTGATGGAGGCACTCAAACGCAAACACAACAGCTAGAGTTGCTACTGTTTTAGTTTTTTTTTTCTGTCTCTCTCACTCTCTCCGCCTCATCTCCGCCATCTTTTCTCTGTTTCTCTTCGTCTCCCCCTCCACGCCTGTTTCAGTGCTGCACTCTTGTTTATTTGTGGAAAAAAACAAAAAAGGAGAAAATGCTTAGCTTTTTATTTGTTTTTGTTTTTCTGTCTGGTTTTTGTTTTCATGCATCTTATCTGCGATGAAGCAAGTCACTCACGCTCCCTCTGTCTCTCTTCAGCCCTCTCCTCTCTCCCAGGTTCTGAATATAATGATAGTATTACCACGGTTAATGATAATCTTACAGTGTGAGGGTCATTGTTGTAATAATCCCTGATGTTCTCACAGCTGATGTGTCCTCTTGTCAGTTTCAAACGCTCGACTTTGGCCCGGCTCTTCCTCTGTGTCCAGGAAGCGGACACAGACTGTGCTGTAGGTGGTGTAGGCTCGGTGGGGCTGTCATTACTATGTACATCAAATTTATTTCAAGCACCTACTTTTGTCTACGACACCCCTGATATATTTGTATAAAATTATTACTGTTGGCGTATTACTGTCATTCTTCTTGGTAAACGGTGTGAACACGAGGGTGGTCTTCGGTTTATGTTATAAGGTTTTTACTTTTATCCCACTCATGCATGTGAGCCTGCGTGGTGATGCAGTGAGTGGAAATGTAGATTTATCAAACATGGGGATGGACTGTTATAATCACCGGGTGATTACACCCACATGTCAACCCAACACCCTACACTGTGTATAACATGACAGTCAGCCCCCCCCCCTCTGTTCAGCTTGTTAAACTTTTCTCTCTCCTCACCTACAGTACTATGTCTTTGTTGGGGGTCACAGTTTGTCTTTGTGTCTCAGTGGAAACCTTTGACTGTTTCCATTTTGGAGGGGAATCTTTTTTGTTGTATTTTTTGTTTTGTTTTTATTTTGTAAAGCTTATGATTCATATTGTATTAGAGCCTCCAGCAACAATAAAAACAGTAAAAAGCTACTCTTTCTCTTATTTCTTTTTTATCTCTTCTTGTTGACAGGTGTCTGCAGTTAAAGGCAATACATTGTCATCCAAACCTGTGAAAGTAGGATCCATTTTTCAGTTTTGTATGGATAGGTTACATAGAAATAATATTGCTGTATTTAACATGTAACCTCAAGTGAATGAGTTTTCTTATTTTGCCCCATGAATGTGTAATTGATTTAAAGTACAGTATTTTGAATCTCCATCTGTCAGTAAACTATCATAATAACAGTACACAGAACACTTGATAGTAGTCTATATGCACATAGGTGGAAAAAATATGTGCTTGTATCAAGAAAATGTAAAACACTACCACTGCAAACACTGATATTGCGGTAAGTTAACGCTTAACTTATTAGTATTCATAATATAATTATTGTTCCAAATGCATAGGATAAGTTAGAAGTGTTGGTAAATACTATTACTATATTCAACCCTCCTCAAAATCTCCATGCAACAACATTAAAGTTTAGTAGAAGAAAGGTTTCTGTAATGTGTACTTTTCAGATTGGAGAAGTTTAATGAGTCCACAGTGAAGCCTGCAGGTGTGTGACGAGGTAATATCAAGGACACAAATGAAGAACTGACATGCTCACAACGACATCCTGTGTAACAATCCTTGACTGTCTGGTACAGAAGCACTCTTTGAATCATTTATGTAAATATTTGATAAACTAATCTCCTCATGATTAAGCCATCTCTACCACCTGATTTAGGTATGCCACTGGGTGTCACTGTGTCTTTAAATAGTATTCCTCCTCAGTTTGCCTACACCTGGGATATTGGCAACCAAAAAAAAATGCACTCCAGACATGAAGAATAGTTTTCAAAGGTAAGCATATTCATTTTGAACTTTGGTAGTTTTAGATGTCTAATTGAGCATTATTGTGTAACCTGAAAAAAGAAGAAAAGTCTATCAAACTATGTTTTTCCTCTAGCATGATCTACCTCATCTTTTTCTATTCTATATGAACATATTAAGGAAACATAACTTCAATAGCTTCCATGTCATGTGACCCATTGACTCCCAACTTTTTCAAGGATTTTATGACAAATACAATGTTAAATAATACATGCGAGATCATCAGTTCAGTCAGTTTGAAAAGTTTGTATTTTCTTAATAGTTTGTGATTTAATGACTTCAAATCAATGCGGTATTGTAGTACTAGTAGGACAAACCTGTTTTTCTATTTTAGACTAAGTTATGATCAATAAAAACCGTACTTGTTTTGAACTCAAAGTGTCTAAATTGTTTCTCATTGAAGAAAGTATTTTTCAAATCCCATCTAAATGTAACAAAGCCAAATAAAATAATTTAGCAGACAGCTTTCTCCGAATTTATCATATCTGGTAATCTGACTTTAGAAATGTTATTCTTGGTAAAGATTAGTAAAATAATCATGTTAATAAAAACTCCTTTAAACGCAATACAGCACATACAAAATCAAGACAATACTTATGAATATAGTTAATTGCAATTAACAATCAATAAAAAAGTGGGTTATTTTAGATGTTATTTAGTATGTATAAACTCCAGCAACATGAGATTGAAAACTAAATATCTGTATCTCATTACCTCTTTGTTTGGTCAAGAAAATGCTAAATTATATAGCATAACAAAATAACCTCGAGAATCAATACAACATAGTGCTGAGCTAGAATATCTACTAGATATATACTTTAGACATGGTTGATGAAGAGCCCCATGCATTCATTATTTCAAATTCTTAATATTAAAACGTCCCCATGCAATTAGTGTTGAAGGCTGAACTGTGTGACTGTGCTTTGTCCACTAGGTTGCAGTGACGTTCAGCACATCAACTGAGCTCCGAGTTTCACATCTATTTCACAGTTTTTAGCAAACATTTCACTGCTCATTAACTTACTACGTCCAAATATAGTTATGGGTTTGATTCTGTTTAATTAATGTTATTCTTGACCTCATACTGGTATTGGTATTGGCTCCTGTCCTGAAAGCTGAACACAACAACCATGGGATCTAAATCAACTTAACAAAAATGAGTTGAAATGTATTTAATTCCTTCGCTTTAACACAGTGGTCACAACTTATACATTGGGTGGCTGATTGGTTAAACCATCCAAAACCTAACATTTGAGGAATGTCTTCCAGTTAATGAGTAAACTCTTTGTGGAGGTGTGAACATATACACTTGTTCCTGGTGAAATAATAGTGGTTTTGGTTGTTTATATGTCACAAGAGTTCTGTCGGAGTATTGTAGTCTTACTTAGACTATCAACATGTTAGATAAAACCAAACTAATGTAAAGATAACAGTGCCAGCCTGGACTGTCAGCTAAAACGTTCAAACATGGAGAAGTTTACAATGGTGTCATGTAAAAGTATATAGGCTATACTGAAAGTCCTGCTTTTGTGTCTTATGTTGATGAAGCATTTAGGAAGTTACTATTTATCTCAAGTGACAGGGTTTCTGCCAAGTCCTCAGACAGACCCCATCCCCTCTCTCTCTCTCCACCCCCCCCCCCCCCCCCCCCCCCCCCCACACACACACACACACACACACACACACACACACACACACACACACACACACACACACACACACACACACACACACACACACACACACACACAGGTTTATGATAATGAGGAGCCTCAAGGCGCAGGGGGAGCTGGAGCCATTTTCACCATTCAAGCGGAGTTACGCGGACTGAGCAGAGGTGCTGCTGCTCTTGTTGTTGCTGCCTGCGCGTGTGTGTGAGTGTGTGTGAGCCGCTCCAGCCAAGGTTACTGCGGGTTTACGTCTTCAGATCAGCCGGAGTGACCGGAGAGAACTGCACCCGAGGAAAGCATGGCTCTTCTGCAACAAAGGGAAACTCACAGGCGGAAAGTTTAAAGGAATAAGGAGCGACAGATATTCTCTTGGATACACACAAACTGAGGAGCGATGCACTTCGTTAAGTGGGATTTGTTGTTGATTTTCTGGTGGTGTAAACTGGTTTCGCTAGCGCATTGTTACACCGTTCACATCAGTGAGGATGCGGGGCCAAGGACTGTGGTGGCGGGCGTGGAACAGAGCGCGCGGTGTACTTTGGATCAGGTACTCGCTCCCAAATTCACGGAGCAGTTTCTGGAGACAGACTCGGCGAAGGGCATTGTGTTTGTTTCGGACTCCATAAAGTGCCCCTCGCTGCGCTCCAACCCCTTCACCGTGTTCACTGTGTCTGACTGCAGGGACTCCAGCTACAGGCACCTCCTCACCAGCCAGTACGAAGTGCATGTTCACGGTAGGAACTGTTCAAACACGCGTAAAAGGAAACCTAAGTGGGACATGGAGGTGCTCAGTTTGTTTAGCACCGAGAGCCAACACCGCTCAGAGTGCCACGAAGCAGGCTCTGCTTTATTTGCGGTGGGGGATCTGCTACCTGGAGCCCCACTCCGCTGCAAAGTCACTAACACCCGGGACTTTTATTTTTCTGAGGGTGACTTGTGTGTGTCTGAGACGCTGTGCTGGATGCAGGACACACTCCGGGAACTAGACCTGCTCTGCGATGTGCTCACAGGAAATGGATTGAGTGCTGAAGTGAATCCAATTTCCATCCACTGGCGTGTGGGGCAGGGCCCCTTCAAGCAGGCGCACCTAGGGAAGTTATTAGAAAAGGCAGCTCAGTCTGATTCAGGGATTGTGAGCAGGAGGAGGAGAAGCATCAACAGCAGTCCTCAGTTTCAACCTCCAATGTACCAAGTGTCTGTGGCTGAGAATAATCCAGCTGGGACTCCTGTTGTTGTTTTGAAAGCAGTGGATGTGGATGAGGGGGAGGCAGGCAGGCTGGAGTATTTTATAGAAGCTCTCTTTGATAGTCGCTCCAACAATCTGTTTGCAGTTGACCCGATCAACGGTGCTGTGTCCACAGTAGAGGTGCTGGACAGGGAGACAAAAGACACCCATGTGTTTCGTGTGACTGCCGTTGACCACGGCACGCCCCGGCGTACAGGCATGGCCACCCTCACTATCACAGTCAGGGACACTAATGATCATGGCCCCGTGTTTGAGCAGCAGGACTATAAGGAAAGCATCAGGGAGAATCTAGAAATAGGCTATGAGGTGTTAACTGTAAGGGCGACAGATGGGGATGCACCTGTTAATGGTAACATCCTTTACCGCTTCATCAACGGTAACGGGTCCAATGAGGTGTTTGAGATTGATTCGAGGTCTGGTGTAATCCGCACCAGAGGCCTTGTAGACAGAGAGGAGGTGGAGGCCTATATTCTGCTAGTCGAGGCAAATGACCAAGGTCGTGACCCCGGGCCCCGCAGCGCCACAGCTACAGTTCACATTGCGGTTGAAGATGACAATGATAATGCTCCACAGTTTAGTGAGAAACGCTATGTTGTTCAGGTGCCAGAGGACTTGAGCCCTAACACAGAGATCCTGCAGGTCAGTGCCACCGATCAGGACCGAGGGAACAACGCCGTAGTTCACTTCAGCATCATGAGCGGGAACACCAGGGGACAGTTTTACATTGATGCTCAAACAGGTAACATGGACCTGGTGAGTCAGCTGGATTACGAGGCGAACAAAGAATACACTCTAAGAATTAGAGCTCAGGATGGAGGACGCCCTCCGCTGTCCAACATCAGCGGCCTGGTCACAGTGCAGGTGCTGGATGTCAACGACAACGCTCCCATTTTTGTCAGCACCCCATTCCAGGCCACCGTGCTGGAGAACGTGCCGCTGGGTTACTCCATCATCCACATCCAAGCTGTGGATGCAGACTCTGGAGACAACTCTAAACTGGAGTATCGCCTCACTGAAACCACGCCAAACTTCCCCTTCAGCATCAACAACAGCACAGGGTGGATTATAGTGGCTGCTGAGCTGGACAGAGAGAGTGTAGATTTTTACAACTTTGGAGTGGAGGCCCGAGACCATGGCTACCCTGTGATGTCCTCTTCAGCCAGCATCAGCATGACTATTCTCGACGTCAACGACAACAACCCAGAGTTCACTCAAAAGGCGTATTACATGCGACTAAATGAGGATGCATCTGTGGGCACCAGCGTGGTCACGGTGTCGGCTGTTGACCAGGACATCAACAGTGTGGTGACCTATCAGATATCCAGCGGAAATACCCGCAACAGATTCTCCATCACGAGTCAGAGCGGAGGGGGGCTCATTACTCTTGCACTGCCTTTAGACTACAAACTAGAACGGCAGTACGTCCTCACCGTCACTGCAAATGATGGTACACGTCTTGACACCGCTAAAGTGTTTGTCAATGTCACTGATGCCAACACACACCGGCCTGTGTTTCAGAGCTCACACTACACGGTCAACATCAATGAGGACAAGCCTGTCAGGACCACTGTTGTGGTAATAAGTGCCACAGATGAAGATACAGGGGAAAACGCACGCATCACCTACTTTATGGACGACAGCATCCCTCAGTTTGACATTGACACCGACACAGGAGCTGTCACCACACAGATGGAGCTGGACTATGAGGACCAAGTTTCCTATACACTGGCCATTACTGCTCGGGATAACGGCATCCCACAGAAGTCTGACACCACCTACCTGGAGATACTCGTGAATGATGTCAATGATAACTCCCCCCGCTTCCTCAGAGATCACTACACAGGCTCCGTCATGGAGGACGTGCCGGTGTTCACCAGCGTGGTCCAGGTTTCTGCCACTGATAGAGACTCTGGGCTCAACGGTCGAGTCTTCTACACCTTCCAAGGGGGGGAGGATGGTGATGGAGATTTCATAATTGAATCCACCTCTGGCATTATTCGAACACTGCGCAGGTTAGACAGAGAAAATGTGCCTGTATACAGCCTAAAGGCGTTTGCTGTAGATAAAGGCGTTCCTGCTCTGAAAACACCAGTAAATGTCCACGTTACAATTCTAGATGTGAATGACAACCCCCCTGTGTTTGAGAAAGATGAGTTTGACATCATGGTGGAGGAGAACAGCCCCATAGGCGTTGTGGTTGCACATGTGTTAGCCACAGATCCAGATGAAGGCAGCAATGCACAGATTATGTACCAGATAGTGGAGGGGAACATCCCCGAGGTGTTCCAGCTGGACATCTTCTCCGGAGAGCTGACTGCATTGATAGACCTGGACTATGAGACGATGTCTGAGTATGTCATTGTTGTCCAGGCCACCTCTGCTCCTCTAGTCAGCCGCGCCACAGTCCACATCAAACTGGTCGACAAGAATGACAACCTGCCTGTACTCAAAAACTTCCAGATCATCTTCAACAACTACGTGACGGACAAATCAAACAGCTTCCCCACTGGAGTGATCGGACGTATCCCTGCGTTCGACCCTGACGTCTCTGATCAGCTTCACTACAGTTTCGAGGTGGGCAACGAGCTGAACCTAGTCCTCCTGAACCAAAGCACGGGGGAGATCCAGCTGAGCCCGGCTCTGGATAACAACCGGCCCCTGGAGGCCTCCATGAGGATCTCGGTGTCAGGTGAGACTGTTTATAACTCTATGTGATTGCAGACTCCTCTCACTGCAGTGGGGGGAGAAGATGTTGTCCTACTCTATTGCCATTAACATGTCCTGTCTCTTCATTTACATTTTCTTTTCGCTTCACCTCACAAGATAATGGAAGTGATGATGGCTTAAGTATGTCTCCTCTGGCTTCAGTGTTTCAGAGTGATTTCTCTATAATAGAAATATTCATGAAGGAGGATTCATTTTCACTGTAGGATATTTTTTATTTAGTGTTTGAACAAACAAATATATTGCTTACTCTTATTCTATTAACTGTTACACATTTTCTGGAAAAATCGATTGCTTGAACTTTCAGAAAATGATGAAAAACGTCATTCAGTGTTTCTTTTTTAGTCTACAACTCAAAGATATTCACTTCATCAAGAAACCAGAAATCATTCACATTTAAGAAGCTGCAATTATGGTTCATAATCATTCAATAATTAATCTTTGCAGCTCCTATTTTTAAGCCCCTCAACTTCATCCCCATTTCAAAGAATCACACACCCGCACCTGGTCACAAAGATGTATTTAAGCATTTTAAGTCTGTTCTTTAAATTCACTTGGTCCTTGTGTAATTTCTGAACCCCTCATTTAGAAGTTTTTCTCTTATTCACAAGCCTGATTTAGCTCCGTCTATTGGAGAGATTTAAATAGCTGTGTGTCTGAGCACGTCTGTGTCCACGGATTCACACCCCAGTGGCCAGACTGATCATGCCCCATGATTGTCCATCATAACCCCCCCTCCCACATACAATGAAATACCTAATTCAATTGTGGTTTCTTTCTATAGCTTGTTTGGAGTCAGATTTAAGAGATGGTGTTCCTTAAGTGTTGAATTGTTGGACTGGCTTGTTTTTTTCTCACTGTAGTCAAACCGAGAGGCTGGAATTGCTTTCAGCTTTCTTTGAGAGTGTTTAAGGCTGAGTGAGCCGGTTTGATGGTTAATTTAGAGAGAACAACAGTTGTAAAGCCCTGTTTGTTCCACTGTTTAAGACTTTTACTTTACGCGTGAGAAGGTTATAGATCATTCAAACAGGCCTGGCACTTTCTGTCTGTTCATGCTCACTGCTGCTGTTGTTTCTTCTAACCTGCGTGTCAGAAACTGCCTGGCTTTCCTGCACCTTTTTAATGTTGCATGCCTGCACAAATTAAAGACTTTTATTTGCTCAGAAAATGTGACTGAGCTTGAATTGCACCCATAGAGAGTTGGGGGCGTGTTGTTGTTACCCTCTGTTGGAGCTTATTTGACGCAGTGTGATCCGCTGTAAATCTGCCTCCTCTTTGACCTTGGCACAACCTGAGAGAGGGAAACAGAAAGAGCCAGAAAACATTAAGAGATTGGTTTAAGAGGAAATCAGATACTTAACAAGAACGGTGAGGATTAGGCCTGTTAGGAAATTCAGTAATTCATTGATTTGACTGAGTGAGACAGTGAAGTGATTGTTGATGAGTTGGCAGTGAGGAGCAGATACTGTATTTTTAAGTGGGTAGTTGTTATAATGGATAGGAGCTGAGCTTTGCCTCTCTTGAGAACAATAGTGAGCTGTCGATTGAGAGGCAGGCGCTCAAGCTCATACCAGGCCGTGGTTGGGGGCAACAGCTGTGACTCCACCACGGACCAATTAGAGGCTGTGTCTGCCCAGCGCGTCCCGCACCTGCTGGGGTTTATGTGTCAGCACCCCTGCCGGAGACAGAAGGAGACGGAGGGAGGCAGGAGGACAGAGGGGGAAGGGGTGGAGGGTTAAGTTGTGGTGGTGTAAACTGGCAACATCTTGAAAAATACAGTCGTACTGTACCAGAGCAGGAAAGCCCTTGGACGGGCAATAGGAGGAGGAGGAGATGGGGTAGGAAGACAAGCTCCTCCAATAGATGCCGCTGACCCCAATTTTGAAAGGCTTCTCCCTCCAGGGACCTCCCAAGTCTTTCCATTATCTTTCTCTTCATGCTGCCGTTTACGAGGCCCCTTATGATGGACGATTTTTGATGGGCTCTTTTGTATGCTTTTGGACTGTGATTAACATCATTTCTGAGCACAGCTCAGCTCTGAAATGGATGCAACTTTTTAAACGTACCTACGCTTTGCTCCAAGTTTTTAGTGTGTCCTATTTAGGAGCTTTAGTAACACCTTTTCAATAATCCACAGATTATGATGATCTTCTTAATTTGGGAATATAATCCATTGCATAGCCCCAACTGGTCGTTGTACAGTAATTCATTTCAGATTATGAAAACCATATGATGCCATATTAATATATTCAATACAATATAACGTATGACATATGCTTGATACTGTTATTGCAGTGACCCGCAGACATTTATTAACCTGGATGTCAAGAACAAATGTAATGCTTAGATTAAATCTCTTGGAAAGAACGTCAAACTATTGACAGACTCTTAGGGATATCAGTGTCTAATCGGCAAGTTTCACTTAAAGATAATGTGTGTTTTTTAAGTGGTATCATGTCCATATGTAATTGTTTCCTTTATAATTTTTTAGTGAGTGTTACTTTTGTACCTTATGCTGATTTCTCCATGAGTTAACTTAGAGGAAACAAGAGCCACCTCTTTAGCCTTTTCAGCAATTATCAACTCACTTCAAATACACCATAAATACGTATAATGGCTCAGCACCAAACTACCTGAGGACCAAATAAAGCTGAATTAAGTGGTGCATTTAAACTGTTTTAAGCAGCATAGCATGAGTAAATCTGCATGTAGAGTTATTTGGCCCTGCAAAGGCAAACAGATACCATTGTAAATTATATTTACAATGCGTTTTTATAGTTATATAAAACACTTTTTCGATATGTATGTTTTTAAATAGAATAAAATGACTTTTCGTCCAAACAAATTTCAAAGATTTGACTGATCAAAAAGAATATTGTTTTTTCGGATCTGCACTTTAACCTTTAAACCCATAAGCAGGCACCTAAAATCACATCTGAAAGTCACATAAGACGAAGGTGATGCTGCCTCATTGTTTATTGGCTGTGTGCACTGGCACACAATTGGTGATCATAACCGTTATATCATGTAAAGGAGTTAGATGGGCATTGGGCCTGGCTCCTTACTAAATATGAGGAGGACAATCAACTCCTATTAGGGTACAATTTCACCAGTTTTTGTGTACCAGAACAGGTTCAAGATTTGACGGATTCGTTCACTTTCTCTTATTTTTGACATATGTGAAGATAATATCCATATGTCCCACTTCTGTATTATGAAGAGAAATGTGGTCACACTGCAGAATTGAGAGGCTGGTTGTCGTCTGAGGGATTAGATATGCTGCATCTGTATCCTGGGATGTGTCAGACCAGTGTTGACATACTCAGGGGCTGATCTACTGTTCCCAGGCAAGCGTGAGCCTGCATAAATAGGTGTTTGCATTTGATGGCTGAGATTTTTTCCCCCTGATTTCTTTCATCTTTGAAGCCCTGTTAATTTCCGAATCGAAGCTATAGCTAATCCTACATCATCCCCTATTTTTGAACATGTTATTACCCCTTTGAGTTTAAATATGAAGTCAGTTTGTCGTGTCTTCTGTAGTGTTGTCAACATTGTGTTAAACATTTGTTCCTGCACGTCTCTTGCACTATACAGTGACTCTGTAGGATTGACACGCTTAAATTTTAACCTCTCGTGTGGCAAAAACACAATGTGTACATTATTCCAACTAGGCCTAGAGGACACGTTGTCCTTGTTTAATCAAATTCTGAATCCAAGCCTGTACCATGCCCTGCATGCTTACTTTGCAAACGCCAATGCAGAGATTTAACAGGCAATCACGCCTCCACAACTAATGATGGCAGTTTGATTCAGCTCACATCACACTGCAGGTTGTACAGACGCTCAAATTACATGGTGGACAGCAGATATTCTGTGGCTCTGGTCAGTGTAGGGAGGGGAGAGATACTTTTAAGTTTCAAGGGTCTAAAGTGGTTGTTGATGCTCCAAGGTTAAATGACTTTGTTGTGAAACTTTTCTGAGCCAAACGTGTTGGCATTTAGCCAAACCAACTGGAACACACATAAACACGATTATATATATCAGGTTGTTGATTTTCAACAGTCATTTAGTGCTTGAATAACTTTTAAAAAGTATTTGGATGCTCAGTTTTTTTCCTTCAATTAGATAACGCATAGATAATAATAAGTTGAATTCCTTAGACCCTTTGCCCCCGCCCTTTGCCATCGTTGCATACAATTATACAAGACTGGAATTTTAATAGAGGAGACCTTCTTCTTCATCACATATTGTAAACGTAAGAGCCAAGACATTCTAAGCCAGCGTAATTTCATTATAATCTATTAAACCTTTAAGCTGTCTGTGGATGGACTTTCTCAGGGGTTTCTGTTCTGTAACACTAGGCTGCACACATCTTTATTATATGTGTGTGGTCTCCAACAGCTGGACATCTCTGATTGCATTTCTTCCTCTCCATCATATAATTATTTCACTCAAACAGAGTAGCCCTGGTTTCTGCGTTGATTAATTTCTGTATGCTCTATGGTTGATTCATAGGATTCAAAGTCACAGCTTGCGAGTGCTCGGTCGTGTTTGGTGCTGGAGTCATCTGTAATTCGCTATTTTCTTTCTCCCTGGATGGCGTTAGTCACACTCGAGGCTTGCTTGGAATGTTTGTAGCGAATGCGTTTCCCTTCTCTTTCCTCCATCTAACATCACCTATCACCTTGATCCTGTTCCTCTTTCCCTCTTTTTGTTTGCCTGTCACCATTCCCCATTTTTCTCCTATCTACGCGGGTCTATAGCTCTCACCCCTGCAACCTCCACTGTTCCCTCCCATCATTTCAAGCTCCTCCGCCCTCCCTCTTCTCCCCCCTCTCTCTCTGTCTCTCCCTCCTTTGACTGTGAAAGGAAGAATGCCTAAGAGAAATGCTTTGTTAAGCACCCAGTTGTCATGGTGAACCTAGCAATGCCTGAGAAATTCCTTGTGGGTGGGGACAGAGGGGTAAGGTCCCTTTTGTGGAGGGGAGATGGGGGGGAGGGGAGCCATATAAAGTTCCAAAGAGCAACTGTCCCTCTCTCCCTCTTTCCAGTGAGGCATGTAAGGCTTTCATTGGACCTGTAATGCTTCGGGACCGGGACACTGACCTGTCCCGCCCGCAGCTTTCACTCTCCCAACATTTTTACAGGACAGTCAGCCGACACCTGCCTGCAGATAAAAACTTTCCATGGAAAGGATAAAGTTTAGAGTTGCATGTAACAGATGTGAGAGGCCCTCTGTTTGGAAGAGTTTAAAGCTTGCGGTGATATGATAGCGTTGTCTTTAAGCTCTTTCATTTGTGATACAGATGCACTCGGAGGGTGTCCGATATCTCTCTGCCGCCTTGTTTCTCAGCCCTGAACATCCTCCTGCGGGTCGTGCTCCTCCACGCTTGGTTGCATTGAAGGTCCGGAGGTGGGGTGAGGGTGTGGGTGAGGAGGGGGGAGGATGACATCATATATGTGTAAGGAGGGGAAATCGTGTTTGGGAGATTAGGACTGGTGCATCGCTGGGGTGAGGCCTTGTGGTGCTTGCATATATCTCAGCCTTGTCCTGCATTGTCCTCACTATCCTGGCAGACAATGGGAGTGGGATCTGTCTGGGGCGACCCCACCCCCCCACCCCTCTCTCATTGTGTCCACTTGTTTTCCCCGGTGTTGCCTCTTCATGATAGTTTCACCAGGCCTGCTAGTCATCTGTGACTTATCCTATTTACTGTACAGTCTGATGCAGGCAATTTTTAAACTTCATGACTGAGCACTTATGATGAAGCTCACAAGAAGTTAGATTTTAGGTGTAGCTCTGAAGTTGAAAATATCGTGGGGTAGCTATAACTAATTCTAAAAATATAACAATCATTTGTTTAAATATATTTTTCCACATATCGAGCTGTTACCCCCCTGAAACACAAGTTATTATTGAGAGTGTGAGAAGAAAGCGAAAGGGTTAGCTAAAAGTACTTTATAAGTGGTTAATTAAGGTAAATGCACAATGTGTCATTTCCTGGGGGTTTCTCAATTAAATATATAACAAAATACAGAGTTTGGTGGTATTAGCTGGGATTGCCTTTAGCCTCCAGGTATTGTTTCATCGGTCATTATTCAGACAGTTTTTCTGGAGCCAGAATTTCTGCAGAAATCTCTTCCTTCAAGATTTTAATGTCAAAAATCTGTGTTTCTTCATTTCTGTTTGGCTTGCTCAGCTTGTTCCGTAGATAACTTCACATCCAACCACCCATTAACGGAATTGCAATGCAGTTCTAGTTGTTTTTAGACATTGTGATGTGGAATTGTTACATTTTATGTTTTTTTTAGTAGCAGACACACTTGAATAGCCGACATAAACTTTGAGATGTGAGAGGTTGATGAATGGGGTACTAGAGTTAATAAGACAGGTCTGTGTTGGGATGTTTGAAAATCACTGGTCTAGTACAATAGACCATCGTAAAAAGTATTTCCAGAACTCCACCAGAGTAGAGAAATCATAACAAGTGTACGCTTGTCACACTTTGAATGTGACGGATAATGTTCCTTTCACAGTCCGTTACCTCTACGCAACACTGAGCTCATTTTGTATTGAAGCATAGTGAGATTTCACAGTGACCTGGTTTCATAGCTTAAACTCTGCCCTGCTAACTGTCAACATCGGGCTGTTAAACAGGAGGGCGAGAGGTGTGACTGGTGGAGGTGGTGAACCCAAACGTGCAGGATGTTGAGATGTTTCATTACAATCTGATTTATATTGATACTGACAGGAAGGCGTCAGGCTAACAAAACAGATGGTTTCCTCGTGAGCTGCCACACTCGTACATTTGTGCTTTCACAGTTTGGTGGCACTCATTGAATGATAGTCACTATTTATACTGAAGACGCAGGTGGTTTCTTTTTCAGTTTTGTCACATTCACCACTGAATTTGTGTGACTGTCTTTCCAAAAATATATACTTGGGACAGTGTTTGAAGTGAACATTAAACTGCCAGCACAAGTTCATATAACAGCCCTTGTGTTTATTTTAGCACTATGATCAAAGATTTAATATGACTTGAAGTTGTTTCCTGCTTTTTTAAAAGCCTCTTAATAAATCACAAAGTGCTTATTGTCCCGCAGAATCCAATATATATCAAATGACTTTTCTAGGTCTGAATAGCGGCCTCGTGCTTGGTCACGTCTCTGCATGCTAATGTCCTTTTACTATTGCGCTGACAGCCGTTTTCCTTTGATATGCAAATGTTCTGATCGGAGCAGTTCAGGTCTTTTCTGTGGCTATAAGCTGCTTCACTATAGGGAAGAATCTGAGGAATGCCCGCTACTTGTGGTTTTCCGATACAGCAGAAAAGTGTCATCAGGGGATGCTGTGGTGAGGTCCTTAAATGAGAACGAATGGCCTCTCTCCGACATAGTCAGCTTTCCTTCCAAATAGAGAAATCAGGAAGTGGATTGCTCTGAATCCTCTGGATGGAAATCCTTGGGTTGACATTGAGCCACAGCAGCAGTTTCCGTTATTGACTTCCCAGGCTGTAAGGAATTAGGTGTTGTTGCGTTGTGTTATCATTACCGCTGATTGTTGTTGTTTTTCTTCTAGCCACTCGCACTTAATTGCTCAGATGTAGAAGATAAAACAGCCAGGTACAGAATTGAGAGATATTTTGAATCATTATTTCAAAGTCAGAGTTGTATAAATATTTATTTAACCCGATTATTCAATATATAAACACACAAACATACATGCACACAATCACACTCAGTGTGATTGCACATTGTGATGTCGGTATAATTTGTGTGTTGATGTAACGGCCTTGACTCCGCTCAGATAACAGCATATCTGCTGCGTAGGAGTTTGAGCATGCTTTCCATTCGCTCCTCTGAGAGTGAGATTTACTGTTGTACTCGAGCTGTTGGTGTTCAGACGTGTTGAACATGGTGTTACCGCTTTTTTCCTACAATTAAAACGACAACACAATTCTCCCCTTGGTGGAGGTGAGTAGCATTTATCCCAAAAGCATCCTCTTATCTGCCTCAGTCTGCTCTCATTGTGCTCGGAAATTTCCCCCCAAATTTAGGTTTTTCAAGAATGTATTTGAGGATTAAAGAAGCTTTAACGTCATCTCTGCTCAAATGGCATGTTCAACCCTCAAGGCTACACATTTCTCATTCGCAAATTGCTTCTTAAGATAGGCAATATAGTGTTTAAATTAGATTGGATAATTGCAGATGTAGGTGGCGCATATTTTAGTATTCTTAAGACACACTAAAATAAAAATAAAAAGTCTAGTTACATCATGTTTATCTTGATTAATCTTTCATTCAATGCTAGGTATGTCCTCTTACAGGTAAACATTAACATATTTTTGCTTGCTAATCTTTAACATATTCACACATGCAGCCAATCAAATATGATGACTTCTTAAGCCTGTCCATCATTTAAAGAAACCTGACCTTAACTTCTGGTTCTAAATATCTGAAATATATAATAAATATTAAATGTATCATGCTATAAATACATTTAATGGTATAGTCTCCACCCCAAATAATTACATATCAGTAGACAAGGCTTTAAAATAATAGTCAGGTAAAAATAAATTATACAAATATTCAGTTTGATTGTAAATCTTCAGGAAGGTTTACCAAGTTTGGACGAAGGGTAGTTAAAACGACCTAAAGTGGTTTAATCCACAGGAGAGCATGTTGTGTGATTGAGGCTTGTGTTGATTTGTGATGCTGATGTGCTGGAGGAGGATGGAGGCCTGGTGGGAGTCGTTAGGCTGTTCAATGCAGAGCGTGGTGGAGGTGGTGGGGTGTCAGCTTCGGCCGTTGCTTGTCTAGTGGGGGGTCAGGAAGAGGGAAGATGGGGGGGAGGTAATGAGATGAAAAACCTGTCCCTCCCTTTGCAGTGCATAGCCTCTACTCCACCCCCCACCCAGCCATCAGCCTCCATTCAGGCACCAGAGCAGAGTGTTTCACCTTTCAGCCCCGGTTAATTCAAGCAGGCCGTCCCCCTCAGCCTCAGTTTACTGCGTCCCTTTTGATCACCCAGGACTCGAGATTCCAGCTTTTAAATTAAATCGACACCAAACAGAGGGCACTGGGTTTGAAAGAAGAAGGCATCTGATAAGCTTGATCTCTCAGATGAGAATAATTTAAGCACTGCCTGCCAGAGGAGTGCTCAGCCGCAGAGCTCCAACACCAAGATAAACTTCTGCTCCCTCGGTCTTTAACCCACATCAGCCCTCATTAGTGTCCGGGTTTTTTCTTTCTTCTTTTCTGGAGTGTTAATTGAACCTCAGCTGGCTCACTGGTACGAACGTGAGGATTAAGCCTGTTGTCCTGCAGGGCGCTTTCTGTTCCTGTCCACAATCAAGTGAAGCGAAATCATCGAGCCCATTCCTATGAAACCATAAAATATGCCAAAACAGCAGAGGAAATACTCTTTGAAAATTACCTTTTTGTTTTGTGAGTTTGTATCCCATTTTTGCATTCATTCAATGACCATTAATGGGATTAGTGATAAAAATATGGTAAAATGTTTAACTAATTCAACTAACCAAAGTAGTCCAAACTCCCAATTTACCAGCGGATAACAACAATGATTTTGCCTGAAGTTTCTTGCCTTGACTTACGTTGTGTGTTTTAACATTGGTGCCTTCAGTTGTCTTCTGTAGTTTTAAACAAGTGTTTTTGCCTCAACTGATTTCACTCTTGGCCCGATTTACAGTTCAGGGGGGCCCCATGTTGACGGGTCGCAGCACCTGGAGGTTTAATATCTGGCCATAAACGAGTCAGAGTGACGAGACAACTCAGATCTGATCGGTACTTTGGAAAATAAAAGCTTCAGAAGGAGGAAGTGAAATGTAGTACAGTCAGGGTCCTATACACATACAGCAGCAGTGAAGCAGTAATTAATGTGACTCAGGCTGTTCCAAGGGCAAGAGTATTTAAAAGTAATTCAATTAAACTGTTTCCTGTTGGTGGCCCCACAGCGACTGTACTCTCAGCTCTGGGTTGTGTGGAGATGTTGTCTGTCTGTGACATTGTGTGAACTCAGTGGTGTGGTGTTTGTCAGCAAAACGCAAACATGACCGTTTTGACAGTAGTTTCACACTTCGGCAGCTCGTTAACTGATTTCTTTATGTAATTACAATGATTGCAGATGAGACAGCTGTTCCCGTTTCAGAGGTTACTGTATTTCAGAATAATGCTAGTCTAAGCTACCTGTTAGCATATCGTTTAACATCTGATTGGACAGTTCGCCTTCTCCTGATGTGCAAACAACACAGTTATATATTTTCATTCATCATTATTTCCTGGCATTGTCATTGCTTCACTAGTCAGAAATGTTTTTTTATTTTATGTATCCTGTCTACCAGTGGCAGAATTTCATCCACACTGGTATTAAAGTCTGACACTGTGAGGCTCCCTGAAACCAGACATCGTCGTACCTTTAGCCTATAATTTTCGCTAATTGGTACCTTTTTTAAAAGTATGCTGAATTAGCTTCTATCTGTTCCTGTTTGCACTGTATACTGTGAAAAAAAAAGTAAATCTGGATTACTTTGATGGTTAAGAACTTAAAAATGTGCTGATTCTCAGGGAGAAGGGAGGTTCATTGCTAAGGGATTCCAGAGATAATTATATGCTTTCTAAGAGTAATCCCAAAATATGTAGGTTTGTCTGTGAGTTCAGATTTGACAGAGTTATGACTCCAAGAAAGTGTATGATGTTTGATGCAAATTGCAGCAATTGAGCACTAAGGGTTTTTAAAGTATCCTAATTGCTTCCATGAGCACCTGTCCCTTTCACTTCTCTCAGCGTCTTCGCTTCACGTCTCCCACTCCCTCCTCACCTTACTCCCACAGTATCTCACTATGATTTGATTTATTATCATTATTTTAAAAGTCAACTTCTACTTGAGATTATGAAGGTATCACAAAACTTATTAGAACTTTAAAAGAAAAGAAAATTGCTTATGTTTTTGCGAAACCAAATGTCAGATCTATGACTCTCTATTTGGCTATTCCTGCTCTCATGTGATCCCTTGAGAGATGCTTTTACAGTTGCTTTAAGTAGGAGTATGTCACTAGATCAAATGTCTTGTTCTTTACTTTCACCCAAAAATGTTTAACCCCAAGTTGTTCACTTTAGCAGTTTGATAAATGCAAGCCCAGATCTCACTGATCCGCCCATAAACAAACAACCAAACAGAAATAATGCTCTGCGCGCTCATTTCTAAATCATAAACTCATTAAAGCTTGTTAGTTTGCAGAGCGGCTCACTGGTTGGAGCTGTTTACGCTGTGAACTGCAGAGACTTCCACAGGCCTCTTCCCTCCAAAGCGATTTTTAATTTATGATCTCCCTATTGATCTTGGAAATGGGACCCCATAGTTGCGCTCTTTGATGCATTGAGTTCTCGGAGTATGCTGCACATACTGTAGTGTACTGATGCTGAACAGCTAAGACAGCCTCTGCTCAACCTCATTACCTTCTTACCCGGAGGTTCCCCCTCTTCATGACACACTTCTGCAGAGAAACACACGGCCGGTCTGGATCGCAGAATAAACGTAGTTTCGTTTGATTGTGGCGTTCTTTAGGATAAACCATTAGACATGTGATGAATTGCTGCTTGAGAGAGCTGCTTGAGTGCGATTATTTATCTTCTCTGCCCTGTCATGATGATAAATGGTATTTCTTTAGACTCTGTAATGTTTTTCCCCTCCCCACAATAACTGGAAAGGGTTTTCATTGGCTCGGTGTTTAACCTGCACATTAGGCGGCTGAGCATGCAGGTTTTGAGTTTTTTTTGTTGTTGTTGTAGGCAGAAGTAGGACACACACGATAGCTGTTTTCTTATATGGCCATTGAACAATTTCAGTGGTAGCATGCAGCTACACAACAGGAGATTTTCAGTATCAGAAGCATTCTCACTTACCGGAAATACACTGCTTCATTAAGGCGATGGGATGTGTCTTCGTAAAGGGTTCAGGACACATGAAATTATACGGGTTTTATGATGGACATTATGCCGAACTGTTTACTCCTCATTAGCCTGGTGGGTTGCTTGTTTTGTCACAACACGTAAATTGGGTGGCATGGAGTGAATTTGACATTTTCCAACCTCTTTCATTCATTTAAATACAGCATTCTTGTTTTAGTTGACAAGGCTCTGTGTTTCTCTCAGAGCCGGCTTTATTAAATTCTCTGCAGACCTGTCTGGAGAGGAGAAGTGGGTTCATCCTACTAACCTTCATGCCTCTGAAGGTGATGCCTTCGTTTGCTGTTTCCTTTGGTTGCTGCCTCCTGGATTTGGACAGAGGTTATTTTGTGTCCCCACAGCTCAGACTGACAGCGTTTGAATCGTTTTGTCCCCTCTGTCTCTTTCTGTCTTTAGCTTTCCTCTATACACAGACAAAATGCAAAAGTTCCCCAATATAATATAAGAATTTATAACTGATCAATGGTCAGACTGGAGGCTCTGAGGAAGAGGGTTGGGGTTTCTCTCCGGTGATGTCTCTGTCCTCAGTAATTTGGTCACACAGTCCTACTGATCTTTATCCCCCTTGACTTTGTTGACATTTTCTGGGATTCAACTGGGAGATTTAATGGCAACTTTGTGGTCTAATTAGACCAGTCTCCCCGATTTGTTCTTTCTCTCTCCATCTCTCTCAGCAGTTTATTATCCGGGCCACTAAGATCCCACGTAGTCTTCAACTGAAACCAATATATCCTGATTCGACTAAACATATGTGTCTTTAAGCAAGCACACGGTACTAAAGGATCTCTGTGTTCGTATAAGTGTACATCCTGTTAGTAGATTATTTTCCGTTATATTTCTCTTGACGAAGGTTGAAACTGGGTTTAATTAATATTTCAAAAAATAAAGAGAACCACGCCTCCCCTACATGACCTCCTGGATGATAATTAATGTTGTGTATGAGGAAGTCAACAACCTTCTGTCAAACACAGCCTCTGTGTGTTTCTGAGGCTCATCTGTAATGACTTACATTCCCCAGTTTACTGACAGAGATTTCATGCCAGAGTTCTTTGCTCTGAATCTGCCTGCTAATATTAAGACAATGAGCAATAATTGGCATAGTATTCATTTCATGTGCTAGGGGTTAGGGTTAGGGTTAAAAAGGTAAAACAGGCAACACCGTCTTGAAAAATATTTAGTTTTGTTTATCTTGTGAGGACTTTTTAAATCAAGATTTGATTCTAAAAAAGGTGTTGTGAGGTTTTTGAATAACAGTGATACTGTCTTTATTATATAGACTTTATTAGTTTAAGTTATTGTCATGTTGACTGTTTTCCTCAACCTCAGTGATGACCTAACCTCCACAGTTTCAGTCTACATGCTTCTGTATTGACGTATGGATCACAAACACCCACCTACACCCACCTACACACACACACACACACACACACACACACACACACACACACACACACACACACACACACACACACACACACACACACACACACACACACACACACACACAGAAAATGCTGTACACAGTCTTGGCAGTCCTGCAGCCACAGTGTGTGTTTAATCTTTTCCCTGGCGCCACTTCCCAGCTGAGAGCATTCCTGGCACCCAGAGGCCCAGAGGGGGTCAAGCTCCGGGCTGAGAGTAGTGTCACACTTCAGAGCTGGCACCTCGTCACCATCTAAGCATCCCCCTCTTCCTCCTTTTTGGCCAAAAACGCTCCGCTTACCCTCCGTTTCTGAGCGGAGGATCCTTCCATGGAGAATGACCTCTTTGAAGGATGGTCTGTTCCTTTCAGAGCAGATTCTCCTCGCGCTTAGTTTCCCAGCGCTGCGTCTCCATCTGGAGCTCTGCCCGAGACCCAGACCAAGAATGTAAATTGGCAGAGGACATAATTAAGGCGATTTCTGTCCTTATATGTGGCCTAACCTTTAAGAGCCTCTGTTCACTGAGAGCTGTGTTTCCTGGCTACTGTTGCTGCAGAGTATCAGTTATAATATGAGCTGAATGGATGAGGAGACGACTGGCAGAGGGAGAGAGGAGATTGTTGTTGGTTTGTTTCTTTCATGTTAGTAAGAGTTTCAGATTTAGTTAAATGTTGCTCAAAGTGTAAGAACACGGCTGTTCAATGAAGTTTTACAGTTAAAACATTTCTATCTATAACCTGCAACATTAAAATTAAAGTGATTTTCAAGACAGAAGACAGATTGTGTAGGATTCCCTTCAATGATTTAAGAAAAGAAGTCAGGATGATTATTTATAAAGCATAAAATTCTTCTTTTTAGGAAAAACATCAAACAATTTCATCACTTTAATAAATGTATTTGAGTTTTAGACAAGCTACTTTAAGGCATCACCTCGAGCTCTTTGAAATTGCGATCGTGATTAATTGTTGTATTAGCACCATTTTGAGAAGCCAAAATGTAATTACGTTGTAGTATCATTTAATCTATTATTAAAACCAAATCAATCGCAACCTCTTGAAGGTTTTTTAACCCCCACGTTGGGAACCACTATAATCAATAGATATCAGAATAATAGGCAGATTAACTGTTGATCAAAACAATCGTATGTGCATCTCCAGTTAAATCCTTCCTTTCTTTGAAAGTATAGAGCCCCTCTGCCTTTGTCGTAGCCTTGTGTGCGCAGGTGTGTTTGTGTGTGTGTGTTTACAGTAAAGTGTGAATTAGAGGAGCGACCCTCCTCGTCTCTGTACTTTGATTTTTCCCACTTCCTCTCCTAAGGCCCTGTATTATTACTGTGCTGGAAGTGCTTGACTGAAAGCAGAAGGATTAAAGCCGTGTCAAACATGCTTCTGTCTCTTTTCCTCTATGACCCCCCCCCCCTCTCTCTTCCTCTACCTCCCCCCCCTGTTGGCACTCTGTGTTTAAACTTGCCTGTTGCCAGAACTGGGATCTGGTAACTTTGGGCAGTGCTGTTTGTTTGTGCGAGTCCTGCTCGCAGGTTCTGCTCTCTGGCCGGCGTCCAGACGCCCCAAACAAAGCGCTCATTGATTATTTTGAGGGAGAGGCTTGTTTTCATGACACTTTTGATTTGATTAAGCCTGTTTTTTGTTTTCTCTTGAGGCTACAGAAAACTGCTGGCTAGCTGTGAGATAGACAAAATGAACGTGGTCTCTCAGTGACCTTAAACAAGACTAAGATAGTTAAATTCATGCAGCAGGGAAACCCCCTTTGTCAGTTCATTATATTCTCTGCTAAAGCCTTACTTGGTCTGGTATGATAAGCTGCTAAGGTTATCGTACCTTTAAATATTTCTGTATTTTTCTAATATGACAATATTCAGGACAATCAGGTGGGTACATTGTCCAGAGTTTCTTTTTCACACGTGTAACACACAACAGGAGGGTCATCTACAGACGATAAGATACATATAAAATGAATCATGATGAAGGAATGAAGTGAGAGATCAGTCTACGAAAAATATCCTCTCAACTAGTTCCAGTTTTTAAAAATGTGATTTTATGAAGTGAAATATCATTAAAGGTAGTGGGAATCACCATTTAAGACCAATGCAATATAAACTATCAATATGCATCTACAGAACGACTTCTTGATCACTGGCAGAAAGCTAAATGATCCAGGTTAACTTGTATTTTTTATTCAGTCTGCTGGATGTAGGGCAACCTCATGCTGTAACTGACTCAGATCCATAGATATTTTCCTTGTTAGCAGCATAAATAACTCCCCTTTGTGTTTTTGGATTGTTTGAGATCCTATTTTCATTATAACTTTACTCTTCAGTGAGCAGGGCTCGGGCTGCTCCCGCCAGTTACTTTCAGCTGATGAGGAGTTTTATTGTTGTTATTGTAAATGTGGTTTAAGTAGAAAAACAAGCAAGAAAATGAGCTTTACTGAGATAATGTAAATGGTGTGCATCAGCTTAAGTATGTTTACCATGCAAGGCAACATAATGAAACCGAATAATTAATGTTTCATTCGCTGAAAGCAACATCATTACAAGTCTGAATTGGTTAATAAAAGCCTAACACGGGAATTAATGTATTGTACAGTGAAGAGGTTCTGTATAATAGCAGACAAAACACTACATGTCTGCAGTCAAAGCTAAAGGATTGAATGTATGGATAAAACATTAACAGGGTGAAACCAACAAGATAAAAGATGAGATTTTCCCGAGCTGAGAAATGCTGTAACCGTTGAATTTGGGACTTAAGGCTTTCGCGCGGCATGTATAATGAAGTAGCATCGCCGCTTCCGGACAAAGCAAAGACGGAGGGAGTTGTGAATACAGCCGTGAAATTGCTGATTAGAAACTTGGAATGAATTGAAAGAAAACATACACTTAGTGTTGGCATTCATCTGTTATCTGTTCTGGCACATGAGAAAAACACAAAGCAACACTTGTCTGAGCCAAAAATATGAGTTAAAAAAGTGTTGATATCCATTTAAGTGCCTGTTTGTTTAAAAGTATGCTTTTTAGTGCTTTTTTATCTGCTGCCTTCACATCAACAACCTGTTTTTACATGTGGGTCTACTAAACAAACCTGAAGCCAGTGACACAGGAGCAGCTGCTGCATAAATCCTGCTATACCTGCATCAATCCTGCATTTACTTTATCCAGCAGATGCTGCATGTGACGATGCTGCACCTGCTCAGGAATTTGCTTTTCATAGAACAAGATTATGTACTCATCACAGTGCATTTAAAAAAAAAATCAATAGATATTCCTGTTGATTGGATTTGAAAGATTAAGGCTAGAAAATCTTGAGAGACGGACCACGGTGGTTTTAATGTTTTCATGGGATTTGTTTCAGAAATAGAGAATATCACCAGCTTACTCTTTTAACGTTAACAAACCCAACTCACAGTCCTCTTATTAGGTATTTCAGGAGCTGCAACTACATACTCAACGTTATTGTCTCCCAGGGTAAATCTGTCTTGAAAAACGCCCTGGTTCTTGTATTGTAGTTTATCTCTCGTTACGTTACAAGCAGATGCTCTGCTGCTAATAAACCTAACATAGCATTTAATGAGTTGATTTGTCCTCAGATATTTGATGTGAAGTTAATTTTATAAAATGAATCTACATCAGTGTTCTTTAGTGTAGTTCAATTTATAAAAAACCCAGACATTTACTGTATTTCCTGTTTTCTTCTTATTCACTCGCTACCACCAACACTTTCCACCACAAATTACCCTAAAAGCAAAAAGCCTAAGTCCAAGCCCAACCTTGGATAGGTTGTTAGGTTGTGCACCTGCTAAGAACCCCTGAAGATTTGGAAAATCGTAAAGGAAATCCCCATCAGCCTGACATTAGCTATTCTTTTTCTCTGTTTTTCTCAGATGGTGAAAACACGGTGTCAGCGCAGTGTCTTCTCCAGGTCACCATCATCACGGATGAGATGCTTTCCAACAGCATCACGCTGCGGCTTGCCAACACTTCCCAGGAGCACTTCCTCTCCCTGCTGCTCGCCCAGTTCCTGGATGGCGTGGCCCGCGTCCTGTCCGCTGCCCCTGAAGACGTCGTCATCTTCAACATCCAAGACGACACGGACGTCAGCGCTCGCATCCTCAACGTCAGCCTGTCTGTGGCGGTGCCTGTGTTGGGGGAGGGACATCAGCGTGCCGGGGGTCTCTTAGATGGAGGCGACCGAAGTGGTAGAGGGGTTGAAAGTGGAGGTGGAGGAGAGTTTTTCGGCTCAGAGGAACTCCAGGAGAGGCTGTACTTAAACCGCAGTCTCCTCGCTAAGATCTCCTCACAGGAAGTTCTTCCCTTTGACGACAACATCTGCCTCAGGGAGCCATGTGAGAACTACATGAAGTGTGTGTCGGTACTGAAGTTCGACAGCCTGGCGCCGTTTGTCGCATCCGACACCATCCTGTTCAGACCCATCCACCCCATCGCTGGGCTGCGCTGCCGCTGTCCCACCGGCTTCACGGGAGACTACTGCGAGACAGAGATCGACCTCTGCTACTCCAAACCCTGCGGAGCCCATGGAGTATGTCGCAGCCGAGAGGGAGGTTACACCTGCGAGTGCTTAGAGGACTTCACAGGTGAGAGCCCTCATTTAACACCGACTGATTACTAAAGAAGCAGTGACGGGTTTTTTGTCTCTTCTTTTGGCTTCATTAACCACCTGAACTCCAAATTTACTGTCGCCGGTTCTTAAGCTTTCCAACTCTCACACAGCACATTCAGTAGTTAACAAAGATAACAGTAATACATTTATAGCTCCAAATCCGTTGTAATTTTTTGTCATTACATATGGCTAGTAAACTTCTTATGTAGTTGGAAGAGATCATATCAAGTTCACTACAACACATCACCTCAATACAGCATCTCTCTATCAGCAATAGAATCTATGTTTTTGAAAGTATTGAATATAATACCTTTGATATTTAGATATATTCCATACCGTGGGTTTGGCTCTGTCCCACATGACTTCCCTCTGTATAATCTTCCCCTCTTCAAACATACCGCCACAAGGTGAAAGGGCACAATTTCTGCCACGCTGTCCTCGTGTAGCCTTCAAAATGTTAATTTCTTCTCCTCACAAAGATCCCATGGGGGCTTTAACATCCGCATCTGTCCCCTCTTCAGCTCGTTATTGAGCCTGGCTCTTTATAGACGCAGACTGTCCAGTACACTGATGGCCGTATCCCTGCAGACAAAGGCTGAGTGATGAGTTATTGATCTGTTGCAGGCAGCCTTAGCGGAAGTCAACAGTTGCTTTTTATTTCAGATAACGCCAAAAGTAGATGTCGTAATTAGAACTGAAAGCCACAGACAGGCGTCCGGATTGGAGGAAAATACTAACTTAGAAACATTTGTGGCATACCAAGGTTTCAAGGTTTTATTGGTGATATGCACAGCATATACAACGTATATGTTGGCAATGAAAATCTTATATCCCATGCTCCTCCAACAACTCAACATACATGGTGCAAATAAGATGATTGATATATTGTGCAGTCGTAATGCCACATACAGTAAATTAAGTCTGTTTATTGCGCTTTATCTGGCTTATTTCCCAGATCAAGTGAGGTGACTTGAACCACAACATTCTTCTTGCTTTCTGAGTTTCGGGATTTTTTAAAACTTCATTTTGCTGCATTTGTAGTCAAAATCCATTTCTATTTATGCTTCCGATGGATAACCTGTAATACCTACATACCGTATTTATTCACACCTACACTCACAGCTTCATCCTGAGCTGCAGGAATGGACTGAGTTTCAAAGAACAGGAAGACAGATGACATAACAAAGCTCTGTTTCCTCGCTCATGTCTATTTGGACGCAGGGGACTCTCAAAAGAAATCTTTACTTTATAAAGAAAACAACATCAGTTTCACTGAGTGGAAAAGGGAAGGAAATTATGAATAATTGATGGCTACAGATGGAAAGTGTCCCCTGGTTGTAAAATGCCCCGTGGTAAAAATACTTGGGTTACAAAAATGTCACAATACACACAGTATGTATGTAGTATGAAGGAGAGAACAGAAGCTTCTAGTGGCAGTGCTAACGAAGGATTAATTCATTACTGTTGGCAGCTGAATTGCTTACTGGTTGCAGGACTTGTTATTCAGTCTCTGCCCCAAAAATTATTCACATCCTCAAAGGGTTAAAGACTGTCTGCTCACACGTTCTATGTTTAACGGGTCCGGAAGAAGTTGAAAAGAGTTTAAAGAGGAAGCAAATTAAAATATGCTAATGTATACTATATGAATATCTGGGTAGTTGCCCCATCTTTGTGTTGAGGGGTTAAGTGGGTCAAACTCTGACTTTAAATGTGATTTAGAGTTTCATCTTGTCTTTGAAGCTGTAGGCCTACTAGTTGGTTTATTAAATATAAGGTGACATTAAGTACATTCACACAAGTATTGTACTTCTGTACTGTTTTGAGTTACTTACTACTTATCTCAATTCTTTTTACTTCTACTGCACAACACAAATGGTTATTTTTAACTTATACTCAACTATAGTTATTTGACAGCTTTAGTCCCTTTACACGTTCAGATGTTTAATTATTAATACAGTTAACATAAAGGATTATTAATGCAAGATTTTTTTTTTGTAAAGTTGAATTCTGAATGCAGCATATTTCACACTACTGTATTGGTGTTTTTACCTCAGTTGAAGGCCTGAGTATGTCTTGCTCCTCAGATTATTCAAAACTTAAGTTAATGTACATCATATTTTAATTGTAAAAAATATGTCAGAAAATTGGGAAAAATCTGTGTTTCCTCAAAAACATTTACCTTTTCTGTTATAATAAATATCAGAAATTACAGCCGTTGTTTTTGTGCTCTCTGTAAAAGCATTATTCCATTATTCCTCGTCAAACATTAAAAGGTTTTTTCACCTATTTAGTCCGCTGATTATGAGTCCTGAAATAGTGTCGGGCATCTGAATGTGTGGGCTCAGTCACTCCGAGTCCAGGTTGAGTGGCACTCACATATTCCTGTGCACATCAGCAGTGGGTGGGAGCTGAACTGAAGGTGCTTTTAGCGTCAATCGGCAGAGACGCAGAGTGAGTGTGCGAGTGGGTAAAGTGGGTGTATTTTCATCCTATTGCCAGGACCACAATCAATTACGTTAATCTCTATCAGCACGTAGTGTGGACCATGGTGCACAGATCTAATATGTAGCACATGTCGAGTTGTATGAGATTAAACGTGTTTTCATTATTAAATTTGATGATTTAAGATGTTTCTATCCTGCCGTTAGACTGTCTATCGAAACAAGGTTGTTCAACCTTCAGCTTTTCATTTGATGTATTTTCGTCTGTGATTTCCATCTCCCACTGTTCTGCTTCAGTTCACCAGTCTCCACACTGTGGGGTGTGTGTGTGTGTGTGTGTGTGTGTGTGTGTGTGTGTGTGTGTGTGTGTGTGTGTGTGTGTGTGTGTGTGTGTGTGTGTGTGTGTGTGTGTGTGTGTGTGTGTGTGTGTGTGTGTGTGTGTGTGTGTGTGTGTGTGTGTGTGTGTGTGTGTGTGTGTGTCCGAGTGTGTGTCCGTGTGTGTCTGAGTGTGTGAGTGCTAAATTGCTCGCTCTGTGTGATTCGGGTGGGTAGCTAAGTGCTGAAAAGCTGCGATTAAGTGTAAGAAAGTTGGATGGACAATCTGTGGAATGTTTGAGTGGTAATGGTGCATGTGTGTGTGCAAGCGCGCGCGTTTGTTCATGTTTGTGTGTGTAACTGTTGGACCGTAGGCGTTGCCAGATGGTAGCGGGAAAGAAAATGAAAAAATACAGCCATCATCTTTGCTGTGATGATTTGGCTCGGCTGACTCATTCTGTAGATGTTGAGGAACAAGATGTCATCCTTCTTTTTTCTCTCATGTTTCTCTTTAAAGCATACGACGTGAGAGATTCACTTTTTTTTCATCTGTTTTAAACTCAGTGAATGGTAGCATCTTGCATGTGTGTGTGATGATCATTCATCAGCTAGCTGCTGACCTGTGATGAGAAAGTCTCTTCTTCTCTGGTAATTATTTGAATAATTGACAATCCATTTGTGGTGTTAAACTGCAGACATGATTTTGGAGCAAAATCTTGTGAATATTTTTTTTAAATAACCTCACAGCAGTGTTTGAAATCCACACATGCCAAGCACTGAAAGCCACTTCAGTTTGCCTCTGAGAGATATAAGAAATCAAATGTGTTGCCAGACACATAATGTTCAGTCAATACAGATCCCTGAACCATCACCAGGGCTTTCTTACTGAGTGGAATGTAAGGGACATAGGAGACATGACAATAATGATGAATGATATAGTGACACTGATGGTGAACCTACATTTAATATACAATCTACAAGCTTAGCATTGGTTCGATACAGATTGACTGATTGTATCGCTTTTTATGAGGACAACCACTTAGAGTTTTAAGAAGTTTTATTTTAAGCCCTGAATGCCTCTATAAGAAGTAGATAGTAGAAGTTTGAATGGAAACAAGCGGAGATAATGAGTTAGAAACTTAGTATATTTTTCAAGTTTATTAGAAAAGCCTTGGTGTTTCGTGCATAATGGCACACATACAGTTTTTAGAGAAAAATAACAGTACTGCAAAATGTTAAAAATAAATGCAGAATTACAGAAATTAAAATCCAAAATGCAGTATAGATTTTGGTCTTGACTCTGTGTGAGAAGTGTTTGTGACCTCAGGCTCTAGATGACCTGCGACATGATGAGAAGATTTGATTTCAGATATGATTGGTATCTGTGTTTGATCACCTTATCTCATCATCCACCTTCATAATCCTGATTCTGTGCACATCCTCATACTGACCTCATGTTCATCACAGGACTTATCTGTGTGTTAGTGCTTTTCAGTGAAAGTGGACCCTCCCTGCAGCTCCCTGAGCCTGTTGGTTTGTCTCTGTCTTGATGAAGCTCATCTGTTTCCGAGCAGCTCAAGACACACCTGCTCAGGTTTCAAGATCTCTGAGGAAACACAACATGTTTTATTTATTCTCTTGTCAGGTTTAATTATTTAATATTCAACAACTGCACACTGCTTCTGAGTGTTTACTAGTCTTAGACAAACATGAGCAGGTGTGTTTTTAATGTGAATATCTGCTGCAGATTCTGTATTTCAGGACGTTGTTCAGTCAGCAAGCTATGCTTAACAGACTGTCACATTTTTATTATGTGTGTGTGTGTGTGTCAGTGTGTGTGAGGCTGTTGCTGTGTGTGTGTCTCATGGATTAATTTTTTGATGAACTGCTAGTGCCATTAAATGCCAAAAACCCATTAACAGATAAAATATCACTGGCTTTTATTCTTTTTATGTTTAAGATAAACTCAAGTCATTTTGCTAATGGATGGGCAGAGCTGGTTGTGTGAGGGCTTGGAAAAACCTGACATTGCATAATTTTTTCTGCAATATATATAGAGTATATATATATATATATATATATATATATATATATATATATATTGTCATTTTAAAGATACAGGGATTTTCAGACCTATTCTGGTTCATCCTCCTTTCTTTAGCTAAAATATTTCCATACAACTTGGTTCCAGTTTATTTTCTTTTTGCAGGCTTTTTGTTGTTTTATTCCCCGCTCATTTTCTGGTTGTGGTGGACGACTAGCAAATGCACTGAGTATGCACACAGCTTTTTAATCAGAGTACATAATATTGTGTCGGACAGACTTCTTTTTGAGATAAGTCTTGAAAGGAGGGAACCCCTACTTGACATCGCCTGTTCTCTTTGTGGCTATTGCAAATGCACACATTGCAAATTCAATGCTAAAACAATATATTCTGCAGCCCTGGTTAATAATAAAATGAATATTTTGTTATGTAATTTGCATCAAGGCTTGCAGTAGCTTTCAATTTTGTTATAAAATGTGGTGGTTGCAAAGTAGTTTTTGCCATCAAATGTTCAATCAGTACATACTGTATGTACAGATTGTCAAAGTGCTGAAGCGTCTCCAACTAAAAACAAGATTCTTGAGTTGTTTGCAACCTTAATGATTGATGCTTGCAGCCTACATAGTGTTGACTTATATAGGTGTGTAAATGGAGCAGGGGAGACGTGTTTGAATTATTGATCAGGATATTCTGTAGGATTGTGACTGAGCCTGTCCCCGCCCCACTGGGCCACTCACCTGGCAACATAAAGCTGTTGTCGAGGTGACGTCCCACAGGGATGAACTGAACATGGAAAAGCATTTGTCAGGAATCACTGAGGCTGTACACCTATACACCTAAATGTACTGTTAGACGTGTGTTTTCTAAGTGTCTTTGTGACTGAGCCAGCCCAGCAGCGCTAATAAATACAACTCTGTGTTTGACCACTGTGACTGCCTAAAGAGACACAAGTATTTTATTGCCTACAGTGAGTTGCTGAATTAATAACGAGGCAGACAGCGCTCTCTCAGAAAGGCTTTATTTTCCAGCCGGCTGGCCAGCAGACTGTTTATCACAAGAAGGAACATGAGGGTAAATGTTCACTTTAGAGAAGGGCATACTAAAGTTATCAATGATGGCTTCAGGTTAAAGACAACTTGTTGCTGTCTTGCAGATCTGTTCTTATAACAAAGCATTTCACAAATGTTTGCAATGTGAGGTAGTTGACAATAAAAATAAACCCCATGAATACAACTTCTGGGTTTTCTGGGCTAACAATGAGGCCTCAGTGCTGAAGTTATAAATGTTAGTAAATCTTTAACAAAGGTTTTGCCTTGATGTTCTGCAGCTTTCCTCCGGGAGGTCAAAAGTTCACGGGAGAAGTTTCTCATTATTGGTAGAAAGATCTAATCAGGAGAAACAAGTTGGGAGAATGTGGGTCCACAACCTGGCAACCCAAATGTGTTTTATTTTATTTATTTGTTGCTCTTAATATTAAGCAATGGTTTAAAATCTTTGTATATTTAGTGAAAGCGCTGTGTTCTGGATGACCTTTTGTTTGTGTCTTTGGTCCAAAATTATCTCTGCTCATCAAAAGAATTCAACATGTCATTATCATCTAGCATATCTTCTTTTTACTTTGCCTGAATAGCGCACCCCAACCAGAGTGGAAAAACAAACTTGCTTTCATCGGACTGAATAGAGTGATTAATAGTGAGAGAGTAAATAAAGGGCCTGTGTATCAGGGGAAGGTGTGTGTGTGTGTGTGTGTGTGTGTGTGTGTGTGTGTGTGTGTGTGTGTGTGTCAGTGGTACACAGCGGAAGTCTTCCACTCTACTGACTGAGAGGCTTTGACACAAATTCCAGCTCATGCATGGGAGCGTACAGTCGCGCCTGAGCAACTGCTGCTGCCTCGCATCCCGACAAACGGCACTTGCGAGCCGTATTTCAAGTCTGTTCAGGGACTTGAACCGGCAACCCTACGATTCCCAGTCCAAGCCCCTACTGACTGAGCCACTGCTGGACCGACCGTTGAGATTTCAGCTCATTGTGATAAAATGCTGCAACTAAGACTTTTGTTTTATTATTGATTAATCTGATTATTTTTCTTGGTTAATTAATTACTGTTTGTAAAGAACATGGTCTTCAAAGGACTTGTCCAAAACCCAAACATATTCAGTAGTCAAAGAAGATAAAGAACCTCAGATAAAATTTTTATACCTTCATTTTAAAAGGATATGAACAAAAGAGTTCGAACCCATCAATGACTCACGGAAAAGTTACTACATTTATTACATTATATCTGATGCAATATACTTGATTTATTCTGATTAAAACAGCCTGAATATAGGCATATTGTTTTGTTCTTTTGCCTTGAAAAGAGTTAAATGTGAATTATTGTGTGATAGGACGCAGCAGTCAGCAGTCCTCGGGAAATGCTATCATTTCCTTTGACGTCTTCAGAGTCTGAACGCATAAAACGTTTAACTCGCAGCTTTAAGACATCGAGTTGTCTCCCTGAATTTGAATGCAGCAAAAACTGCAAACATATTCCCAGGGGGAGGTGGGGGAGTGAGTCTCGCTGGGTGTGACACAGAGGATGGAGAAGCATTGGAACTGCAGACACAGTCGTAGAAAAAATGTTCATACTTCTCGAGTCAGTTTTCCTCTGTTTAGTTAACAATGTCGTAATTATTTCCATCCACTTCTATATGTTTTGTAGAGCTGTTTATTCCGGGCACATATGGGACAGCTGCAGGGACAGAAAGAAAACAGCAGTGAGGATCCCTTGAGGTGGAAGCCACAGGGATGTCTGAGGTGATGCTGCCTGTCATGAACAATATTAATCCTCATTTCTCTCTCCGTCTCCAGGAGAGCACTGTGAGCTGTCGTCCCGCTCCGGCCGCTGTGCCCCCGGAGTCTGCAAGAACGGCGGCTCCTGTGTCAACCTGCTGGTCGGCGGGTTTAAGTGCGAGTGTCCGACGGGTGGCTACGAGAAGCCCTACTGCGAGATGACCACACGCAACTTCCCCCCACACTCCTTCTTGACATTCAAGGGCCTCCGCCAGCGCTTTCACTTCACCCTCTCTCTCACGTAAGCACCTCCGCCTCCCTGCAACCAGCTACTGCTCACCTGGATCAACTGCGCTGCTCCATCGCCTTTCAGTCATCTGTGATTCACTCTGCATCCACCCCCACATCCTGCTTCTGCATGCACAGCTATCCCCCTACACTGAAGTGGGCTCCCCCTCCTCACACACATTTATGTAACCATAATGGTGTTTAATAGCACTAATGGACTCACTGAACAATAGCCATTTGCTGGAGAACCACTTTGGCGTCAGAATATAGTTCCTGTGCTATTAATACAGAACCACATTAGAGGTGTGCACTGTGAGGTAAAAGTAGGAGCTGTGTAACTTGCATAACATAAGGATGCTGATCTTACAGCCAAGAGTGAGTCTGATCTTGTTACAGTCAGGGTCTCTGGTCTCTTTGAGCTGTGAGTCAGCAGCTGGCTTATTTCAGGACAGTCTCCCTCACCAAGGTGACGCCAGAAAGAGGCTGTCTTTAGATGAGTTTGCAGTATAGGGCTTTCCTCAAGTGGAAACATCCTTAGTCGACTAACACTCTATTTCTATTTTGTCGACTAATTGAATAGATAATTTAACCGTTGGATCCGTGAAACAATCTTTCCACAAAAGGTCATGCAAATGCACAGCTTTAAATTGTGTATTAACCAGAGATGTGTTCAGAAGTGTCTTGGAAATACAGATTACATTCAAAAAGAAAAACACATTAAGAAACAAAACTCTAAACTTGTCCACTACGGATGTTTAAGTAGACAAATGGACCAAGAGGTGCGCAGCCCCAGTGTAGTCACTATATGTACAGTATATGCCACTGCTGTAGGTAAGTCTCTTATTCAAGTCAACTTTGGGTTAGATTTTAGTTTTGGAGATTTGTCTCAGAGGTGTTAACAAGTTGCACATCAACATATGACAACCTACATCTACAGGATGGGGAAACTTTGCTTCATTTGCCAGTAAAATGTATTTCTCAAGACCTTTTATAAAACGAAAGCAATAGCAGACTGAAAAATGATCTCCTTTCAGACTATGTTCGGGACTTTTCCCTGAAGGGATTATTGACGATGAGATGTCATTGCTAACGCTGGCACTTTCTCTGAGAGCTGGAGGTGATATCTCATGCCACAATTAGCATTTAGTAAAAATAGCAGAGATCTGAGCCCAAGGTTTTTTGTTTTTCCTACACTGCAGAAAAAGAAAAACCTGCAGATTCTTCATGTAAAATGTATAACGTTAGTTTTAAAAGTAGACAGTTTTACTTTTAACATGGTTTCAGTCCTATTTCTCTCCACCTTATGGCGTTGTTGCTTTACATACCTATATATATGGTTGCGAATGTATTTTACCAAAGATAAGTCACTTGTTTGAGAATCACTTAATGGGATGCAGGTGAAGCAGTTGGGGAAATTGAAGCTTTTGTTGGTTGATCATCTGATGGGGGTTTGTGGAGGGGGAGGTGCTATAGAGGCAAGCAGATGAGCTGTGAAAACTGAGGACATGCATAAACAGCAGGACCTCCTCTCTGCATGAATTGTAATCAAAGATATAAGCCGTCCTTTCTGTTTGATATCTGTCACAACAAGGCACAACACGTATCACCTCTGGGATGGTATCACAGGGAATGTGTCCTGCCGTTTAGCACTTCTCATTGTGCTTCCCGTCACCTTAGACGTGCTTTGCGGGGGTTAACACTCACAATGGCTGCAGGTGGAAATAATATCCCCCTTGTGAGCTTTATGGTTTCGGACCTTCTTTAAGCAAGCTTCAAATGACAGTGTTATTTGATGGAGAACTGCGCAAACCAGTTTTGAAAGTGCTCTACATTTCACTGGCAGGTCACAGAATCTGTTTAAAAGGTGCCGATCCTGAGAGCCTGAGGAAGGTGAGGTCAATGAGTAGCTCTGTCACCTGAGCCCGCACTGATCGGGTTCTCGCTGAAAGAGCTTCTGTTATGATGAACGGCTCAGGATGTGGATCTTGTTCACTCACAGTGGCGGCTAATTTTAGGTCTCATTCCATCACTGCTCCGTGCTGATGAGCTCTGCGATTAAGGCTGAGGTTTCACTAAAAAAGATGCTTACTATTTTCAGCATGAGCAAGATTAATAGTATTTAACATTGTTATACCTCCAATATTCTCTGTGACTGAACTGATGTTGAGGTCTTGGGCCAACTCATTCAAGAGCCTGTGTGGAACAAAACTAAGAGGTACGGATGTGTCCAAAAGCAGCTTAAAGAGGCTATACTGCGGCCCAGCAGTGCTTTGAGCTAAATGCCAAAAAGCTATCAGGATTATGATGATGATACAAACATGTTGATATTAAGCAAGTATTTTAGATTTATGTTTTAGCATAATAACAAATGTCCAAATATAGCTTGGCATTGACTAATGTTAAATTATTGTGTGTTGTGTACATAACATTTAGACCGCAATTATATATAATATAAATAATAGGTGTTAGCTCATGATAAACAGCGGGTTGTGCTAATTCTTCGGTCTCCATGTTGCTCAATTTAAAAGTGTAAATATGGACGGAATCACACCCTTTGTGTCGAAAGAGGAAAAGTTCAGGGATACCCTACAGTAATAGTCATTCATACTGTGGAAACTTTAAAAAACTGTACCAAATATCTCTATGGAAATCCCTACAATATTTCTCCTTTAATAAAAATCACAAATGTCCCTCTCAAGGTGGCACATTATGCAAAGTGAGAGAAACACAAGTCAGGAAAACCCATCCTTCAGGGAACATTAATATCTGTGGAGGATTTAATATGAATCCATTGAATAATTAGAGGTATCATTCCGGACCAAATTGGTGAATACACCTACTGACACTGAACTCAAATATCCTTTAAACTTTTTTAACTAAAAAGGCTCCTCCTTCTTTTCCTATCAGCTTATATAAATGATGTCATCTAGCACAGATTTCTGTATCTTGATTCAGGTTATAAAATCAATATGGGGGATTTTTTTTTCCTCCCCACTGCACTCATCCTATGAATTGCGGCATGTTAGCATTGCGTGACACGGTTCTATACATAGGGCAGACTGGTTGTTATTTTTACTGATGGCTGCCTAATGTGACACGCAGTGATGCCAGATGAGTCAGTATTTAGCTCCGGATGATTACTCTCATAGTCTAGAGGGCTCCGGGGGGCAATGCGGAGGAGCCTTTTAAATCGATCCGTCAAAGGCTGCAAGCCTAGTGAAGAGTAATAGACTAGACCGTGATTCTAGCTGGCGTTCTGTTTTTTTTACAGGACATGTAGACGCCATCTGACTGCTCTATATCTGCTGTTATTATCAGCTGGAGACTCACCATCCTCTTTCCTCCGAGGTCCTGATCATGGCTTTTCTCAGTAAGCAGGTCAACGGAGCCATGCCCCCTGGCTCCTCTCCAGCTGAAGAATATTGCACAAATGTACAGTTAACCCTCAAACCCTGAAGTCTGAAAGAGTGGGGGCGGGCGGCTGCTCATGTTGTCTTAGAGTATGTATAGATATTTGGCTGTATGATTGTCATACTTCTTAAAAAACAGCGTTGGGAGAGCCTGCAGCTCTGTCTGGAGTTTAAACAAAGAAGAAAGGTGGTTTTCAGTGTTTTATAGCAAGTCTGAGATTGATATTTAAAAAATAAATAAGTCATTAGTTATTTTGAAGTAATTGAAGTTGCTTGTTCATGAAGTAAATGACGAGTAAACACAGATGCCTGTTAGGCACACATGCCTCTCAGTTGGCAGATGTGCACAGGAGACTCATTGTTACGTCCCCTGTGGGATCTTAATGTATAAATCCGGTTAGTAGTTAGTGTTGGATTTTTTTCTTGTTATAACACACTTTTACACATCCCAGTGACCCATTTCCACAGAATCAGATTTACGACCACAGACCACAGCTGACAGGTAAAGCGTGATATTTTTAAACATGTGCTCCACCACATCAAGAGTGAGGTACTGTGGGCTATCAGGTCCCCAAATTTGAACCATGTGGTCGCAATATATTGAAATGTGCATTAATGTGCACGGCTCATGCATCATGGAGGCCCTGGTCGATCTGGTTTCTCCATCAAGATGCAAACAGAAATCTGAAACTGAGGTTATAGTTACAGCAGCTGTCGGTTTTCTCCTCCTTGAGAAAATATATTTTGAATCTGTCAATGTCGTCACTCCGAACTGCCTTCCCATACGCTCCTTCTTTACTTCCCCCATTCTTCTTCTTTGACATTGCCCTAGTTTTCTGTCTCTGTGTGGCAGTGTGTCAGTTAATGTGGTATCTATTCATGGCACGCAGATTCGACATTCCTTCACTGTGTCTGTGACTGCTTTTTCCTCTGACGCGGTCTTGTGTTCATGATGTACCTCATTATCTGTTCAGTGATCTTTGTCAGGCCGCTGCATTGTTAAATCTTAAGCTCATCTTCAGGATAGTCAGCTACACGTCACACTGCATTACTGTAGCACTCCAGTGTAAAGGCTAAGCAAGGTGAAAAAGAGGGGATAGTATGGATGGTTTTTAAATGGGTCAAAGGAAACCACTGCCCTCTTTCTTTTCTCTGTTACGTGGAGCATGGCTGACACAAACGCTGTCTTACTGAACATGTTGTGTTTGTCATTTGCACATACTTTTAAGGCTGTTGTTACACTAGATTATTCATAAATTGAACAAATACCACATCAAGACCAAATCTAACAGTGTGACTTCTCTACCCTGTCTGTGGCCCAATCCTATTGAAGACATCATTTAATGAAAAGGCAATTGTTACTAAGATAAATCAATTGTTTGGTTTTGGTCTTTTCAATAACACAAATAAAGCGCAACACCAGCCTTAAACCTTTAATTCCTAGGGTAAATAAAAATGAAAAATAATTATGAGATTTGGTAGTAAAAAATGTAATAACATAACATTTTTGTCTGTTTTTTTTTCAGGTTTGCTACTAAAGAGCCAAACGGTTTGTTACTCTACAACGGACGCTTCAATGAGAAACACGACTTCCTGGCCATGGAAATCATCAATGAGCAGATACAGCTCACCTTCTCTGCAGGTAGGACAGTTATAGTTATCTTAACTGCAAACATATTTTGTCAGAGTTTTGCTGTCTTTCACATCTGTCATTGTTTCCCAGGTGAGACCAAAACAACAGTTTCCCCGTACATCATCGGAGGAGTCAGCGACGGCCAGTGGCATATGGTGGAGGTCCACTACTACAACAAGGTATGATCTATAAATAATGAATAGAAAAGAAACATTGTGTTTTTCCAGAGCGTGGTTTATGCTTAGTTTTCATATATTGTATCCATAGTGTCCATACACTTTCATGCAGACAAATAACATGTGTAAACTGTGGAGCTTGAACACTGGCGAGGCATTATCCAAACATTTGCTTGTTTTTGCAATGTTCAAAAAGACCCATTGATTATTTTAGCGTACCAGGGTTCCCACGGATTGCTAAAAGTCCTAAAGAGCATTGTATTAATTAATCCTAAAAATAAGCTTTATTGGTGTTACATTTCGTTTTTTGGGTATTGCAATACAATCTCAGTACTATAATATTCAATGGATTTAGATAGCTGGACAAGCAACACTCATATATTTTTATGTTGAGATGCTCAGAGTAGATTTACTGTCTGATACTTAGCTATGACATGTGGAAATGTAATTTAAAGAAAAATGGTTGTTCAACCAAGAATCTGTGGCCTGAAGCTGTAGGAGCTTTTCCATACAGACATGACTCTGTTATGAATCTCCTCACTCTTCAAGAAAGCCATAAAGTATATTTGGCAATCTCTCGAAACCTCACTGTATTCTTTTGAGGTGTTTTTCTAATTTCCTTATTATAAATAATACACAGTTGCTGACATACCTTTGGTTAAGTCTGTCTGCTGCTACGCCCCTCATCGGGTGAGGCAGTAAAATACCAGACATAGTTCCTGAAAATATTCAGGAGAAACCACAGGTCTGATCTGAAGACACACACAGGTCAATTTATTGCAATGAAGACTGACATGCTGTCTCAATAAAAACCTTTATCTCCAGGACATCCATAGAGGACGCTCTTTAGTGGGTGAAGTTAGTTGTGTACATTTATTGTTCGGCCTCTTTAGCGCTGCTCAGACCAAAGACTTGCTGCACATGATCTGGAAGAGAGCCAACATGCCACTGAGACACTGATGGAGGGGGAGACTAAAGATGTGATGAGGGGGTGAATGAATGAAAACAAGAGAGTGGGAAGGCAGCGTTTCTCCAGACATGCTCAGATTGGACTAAATATGTTTTGACTAATACAAATTCTCCGTAAGAACACCACAACAACTCAATCGGTAAAGGAATGTATGGAGCTGTTGTCTCTGCTCTCTCAGTACTTTCCCACCCAGGACTGATACACAGGATGTCACATTTTAGTCTATTGAGGAAGTCACTTTGCATCATAAAGATGTAGCCAGGCAACACCCCCGCTGCTCACATTTTCTATTCAACGTCTATGATAACACAGCCGTGTCAATTTTAGCCAGAAGAAGTGATGAAGGGGAAAATCTTGTCGACTTTTGGATGAAACTAGCTGTTTCTGTGCCAAGAAGACATTATAGTCCCATTAATCACTTTGTACAAAACCATCAAATTAAATAAGCCTCTTGTTGTTTCTCTGACCTGTTAGTTTTACATCTGTAAGTGTGCTGCATGTTTGAAGAGGATTAGATTTTAATGTCAAGTTTGCATGTACAAGACAAGAGCAACATGTTCAGACTACGAGTTTGATAAAAATCAGCTTCCCCCTTCTAGTCCATAAGTTAAATGTTTGTTTGTTAGCGTTCTTACTCAAGTTAAATGTATTAAGTGAAGTCAGTTTTTATGCTTTATAAGTTATTTCTTAGAATATGAGCACATTTTGCTCAGGTCAGCATGACATATTTCTATCTTACTAGATTAGGGCTTTGGTGGCATATAAATGAATGTATGAAGTTAACTTTTATTATTTATGAATGATTAAAAACATACTTATTGAAACTTCAACATTTCCTAATTGTTAACAAAAATCCATGATATAAATGTTAGATCCTGAATGATGCATTCAATTCTTACATATTACACAATATATGTGTTTTTACCTATATACTAAAGTGTAACCAATGGACGATTTGCCCATTCATTATTGAATACATAGCATATTTTAGCACTTAATATTCCAGAAGAGTCTGCGGTCCGACCCCCAGCTCCAGCTGAACTAATCCTCCTCGCTCCATATCCTGTGGGCTGCTGAGGTAGGGCATGGCTCCTCCCTCTGAGGTGTCCCACAGTGGCCCTCTCTGACCCGTCCCTGTCCGCAGGGGGTGGGGCAGGGTGAGGCGGGGAGGGGGCATTTTAGATTGAAATGTGGCTTTCAGGATGGTGGGGGACTGTGGAGAATGGCAATGACCGCTGCCTTTGTGTTGGGCTCGGCTTCCTTTGGGACTCGGGCAATGAATGATGCGGCCCCGGGGAAGGTGCCTCTCTCGCTCTGTTCTCCAGCGAGGAGCAGGAGAGGAGCGAAAGAAGGGTAAAGAAAAGCCCAGAGAAGTATTGACTCGGGCTTTGAGCGGAGACGCTGCGCTTCAGGGCCGACCCCTCTTGTTGCTATGGTTTTTCTAGTCAATCTTAGATCCCATATTTGTGTTGCTTGCTGCCATGATCTTCCAGCACAACCCCTGCCATCCTCTGTGACAGGGAACTCATATTCCCATAAGCCCCTGTAGTGGCGAGCGAGAGCAGTGTTTAATGTGGTGTTGAGCAAATATGTGCACTCCAATCAGCGCTGACAGGCCGGGGTTTTGTGCGGCGGAGAGACGTCCTGACAGACGGTCATTATTGGAGAGTCAACAGCCGTGACTGATGACAGCAGAGGTCAGAGAAAGGAGCGCCCACTCTGGAGCGTTGCCTGCCTCAGAGCTTTCACAGAAAAGGGAAAACCGTGGAAAAGAGCATGTCGGATGATTTCACCTTTGGCAATACTCACCGCATGTTTGCTTGTTTCATCATCAACAAATTTGTAACAAATTGGCGTCAAGGAGCATCAACTGAAAAGTCAAAGCCACCTTAAGCGTCTACTTAACATTTCAGTGTTGAACAGCAAGTCTCACAGTCAAGAAAATAAGCGCTGGGACTTCCTGTGGGAACCTTGCTTCACAACAGGGCCTGTTGTACGTGAAAGAAAACTTGATAAATGTTTCTAATATATCTCTGTACGGACTGGGCTACCGATTAAGCGTCTCGGAAAATGTTAATCTTCTTAGGTGATGCAACAGCTTTCAAGTCAGTCTTTGAAATGATTTACAAAAGTCCGATTTTTATTCATCTATTTGATTTCATGGCAGAGGATTGCTTGCCTTTTCATGGCCACCAAATAAGGATAATAATACAACTATGAGCATCTTCATGGTTCTTAGCCTCAGTCTGAACTCTGGGAGGCATTGTTAGAAGCTTAAGTATTTAGACATTTTATTTATACATTTCAAAATATAATTTTGTCCTGACATTTATGATCTCCAAAGGATTGATCCTACTCACTTTTGATCTTTGCACCCGTTTTCACTTATTCTGTTTAATGTCTGAAGATTATTTGATATAATGCCTCAAATTGACACTCATCTCAAATGTTGAATCCTACTGACTTTGGTGATTTGACTTTTTATTTAGCATCACTGCACAAGGTTGACATTTAGATTTTGTGTGAAATGTCTCCACAACTTTTGGATGGATTACCATGACTTTTTGTACATGCGTTCATGTTGCCCTCAGAAGAAATGTGTTAATCCTTTAAGATTAGTTGCAAAACTAAAGCCCATTGGCCTCAGATGTACTTTGTATTTAGTGCCAATTGCCAAATGTTAATATGCTAAGCTAAGATGACGAACGGTCTTCATACAAAGCATTTAGCATGGGCTACTGTCTTTTTCACTAGTTTACTTGTTTTAATTTTTGATTACATTTTTTTACAGGATTTATTCAATACATTACATGTTTGTTGTCCCTGGTGGGCAATAGAGCTGTATTCTTTCCTCTATTCCACATCACACATATTTCAGACGAAATACAAATGAATACATTTTAGTTTATCGAAGAATGATCAATTGAGTGAGGTGGGAAGTTGTGATAACAGATGGTTTAGTGTTATTATTGCTCTCGTCTCATTCTCATCCCTAACACTCATCACACTGTGATCACTAAACACAAAGTGAGTGCAGGATGGAAGAGACTACAGCTTCTCAGTTAGAGTCACATTATTAGAGACTCGTGGAGATTTTATCAAAACTATGCAAAGATAAAATCATGAGAGAAATTAAATTGCAGGCTGAACTCAAGGAACAGCTGGATGTGTGTAATAAATGTCCTCTGGTAGAGCTGCTAAAGATGATTCACCAGCCAATGAAATCTACAGTCTCTCTGGATGTAGGTATTGTTTTAATGAGCTTTTAAATGAAAAGATCAGACGGCAAATGTCAGGAAATTGTATTCCCAGAGGCTCGTTCCGACCGAGGCGAGGAGTATTCTCATTTAACTTTGTGTCGAAGAAAGGGGCCTGACAGTAAAAACAGACGCTTCATGTGTGTGTTTTTGTTGCATCAGCACTGAGCCAACTCTTCCTATCATCTCTGTACATGAGACAAGCTAATTCCTGCTAAATCCTGTCTGACCAGCTGACGGCCCAGCGGTCTGTCCCGCCTGCAGGCCACTCGCCGCTCGCCGCTCTCAGCGACACCAGCTTGAACCTACACTTAGGGATAACATGAGCTCTACGTGACCTCAGAGTAGCTGGCCGTTTTGAAAAGAAGGTCGCAACCTTTTATTGACGGGATCATCATTCTCTCCCCTGCAGACCCCTCCTTCTTTTGTTGCTCCCCCTATTGATTTCTTAGACAATGAAGAAGATCCTTTGTCGACAGGGATGATGTCCTGCAGAGAGCAGGCTCATCTCCCCTCTGTGTGTGTGTGTGTGTGTGTGTGTGTGTGTGTGTGTGTGTGTGTGTGTGTGTGTGTGTGTGTGTGTGTGTGTGTGTGTGTGTGTGTGTGTGTGTGTGTGTGTGTGTGTGTGTGTGTGTGTGTGTGTGTGTGTGCATATGTGCCTTTTGGCTTTAGCTGCTATGATATGAATTATTGAAATACTGAACACCAGCGAGCTAATGCTGAACGGGGATTGAACTCCATGTTATGCAAAAAGGGCATTTATTTGTTGCTCGTTTCCTAGTTTCAAAGCTCTGGTTTTAAATCTGGCTCATAAAGCTTTGTGCAGCCTAGCACTGGTTGCTATTTCCCAAGTTTTTTAACTGCTTTATGTATTAATACCTATTTAGAAATGCTAGGTGACCAAAATACTTCAGTGTCTTAAAAATAACAGCAAGGCATTTTCTTTCAGTGTGTTATGATCTTTAATCTGACAAACCAGCATATTCTCAAAAAAATATTACGCTATAGAACGATAATAACTCTTCTCTTCTGTCCTTCTAAATCAAGCTATTTTTAGCATACAGTGCATACTGATAAAAATGTATTAAAATAAACCTTTGACATAATTCTGTCATGGATTCTTAACGGAAGAAAATAAAAAAGAGATCCTTTGTTTTGATCAAAGCCTGCCCAGAAACATAAGGAAGGCGCTTCGTAATTTATCTTGATATTCATGAGTCTGTCTCTTGCTCCACAGCCGATCTTGAACCAGGCGGGCCTGCCACAGGGCCCCTCAGACCAGAAGGTCGTTGTGGTGACGGTGGACAACTGCGACGCCTCTGTGGCTCTCCGGTTTGGTCACATGATCGGAAACTACACCTGTTCTGCTCAGGGCAGCCAATCAGGATCCAAAAAGTGAGTCAACAGGAATTCAACATAATTATAAGTTCTTTCATAACAACGTTAAAATAATTGCCATTTTTGCAACAAACATTCAAGCAACCATTGCTCTTTCCCTCACATCTTACTTTATCTCTACTGTATTGACTTTAATTTATTACTTTCCTTGCATTAATAAAGAGAGTAAACTTGTTTTGAATTGAATTGCCACGCCTCCAGGCAGTTAGCTGATTTTTGCTTTCTCCTTTGAATGTTTATCCTTCTTTATGTGTTCATCTCCGGGGGGGAAATAACACTGCAACTATCTGTGATTAATTGTGTATGTGTTCCCCCTATTAGTGCTGATGTTGTAAAGACAGAGTATCAAACTCTGGGTGTGTAAACATGTTTTATCTTTTCAGATCCTTGGACCTGACTGGCCCCCTGCTCCTCGGAGGGATCCCTAAACTCCCGGAGGATTTCCCTGTTCGCAACCAGCAGTTTGTGGGCTGCATGAAGAACCTGCGTATCGACAACCAGCACATAGACATGGCTAGCTTCATTGCGAACAACGGCACTCTGCCCGGTTAGTGTTGACCCTCTGGTTGCCACCATACAATTGACTGCAACTGTTTTGCAGTCAAACAATGTTTTGCTGTTGAAAAGAGAGAGAAGGAGAAAGAAGAAAACAATTAGCACAGCAGGGAACGGAGTCAGTGAGAAGTGATCATTGTGTCTGCTATGAATAGTTTATCACCCTCTGACTCTTTGTTACTTGGATGAAAATAATGATGAAATAATTAGCTTGTTTCCTGCTTTCCTAGGATGCTCTGCCAAAAGACATTTCTGCAACAACAGCCCGTGTCAGAACGGAGGAACCTGCGTGAACCTGTGGGGCTCCTTCAGTTGTGACTGCCCGCTCGGGTTTGGAGGTCAAAGCTGTGAAAGAGGTGAGTGAAGACGAAAAGTGCCGCTGAACCGACCCGAGACTCAACCTGTCATCGAGTAGGAAGCTGTCATCCATCAGTTCAAAAATAAGCAGGCTGGAAACAGTTACTCATGCACCAAAGGCGACATTTGCATTTCAAAATGACAGCTCAAACAGCAGTCATTGTTGTTTGTCAAATTAGAAATCTCAGCTTTTAGGAAAAAGATAACTTGATTTCAGAGATGCAATGCCTGTTGATGACCCAACAGCAGTTTGAATATCTGATTTCTGAGTGATCCGTATAAATTGTGATAGTGATTGATTATCACAAATGCTTGAGTGTGAATGTTCCCTGGTTTACAGGATGTTGAACTGTTTAAGAGTGTTAAAGACCCTCAGTACAGTCGTTAATGTTTCTGACCCGGTGTTCTCCAGTGTCTGTTTTTGTTCCACCTGATCCTCTGCAGCTGTTGTCTGTGCTGATTTATGGTTTACAGCAATTTGAGCCAAGACAGAGGAAGAGGAATAAGTCAAGTTAATGACAAAACAACACACCTCTTACTTGAAGTAGAATGGGTTGAAAAAGATTGGTTTCACTGACGCATTTCCATGTGTAGATAACATAAAGGAAGTAGAGATTTATATTAAACTATGGGCAGGTTTGAGTGCATACATCTGAGGAAATGGAGGATGGGATTGTAGAAGTGTAACATGATGCAGTTTTTTATGTATAATGGGCTTTGGTACCGTGAATATATTATTTTCATAAACAGTCCTGATCTACACCATAGGAGGGTTTTTTTTCAAATACAGCTTATGTGGGTCAGGGGTAGAAAAGAAATCATGAATCCAGGTTCTTGAGCTTGAATATTTCCTGCTTTTCTTTTGTATTACTTGTTACAGGTGTGGTTAAAATCAGCATAACCTTCACAGTATGATTAATCAGGCAGTGTAAGGGGATTCATTTCCCACCTTTTGCACAAACATGGAACATTTTGACTAAAATGACGGTTTCTTTCCTTGTGTCTCACTCCCCTCCTCACGCCTCAGGTTTATTTGCCGTCACTAATCGATCATTTCGATTAGGTGCTTGGCTATGCTTCCTGCAGAGACAGCGTAATGACAGGGGCAGAGCGTCCTTTCCTGTCATGCTGTGTTCACGTTTGGAAAAACTGTGCTCAAACACCAAGACTTCCTTCTGATTCATGAACAACTCAGATACAACTGCATTCAAAATGATTAGCAATTAATGTTTTACTCTTACACTAAAGTATTTACAGTTCTCATTTGAGTCATAAAAGATTCCTTCCATGGTCATTTTAAGACATAAAATATACAGCCCTGAGGGATAAATTATGATTTATATATTAAATTCAATGGTTGAAAACATTTTCTTATTTCTTGATAAAAGTTCACATTTAGACCATACTTTTAGACCATTGCAATAGTGACTGTGGTGTGGTGTTGGATGTGGTTTCTCAGTGAAACAATGTAAAGGATAAAAAAAGTCCTTTCTGTAAATCCTGCTTTGAGATGACAGTGAACCAACGCTCATATTTGAAGGCATTTTTGAGCGATGGGGACAATGGTCGTTATTGAAACGTCTTTTCTCGAGGCAAATGCTCACTGGGTTTTGGAAATGCCTGATTTGATTGCAGACGGCATCACATAGCTGGCTGACTATGTCTGATAAACGAAGAGTTTTTTTAGCTGTGATTACTTGGACATGATCAGAGAACAGAGCGGACTACTGATTGACCGCAGTGACTCACTGTGAAACTCTCTATTTATCCTCATCACTGTTTCCTACTTCTAACTCTCTTCTTACAATTGATCTGCTTTTTTTTAACACCTTTTTACTATAGTGATGGCCAGCCCACAGCGTTTCCTGGGTAACAGTCTGTTGCAGTGGAACAACATGGCGGCCGCCTCCGTCCCCTGGCACGTGGAGCTGATGTTTCGAACACGCCAGGCCAGTGCCACACTGCTGCACATCTCCGCCGGCCAGCAGCACAACCTCACACTGCAGGTGAGAGCAACATGTAGCAGTTACACACTTACACTCCATCTCCTCCATATGTTATCCATCTGCAGACAGTTTTACTGACACTGAAATGTTGCAATGCATAGTCATGTCAATTTATCCTCAAGGCAGAATGTAAATTACCAAAATAAATCAACAGTTTGATGGATTTCTAGGTTATGTATTTTGAAATAATAATCTGATCAGCAGAGATCAATAGCTTCAGTTAAATTGAAGTAAAAACATTCATGTACTTGATGGTTGTGAAGTCTGGTAAGGGCAGGAAATCAGTCAACACCTGTAGTTTCAAAAAGATGAAACATTTTAGGATTGAGGCTCCACCTGTTGGTCGGTTGAGTCGCAGCATGTCCCTGACTGAATATCAGACCATGTTGAGACAAAAATACAAATGATCAGATGCTCATTGTAGCATCTCGGTGTAGTTACTGTTTCAGCTTGTCTAGACTGACGCCTCTCTGATGTTACATAACTGTCCGATAATCTATTTCCAACTCTGCACACCTGTGATATTTCAAGTTTTGACGTCTGAGCTTTGACTGCACAGTGTTCATCTTGTGAGGCAGTGCTGATCTTGGCGGTGTTTTTTCTCCTCTGTTATTGAACATCGATTCAATCTCCCTCCTGCTGTTTCCTTCCATTTTTCCCGGCTTTCTCCCTACCTTTGTAGCTGCGCGGTGGGAGCGTGTTTATGGGTCTGCACAGAGGGGAAGACTCCACTCTCTCTCGGGTGGAGGAGGTGCTGGTTAACGATGGAGACTGGCATCATCTGCAGCTGGATATCAGCAGGGTGGGGGGAGCGGAGAGCCACCATAAGGCTGTGCTGTCTGTAGATCAGGGGCTCTACCTGGTGAGTTGATGTCTCATAGTTTCTGTCAATCACCATGAATTACATATTGTAAACTTTTGTCATGCTCTTCCTCAGGCCAGTATGGAGGTGGACGGGAAGCTGCGAGACTCCAAGCTGAAGACTGTGAGCGTTGGTGGTGTGGCAAGGCCTGATGGGAAAATTCAGCATGGTTTCCGTGGCTGTATACAGGTCCGTCCCTTCTGTAGTCCCTTACTCATATGAGCATTTGTGATCAAGTCTAGCTGATATTTCAAGGTATTACACTGAGGATCTCAGATATAAAGCATTGGTGTAGTGTTTTGCAGATCTAAAGGAATCTTGATTTGGTCAAATTGTATTGAAGAAATACATATTTAGATGCTTATAATTAAAAAATGAGGTGTAAAGCAGTAGTCATTAATCATTTGTTGAAACATTTACATTCAACTCCACTGGTTTAAATGACTTGACAGTTTTAACCCTTTTCTACTTGCCCTTTGACCTACAAATCTCAGGAGTGTTTGAAGTTTTAACTTCTTGAGATAATGATGGAGCGCAGCTAAACATCTAGTAATACCAGAGCACACAAAATGCACAAAGAATTTAATGTTTTTTAACACTCCCTCTTTCCAGCACATTCCAGGTGCCTGTTTCACCAAATTCCAATTTGCAACACAGGATAATTTACCCTTTTTTAACCTCTAAGTGTTGCTCGCAAACACATTACTGTGTTGTGTTTCCGTGGATACCCTCATGTGATTGATTGTTTGTTTGCCTGCAGGGTCTGCGTGTGGGCGGGGCTCTGAGTCTGTCTCAGGCGAGGAAGGTGAACGTGGAGCCGGGCTGCAGTGTGCCCGACCCCTGCAGCTCCAACCCCTGCCCCTTCAGCAGCTACTGCAGTGACGACTGGGATTCTTTCTCCTGTACCTGCCTCGCCGGTCAGTTCAATTACTGCTCAGAAACACAAAGCCATGATCCATTGTAAATGCTATTTCAGCGTGTATAAAATGATGTCTGTAAATGCTTAATGGCACCACAGAGAAAAGTAACACAGTTCATATGCATAAATCTTCCTCTTTCTCTCTGCTTACCACAGTTTATTGGCAATAACTTTTTTGTTAGATCACAACGACTCATTCTCCTTTGTTTACAGGTTACCATGGCACCAACTGCACTGATGTGTGCTCGTTAAACCCGTGTGAGCACGAGTCAACCTGCAGCAGGAAGCCAAGCTCCCCTCGTGGTTACACCTGTGACTGTCCAAGCCACTACTTTGGCCATTACTGCGAGAAAAAGTAAAGTTTTCCCCCATTTACTTAGAAATGTATGTCTGTTGTGTCAGGGTTGGCCGATATAGCCAAAAATGTCGGTCTTTGTAAAGGTCATTTCAAGTCTAACTAACTTGATGTAGCATGCTTTCTGGTAATTAAGAAAATGAATAGTCAATATGAAGAAACTTATGGTAAATCCATTGTTAATCATCTGTGCTGATTCAATAACTGGCAGGAAAATACTAAATATTTGATCATTTAATTAATAATTATGAAAAACAAAACCGTAATATTTCCAGCTGTACACTGACTATGTTAACATGTGTGCACACAGATACAGAGTATTCAAATAAGGACAATAGTTTGATTTACCAAGATACCTGTTTGTTAATTGCAGTGAACTGCAAAACCACAATCTAAGTCTGTACTTATCGTGTTGTGTCAGTTGCAGTTCTTCTTGTGTTATGTCTTTTCCTACTCTAAATTAATAATATGTTATGCCAACAGGACCGACTTGCCGTGTCCCAGAGGCTGGTGGGGCCACAAGACATGCGGCCCCTGTAGCTGTCCGACAGACAAAGGCTTCGACTCTGACTGCAACAAGACGAGCGGAGAGTGCCGCTGCAAGGTGAGCGTGTGCCGACTCTGCGTCATCGCTCTGTAACAAACAGACTAGTACGAGGTTAATAAGGGTTAAAAGTAAACATCTACAACTGTTTGTACCACACAATGTGCAGCATGTATACAATAAATCAATATACAGCGCTGCATTGCACCGAGAGAACATTAAGTTCAATTTGATATTTTTTCTTAATATTATTATTATTATTATTATTATTATTAATAATAATAATAATAATAATAATAATAATAATAATAATAATAATAAAGAGGTTTTCTACACAGATTAATAGGTTAGTTTATTTTTTATACATATTTTAATAATCAGTTCATATATTGGAGATTTAAGGGGAAACATATTTAAATTCTCTGTTCATTCAATCATATCTTTTGGTTTCTTCACGCCTCATTTAACTGATAGTTTTGAAGTTGTGGTCAAAACGACACATTTGAGGATGTCGTGTTGGGCTTAACAAACGATGATCCAAATAATGTTCTGACATTTTACAGACCAAACAACTTATATCAATCCAAAAAATAATTGACAGATAAATCAACAATAATATTTTGGGGGTTCGCCCTGCTAATTACCAACTTTCTCCCATTTCCAGGACAACCACTACCGACCTGAGAACAGCGACACCTGCCTGCTGTGCGACTGTTACCCGGTCGGCTCGTTCTCCAGAGCGTGTGATAGAGAGAGCGGTCAGTGTCAGTGCAAACCTGGAGTCATTGGACGCCAGTGTGACCGCTGCGACAACCCTTTCGCTGAGGTTTCTCCAAACGGCTGTGAAGGTCAGAATGCTTCAGATCATTGTAGAGTTATTATTCATTCATAATCCCTGCTTTATTAAAGCCACAAGTATATTAAACCCTTTTCCATTTTTATCATCATCATCATCATCATCATCATCATCATCATCATCATCATCATCATCATCATCATCTCTCCTCTCCTTCCTGCTCCATCTCTCTCAGTAATCTATGACAGCTGCCCTCAGGCCATCGAGGCCGGGATCTGGTGGCCCAGGACCAAGTTCGGTCTCCCTGCTGCCGTTCACTGTCCCAGGGGAACGCTCGGTATGATGGCAGCTCCTCTAATTACCATATAATAATGGCAATATATACTTGCCTCGAGCTGCAGTCCTCATCTCTCATTTGACAACCCCCTCTCTCTCTCTCTGTTTCTCCTTCCTCTCAGGCACTGCAATCCGTCACTGTGATGAGCACAAGGGCTGGCTGCCTCCCAATCTCTTCAACTGTACCTCTGTTACCTTCAGCAAGCTCAAAGCCCTGGTGTGTATTTTCCTACTGTCAGTTTTCAAATGTACCAATTCCAGGAATAACAACCTTGTACGCAAAGTTGTGGATATGGTCCTCATGATTTAAACAATCCTGAGGGCTCTTACATTTAGATATCTGGCAATCAAGTTTTTAATTATATTATTGAGACATTTTCCTATGTATGTTTGAGTAATGAAGCATCAACACGTTACAAATAATGGTGTTTTCTGTTTCTTCCAACAGTCTGAAAAGATTTCCCGCAATGCCTCACTCCTGGACTCTGGACACGTTCAGCAGACGGCAGCCATGCTGGCCAATGCCACCTCGCACACAGAGAAGTACTACGGCAGCGATGTGAAAGTAGCGTACCGGCTCACACAGAGTCTGCTGCAGCACGAGAGCACCCAGCAGGGCTTCAACCTCACAGCTACGCAGGATGTCCACTTCACTGAGGTGAACAAACACAGCTCTAGGAGACTTCCCAACATGGGAAACTAAATAAAAACAAAGCATTTCTGCAGTTTTATCAGGAAACAAATAAGGGCAGACTTTACAGCCTTTCATGATGTATCCACAGGGAAGACTTCACACTAATTTTCACTCTCCGCTGTGGCCTCCTGTCACACTGACCGCTCGCTGTTTTCTTGCAGAATCTGGTCCGTGTGGGCAGTGCCATCCTGGATCCAGGCATGCGGACGCACTGGGAGTTAATCCAGCACTCGGAGGGCGGCACAGCGGCATTGCTGCGCCACTACGAGGACTACGCCAACACACTGGCACAAAACATGAGGAAAACCTACCTCAGCCCCTTCACCATCGTCACACCACACATAGGTGAGTCCAGGAAGCACAACATGTTATTGCCAAAGCCTCACTGGCTCACACTAAATTACTGCAGTATAGATCCAGTTTACTGACAAATTTCTGTACTTGCTTAAACAGTCAAGAGAATTCTCCACATTGTCCCAATTCTCAAAACATAGGCGTCTAGTTTCATCAGCAAAACTTTCTGCCTGTCTGTCTTTTTCTCGCAGTCATCTCTGTGGACCGTCTGAAAAAGATGAATTTTGCCGGAGCCAAACTCCCACGGTACCAGTCCCTGAGGGGTCCTCGTCCTGCGGACCTGGAGACGGCCGTCACGCTGCCCGATTCAGTCTTCCAGCCAGCTGTGGACACCAAGGGACACAGACACCTGGATGTCTTCCCAGAGTCCTCGCTGAGAAACCGCTCATCCAACAGGAAAAGACGCCACCCTGAGGACAACCAGCAGGACGCCATCGCCAGTGTGATCATCTTCCACAGCCTGGCCTCGCTGCTACCAGAGAGCTACGATCCTGACAAGAGAAGTCTGCGGTAAGAATGATGAATATATAATATAATAAAGCTGTGTTAGACCCCTTAATATAGATACTTCAGTTGGACCAAATGTAGTCCCAGTTATTGCAGTAAACAATATTACTGTTATGTAAGACCTTTTAACCTTTGTCCTGGCCACATGTTGGATAAAATAAAATAACATTTTAAGTAAACAAACATGCTGTTAACACAACAGCAATATCAAGGTCAGACAAATAATCAAGGTCATAATTATCATGACATGTCTGGTGACCGGAACATAAAGAGATGTCATGAAGCTGAACTTGTGATTGTAAGGTCTCAAGCATTTTAATGATGCACTGGATTTCCTTTCTAATCCTTTTATTTAATGCTTCAAAAATCATTGAAGCTCCACTTTGGTCATATTCAATTCTGATTTTTTATTTTTTCATTAGGCCGGTAAAGCTTTGTTTGAATCTTTCTTCCCAAAAAGATTGTCCTGAAAAATCTAAACATTTTGATATTTAAAAAAACTCCTGATTTCAACGTTTTATTTTTTACCACTGTTTTAATTTAAAGAGGACACATGACGTCAATGATTAAATAAATTCCGTCTGAGGAGTGTTTCCTGAATGTTTGCCTTTAATCCTGTGATTATTGTCATTTCCCACAGGGTGCCAAAGCGTCCGGTCATCAACACGCCGGTGGTGAGCATCACGGTGCACGACAACGATGAGCTGCTGCAGCACACGCTGGACAAACCCATCACCGTGCAGTTCCGCCTGGTCACCACCGAGGAGCGCTCCAAACCCATCTGCGTCTTCTGGAACCACACCATACTGTGAGTGCAGCAACCATGGATGCAGCAACATACCATGCATGGGACTAATAAAAATGTCTTGTCAAGATTATCATGGCCAATATAATTGCAAATCATACAATGGTCAAAGGATTCAAAATAATAAGACGCAAACTCAGACTTAATAATGAAACATGAAATTGTGTTGTTCTCACTTCCTCCTCTGCTCTCTGTATTTCATTTCAGTGGCGGGAACGGTGGCTGGTCAGCGAAGGGCTGCGAGGTCGTCTTCAGAAACAACACCCACATCAGCTGTCAGTGTTATCACATGACCAGCTTCGCTGTGCTCATGGACATCTCCAGGAGAGAGGTGAGCAGCATTTGCAAAAATATACTTCACTAAAATCTGAGATAATGATATAATAATAGTAATAATAATTTATGAATAAATCACTCTTTAATAGTACCCAAAGACACTTTACATAAGTTAAAGTTATCATAAAAAAACAATACACTAAGCAAACAAAATATGTAATTTCTATCTGTTCTCATAATCTTCTATTGTTCTCTTCTAACCGTGATGTTTGCGTCAGAACGGAGAGATTCTGCCGGTTAAAATACTGACGTGGAGTACAGTTGGAGTGACGATGGGCTTCCTCTTCCTCACCACGATATTCCTAATCGGACTGAGAGCCATGCAGTGCAACAAGACGAGCATCATCAATAATGGAGGCGTCGCTCTCTTCTTCTCTGAGCTCATCTTCATACTGGGCATCAACCAGGCAGACAACCCGGTAAATATTTCAGTTCTCCATTAATGTGGCTTATTTTACAATGTTTCTTTTTATCTTGAAATGTTTCAAACGTCCGTATCTGTACCCTCCTTTTTTCTTTGCAGTTTGTGTGCACAGTCATTGCTATCCTACTACACTTCTTCTACCTGTGCACTTTCTCCTGGCTCTTCCTGGAGGGGCTGCACGTCTACCGCATGATCAGCGAGGTGCGAGACATCAACTACGGACCAATGAGATTCTACTACCTGATTGGCTGGGGAGTGCCAGCCTTTATCACAGGTAAGAACCCTTGTATAACCACAAATACAATCTACAACATATATCTGTTGTACAAGGGAGAGCCTCATCCAATTAATTTTTTGTTTGCTCAAAGCAGTCTGCAAAAGATATAAGAATAAGCAGGGAAAAAAAACAAAATAATTCACACCTACAGGCTAAAGGAGCTGATCTCCCTCCATGGACGCCTGGCAGTACGTCCAAAGGTAGCTGAGAATGAAAAAACTTAGATACTTTGGCACTTCCAGATACAGACTCGGATAAAATGGTAATGGCTAACCAACCAGACGTCCTGGTGGTCGTCAAACAGCAGAATAAGGCAATGGTGATGGGTTTAGCAATCCCAAGCGACCGCAACATCAGGAAAAATGAACACAGGAATCTGTGGAAACACCAAGGGCTCAGAGAGGACATAGAGAAGATTCGGAAAGTGAACACAATAGTGGTTCCAGTGGTGATCAGAGCACCACATTATTGTAATATTAACACAACTATTGAACCAGAGTTTGATAAACAACTTTTTCCATTGTTGTTCCATGGGCAGGAGGATATTAAAAACCCAATGTAAACCATTTGTCTCTGTTTGACTGCAGGTCTGGCGGTGGGACTGGACCCTGAAGGCTACGGGAACCCCGACTTCTGTTGGCTCTCCATGTACGACACTCTCATCTGGAGCTTTGCTGGACCCATTGCCATGGTGGTGTCGGTGAGTCCCTGCACATCCAGACTGTTGTTTCATCTCTTACACACATGAAAACAGCAGCATCCATATTTATTGTTTTGCACAGGCTCATGAACTGATACAAGAAAATAAAAATGTCATAAACTTTTAAATGCAGGAAGTAACTTAAGGCTTAACACGTTGACTCATGATGCTAACTCAGGTGTTGTTGTGACAGTGAACACACCCGTCACTGTTCATTTGAGTGTCTAAAGAAAAATATTAGACATGACTCTGACAGAAAGAGGCCTCGTGTCAGGTTGTCAGCAGTGATGCAGTTTGACTTTGTGTCTGCAGATGAACGTCTTCCTGTACATCCTGTCGTCCAGAGCCTCCTGCTCAATGAGACACCTCAGCATGGAGAAGAAAGAGCCTCGTGTGTGAGTGTAATCATGTTAACCATGAAGTCCTTTTGCTAATTTTATTCAGGCTTTGTCTTTGAAATTCCCAGTAAAACACTTTCTAGTAAAACTGGCCCAACAAGAGTCAGTGCTGACACTTTGTTTTTACATTTCATAAACTTTCAATTGATTATAAAAAGCATAATAGCCCAATAAGGAATTGCACAATACACTGTTTTCAGTTGTTGTTGTTCTTGGTGTCATCTTTACACAGCAACATGTAATATGACTTTTATGTTTTTTTTTAATTATTTAAAATACATTGTTATCCATAAAGTTGGAATCATTTGGTTTTCAGACACATTACTTATATACACTACAAGAAATACACTTTATTTATCAAGAATAAAACACATTGTCACAATCATTTCATGGGAAGAGGCACAAAGTATGCCAATCCAACTTTATGGGCAACAGTGTAAGATTTGATGACTTAAATGGTAAATGGACTTCACTTATATCGTGCTTTACCAGGTCTGTACGACCCCTCAAAGCACTTTACAAGTAACTCACAGCTCATTCATACACCTTATGCCACACCATCGGGACGACTCAGGGTTAAGTATCTTGCCCATCGACGTGCTGGGAACTGAACTCCCTCGCAGCCACAGTCACTCTTACTGTTCTATGAAAAACTGTAGCCTTTTTATGTTTCCACATTTCACAGCATCTACATGGCCCTGTTTCTCAGATTTTACTGCACTTCTGAGGTTGGCTGCTGGTCGCTTATCATCAGTCTTCATCTTCAGATGAATTCATTCGCAGACTAATCCTGACAGCTCCTCACTAACTTCTCATGTGATCATGCAGCTCCGGCCTGAAGACCGCAGGTGGCGTGCTCCTCCTGGTTTCTGTCACGTGTTTCCTGGCGCTCCTCTCCGTCAACAGCGACATGATCATCTTCCACTACCTGTTCGCTGGCTTCAACTGTGTGCAGGTGAGCCATCCATTTCACGCCTGTGCATATTGTTTTTTAAATGTGATGTCTGTCGTTTTCCTGACACTGTTTCCTCTTTTGTCTCCCAACTACAGGGTCCATTTATTTTCTTTTTCCGCATAGTGTTCAACAAGGAAGCAAGGAATGCCATGAAATACTGCTGCAGCCGCAAGCGCCCCGATCATATGATCAAATCCAAGAACTCTGTGAGTCCCTTACCCAAAATACTAGGAATATACTCCAGTCAGTCATACAGCCACTCTCTGTGATGAGGAACTCATCCTGAGTTTCATGTTGGGAGCTTTTGTAAAAACATCAGTTAAGATGTTTACTTCATTATACTGCATCTGTTCCAAACAGCAACAAGCTATTGAGTGAGAAATGCATAGACATTTTCTAGATATAACTTCCACCTTTAAGTATAAGGCAGTGATATATTATTAGATGTTTCCCACTGTGCAATAGAGCTCCCTTGTTGTCCGGTATACCGAATTTAATTTACAGCAAATGTTTTTTTTTTGTAATGGAAGTTCATCATTTTGACATGTTTTTTTAAATGTTCATCTCCACTAGAAACGAATTAGCTTCAGACTGAAAACAGGCCATAATAGTTCGAAAAAATAAAAACGCAGAAGGTCCTTCAGACCTCAAACACTTGATTCTTCAATCTTTTTCCATTTTAAATTAAAAGTAAAAAAACATTTGACAATTTTGGAAAAATTGAAAAAGGGAAATTGAACTACATTAACTAAGACATGTGGTTTTCAAAGTATTAAGCTGTGATTTTAATTAATAACTAGGTGATTGTTTCAACATTTTAATTATAATTGTCTGTCTTTGCTTCTGATTGCTGAGAGCCTCAGATGGACTTTGTTGACAATAACAAAAATATGTATCAATAATTATTTTCTTCCATCTTAAGGTGTATGCTTTTATTAACAACTCCTCTACACAAAATCACATACTAAACCCTCCTTGTTCACTGGATAAGTCTATTTCAATTCTTGAACTACACATTTATATTTTTCAGGGCTACAAATGCAACACTAACTACATGGACGGCCGGTTGTACCATCTTCCTTTTGGAGACTCCAGCGTGTCTCTGAATGGCACCATGCAGAGTGGCAAGAGCCAGCAGAGCTACGTGCCGTTTGTCCTCAGGTAGGAAAACGAAATAAAAAACAAAGAATAATATGCTGCATTACAGAGTGACAGGAGCAGCTGTACACTAACTTCTTGTGTCTTTTCAGGGACGATGGGTTGAGTAACAGCCAGGCGCACATCGCTTTGAACGACCACACGTCACTCTTCCATGAAAATAAGGAGCACCCGGATGGTAATACTCTCATCACTCTCATTCAGCGACTCAGTTTACCGCAGTGATCGGTACGACCACGTCATCTTCTCCTCTCCGTCTGTATTCAGATCATGACAGCGACTCGGACAGTGACCTTTCTCTAGAGGACGACCAGAGCGGCTCCTACGCTTCCACACACTCCTCCGACAGCGAGGATGATGAAGGGCCACTCCCCTCAAATGAATGCTGGGAAAACCTGGCGTCTAATGGGGCCAAGAGACCACAGCCAAACGGTACTGATCCCCACTCTTTGCCTCTTCAAATCATTTAGATTCCATACTATCCGACTCCTAATCCAAATAAATACAAATGAGAAATGTTTTGTTTTAAAATCAGAAATTCAGGAACTCAAATGAAGTCAGGAAACAATGAAGTAATATTCATGCAGATAGTTTGGAGATAGTTTAAGGATTTCCAAATGTATTCAGAACAACAGGATACTGAACATTGGGATTTGAACGAATTACTAAAGCACTAAATGGGACAAATTTACATTGATGTTACTTCAACTTTTTAATACCACAAACATATTCAATACCCAGGAGTACTGATAGATTTTATTGCTACATCTATTTATTTGCGGGAGGCAACCCATCTCCTCCCGTATAAAACTATTAAAGATTTAGTTTGTCATCGTTACTGTTCATGTGTTTTGTCCCACATGTCATGTACTGTTTGTCTCTGTTCTGCAGAAAACATTGTGAGTAAGATGTACTGGCCTGGCGATGAGGGAGAGCTCACAGGAACAGACAGACTGAAGGCCGACACTCAGACCCATCAGGAGCTGAGTCTTGGCCGTGACACCAGGGCGTTGTCAGACGACTGCAACCAGGACGCCATGACGGTGCTGCTGCCCAGCCTGCCACACATCTACACCCACCCCCACAGAGGTGAGTTTTAGCCAAATGCAAATACCTGCAGGAGTTTGGATAATACTTACAATTTCCTTGTTGAAAAATACCATTAATATGCAGCCTATTTTCTATTTTGAGTAATAAATAAAGTCTCAAGTAAACAAGTATTGTGTACTGATGATGACACAAGTGAAACCACAAGAAAAGAGAATGCTCATATTATAACTGGCAAATCATTATTCTAAGAATGATAATAAATAAATGGTTGATTTTTAAAATCATCCTCAGGGATCTTAAAGAAGAAGCAGCTCTCTCCTATTGTTGAGAGGAACGGTCTAAACCGCATCCACAATGAGCTTTGTGAAGATGCCCCCGGCTCGACGTCTCCGCATGGATCGTCCTCCAGTGAGGGTCGGCGCGGCCCGGCTAAACCCGGCCGGCCTGATCAGATGAACGGTGTTGCCATGAGCATCAAGGCCGGGACGGTGGACGGTGACTCGTCAGGATCAGAGTGAGTAATAACTCAAAAAGCAATATCAGATATAAGCAGTATCGTGTTGTTTTATACCTTTAAGTATTGTGTGTTGTGTCACTGAACTCATTCAGCGTTATGTCCAACTGTCTGCGTCCAACTGCAGTGCCGTCTTCCTCAGTGATTGTGGTTTTCATTCTTTGTAGTCTGTCTCATTCACCTAATTATCTTAAGTGTTAAACCAAACGAAGACAGCATCCATCCTGCTGTTACCCACACAGTGCACTTGAGCGTGGAGGAATACCAACGTTTTAAAGACGCTGTGCAACAACTGGACCCAGAACAGTGAATGTACTCTAATTGAACTCTTGATGCAAATCTAATATAAAATACTGGTGGACGGTAGATAATCAGATTTAGTCTACTTAATACTTTACTAAAGGACAATTTTAAGGCACTACGTTAAGTCAATTTGAAAAATATTGGCGAAATTCACAAGGTACATATGTCAATAGTAATTATTCAATAATCATGATGTATATCCGTTATGCAGAATGTGAACTTTTACTTTTTGCACTTCAAGTACATTTTGATGCTCGTAATAAAATACATAGAGTTGATTACAACTTTTAATTCCGTAATTTACCATGTATTTCCACATTACTGTGTTACTTCTTATTTCAGTTAAAGATCTGAGTATTTCCTTCATTGCTAAACATAGAGGAAATAATAAGCAGATGCAGATGTTTGTACAAGGTTACGTTAACTCATGGTTTTCTGTTAAAGCTGTTTTGTGACCTACTGGCAACAAGTGGAGAGTATAACGTCAGACAGACTCAGAATGTCTGCCTCTAAGGCCCACTTATTTTAAGATGCGAACATGCACGTTTGTCTCTTAAAGGCGTTCATCAAACGCACTTCCAAATGCTCAATTCTTTAAAAAACAGCAGGTCTTTTTCTAAACAAAATCTAAATGGTAGTTAACTAATCAACCTTTTTTGCCCCTTCTCTCTTTTTCAAAAATCATAGATTTTTATACTTTAATTTTATTCCATGAAGCTCTGATCCTCATTCAAAAACAATCAGGATCACTGTCTTCAGATTGGTGCATCATTTAAACATGTTTCACCCCCCATTGTGTGTCCAAGTGATTCATTGCCTCACTGTTTGTTCTTTTCTTTTTTCTTTCTCTTGTGGTGCTGCATTTGTCTTCAACACGTTCCTCTTCTTCCATCCTGAATCCACCCACCTCATCCATGCTCATCCATGCACATCCATGTTTTCCCAGCAGCCACTGCAACACCTCCATGTGACTGCGCTGACGGAGGGGTGTGTCTTTGCAGGTCATAGAGCCTCCTTCCTCAACACTGACTGCAAACAGGAGCACTGGACTTCTCCTTAAAAAAGAAAGTAGAAAAAGAAGGAATTCCCCCTCGTCATCATGATCCTCTGAAGGAGTCTGAGTGTGTTTGTTTGTGTGTGTGTTGTCCGGTGTGAATGTGTTTATACATGTGTGCCAAACCTCAGGAGTCACTGCACTGGCCCAGGCTCACGCACACTGACAGAACGAGTCTCACTCTCCCTTTAAAGAAATCATTTTGTTTACATACTTGAAGCAATGCACTTTTTTTTAATTTACTGCCCAGATTTGTCGGCGATTCTTTTATTTGTTTTGTTCCAGGATATATATTTTGTTTTGAAGACTGTGGAACATTTTAGAGGTCATGTTTTTTTTGTTTTTTGTTTTTTTTGGGGGGGGGGGTCATTTTTTTTGTAGACATGCAAACATTCAGGGAAATTCCTTTTTCATTCATTAATTACGTTGTGACGTCTTCCTGGTTTGCCTTCTTTTGTTTCTGTTGTTGTTTGTGCCAGTCTGAGTTCGTTGGAGGAGTTCAGACTCAGGTTGTTGAGTTACACGCCTCAAATGTCCAAGAGGCACAGAACGGTCGAGTGCAGGCTCTTTGTGGATTTATGAACTTGAAAACAAGGAGGAACGATTCCCTGCCTGCGAGTGGATGCCGTATAAGCTATTTCTGATCACTGACAGATGTCCCCACTGACTGAGGGTACAGACCTGCATGTGCAGAGCTATAAAGGACTTGAAAGGACTTTTGATACGTCTTTTTTTTTGTAAATCACTGAGAGCAGATTTTCTATGGACGATAAAAGCGCTCTTGTTTTTTCATTCTTTTTTCTGGAAGGATGACTGCATTCATTCGACTTCAGTGACTAAACAGCTGTATTTTATAGATTAGCTACAAAGCTTTTGTCATTTGTAAAATAATGCAAAATTGTGCTGTAATACTATTTGAGCTGTAATTCATTTTTACTGTACAGAGTGGCCTGTAAATGAATTGAGGACATATGTTTAAATGTAAGTAAATATGTAAAACTTCCTTCAAAAACTCAAAAGCAGTTTTTAGAAATTGCTCTTAAAAATCTGAAGGAAATATCTTTTTATCTTAGTTACTACATTCAGTCAAATTGATGTGATATTTGTGGATGCCATTTCTCCAAGCATATGAATTTAATGTGTAGATACCATGCCATAAACAACTCTACCAGGTCAATCCTATCAACTCTGGTATCCCAACAGACCATGTCTCTTTTACTCTGCCGCCTCCTGTTTTTACTGATTAAACTGTTTTTTACCATTTCCATCTTATCTCAAATTATTGTCAGTGCAAGTCTAATAACTTCTATATATAACCTTTTCCTGTCTGATGTTTTTTGCTTAACGGCTGACAGCAAGATACATCCTGCTGTGCAAATGCTATTATCAGATATTTCCAGTTTACAAACGTTAATGAAAGTAAACACAGCCTTTATGGTACTTCACAACTGATGGTTTAAGCAAACATTTAACATTTTGGGACTATACAAGGATGAATATTAATACCTCTCTTAATTTCTTGGTAGCGTTAAACATAAAGCCAGCTGTCTTGTAGCCCACTGCAGTATGAAGTCTGGAAACAGCTGGCCTGCTTCTATGTAAAGGTAACACGTTGATCTTTACAAATCCTGAATCAACGACTGAAGACTTGACTCTGAGGCATCTGAAGCACAACTGGAATAACTCTAAAATGTGATTTTAACCACTAAAATTCTTGAAGAGTCAGAAGCAAATGAAAAGAAGAAATAGCAGCAATGTGAATCTTTGATATAAGCAGAATGTCTGACAAAATTAACTATTCTTAAATCTTTGTAGTTTAATTATCTTAAAGTGAAGCCTTTATATTGATGAATGGTCTGTGTAAATATATTTTCTTCCTTGTCTTATAAACTCACTAGTTGGCGCTAAAGCTGCTCCTGCTCATATTTCATCATAGTGTCCTGAGGAGGCTTCTTACAACTCATTCATCCTTACTCCTGAATTCAACACGTCTGTTAAAAAGCATTAGCAGAGTGTGTATGATGACTATTTTTATAATTGAATACTAATTTTCTTCACTTTGATGAATCAACTTAATAAACCATTACAAATTATTTGTAATACAAAAAAATGATGTCCAATGATCCCAAGCTTCAGCAGTAAAACAGTAGAAGTTGCACTTACTTTGTATGCCCTGCAGTACATAGGCGTATTGTTCGAATACAGAGTAAGAAATAACTCTTTCAAAAGAAAGTGTTTTTACTAGAACCAAAAAGCTTTTACTAGAAAGAAAAAAGAATTCTGCTTGACACAACTATGTTTTTTGTCCCTTTTTTTTTTACCTCGTGAATAACCGGAAAATCCAATATCTTTTGGCATCTAAAAGTGTATCAGGGAAAACAAATGAGTTATTGTTTGATTGCGTGTGTACACGGGTTGTTAACACTTAAGTGAGGACACATTTCGTTGTAGTAAGGAGTCACAGGGCCAACAAGGTGAGAAACTATCGATTTACAGGAATACTGTTACTGTCTTTCCTAAGACGAAATCATCAGTGATATTATTGACTGAAAACAGCTTAGTGACACAATCAGTAACAGATCATTTTATTAAAAAAGATGTGTTTGTATAGATGCAGAAATGTTCAGTTTAAATACAATCTAAAATTAATCTTTTATATATTTATATTTTTTTATAACATTGGGAATGGACTACTTTAAAAACAATTTGCATCAAGTAATAATTCTATAACAAAGTAGCAATTAGCATGGCGGCTACGACAAAAGCGTGATGTAGGGTTTGTATACAAATACACAAAGCACAAACAATAAAACACACAGATTTCCAAACGTCTTGTCTGTATCAAATCCTCATAAATAATGTAAATCCCACAAAGGAGGACAGCTCAAACATTATTCACCTGTTCATCTCCGATCTTTATAAATACAAGAAAACACTCCTGATCAGCGTTCCGTCAAACACGTGTTAGTTTGTCCAGAGTGTTTTCAGTTTGAGTCCTCCAGGCTGCTGCTTTTCTGTTCAGAGCCACAGTTGCAGAGCCGGACCATGATGCTTTGCAGGCTGGGCTCCACAATACCGAGCAGGGGCCTCTGCAAGGGGTCCCCGTTCCAGCAGGCCTCCATCAGCTGCCAGCACTCCTCATCAAAAGCGGGCAGCCGCTCAGGTCTGGCTCCTGGAGAGGGCAGGGACAGGAGTGAGCCGTGTCCTACATCTCTTTTCAAGCTAAATTCACATACTTTCAAAATACCTAAAGAAAATACTCCCAGACTCTCAAGGCTTTATAAATGCAATTTAAAAATTATAGTAACAGCATTTCTTTATATAATCAATGTTTAGTGTTGTTTGGGGATTATTATTTTGCTCTGGTACGCTTTGTGTCTGACCTGACACGGCAGGAGAAAAACCATGTAAGATGACATATTGTTTTATTTTGAATCGAAAAATCGAACCGACTTCGTAGATAAAATACCAGAACTTTTCAGTTGTTTTGCTTTTAAAGCACTAAATATGTTTCTAAAATAATTCCATCTTTCTATTTATTTAACCAAAGCTTCTCAAACTTTAATCTATTTAACTTCATAAATACATTAAACAAAAATCCATTTATAACCTAAAATCTAGGTAACTAGTGTACAAAAGAGTGTCTCTAGCCCGGACTGCCAAATTATATTAAATATTACAACCACTTTTATCAGCTATCTGCGATGTTGCACATCACCTCGGTTTGTTTTGACTGTTAAACAATAAGCTACAAAGGGATTTTACAGTAATCTGGACGAGAAGTCTCTTTTTAGACATGATGTCTCGACTAATGCTCCAAATCTTTTATCTGTGACACCAGGGAATCCGAGTGAATGCATTACAAGTATCAAAGTGTCACTGGAACATGTTTTCTCCGAATGGACCCGTATTATTAAAACAATGCCAGAAAACGTCACCAAAACCATCCAATCAATGCGTTCCTGTCTGTACAGCATCATGTTTGCCGTTCTTGGTAGGATTGTAGAAAGGCAGGGTGAACACAAACCTGACCATGTTATTTTTATTGATTGAGGAACAATGTTTACCTTTCTTAACGTTATTCCAGAGCTGGTCCTTGCTGGAGCATTTCTCAAAGGCTTCTGGGAGTTTCACTGAACCAGTGCAGAGGTACCAGAAAAGGATCCCGAAGGCGTAAACATCAACAGAGTTATCATACTTTCCTGTTAGGGGAAGAATCACAAGCAGAGGAAACTTAAAAACACTAATAAATAACTTTGGTATTATTTTGAAATACGATGTGACACACTTCCAGGAGACACTGGTATCGATCATGTGAGTGCTCAGTAATCATACCTGTGAAAAGCTCCGGGGCCATGTGGATGGGTGTTCCGACGATGCTGCCAGACATCATGGCCTCTGGTTTACAGAAGCCCAAGTCCGTTATCTTTGCACGATTTTGTTTGTCCAACTGGAATTGAAATGGCATCAAAAAAAAAGGCTGACTTGTTGACGGTTTATTGTTCCTCCATGAAGCCCCTGAAGTGTAATAATAAAGCTTATACTAAAACACAGACGCAAAGACCATCAGAAGTCACAGACTCAAAAAGGTTTGCAGAGTTTTTACCTGCTCTGAACTTACCAGAACATTCTTTAGCTTTATGTCTCTGTGCAAGAGGCCCTGGCCATGCAGGAAGCGGATGCCCTCCACCACATCCAGAGCGATTAGAAGCCTCTCCTTCAGTGATAAACCCGCCTGGCAGACATGGAGACAGAAAGGAAAGACTGACACTTAAAGCTGTTTTACACCCAGAAAAAGGATTTACATCGAAAATATTCACATATTCATTCAAGCAGGGGGAAAATATTTGCACAGACCTTCATTTAAGCATCACAATGGGAGAATGTGCAACAAACCAACATGGATACGTAGCATCAAACTGGTAAGAAAACACTTTAAAGTGGAAGTAAGGACTGAGATTTTACCAAACCCAATACTCTTTCTCTTAGTCACCTTCAGGCCTGTGTAGAGGTCTCTGTGCAGCCGCTCCATGATGAGCAGCACGGCGATGCTGGAGCCGCCTGCGTAGGTGTGATCGATCACAGAGCCGTGCAGGTCGACCAGCCGCTCGTGCTTTGGCAGGGACCTGAACAAATGCATATCCAAAGGAAAGAAAAGATAAATATTTCAGCTATATGATCCTTAAATAATCACTCTCTATTATCTTGAAGTCACAGTATACTCATGCTTGTCCACATTAAGGCGGCTTTTTTTACAGCGTCATGCATTCCTCAGTTTTATGGCCTTTGGAGCAGGCGAACATTAATTAGACGCTTTCGACATACTGATGTGAGCACAGCATAGCCTCGAGGCTTCCACACTGAAATCAATTTTTTTTAAATGCACTGAGAGAAGTTTGGCCTTTACAACAAACAATGCAACTGTCATGTTCAATGTCCAATCTCTTAATAAATGGAGCTGCTTGAGTCATTTGAAACCTTAAATTCTCACCTCATGTCTAGACAGTACAATGCCCTTGACAGCTGTGATGACTATCCAGTTTTTGTCATTGCCATTTGTTGTGAAGAATTTAAAATACCTCAGAGAAACTGCTTTTGCTGTCGTGTGGGTGTGATGTTTTTACACTCACTCTTAATGATGCATGTATTCAGTATGCAGAATTTGTACATACCTTTGCAACATTTTTAGCCCAAAACATCTTTCCACATGGCGAACAATAATGTTTCTAATCAACTAACTCACCTTGTGTAGTGAAACTCCAACGCCAGGTCGTTCCAGTGTTTGTCATCAGGCGGTACCACGGACTTCAGGGCACATGGGTAGTGTCCGCCCCAGCTGTCACACAGGTACACGACGCCATACTGACCCCGACCCAACTCTCGGCCCAGCTTAGGCTTGCCTGTCAGAAAACAAGTTTGTATTCTTTATTAGCTCTGTGGGATTAGGATATAACTTAGTAACGTTAATGCATGCAAGTACTGTCTCTAAATGTGTTGTTCTCACACCGAGTTCAGACAGAAATCTGTTGGCATATTGTTGCTTCATTTGGATGTTTGAGCTTCACTGTGCAGATTGATGTGCAGAGTTTTGACACTGGAAGACTCTTATGTTCATCTGAATGAAAGTTACCCAGTACACCCTGTCAATTTGAGCTTAAGACTTTACCTTAACTAGGAGAAATCTTTGTTGTATCATTGTAAAAAAGTTTAAATGAACAATTTGTGTTATATTAAAATCAATAGATCCTGGATTTTCAAGGGCAGTCAGTAGTAATAATAATAATATATTGTACTTTTATAGCACACTTTAAAAACAACGTTATCTCAAGGTGCTTCACAATGCTATGGAGGAGAAAAGAAACAAACCAAAATCAAATAAAAACTATCTAAGGATCATATTTAATAAAAAACATATAAAGAAATCAACTAGTGAGCTGAGTATCAAAAAGATAAAAGAAAAAGGTTAAGAGCATAAAAGGTTTACATTAGGGCTGTCAACGTTAACGCGTTAACGCCCGCGATTAATCTTGACACCATAACGCGTTAAAAAAAAAAATTAACGCAAATGAATCATATTATCAAGTTTGACCCCAACTTCCTACCGTAATTCCAGCGCGCAAAGCGACAACAACTAAGCTAACCAATGCTATCGCTAAATGGATCGTTGACTGCAGGCCCATCAACATCGTTGAAGACCAGGGGCTTCAAGGTATTATCCAGATCGCCTCAGATGACCCATCATACAAGCCACCTGCTAGGGGAACTATAGTCACAAGAATTCATGAATTGTTTGGCAGCGAAAAGGCAAAGAAAGCGGAGCAGTTGGCATAAGCTACATTTATTGCACTGACTGGAGACCACTGGACATCAGTAAGCAACCATAACTACCTCGGTGTAACAGCACACCTAATCGATGACAAATGGCAACTGCACTCGTGCGCTTTAGGTGTGGTGAAAACAGAGGAAAGGCATTTTGCAGAAGCATGTGCTAGTCAGTTTCTTGAAGTTGCAAAGGAGTGAGAGATTACAGACAAGGTCAACACTATAGGAACAGACAGCGCGCGCAATATGATCGCGGCAGCAAGGAGTCTACCATTCGAGCACATGCCCTGTGTAGCGCGCATTATACAGAGGGTAATCACAGTGTCTTTCCGTGACAGCGGGTTTGACGGTGCTTTAGCCAAGTGCCGTAAAATAGTCGGACATTTCAAACACAGTCCTGCAAACACAGCAGAGCTGAAACTTCAGCAAGCCTCTCATGGGCAAGAAGAGCAGTCACTTGTCCAGGACGTACCCACGCGCTGGAATTCAACTCTCGAAATGATAAAGCGTGTCCAAAACAACAAAGACCCACTGAAGGCAACGCTAGCACAGCAGAAGCACAAATTAGCCATGCTAACCTCAGCTGAATATGACAGGCTGGCAAAGTTGGAAACACTGCTGGAGCCATGCAGGTAAGGTGACTTCCCATCTCCAATACTTATCTCCAATTTTATTTTCTGGCAAATACAATTAATATAATAGTCACTTTGTTATTGTATGTCAGAAATCATTTTAGGCCTGTCCCCTAAATGGGTGTTAAATGAATTAAAAGTGTAGTCATTAATACTGTTGGTTTTGTAGGTATGTCACTGAGCTCCTGGGTGGTGACAAATATGTGTCCTGCTCTGTAGTGCTGCCTGCACTCTGCCACCTCTTGCATACGACCGGAGGTCTCAGATGTTGACCCTGCCTACATAGTGCGCTTCAAGACTGCATTCACAGAGGACCTCAACAGACGAAAGGACAACACAAACCTGTTATGGCTAAAGGTAGCAACAGCTCTAGATCCCAGATTCAAGGACCTCAGGTGCCTGCCCAGAGCAGAGAGGGAAGAAGTGTGGCAAAAGCTGAGTGAGATGCTGAAGGACAGAGAAGGAAATTGAACCAGAGCCACCAAAGAAGAAGAAGATGGCCCTCCTACTGATGGGGTCAGAGTCTGATGATGAGGCACTGTCCACAGACAAAACTGTAGACAGGTATAAAGCAGAGCCCAGTGTCGGCATAGAGGCATGTCCACTACAGTGGTGGGCGGCACACACAGGTGCTCATGGTAAGCTGGCCTATATTGCACAGAGGTACTTGGCTACACCTGCCTCAACAGTGCCATGTGAGAGACTGTTTTCTTTGGCAGGCCACATTGTGCAGAAGACGAGGTCCGCTCTGTCATCTGAAAATGTCAACAAGCTGGTCTGCCTGAGCAACTGGTTGAAAGAAAAGTAGAGTGTATGAACAGGTTGACTGGAGTCATGTCACACAAGTTCACGCTGTTTAAAATGATCTTATTCAACTAAGAGTGAAAAGGGACTGTACACTTTGTATCTTCAAAGACACTATGACATTCAGTTTCTTAAATAGGCCCACTGTTACTCACTATAGCATTCATTTGGGTTGAGATGTTACTTTGCAAACTCTTTACAGGCCAGTTGTTTACATTCACTTTGTAGCAGACGTCACTTTGTAACTGTGTTTTATGTGGTTGTCTGCTAATCCTTCTAGTCTGCAGTTCATTACGGATGTTGTGGGCAATGCCAAGCACTCCCTGACACTTCTTACTCAGCAAATTAATAGATTCTAGTTCAGAAATTATCACAACTAAGCTGAGATCTTATAATAAAGTAAAAACTTTGATTCCTCTAAAAATAGTTTGTCATGCATTTCTTTATTCCAACACCACACATGATGTATTTGTTTTATCTCCCCCCAAAAATACAAGTAAATACTAGTATTTTAAACTTGTGATTAATCGTGATTAATCACAACCTGTTATTGTGATTAACTCGATTACATTTTTTAATCGTTTGACAGCACTAGTTTAAATATAAAAAAAGCACAGTCAGGGAAACGCAGTGAGGAACAGGTGGGTCTTGATGGGGGCGATGTGACTCGCGTGTTTTAGTGAGAATCCGGGCGGCACTGTTTTGTACATATTGCAGTCTCTGAGTTTGAAAACAATTGTTCAGGGAGGTTCGTCAAGTCTGAGAGTTTCAGTTGGAGTGAACAAAGGGAGGATCTGATGATGACTCACCGTGCAGCAGCACATCTCTGAGGGAGCGGCTCTCCAGAGACAGGCGGGCCAGCCGGGGTGCGTGGTCCTTCCTTACACGCAGCCATAGGTCCTCTGTGCGCTCCAGACGCCCCGTGTGTCCTTCCTCTAGCTACAAACACCAACACATGACATAACATCCCATGGTTAGCATTAAAACAAGCTGCTAAATGAGTCGTTTCATTTAACAGAATCTGTTATAGCAGCCCCTAATGTGCCTTACACAGAGCCGGATTACATGGATAGATTACACTAAGCAGTCTGTAATATCTGGGCTCCCTACGCGCATGTTGTGGTAAATAAATAAAATAATTACATTTTAGGGAGCTTTGAGGCGCTGGATTTTTTAAAAGTAGGTGCTTAGAAATTTGGACGCAACATGCTATAAAAATAACAGAAACCAAAAGCAAAGCTCCCAGGCTTATAAACTACTGCGGCCTAACTAGCATTATACAACAACCAAAGCACAACAAAAATCTGTTATTTTGGAATTATGAGATGAAATGCATAAAAAAGAAGTTTACAACAAATAGCAAAAACAAATTATCCCAATCCAAAATCATAGACACAACAGTGATATCTGTGCATTAATAAAGACACTGTATCGACTGTAGCACTGCCTTCAGTTGAAGATTGTAATGCACATTTCAGTGGAAGCATTATAATTCACAGCTTTTCACACAGCCAGTAGTTGCCGGCTATCTCACACAACATGCTGCAACAGCGGTTTCTGTCTCCCTCCCCGGGCTGATTTTGACAGGATAGTTCATGAGTTTAAAAATGATATAGCATGAGACCGGTTAATGCAGAGATCCCGGCCAGCAGAGACTCCCAGAGGATAATGGTACAGAGCCTGGGTTCTCATCACTGCTGTTTGTTTTGTGCTCAGCTGGAACTTTAGAGTCCACATAAGGGCGCTGTGAGGCTTGCTCACTTTGTTGCAAAAGCATCCATAACATTGAGTCATCTTTAGGGCTGAACATTACATTGTTGCTACTTGTTGATCTACTGATCACAAAAGGCTCATGACGTTTAACAAAGACCATTTTAATATATTTTAAAAATAAAAGAATAATAATGCAATCATTTTCATTCTATACAATATCTGCAATCAAACAAATTTGGAACATCAGTTAAGATGATACTTCAGCCCTAGTCACCATGTGTCCAGACTCTGGTTGGAGACTTTTACACTTCAGATATTTACATGCAACAGAAGTAACAACAGATGTATGAATAAACACAATAATATGAGGAACTGTTTCGATCTTTACTCTGGATTTATGTAATCACCTATTCATTTGCTTATTTCTTATGCTGTGCAATCAGTTTGCAGGCGGCCGTGAAGTGCTTTCAATAAATAAGTCTTGAACCCAGAATCTTTGACGTGCGGGAGCAGACAGAGCAAAAACAGAGGGGTAAACACAGGGCCTGGGAATTTGACCTAGAGGGGTCTGTCAACACTAAATCAGACTACACTTTACTATAATGTAATTAACATCACATTGCAACTCAGGGGATAAGAATAAGTGCCTTGTCATGTATTCTTCTCAGGATAAAACAGGACCCTGCTCTTAAATTCTTGTGACCAGGAAGGCTTTGTTTTCCTTTGATAATAATCCCTGCTTTACACTTTGCATTTAAAATTCCTAACACCTTCTCCCTTTAAATTGCATACCAACACGTTCAAACCAGAGTTTCCATCTCTATAGTTTATGGTGGCTTCACTGGCTGAAATTCCAGCTGAATTATAAACAGAAATATAATAATGTTTAATTAAGTTGACTTATTTTCACTGCACGCAATCACTCCAAAAAACTACGATATTTCTGTCATTAAAAAGCCTGAAACACACAAATCATCCTCCCATCACCTCCTTCTCTAAAAGATGGATACAGGGAAGCTTATTGTGCCGTTGTCTTTGTCAGCTCTTCCCCATGTGACTGCCACAATCAATTATTTTTTATTCTTTTAGAAATTAAGAATTGGCAAGCGTGAAAATGAATTCAGTGATGTGAACCACACTGTCTGTCATGTGATAATTAGCATCGGAGTAATTTGACTGGAACTGATCTGCCACATACTTCCTGGAGGGTCACAGCTATTTTCACATTGAGGCTTAAAAGGCAATGCAATTCAAGTGGAGGGGAATAAACGGCTGAACACATTCATGTGAATCAACAGGGAGGTCACACAGGTCTCTTATTCTAGTCATGTCATTAATGTCACCCTATTTCAAATCATTTAGAGCAGGGGTTTTCAACCGGTGGTCCGCGGACCCCTGGTGGTCCGCGGCGGCATTGCATGTGGTCCGTGACAAGAGCCTATGTTGATCAGTTCACCATTGTTTTTTTTTAATATAAATTCGCTTTGATATTTCAACACATTTCCAGAATACCGTTACATATCGTGAAAAATATGTTTAAAATAATATAAAGGAAATTCAAGCTGACAGAATGTAGCCTTGCGCCTATCCAGTCTATGGTAGCCTGTGATTCGCTAATGGTAATGAGTTGCGTCGCTAACCTCACTTATTATTCATTACGTACAGTCTTGCGAGCAAAGTTGACACACATTTATAAGCATAGCCGACGAGAGTATTTTAAGATAGGTTGTAGTACAGCAAACATTTGTTACATATGTACTAGTCTAGCTATATATCTAGCACCAATGGATCGTTTTGTAGTGAGGAAAGTGCCAGAGGGACAGGCTGCCATGACAGAGGGTCAGGCTGCCACGACAGAGGGACAGGCCGCCACGATAGGGCAAGGACAGGCTTCCGAAGCGTCAACTTCGCAAAAAAGACGAAAAAGAAAATACAATGAGGAATATGTTAAATATGGATTCACAGTGACGACAGACAGAGCAGGAGAGGAGGTACCACTGTGTTTCGTATGTTCAACAATTCTCTGTAATGAAGCTATGAAGCCGTCGAAACTTACGCGGCATATGGAGACGCATCACGTCCACTTGAAGGCCAAACCCGTTGAGTACATGCAACAGATGTTGCGTGATTTCAAAGGACAGCAGGCTACCATGAGGAAGAGTGCAAAAATAAATGAAAACGCACTGAAAGCATCGTATCTGGTCGCTCTCAGGGTTGCAAAAAGTAAGAAGCCCCATACCATTGCAGAGCAGCTTATATTGCCAGCAGCCATAGATATGTGCAGAGCTATGGTAAGCGAAGAATGTGCCAACAAATTAAAAACTATTCCGTTGTCAGACAACACAATCGGAAGACGAATTGGGGAAATGGCAAATGATGTCAAAGACCAGCTGATGGCAAAACTTCAGACAGTTCTGTTTTCCCTTCAAATCGACGAGACGACAGATGTTACTAATGATGCGCAACTGTTAACATTTGTGCGATACGAGGACAGTGGCACTATGTGCGAGGAATTTCTTTTTTGCAAACCACTGCCCGGGCGAACTACCGGTGTAGAAATATTTAAAGCACTGGACGATTTTTTCACGGAGCACAATATCTCGTGGCAGAGGTGCGTTGCATTATGCAGCGATGGGGCCCGAGCCATGAGTGGCAGCAAGACTGGACTGTTTGCGCATGTAAGGAGGGTGGCTCCGGGGGTAATTTGGACACACTGCCTGATTCATAGAGAGGCTCTCGCCTCCAAAGATCTCAGTGTTGAGCTCAGTGGTGTGTTTGATGTCATTGTCAAGACGGTCAACTTCATAAAACGAAACGCATTGAATACACGCCTGTTTTCATCCCTATGCCATGACTTGGGAAGTGAACACAGCTCTCTCCTTTATCATTCAGAGGTGCGTTGGCTGTCTCGCGGCGCTGTGCTCGCCCGTGTGTTTGAACTACGCGGAGCTATCTACGAGTTCTTGTGCGAGAAGCATTCTGATCTGGCTTCCAATTTCAACGATAGTTACTGGTTAACTAAGCTGGCGTACCTCACAGATGTTTTTGCAGAGCTGAACAAGTTGAACAGCTCCATGCAAGGGAGAGATGCAAACGTCATGCAGCTCTACGAGAAGCTCGACGCATTTGTGAAAAAAATGTCAAAGTGGATCGAACGAGTGGAGAGCAATAACTTGGCGATGTTTCCTTCAGTTGAGGAATACCCTGACAGCACTGACATCAACGACACTATATGTGAGCATTTGAGGAAGCTTGTGCGTCAATTCGCAAAGTACTTCACTGATTCGGAAGAGTGGCGCCGTGACAGCAAGTGGATCCTGCTCCCATTCAGTGACGATGCATCAGTAGGGTCAAGTCTGACGGCTGTGGAAGAGGATAAGCTGATTGAGATGTCCACAGACTCTGTCAGGAGGCATATGTACGACACACAGCCCCTTGTTAAATTCTGGATAAGTTGCCAGACAGAATTTCCACAGCTTGCTGCAAAAGCAATGAGGTGTCTTTTGCCCTTTCCAACCACATACCTGTGTGAGAGTGGTTTTTCTACACTGGCGTACTTAAAGAATAAGTACAGGGCTAGGCTTGATCCAGAGAATGACATGAGACTGTCTCTGTCTACCATTTCGCCACGAATAGACAGGCTGTGTGGACTTCACCACGCCCAGATATCACACTGACAGGTAGGCCTAATTCTCCCATGTTTTCACTGTTACGACCCTGGCGGGTTTAGGCCCCGCCCTGTGTTAATGGTAAGCCTGTTCTCTCTCCCTGCTTTTCTCAATCTCTCTCTGCTTTTCTCAATCTCTCTGTCTCTACAGCAGGTGATTGGTGACAGGTCTGTCCTGGCTGGGTTATAAAAGCCCTGACCAGCCAGCAGTTGAGGCTGCCTTGGTCTTCATTTGTTGGATTTTGGTTCTCCGGTGTTGTTGGATTTTTGTTCTCCGTTGTTGTTTTGTCACACACCTAGACTGACTTTGCATGACATTTTTAGTTACTTTTCCCAATACTGAATTGCACAACACTTTATTATTCTTTATTCTTTCTTTAAAATAATCTTTAATTTAATTTAATTTAATAAATCTACTTTTATTATTATAAAATCTGCGTGGCCTCTCTTTCATGTTTCATGCATTGAGCTATGCATGTAACACCAAATACACACGCGCACGCGCAGGCACATCAGTGGGCCGCGGATTGCTTTCTAGTCCGAATGGTGGTCCCTGGGACAAAACCAGTTGAAAACCCCTGATTTAGAGTTTCACTCATTCGCTGGCTGAGAAGAACGGCTCTGCTTAAAAAACAGAAAATGCTAATCTGCTATTGATTCATCCAAACTAGCCGCTATCATCGTCATCATCGTCATCATCGTCATCATCATCGGGGAGAGAGCCTTTCCTGTGGCAGCTCCCAGGCTCTGGAATTCCCTCCCCCAACATCCCTGTCACTCCGAGACCCTCACACCCGTCCAGTCCCACCTCAAAACTCATCTCCTCTCCTCTGCCTATCCATAGCACCCGCCCCCCTTCATCAATCCATGCCTTAGTGTTAGTCCTTGTTTGTTTGTACTCCCCCCATCCCAACCCTCCCTTAAATTGTAAAGCAACTTTGAGTCAGAGAAAAGCTGACTATATTTATATATATATAAAAATGAAAAAGAAAAAGAAGCCGCACAAATGTTAGCGATTATTCACACTGATTTAAAAAAAAGTTTTTAATCAGTGTGAATAATATGATGGATTCCTCTAGTTTTTAAAATGGTTAGAAACATTTAGAATAATGCAGGTAAACGAGTCCAAAGGGTCTAGAGTGTTACATAATGACACTGTACTTTAAGAATATGGTCGGTGACAGTTACTGTCTGGTATCAATGAAACAGAGCAAAGGGCCACTGCCAATGAGAGAGAGAAATGAAGGAGGAAAAGGACGGCTCACCTGGCGCAATGATGCTGCGAAGGCTTCATGGGAGCTGTTGAGGCGCGTTCTGAACTGGGAGCAGATGCTTTTGGCCAATTTGGCAGCACTGAGACTTTCTATGGCGTCCTGGGCCACTTTACGCTTCCACTCCGGAGTGATCGCCGGTGGGTTCACAAACGTTATCCTGTGGATTATCTAGAAGCAAGACACACAGTAGCAACACTTCTTCAGAGGTCTCCATGCAGTTGGCAACTCTTATTGCTGAATGTATTGGACACTGACCTGTTTGATTTGCTCCCAGAAGACTCTGGTGACAGAGGATCCTGAAGTAAAGGTGACCTCCACATGATAGGCAGCATTCAATAACTGTTGCAGATGAAAAGAGGGGGTAAATATGCAGCCAAATCCATGGCATAAGCGATCAATAAATGCAGTCGTTGGAGGCAGGAGGCACTGGAACCAAGTGGAGTTGACAGAGCGTATTCAAACCTTTGTTCTGGTTTGCTTTTCTACAAACACACTTATGTGCCCACCTGCTTGAGGTGATTGGAAGTGATATTGTGGACAGAAGAATCCATGTGCGACTTCTCCAAACTGTTGAGACATCGCTCCAGAGTTCCTACGAAGCTCTCCCTCAGATAGTCAACAGAGCTGATCAGCTTATTGGCCACGGCCTGATTCAAACGAACCACTATCAGCTCCTGGATCTGATGGATGCAAGATTTGATCTCCTTTGATGTAAAGGGCTCTCCATTGGTTGTTACAATGATGTCTGCAGGTAAAAGAAAAACACATTGTCTAATTAACATGTGGTTTTTATAACAAACAAGCACGGGGAAGAGACACGATGTACCAGGGCCTGCAACACCATTACCTCCTTATTCACTGAAAATTCAGAAATTAGACAAGCAGTGAGTGCTTCCATGTCAAATACAGATGTGTGTTGTACCTTCAAGGTCAACTTAAATACCACCATACAATTTTTTCCAACCATAAAGACCTAAAGGACATTATACAATATCTGAAGGCCTCCTCCTGTCACCTTAATATTCTTCCAACCGGCTTTTTCAAAATGTTTTAAAAGTTGCATGACCTCATATCTTCTACAAATTGTAAACACAACCTTCTCATGTTAAGAAATTCTTAAAAAATAACATTTACAAACATGACACATCACTAATGAACAATTTATGCCCACATCAAATTCATTTAAACAACTTCTCTGCACTAAACTCCTGTTTTGATGCCTTCCAGTCAGGTTTCTTGGCCACACAACTGAACTGAGACTGATCTTATCAAGTTTTCAATGACGTCTACTTCAACACAGACCGTGGCAGAATGTCGGTCTCGGATGTCTTTTAAATCAAGGCTGAAGATTTTTCTGTTTGTCTTTCCTATCATTAAATAACTCTTGATTTCTTCCACTGCAACTCTTCTTTCTGTATGTTATACCCATCTTATTATATTCTAGCTTTATTATTCCATTGGCTTATTTTTTCTTTGTTTTGCAATTAATAATGGTGATTTTTGTGAAGCACAATTGTGTTGTACTTGTACATATTAACCATTTCAACATCAGAGTCATAATGATATAGATTATTCTAAAAGGTGGATCTTTCTTTCAATTAGCTAAAACTGTTTTGCTGCTGCCCTTATCCACAGCAGCACATTACTGGTGCTTTAAGGTGTATCTCCACCACCTATAAACATATTATCTTAAATAATACGACAATCACTACAAGAGGAACCCGGTCTGAAAAGACGTTCCCTCGCTAACCTGTAAACTCCAGGTTGGCAGCGTCCTCCAGCAGCTGCTCTTTCATGCTGCCGAGCGTTTCCACAATCATCTCCTTCATCTCTTCCTGTTTGCGGTTAGCGATGGCCATAAGGGAGGTGAAAAGTTCACCCTCTTTCTCACGGGTGTACTCCAGCCTGCGGGGTGTAATCTGCAGGTCCCTCTGCATGTCAAAGGCCTGCAGCGAAGGGGGGCAGAGACGATAAAGGTCTGATGGTGATTTATTATGGGCATACGAGGTCAGTTCATGAGAATGCATCAAGACAATCACAGACACACAGATGAACAGCTCTATCCTCTGACCTGGTTGATGAAAAGATCTAAACAGCGACAATGGACCCCATTAAGCAGGTTTGCAGCCTCCACCTGCTGGTTTTGAAGTACCAGGCGAGCAAAAGGCACCAGTAACCGATGCAGCCTTTCGAAAGCCTCACCCAGTACGCTTTGGGGCTTGGCACCAGGGATGGGTGTCTGCGTAGGAGCCCCACAGGGGCAGTTTCCTGTCGGTCCACAGAGGAAGCCGAGGGAGAGCAGCTGCTTATGGAGGGCGCTCTTCTCCCTCTCCTTCTCTTTTTCTTTCTCCGCACGACGCTCGGGTCCTGGGGAGGCTGCTGGTATGGTGTCAGGGATACGAATAAAACAGATGGGGAAGGAGAGCAACTTTTTGACCTTACAGAGCTCGGCCACCTGCTCTGTGCTTAAGGAGTCCTGGTTGATGACATAAAGTATGATGGGGACCACTCCACGGGTGAAGTCTTCCAGGACCTCTTCTATAGGCTGGACACTTGGGCAAGGCACCACCATGACCTTTGCTTCCTGAGGACAAACCACACAAAAATATAAAATATTCTCCCATGAGTGACTTCAAAAAGGTGTGTACTTCGCGATCACAATCACGAAATGAAAAATAGCCAGATTATAAAATACAGGAACTAGAATGGCCAAAGAGCGATTCTTCTACTGATAACGAAGTGTTTCTGAGATTTAATGGGAAAAAAACATGTGCAATAAAAACATGTGCTGTATTTATAATATGGTGTTTAACAACAACATATTATTTATATTATGAGATGTTTCTCTGAAAGAGTTTCTGTTCTGACTAAAAGGTGCTTTCAAATTCATTTTGATTTGAATTATTCAATTTATTTATCAATTATTTAGATTTTATTACAAATTTGACCACAAATATTGTTACATTATTTTTTATTTTATTTCATGCCTACTACTGGACACTATCACACGAAAAAGTCTTAAAAGCAAACTTAATCCGTGGTATTTAAAGTGTTAAAACTCATTGGTGTTTGAAACATCTTCTGCAAAAGGAAGAAAAACATTTCCACATATATCACATGCTCCTTCTATTTCTGAACACCTAATGGCACATAAATATTTGTGATGGTCTTGGGAATGTCTGCAGCAGGGCAGGAAAATGACACAAGTAAAAACGCTTTCTTAACCCTTGGTGAAAAACAACTTTGACTAAAAATATTCTCAGCTTGAGAGGGAGACCATGCCGGGCGAAAGGCAGACAGAGAAAAAGAGACAAAAATGACCAACAGCTACACAAAGGAGACAGTCAGTCCTGTCTCCAAGAAACAAGAGCAGAGCCTGAGCAGTCTCTCTGGAACAAAGATAGCCTGCAAACATTTGTTGCAAAATACATGTACAATGTTCGGATTGATTTAATGCTGTCAGTTTTCAAAACAACACTTTGGGAAAATGTCTTTTGGCTATTTTGAAGTTGTTTTCATAGGTCTTAACGTTTGTGTGGGTTCGCATGAATACCCTCACCTGAGCAACACATTCAAGACAGATTGCCACGTAGGAAATCACAGTTTTTTTCTATTAGCGTATTTTAAGGGTAATTGCTAACTCAACAGGTCTCTGTTAACCAAGCAGACTTGTTTGTGTTAATTCATTGAGCAATGAACAAAAGATGGACCTCAAAACATCTTTAGAAACAAGGTGATAGCATAGCACTCTTGTGGTCCTCTTGTGGCTAATGTCGAGTTGGGAAGCATGAGTTAACCCTGGGATGGAGAAAAGGATAATTAGCAAGCAGCCTCTAAAGCAGGTTGCTGTGATTATGGCAGTAGTGTGTGAATACCACAATGAGCAGCGAGATTCTGTGCCTTCGTCTACGGAGACAGGACCATCTCTTATTCATTCAGTGGAAAACTAAAAGGCAGATTCGCACTGCTTTGGTTGGTGACAAACCCTTGTTCACCACTATCGAAGTGATATAGAGAGATAGATATATACTTTATTGATCCCAATTTGGGATTTTTTTTCAGTTGCAGCAGCATAAAAAATGTGCAAATATCTACTTGAATAGGAGATTATTTCATTATATTTAACCAAGTAAATCAAACAAATAAGGGACAGCAGTTCTTCACACCTCTGGGTCACATGTGAAAATCATCAGGGGTCTGAAATGGCTTCAAGCGTTTTAGTCAACCAAGCAAAGCCAACACATGCATTGTCTGAGTCTGAATGAGGCAATCATGCAAACTCCATGCTATGGGTTCTACCAGGAAATGTACAAAAATTCACTGAAGCATTAAAACGTAATAAAGTCAACAATCAGCCATTATCAAAGGCTCTCATTAATTGAGTTATTCAATAACGCTAATCAGGCGCATACAGCCTGCCGTGCTTTTGTCTCACACACACTTTAAAGATGCATTCATTGTTAGTGGCCATAATGTTAGTCAGTATAAAATGATTTTAGCAGCAGAAATGTTGCATTGAAACACGTTGTGAATAGGTCTTTGTAAGCAAAGCTCACACAAATAACTAAATAAAAACGTTTTCCGCTATAAAAACACAGTTAGGTTTTGGTAACTATGTGTCCCAGATTTCAGTTGCAACCATGGCAAATTCATCATAGCAAAGGGTTTGGGATTTTTTAACATGACCAAGTCATGTGAATCGCACCAGACCAGTGGCATTACGTAAGGGGGCTGGGCGGGCGGACAGCCCCCAGACAGAGTTAGGCCTATTTTCTGGGGCTGTGTGATGCTTGCAAAGGGGCCTTGGTCTAAAGGATTAGAGACTCATTTCCACGTGTCACACATGATAAGGAATGACTAAAATCCTTACTCTGTGCTAAATCAATTCCCTCCCTGAAGATATTGTGATTTTCAGCTCACACTGGCTGAATACCAGGATGACTGCTTCACTGTGTCCAAAGCTTCTTCCTATTTCCATGTAACCACACAGTAACCAGTGAGTCCGTTTTTAAAGACGTGATCGAACCCTAAATAAGACCAAAGAAAACTGGAGAATAATATACTTCTGAGCAGTAGCAGGAATCGGGTAAAGTAAAACACTGAACACAGGAAATAATCAGCTATGCTCAGTAATCTGCCGGCTAAACTATGTGCTGAACACAAAGGCTGGTTCAAGCCAGACACAAGGACAGAAAAAAAAATCTAATTATTTTTCCTGTTCTTAAGGGCTGTACAAGAAAATGCCACCACACAAAAAGGAAAGTCATGTCTGGGCCTTAGGAAATCAATGATGCAATTCATGCAAGTCTCTGCTGTTGTAATCCAACGAATTATGTAAAAAAACCTGTTAATGCAACTTCTATACATGTGATGTCTTTAACTTACTATTGCTCACATCATTCTGATAAAAGCTTTTTGAGGTGCCTTTAGAGAGATGCCTGAAATTCCCCAAAGGGATAAATAAGGTCCACCTTTCTGCCAAAAATAAATTACACCTAGTTTTCATTCAGGCATACAAATTCACTTTTAAAGATTAATGAGTGAGCCTTGCCTAACTTTACTGAGATAAGTGTCAGAGTACATGAAGAGCGAACAAAGTAATAGCAGTAAAGACTACCACTATAAACTTATGTATAACAGGCTGTTTATCTAGCCCTTGACAGGACATTGTACTACAATATTAGATCCAGTTGGTGTCATAAAGTGTCTGCAGCCTGTGAGGTGCAGCCTACCTGTAGCAGTGGGTGATGCAGGGTGATCTCCAGCTCTGCTAGCCTGTGGGCCGGATCTTCACATTCCTCATGGATCTCCAGGTCTTCCCGGGGAACGGTGTCCCAGCGGCCACAGTTAGCTGCTAGCTGGTGCACAAGCTCATACTGGCCGGGCAGTGCCAGGCTGAGTCGAGTCTGTCTCCCATGGGTGAAACACAGCTTCCGCCTCTTGCAGACCGTGCCCTGGACTCCTTCACAAGCCTCTCCGGCCTCCGGGCCCAGTGGCAGCAGCCTCTCCCCCAGTAGGCAGTTGAGAAGCTGGTACCGGGCGGCACAGTCCTGGCCCAGTACCAGGATGTACGGGGCAGCGCCCACAGTATTGCGCAGGAACTCTTCCTCATGGCTGGGGAAAGAGATGCAGCTGAGCTGGCCTTGGGGAATGGACATAAAAAAGAAGAGGATTTTCTCAGTAGGGCTGTAACTCACTTGTTCTCATTAATTATTTATCTGCAAATGATTTGCTCATTCTTTTGGTCAGAACGTCAGAATGAGGTGAAAAGGGTCAATGCACATTTTCAAAGTACAAGAAATTCTTGTTTGTCAATCCACCACACACACTCGAGTAACTTTGCATTAAAAGTTACTCGAACAATACATCGATTATCTACGACTAATTGATTGGTTGCCTGATCGTTGGTGCCCTACTCATCAGTAACCTTAAGCAACCCTGTTTACTGAGATTTTTTTTCAAACTTTAGTTAGAATTGTAAGCTGTAAATAGGCTGTAAAATTACTGTTTTTCTTTTGTATCCGATCATCACTTACAATATAAACAAAAGATTATTTTTATTTTTAAATGTGATATTTTTCCTTGGGTTATTATTTCCTGATCAAGCCTTGAAATGTGAAATGCATCACAACTAATCCCCAGCAATGCTGAGTCACAGTCTAAACAGTTATATAACAAAGACAGTAGAGGTGCATTTCTTTCTAACAGATGTGTGAATTTACTGTCGATTTAATCTAGCACATGATGCATTAAAGTATGACTGCAAGATCATATCAATATCAGATCAAGAACTATTGAATGATCCTTCAACATCATATGATGCCCCTTTGTATCCAAATGAATATGTGAAACCAAGACATTTGCAAGACGACTCTAGTTTGGCAGGTGAAGACATGCGTTTGGCTTTGCTTATGAAACGCAGCATTTTGCTGTCGAATATATCGGATCTTCAGCTTAACATTGTTCACTCAACACCGAGAACTTTTATTTTGACCTTCTCGGTGTACAGTACACCAGCTATGACTGAAATGGCTACACATCATTTTTTAATAAATGTTTCATAGAAGAACATATCAATATCATATGAAAAAAAAAAGCTCACAATACTCAAAATGTGTTATATGGAGCTGTGAAAAGCATTTGAAAGGTTCCTCAAAGATAATAAAACCTGTCCACAGTTTAAAAACCTAACCAGCCAACCAAGCTCTCAGCCAGCCACAGATCTCAGCATATTTGGTGCACTTAGTCTACTCATGCTTTTCAGAGGGGGCTTAATCTCTTTAGTTTTTCCTAACCCCAATTAACTAATTTTCCAGTCTACTTGTTGATGGAGAAATCACTTGGCAGTAGAAACTTACTAGCTCTTTCTTTTTGATGAAGGAGTTTAAAATATGATGCTTTAAACATGTTTGGGTGCACCACATACATGTGCAGGTGTGTCTGCATGTGTTGAAACCTACCTGCCTCAAAAGAAGCTGATTCCGAGCTCATGGTCGATGCACAAGCATTGCTGTAGTTTTGCCTGATTTCCCGGAAGAACGCATTGGTCTCCTTCAGGTTCTTCTTTAGCTGTATGGTGTGTTTGTTGTAGCTGTTAAATGTCCTGGTTAGTTCCCGAGCTAAAGGAGTGGTTTTCTGTTGTTGCACATTTCCCTCCATGGTGAACAGATTGAGCTGCTGTCTTCTCCTTGTTGTGATTTACAGAATTAGCAGGTGCCAAACAACCAAATGAGTTGAGTTGCTCAAAAGTCTTTGCCGTTATCTCACCTTTGAGTTAGTTAGTAGTCATGTTTGTCCATACACCTGCTAGGCTGTGCAATCATTCGCTTATAGTCAGTATTTAACATTAGTGTATTAGTGTTGGACCGTCAACCCTGCAGTGTTTGTGTCAGTGAATTAAGGCTGTGCATGTGTCTTAAATTGGTATCTTGAAGCCGACTAGCACTAGCTTGACGTCGCCAGTTGCGTTTTAACGGTTAGCGAACAAAGTAACGGCTATGTCGGCATCTTTCTACTTAACACCAACTGTCTGAATGACTTCAGACAAATCTGTATCTTAGAATTAAACAAAACCAACACCACCGTCATGAGTGGCCGAACAGTGTGCTAAATAATGTGCGTTTTGCGACCTATCCGCGGTCCACACACTGCGCTGCTAGCCAGAGGGCATCTCCAGTCCGTCCTCGCCTTGGCCTGGCACAACACACATCGCCTTTAATTCCACGGAAACAGTCCACAGCACTGTTTGACAGCCATACAGTTCTGCGGGTAAAAGATGGAGCCCAAAGATGACAGTTGCCTCCGAATGACAACCCGAGCACTACAAAAAAAGCGTTGGCGTTTTCCTGGTGAGAGATCTTCCTAAACTGGCTCTGGCCCGGAGAAGCCAGCGGACATCTTCCTCCCTGGAAAAGGACGGCGATACAAACACATGAACTGTTTCCTGTTTTGAAAATGATGAGGAAGATAAGAAGAGCCTGCGGTGGTGCAGGGCGAGGTTGTGTCTGCACCAACTCACATAGCCGAGACCATGAAATCTCTGCAAAACAGAAAGTCGACACAAAGTTAGGCAGAGGAAAGGGCGGGGTTCAGGGTGACGCACTGTAGTCTGGGAAATGTAGGAATATCAACTTTGGTTGGTTAAGCGTATGAATGGATCACTTTGTTTCAATCATGGTTTCAGTAAGAGCAATTCTAATACTCATGTAATGCAGGTTACATAAGAACAAATTCGATGGACTTTATTTGAGTATGTGCTTTTTTTTGCAATGTCATATTTATTATCACTCCATTTCATAGAGAAATGGAGTGCATTATCTAACAGCTTTAAATACTTTTCATATCACATTTATCATACCCTTCATGTCTAGTAAATAATGTGTCCTAACTTTGTGATTTGGAGGATTCTTCTATTAGACTTGGTGTTACTACTTTTGAAAACATTCGTCTTACTTCTTGATATAAATCAGAGAGCTCAAAGATCAAGATAGATCAAAGCTCATCAATCATCACAATCTGTATTATGAAATCATTGTTAATTTTAGAAAAAAGGAAGAGAAGATAAATATCACAGGCCACTTCTCTTACTCTGGAAAATGCACTGTTTTCAGTCTTATCACAAACAACATGACATGGTCATTAGATCTCCATCTTGATGACAAAAGCTCAAAAACAGCTTTATTTATTAAGGGAAAATAACAAGGGCAAATTCCTCAGCCAAGTTCTTGTATACTTTTCCAGTTAGGCAATAGTTAGAATAATAGTAAACTATAGTAAATTATTATTATTATTATTGTTATTATTATTATTATTATTATTATTATTATTATTATTATTATTATTATTATTATTATTGTTATTATTATTATTATTATTATTATTATTATTATTATTATTATTATTACTATTATTATTATTATTATTATATTACTTCAGTAAAGGATTGCTTTTCATATGTAACTATGAAGTGTCCTTGCCTTGCCTTGCCTTACTACGAATATACCTTATAATACACAGTAGAATGTGTAGGTTATATTAAGCAGAAAATATTGAGCAGTTATTAAATAGTGCAAAACTTGAACCTTGTCAAAGTTAAATGAAATCTGTTTTAAAAAAAGATACAGGGAGTTTAGGTGTTCAATTAAGTTATTTTGAGTGTATATTTCTCCTTCCTTCTTTGTATTGAACTGTTGCACCTTAATTTCCCTCGGGATAAATAAAGCTTCTTGAATCTTGAATCTTGAATTACAGAAAGCAATGAGCCAGCATAATCCGATTTTTAAGTGAGGAAGTTTTTCAGAAGTTTTTGTTTTAACTTACAAATTGTAATTGGAAAAAAGAGAACCAATTTTGACCACAGGACTCCATATTAATAATGAGCCCCCTCTTCTGGCAGACATACTGAATGACATAAACACCAGTTTCAATGTGTTGTGAGTGGCCTATTCCCTCTCTCTGATTTCCTAATTGTCAATATACAAATCATATTTATTGTTGGTGGAAATATGTGGAAATGTATCCCACTTTTTTAGTCCATACGTACGATTTTTTTCCTAAGTTTTATCGTTTCAAGATGGAGAGCATTTTATTTCTTAAGCCTATCTATTCATGGCTGACGAACATTCATCAGTTGTGTCTGAAATAATAATACATTGTGAAGAGGATATTAAACACTTAACATGTGCTTATTATCAGTAGGTAGCAGGTAAATATGTGACAGAGCCACTCGCTGTCTTATGGGACAAACCAACTGTTTAATAAACGTTTAATTAAGGTGACTTTGACTTAAACCAGGGGTGTCCAAACTACGGCCCGGGGGCCAAATGTGGCCCGCAGACCATTTTGAATCAGCCCTCTGCAAATTCTAAAAGTATAATGCAATATGGCCCACAAATTAAACTTTTACTTGGCTTATATTGTACTTCTCAAATATATATGTTCAAATATATTAATGATCCCAATTTCAAATAAATTCAGTCATTTAGAATTGAAAACCTTTTCTAACAAATCTTAGTTGATAAAAAAAAAAAAAAAACTTATTTCTATAACAAGCTTGAAATGTAACCTTCATATTTACTTTTACTATTATATATTATAATCTGAGGCTACTGTTTTAAGGAATGAGCTGCCAACAAAATAAATGAAACCCTAAAGACAGACGGGATGTAGGCTGTATATTCCTTAAAGCGTTTTCAAGTATTGCGCATTATTCACCTACATTTGATTGATTTTGCTAGCTTATAACTTAACTTTTGAGACAATATTCACCTCTATAAGTGGCCCAGCTCTCCGTATATTTTTCTGTAGGTGGCCCTTGGTAAAAAAAGTTTGGACACCCCTGACTTAAACCGTCCAAGACAGTCGTATAACTGGCATGGTGCTCTCTAGTGGCCAACATCTGTAACGACATTAATAATCCAACCACTTTTCTATAATGTAAAATTTCTCTCAGGTCAGTAGGCAACAGACTGTCTGTTTAGGTCAAGCTGACTTAAAGGTAAAATGACCAAACACACATACAAGTTCCACGAAGTCAGCCATTCATCAGTATACCTTTATTCATCCCAAAGAGGGACAATTTGCATTTGTTACAACAAGAAAAGAGCCAAAGATATCTAAATATTACCCAAGAAGCATGAATAAAAAAATATTAGAGATACAAAAAACAGTAATTCCCTGCGAATGTAACTGTGTTATTCCAGTGGCTCTTTTCAAATGTATTGCATATCGCAAAATTGTGTCAATCGGTAAATTCTCTGCACATTTATTAATAATGTTAACTAAACTAAAATGTTAAGATGATTGTTCTCAGCAGTATAGTTGTCACGTATTAAGAGTTTCTATGTTACAACTGGAAGTGTATTTAGTTAAAAGCAATACTTCAATTTCAAATCACTTAAATACAAATGTAAAATATTGCAATAAAAACTTCACAAAAATGCTGTTTGTGATGCATAAAAACATATTTCTTGTTAGTTTGGTCAAGTTGGAAAAATTTGAAAAATGTAGATGGTTTCATTTTCTTTATTAATTAATTCTATGTATGTATTTTTGTATTGTGTGGTTTACGTTTTATTCTGTAAATAACCAAAGCTGTCAAATTAATGTTGTGGAGTAAAAAGTACGATATCTCCCTCTGAATCCTAAAGGATAAGAAGTGTAAAGAAGCAGGAAATAGAAATCTCAAATTAACTAGTACCTTACGTTTCTATTTCTAATTTTGTGGGGCGCTTGTTGTGTATGCTGGTGCACACCGATTTTAACATCAGTAACACATAAACTGGGAGCTGCATGTCGTGCTCCTTATTAGTTTAACTACTACCATAGCCTACTTTTGGTCTATAGTGGTGGAAGAACTACTAAAATATGTTTACTTAAATCAAAAAAGCAATAGCCTGCCACTGTTTAGAAATAATCTGTTTAAAATAAAAGTACTTCTTTAGAAATGTACTAAAGTAATACTTGAAAAGTCTTTACATAAAGTATCATTTTAGAAAAATGTTGTATACTATATTAATAGATTATATTTTGTGATGCAAAACTGATTACTAATGTGGCATCTGCTGCTTGTTAAGGTGAGGCCAATTTTAAATTTGATCTATGATATTATATTTCATATTAGTAATCTAATTCTGTAAAGTAACTAGTACTCTAGTAGAAAAAAGAAATAAAGTAGAATAAATGGAAAGGCAAGCATAGTAAATTAGTACATGCATCTAAACGTTGTTGTAAAAAGGCTACAGAAGCCTTAAGTAAACCACTGCCAACAATAGGCCTACACTGACTACTGCCATTAATAAGCCATTCATATTGCAGTCTGCTGCTGCTGCTGCTAATAATAATAATAATAATAATAATAATAATAATAATAATAATAATAATAATAATAATAATAATAATAATAATAATAATAATAATAATATTAGTTTGCATTGTGAATCACCATTGAACTGATACTTGGATTTTATTTGGAGGTTTGAAAAAGTAAAATAAGAGAAAGCTTAACAATGAAACATAAAAACGGACCTTAACACATGATTGGACATTCCACGGCGCTGCCCGGTGCCAAATATCAAGCGCTCCTCTGTGTACCTGAACCTCCCCTCCACTATTTGACGTGGCTGAGGTCAGCTCGTATAGCAGCACGCTGTGTACCTGCTGCTGCTGATAATAGGTCAACGCGGTGCAGATGAGACGGACATGCGTTTAGTTTATGTCTTCAACTCTCACTTATATTAGTCTGTCTCACTGCCGGAGTTGGAGGAGTTCATGATTATATTTGTATCCGATCTGTACCTGAGCACCTTTGGGGACAAATTGCTCCAACACCGGCAGAGCTCCAGGGGGAATGCACATAAACAACGACACCTTCCTCCGTAAACACGCCAAAAAAGACAACATCATTTTGTCACCATGGAGGGCTTAAATGTTTCCAGTCTTTCGTCAAACCGTAGGCCATCTGTTGGGGCATGTTTACCCGAAAATGCCCCTGTTTTTGGAAAAGCTCCGTCCCAGGTGACCGTGAAAAGACAAGCAGTGAAGAGACACCACCACAAACACAACCTGAAACACAGGTACGAGTTTCTGGAGACCCTGGGGAAAGGAACCTACGGCAAAGTGAAGAAAGCCAAGGAACGATCCGGGAGACTGGTAAGGACTCATTCTGTTATTTATTACAAGTTGACATAGTTTTCTTGATGTTCTACAGTATTGAAGTCTGTTCTTACTCTGCTGTCCCATTAGCCATATGTTGTTTAGCGATAGAGAGCTATAATGTCTGCACACATAATATGGATTTTAATTGTTAAAGGCTGGCTTCCAGTCACTCCTTATAAATAATTACAAACTAATAAAGTAGGTTTACTTTGTCTACTGCTGATCTTTGTAAGTTGACAAACCAGCTAATGTTTGCCCTAAGACTTCATAGTGTTTGTTTTAGGGGGGCTGCTCTTACTTTTCTCATAGTTTTTCTAAAAGCTGCATCCAGTCCTTGGTTCTGATTAGATCACTGAATAAATTGCAACCCTTATACTAATCTTAACTTTTTATTCTTACCAACTGTATCAGTGGATACCAACACGCCTGGTTGACACTCTGTTTGTACTATGCAATGTTAGTCATTTGTTTAAAATAAAAACAAATGATTAACCTCGTAGTAATAATAATAATAATAATAATAATAATAATAATAATAATTAAAATAATGAAGTTATTAAGTAGTAAAATAATTATTTTCCCATTATGATACCACATAGATGGCCCTGTGTCTGGGACAAACCTATGTACAAGTTATTTGTGACGTATTAAAGCAGATCGTTTGAAATCAAATCAATATGTGTGTGTAAAATCATCCTGTAACGCTGTCACTGCACAAGAAGTCACCTCCCTTTGGCCCCCCTTTGGCATTAAGAGAATAAAGGAAAGGCGTTTTGTTGGAAAGGTTGAGTGACTTTGTTTCAGCAATTTAAACAGGAAAGTTAGGTAACTTTCTTTTTGTGATAAAGCTTGCTGGGGAAGCTGCTACTAACAGTTTAGGTGAATTCCAGTTCCCTGTGACCTCAGGGGAAATGGGAGGAATTTAAAACAGACTCCAAAGAAATAACCCTGAGACACTGAGAGGAGTTAGCAAACAAATGGAAAAGCCTTTTTTGTTGAAAGGTAAAACCAATTATATAGTGTATCCCAATTAGAACATTATTTATATATTCATTGAGTCATATACCCACTTATATGAATAATGGTAGATTAAACCTTAGTAACTCAATGCAATACAATTTAAATGCATATGGACACAAAGAGAAAATTACGACCTTTCTAAAGTAGTTTCACAAAAACGAAATACTTCATGAAGGTTTACTGCAGGGCTTCTGCTTTTAACCGCAATTGGTTTCACAAGTTATACTTTATAAACTGGCAACCGAGTGTGCATGTACGTAATACAATACGTTCTTCTATCAATAATTTACCATTTGTTCGATCTTTTTTGTTCTTGTTTCCATAGTGTAGTGTATCCAATATTTAATAAGGAAATGCAAATTGAAGGCAAATTATTGAACACAAAAAGCACACCTTTAACAGAGGGCATAGTGACTCATCAAAAAACCAAAACAGATACTTGGCCTGGAAATGAAGTGTGTTGGCCAGCAAATTGGGCTCAGCTGCCAGGTGATGTTTACAAGAAATGCTCTGCGTTAAAGGATCATGAGAGAAAGCGCTTCAGTCAAGGAAGTTAGTCAGGAATTCCCCCTTTTGTACCTGCAGTAAACAGGTAGTGATACAGGTTCAGCCTTGTCTACAAACAAATCTCTGCTTTGACAAGACTTCCCGCTACTGATGCACTTTATTTTTTATAGTATACGAGTTCCCTGAAGGCAGCTACCTTTTTATAGTCATCCCTGAAACCCATGTTCAGACATCAAAATACTGATTAGCCCAAATGTATGTTTTGAGTTCAGTACTTCTCAAACAGTAGTAAACATAGAAGGGATAAACATTCATTTGCTTTGTTTTTAGCCACCTACCTTTTCGTTTTGACAACACAATGGACAACGATATGTAATTTGAGACAGGGAGGGACACAACACAAAGGGTGGCTTCATCTTGCGTGCGTTGCAGCACTACAGCTGTTCCCATTATCTACATGCATGATTTAATTACATAACCCACTTAGGTTGGAAGTTTCAACACACATCACTGCGTGACATGTATTCTAAATGTACATCTGTTAGCAAACAGTTCTTTAGGGTTGCACAAGGTATTTATAAATCTATGACTGAGGTTAAGGGCAAAGTCTCTTCTAAGTCTTCAGTGGCAACTAGCTAGTTTCAAAATAGTTGTTTATTCAATTTTAAATATTTTATCAAGAAAATAAGCAAGTAAATGCCTATGGAAAAATGTAAAGCAGTAGCGAGTAAATCAAAAATAGGGCTGCAATACATGGATAGCATTATCAAATCTTGGTCTTCCCCAAAATCACAAATTCAAAGAAAATCAGCAAATTGAGAACCAGGAATATATAGGGGAAAAAGTACATGAATAACTGGAAAGGATATATTACATTGAACTGTCAATACTTTGTAAACTAAAGTATGTTATGTATGTGTGCACACATTGGCAAATGTGTTTTTGTTTCAAAGTTAACTTTTAATGTTAATGCAGTATTAGGTCAGTCAGAGATATTCAATAAAGGGTACATAACTAAGCCTAGTCATTATTTTGGTTTATATTGAAAGGGGTTTCGTTATTTGGGGAATACTGTTATTGTGAAATGCAATGTGTCAGTGCAGATGTTACATGTTACTTTTTTTGCTCTTCATTTAAATATAATCATATATATCCACAAGCTAACGCTAGCCTTGCCAGTTGGCTCAATTGGCTAGGCTACAGCTACATCTTAAAGTGTTGTTGAAGTGCGAAAAATATGGGTTTATTAGTACAGGAACTCGCATTTTTAGACCTTAGTGCCTATTGCGTGTAAAAAGCTGACCGTTACAAAGACTGCACACACAGGGATAAACGCACAGCAGTGTGAACTCATCATGAGTGTGAGTCAAGCCCGTCTGACAGTTATTCAAACAAAAGAAGGAAACCACGGTTCCCAGAATCAGGGAAAAAGCTCTGGTCTGTGAACACCGTGCTGACCTGGAGGAGCGCCGAGGCCAGACGGTGACTCATGACGGGAGACAGTTGTGTGTTGGGACTGATATGACAAGTCGCTGCTTTACTCACTTCCTTCGTGTCTATAACCTCAGGGGTTTGAAAGGAGAGAAAACAGGACACCCCACCACTGCTACCCTGGTGCCTCATGACACCCTTCAGTGTCGGGGTAGTCTGATGACGCACTCAGTGCACAGAGGAATCTCCGGCATCTGGGCTTCAAACACAACATGAAGACATACAGACATTTCAAAAGCTCCCAAACAGATACTATTCAGATTGAAATGTCTTTATTCTTCTGTGAGTCTCACAGACGTAACAGCAGACAAAAGATTTCATTACAGCAGACAATGGTTGACCCGGTGTTCCCTCTGCCTCGTTGGAAACAACATAGCAAAGTTTACGGCTCACTGCCCATTGTTCCTCCCACAAGAGAACAAACCTCAGATGGAAGGCTATTCTTATTGAAGGCAGAATGATTAGGAATTCTTTAAAAAACAATTTATAATATATATGTTTTGAGTCTACCTATATTAAAAACATGTCAAACCGCTGCGAAATCCTAAGCGAGCATCCAAGAGTGCTACCAGATACGCGAATCTGGGGATACAATACGAATCATGATTCAGGATGTACATTTACTATATTGCGATATTAGGCAAGGTGATATAATGTGACAGTGTATTTTTGAGGGAATTATTTTAAAGAAAAAGGGAAATTTGCATGCCTCACAGTTGCTGTAACAACCAGTATCGCAGCACTACTTTGACTGCAGTCCGAGTGGCTGTCTTAGATATATAAATATTTTTAAGAATGTATACTTCCTGCCGAAACATAATATTTGCAATGCTCAACAGTATTCTTCCTAATGTAAATTTGGATTCAATATCAGTGAAACACACCCTTGTACATTTCAGTATGCTCACCAGTTTTGCTGCTGCAGCCTCACTCGTCTGGTTTGACAAGTATCTCACGGAGGCTAATGTTGACAAACCATTAAAAACAATCATTGCTGTACTACAAAGACTGTTTACTGTTTTTATGACTGTAAAATGTTATTGAATATTCTCTAAAAGATTATTTTTACAAAAGTGATATTGACTCCAAAGTTAAATAGATTAATTTTCTCTCCTTCTTTGTCCAGGTTGCCATAAAGTCGATCAGAAAGGATAAGATCAAAGATGAGCAAGACCTGGTTAACATTCGTAGAGAAATTGAGATCATGTCGTCACTCTGCCACCCGCACATCATCACCATATATGAAGGTAAAGCATTTAAAATGTTATGCTTTTTATGTGTTGTTTCATCGTTTACATCGTGACTGAATCTCCAGCATGCAGTGTGAAAAGTGATACCTGAAAAGTTATCTCTCAAATAGTCTTTGTTTGAGATTCAGAGTTTGGTCACGCAAGTCTTTTGTGCGGAAGATGCTACGTTACATAAGGGTTTATACCCCATCAGTGCTGCAGGATAATGTGCAGGCCTTGTGTCTTCCAGTGCCTCTCACGCCTGATCAGATAGTCATCATTCAGTGTTTGTCCACTTCAGTGCATTTTTGATTACAATACAATCCTCATGGGGCCCTGTTTATCCTAAGCGGAGGAGTGAAACCGGGGCTAAAGGAAGTTCTGTAGTTGGTTTTCAATGCGTCCTTAATTGAACAGGTTGCATAAAGTTTCTGTTTTTACTGCACAGTTCCATTTGGGTGATTGGTTTTGTATGGAATCCTAAATAAAAGGTGTTTTCATGTTTTTTCTCTTTCAGTATTTGAGAACAAAGACAAAATTGTGATAGTGATGGAGTATGCCAGCCGGGGAGACCTGTACGACTACATCTGTGACAAGAGGAGCATCTCTGAACGGGAGGCCAGGAGCTTCTTCAGACAGATTGTATCTGCTGTGCACTACTGCCATCAGGTATGGCAGTCTCTCCTTATCCAGTGCTTTTATACGGAGCACATCATTTTCTTTTATAGAAAGATGCAATCACGGGAAAGTTTAGATTTTTTTTTTTTTTAGATATGTTATCTATGGTATTAGTATCTCAGTTCCCTTCATGCATGGCTGCCACAGTACGTCAAAGCTGATGACGCAGAACTCCTTTCAGACAAGCTGCTCCGCTCGTTGTTTTTTCCAGGGCAGCGGCACCCCCTAAGTTATATAATGGGCATTATTCAGTGTGCGCCTGCTGATCTGCACAGTAAGGCTTTGAGAACGATGCAGGGGGAAATTAACAGTTTGTCTGCAGAGAGCTAGCGTCAGGGCTAAAGGCCAACTGTCTCAACACACACAACATGCACGGTCTGACACTCTTAATGAGGATATGATGGAACAGAAGGGTTACACAGACACAGACAATCAGTTGTGGCTGTTTTTACAACGCACTATATTATATTGTAGCAGTTCAGCACTTAGCAGAGCTTTTACAGGTTTGCTAGGCAGCATTTACAGAGTTAATTGCCCTGTCATATTTGGTGGTAATCATCTGTCTCATTTTATTGAGTGCTGATGACATCTTGCTAAATATTTAATTTTCCATATTGCTTTCAACATTGATTGAATATAACCATCCAAACCCTTTTTTTTATTATTATTATTATGGCAAAGTGATGAATCCTAAAGTATTACACCCAATAGTTTCTTAATGACTGCATCTTAACAATCACTGAATGCTCCGAACATAATGTATCCGTTGCTACAAGCAGCAGAAGAAGTTGACCTGCATGTTCGACAGCAACACATTCAGACTGTGCTCGAGTCAAAGGCATGCCCCCCTGCAGAGCGGAGGACAATGAAGCACAACTGATGTACCAGAAAAAAAATCTTAGAAAAAAATGTGTTCTGTCCCAGTAATGACTGAACCTTTTTATATGAAAAAATCCACCTCCAGTAAACTGATGCGTAATGGCCAGGGTGGAGACATTATCATTTAAAAAATATTGTTACGCAAAAAACTGATTTTTTCCCCCCCTCTCCTCCCTCTCAGAATGGAATAGTACATCGAGACCTGAAACTGGAGAATATTTTACTAGATGGCAACGGCAACGTGAAGGTATGTGTATGGGACAAGTTCCAACAAACACAACTACACATGTACACACACAGGGCTCAAGGGTATAAAGGTTTGCAGTGTTAGGTTATATCATTTTGTGCAAATTTGGATTATATATGACAGCAGATGCTGCTTGGTGATAAAAAGGACGTGTAATATCCACTGTATGATAATATGTTACAAGATTTCATTACTTCTTGCCCAATTCTTTGTTTATTGTTTGTTTTGTTGATTTTGGCCAATTAATTACACAAATGTGTGGGTTGTTGGGGAAAGGAGGCAGAGCATAACCAAAGGAACAGAAATTATTAGTGGAACTGGATAATTAACAGAATTTTATCAGTTTTGATATGTCATTTATTAATATCACATTATCTTCATACTCTGATCTAATCAAGAGACGACAGGTCAGACGGCTTCTCAGGTTAATGTGTACTTCTTGTTGTCACAGATCGCAGACTTTGGCCTGTCCAACCTCTACCACAGTGATGAGTTCCTCCAAACCTTCTGCGGCAGCCCTCTGTACGCTTCCCCGGAGATCGTCAATGGACGACCTTACCATGGGCCGGAGGTGGACACGTGGTCTCTTGGTGTGCTATTGTACACTATGGTTCATGGCACCATGCCATTTGATGGGAACAACCACAAGGCATTGGTCCAACAGATCAGCACTGGAAACTATCGTAAACCCAGCAACCCCTCTGGTGAATCTTTCATCTCAACTTTTTATCCTAGTCATGTTCTGGATTCAAATGGAAAAATTAACATGTTTTTCTCTCTATTGCTCTTCCTCTCAGATGCATGTGGGCTAATACGTTGGATGCTAATGGTAAATCCCGAGCGCAGGGCCACAATAGAAGAGATTGCAGGACACTGGTGGCTTAACTGGGGCTACCAGCAGCCAATACTGGCCGAAACAAAGAGCAGTCCAGTAGAGCAGACCCCTTCACCAGCCTCCCCCTCCACATCACACCCTGCTGGGCTGGCTAGCATTGCTAGTTGGCTGCGCCGTACATCCAGACCTTTACTGGAGAATGGCTCAAAGATGCGCTGCCTGCTCCGCTCGCCGGGCGGAGGAGGGGATGTAGTCCGGCAGCGCTCTCTGCGAAGGTCACGAAAAGAAAACAATGTCTCCCAGACCATTCATGAAGTAAGCACAGACAGTCGCCCCTATAAGGGTATTTTAAAGAGACGCAACAGTGTGAAACAGAAGGCTCTGAGTGAAACCCCTGCTGTAAGTCCAGTGGAGCCACAGAACATTTTGGGTGATGCAACACCAGATAATGCTCCTTCAGCTGCACCGCTGCCACGCAAAGGTATCCTAAAGAAGCCCACAGAGCACGAGTCTGGGTACTACTCCTCCTCTCCTGACAACAGTGACTCTGGCTGGGCACCACAAACTAAAGAGTGCCCGTCAGCACCAACCCATAGGAAAGGCATCTTGAAGCGCAATGGAAAGTTCTCCTCCGGCAGGCTGCAGGAGTTTGGCTCTCTGGACCAGCTGGCAGCTTCTTTACCATGCACAGGCGCCAGGTCGAGGCCGAGTGGCGGCATCAGCGAGGACAGCATTCTATCTTCCGAGTCCTTCGACCAGCTGGATCTGCCAGACCATGTACGACACCCAGCACAAGTGGAAAAACCAGCCAAGCCTAGCTTGAGAGGATGTGTTTCTGCTGACAACCTGCTGGATATCAAAGAAGACAGGATGCTGGGGGCCGGGTCGCTGAGGCCCTGGAACTGCTACGAGTCTGGTGTGGCTGACAGTGCCTTTTCTATCACAGACTGCGATAATGTTACAGAGGCTTACAAGCAGGCCATGGTTACACGAGGCTCTGCAGCAAGCTGAAGTCCAGTTATTTTTGAAGAACAATGACTTAAGACTGGTTTTTCTGAAGTTTTGACAAACTCTTAACTACTGAAGACTCAAAAGCCAAAGTGCATTAGGTGAAATTACTGATAATGATCAGCTAACTTCAGGGATTTTCACAGTACCAAAAACACAATGGGATTCTTGTTAAACATCAGATTGTATTTCATAAGGTGATTGTGGCATGTCATTTGAGTAAAACCGGCAAAAATAACCAGATGGCACAGTATTTTCAATGCTGCTTTTAAAAGTGTCCATTTCAAAGATCCTCAGTGAAAGAAGCTGCTGTGGGTCAACAACTCTGGTCTTTTATATCAAAAAGTAACACTGTTAAACCTTTTGCTCAGTGAAAATTGACTTAAATACTGACATTTCCAGTCAGCGGTTGTTTGAATGTGCTTAAGCCACAGAGTGAGTGTCTTTTACTGTCCAAAGGACAGTTTGATAAAAGTGTTTACAACTTAACAGCTGATTATCTGTCAAAATTAATTTTATCGAGGATAAAAGCAATAATGACCAGATTTAATGCTAGGATGGGTATTTTACAGCTTTAACTGTGCTTTAGGAATGGGGAAATTACATTTCATAGATACCAAAGAGGAAATTTGATATGTCATTTGACTTATTTTTCTTTATCTTTATTCAAAGCAACAGCAAAAAGTTCCCAGAGGAACGTTTATTTGTAACGGGGACTTCAGCTCTCAAAGAGCCTTTTTAAAAAATTGTTTTCATTTTCTCTTGAAATGATTTGTTTCAAGTTTGGATAATACTTGAATGATAATCATGAAGCATATGACTCACGTTGAGCATAACCAGTTGAACCTGCTTTTGCTCCTGAGCACAACATCACCATTTACTAGGTCGCAGTTTCACAGGAAAGGTTGGACTCATTGAAAGCATTGACGTGTGTTGGAAAGCGAACCACAAACCCCAGCTCTCTCCTCTATGCTGTGTAAAATGTATAACTTTAACTGAATGTTCAAGGTCAGTCATGGAGCTCAGGTGTATGCATTTTTAATTTTTAATATCTGGACACGAGAGGTGGTACAGTATTTCACAAAGCCGGATTAGAAGTTTAGCCTTTAACTGAAAATGCTGTTTCCAAAGTAAAATTGTGAGTGATAAATGCTAACGAGGATCATTATGTGCTATCTTCCACCTCCTGCTTTATGAATGACCTCCTGGTAATCAGAGAAAACGGTTTTGTTTCTTTCCATATGAAATGTCACGCTGCAAACTGGAGTTGCTTAATTAGATTGGTTTGCTGGGATTAAATTAGAACATAAAGCCAGGCCTGGAACATTTCCACACTTTATCAGACCATGGAAACCTTATGCATACAATGTATTTATCAGCTATAATTGAAGTATTAAGTTATTGTATAATAAGTTGCACAAGGCAGTACCCAGTTGCCGCAAAGCCATGCTTTTGTGTAGGAACTGGAATGGTAAAATGTGTATATTTTCAGTTATTTATGGTTATTTTTTTGCCAAACTAAGAATCTGATCAGGAATGTAAAGTCTATACAAATATAAACTAGCAATTGCCTTATTGCAACTGGAAGTTCTTGTCATTCCTTTCTATTATGCCACAGAAATTCTTGAAGTGTGACAGACGGGTCTAAAATGGTATCTTTTATATTTTTGTACAATATATAAAGTGCATGTGGGCATTTCATTGCTGTTTTTCTCTCCCCCCTTGACCCAGAAGTTGCAGGTTCTGTTAATATTATTTTCTTTAACAGAAACAAACCCTGTTTGCCAAAGTTACTGGGCTTATCGTTTATATGACTGTGTGATATGCCAGGCTGTTATGCCTGGGATGATCAAACCAATAAAAAATTTGAGAACTTGATTGCTGGTCATTGTCTTTAGTGACCCACATGCAAATGTTTTATAACATATTTTATGTTGCCGAATATTGATAAAGCCACAAGGGTATTCAATACTGTTGAAAAAATGCTTTAAACAACATGTATTCAAAATCATTTGAACTGTGCAGATATGATAATGACATTACATTTGCAATGAATCAAGATAAATGCTAAATACATATAGGAAAAATCGGTATAACATTTACAATGTGCAAACATTGCTATTAGGATTTAGTGCAGTTCAACTATCAATATCAAACAAAAGTAATGCATCACAAATAATTTCCTATCTTTGATGGTGCTTTAGTAATTGTACATTCTTTAATACAAGCAGCAATAGGACAGACATTTAAAACAAATCTCAAACTGTAAAAGAAGAAGGAACTTTCAAAGAACTAAGAATGAAAAGAAATGGCATTTAAAAACAATTCTCTTGATATTTAGGCTCTTACATGCACATGTACATGCGTCTATGATCCATTTTAGTTATTTCAGGGAGGAGTGTTCGAGATTGATTTCCTGGGGAGAAGTAACTGGAGTAAGTACAGCATCCCGAAAGTTAGCAGGGGTGTAGCTGATCTCTGAGCTGTTTTCTCCTGATCTGCCAACACTAGAAGGCAGGCTGGGCTCCAACACACTCCGTAGTTGCTCATTGCAGAGAAGGACAGGGCTCTGTTCGTGGTCAGGCAAAGAAAACAAGCATAAATTCATCAGTGGGTCATGGACAGACTTCATTTTCTATGGAGCTTGACTAATAATCCATGTACATGAATACTGACTAATACTCTTCTCAAGAAATGTCAAACATTTGATTTGTATTTTTCCCAATACACTGTTATTTTAACCGAGTGATTTCGAAAATGATAATGAACATTCCCCGAAATGTTGACAATAGGGCAAAGTCAAAAAATATATTATCTACAAATGTCAGTTAAATATTACCCTTACCAGATCAATGACCAAAAGGTTGGCCAAAAACGTCATCACCGAATCAGAGGAGACCGCTAACTGAAGCCTCTGTGTGGCAATGCTCACACATGCACATGCAACAGTGGAGGGATAGAACACTGAAAACCTGCCGTCTAAAGAAAAGAGAGGAAGATGACTTGCCTTGAAATTAAAACGAATCACACTTAAATGACTAACTATGATGGGAAATTGTCGTTCACTTGAAGTACTCTTAAACTATTGCAGCAGGTGCTAAATAGGCAAGGCTAGCAGTTGACATTCAAACAGATGCCACCATTGTAGACACACCCTGATGGACAAAAGCAGACAAAACCTTATAATGTGATTGAATATCCTGATTGCTTCAGGCAGGAGATACACTGAGACAAAACATTGGACATTCAATCCATGCTCAGACTTAAGATTCAGTCTTAATTGTATGCGCTGTAACGCCATAGTTGTCTAAAACAGCACTAAACTGACTGTATTCTTGTGACCTGTTGCCTCGGGCAGCACCACAGAGATTTGTGGGAATGATCCAGCTGAATAGTTGGACGCTGGTCTTTAACAGCAGACAATACAGGATTACACAAACTCAGCTCTTTGTCTCCAAAATGAACTGCTGACACATCGTAATCAAAGTTATGGCTGCTTTGTGTCCATTGTCCACAGTGTGGAAAGTATTTTCTTTCACTGTTATATTAAATGCTCACTTACATTTTTTTATAACTGATTGTATGACAAGGGATATAAAATCCCGCTTTTATTGGGCACATAAATAATCGAACAGATAAATGCTGTATATATAATTTGTTTGTATGGTAAAATATTTGAATCCACTGCTGATGTATATTGTCTTCTAGTGTACTTTATTTAGGAACAAAGCATCTTGAGTTCGATATGGAACTTACCAGTGACTGACAGAGCAATGTAGGAGTGAACATGCCTGCGCATGTTAGGAAAGTGGTGGGGCTGAACAAAGGGGAGAGCGTGAAGGACTGGCTCCAGGAAGTCAGAGGGCACTACTGACGCCAGACACCAGTCTAACCTGGACACGACTTCCATCTCCCACTGCTGAAACACACACACACACACACACACACACACACACACACACACACACACACACACACACACACCTCTATAAAACATTACACAATTAAAATCCCCCTGCATGAAACCCTGAAATTCTGAGCCCTTAAGACAAAGCTACGTCTAAGGGAATTCCACTGGAGGGGAAATGAGTTGTTTGAAATGAGTTGATTATTGGTTAAATTGGATCCGCAATAGTTTCTATTAAGGTAGATACTATTGTTTCTGGAGCCCATTCATAAAAATATACCGCATCAATCATTTTTACAATATATGAACTTATCGCACGATACATGGACATGACCCTGATCGTTTGTGTCATATGTTTGGCACTTTCTTCCAAATTCAATAACTGAATATTATTATGAAAAGTTAATTGCCCTTTGAAAGAGTATGGCAATGTTACACCACACCACAATGATGATATAAAATATATATCGTCCAACAAATCTAGTTATTGGGACAGGCCTCTTTTGGATTTGGTCCCAATGATTGGTAAGGCCTGAATATTTATTGAAGCCCATTAATCATTGGTGGTTAATTTAGTTGTGACTTACATTGTTAATGGGTACATGTACAGTAGAAATGAGTGAATACAGAAGTGAAAAATCCCAGTTCTATTGTGCCTAACACAATGTGTAATTTATGTGAATATATAGTTACCAGGATGTCTGAAACTGAAATGGAGTTTTGTGTGTAGATGCTAAGCGTGCTGGGCGTCAGGTGGACAGTCTCTCTCATTTTGGAGGCCAGCAACATGCAAACAGACCCAAAAAGCTGCAGGTTGGACTTTTCAATGGCGAACCAGCTCAGGCAACAGTCCAGGTAAAACACAGCCAGCGGAAAGATCTCCTCTTCACATTTCTGCTCCTCACACACCTACAAAACACACATATGCTGCTTTTTAAATAAGCTATGAGAGATTTAACACTTTAACTTTTTTTGATTGATTTGAGGATACAAGTACAGACGTTCCTGATAGGAAATTACAAAATCTACATCACTCATGATGTGCATTTTTGATTGTGCAAATGTATTCAAGCAGGGAACAGGATGATAACTCCTGAGGTACTGTAAAACAAAGCCATCATTGAAACTGTGCTTTTATGGTTCAGGGAGAATAATGCTAAAAAAAACATTAAGAATTTTAGATAGGCCTACACTTGAATTTTCCTGAGTGATTTGCACACCTGAAGCATCCAGACTGTCAGTATCCTCCGCATGTAGGGCTCGATGTCTGTCTGCACCTTGCCATAGTGCGGAGGCAACGGGCAGCTCTTCTCTAAGGCCGTCAGGTTGTGCAGGGTTCTCGGGTCGCAGGTCACGGGATGGTCGCTGACCGCCCGGACAACCACATCACACTTCGTATCACACGCATTTATACCTGTGGAACCACTTTGAAGCTGTCCGTCCTCACAAAGGTCCATTCGACGAAATTGAAAACCGTGGAATTCAAAATAATATTGACTAACCATTAAATTATTTAAAAAAGTTAAACTAGCTAGTTTCCGTTTATGCTTTTAGTTAGCTACCGTTAGCTAGCGATGCTAACTGTCCTTTAGCATTCCAACTGTATCACCTACCGGCTCGATTTAAAGTGTCTTTCAATATAGCAACATTGGGAGATATATAAACTCTTTTTTAAAACCCAATTCTAAAGAAATGTAATCCTGGTTCATCAGAAAAATCGAAATGATCGGAAACTGTGAATTTAATGGTGCGTTCGAGGCATTCGGGATTATTTTTAACCCTCAGAAGTTTGAAAACAGTCCAGATCCATAACCGTAGCCCGTTATTTTGCTAGAATAATATTTAATAATGAGTAAAATATTATTTTTATTGAATGACAAATTAAAATGTTGTTGTTCTGTTATGAGTATGAAAAAAGCATTAAGTTTAATGTTTTAGAAAATATAATACATGTTCTTATTTCTTGTTAGCATTACAGAAATATAATGTATTCATGGAATATACATTTCCCTAAGTGTATCTATTTAGGTCGTGTTCACTTTAAAGATCACATTGTTTTAAATGTCCAATCACGTACACGACATAATGATGTCGTGTAGTTCAGTAGTTCAGAAGTAAACTCATTCACGTCAAGCGCATTTCAGCGATCTATTTTAGTTGTAAATGCTTCCCATTCCAGGGTACGTCTATGCTATGCTGAGGAGGAAGCTAATCTGAGGATACAACAAGCTAAATTGGAAGTGTCAATTGAAATGCTTAAACATAAAAGAGAGGCTGCAGCAGCCATTGCTGAGGCAGAGACACTTGAAGCTGCTGCTGATGTAAAGAGTGAGAGACATAGTTGTGACCTGAACATAGACTCTGTTCCTTTAGAAGCCTCACAACACTCAAAGCAGTATGTGCTTGATCAACGTAAAGAAAGGAATTCAGTATTCCAGTCATGTGATAACGGTGACACACAAGCAAAGACAGCGCAGGTCCTTAGCAACAACGTGTCGCCTCCACCACTAAAGCCTGAAGCCAGTCCCTTCTATCCGCATCAGTACAATACTGCTTCACATCGGCTTGTCTCACAACTGCCTTACATCAGCGCACACGAGGACATCCAGGAGCCATTCAACAGGTGGCATGAAGACGGTCGTCTGCCTCACATCAAGTCCAGCGGTGAGCATGCCACTCCTGTGCCCCACTTCAGACCAAATCACAACACCCCGCCACCTCCTGCACGCCATGCCATACCACCAGACTCCAATGACAGCTACTCACACATAAATGACTATGTCAGATATCTAGCCCGCCACGAGCTTGTGGCTACGGGCTTGCTTCAATTCAATGACAAACCCCAAAGCTACAAAGCGTGGAAACGTTCCTTTCTAAATGCCATCAGCAGCCTACACCTGACACAGAGCGAGGACATGGATCTCCTGCTCAAGTGGCTCGGCAACTAGTCAGTCGAGCACATTGAGCAGATAAGAGCAATACACATCCACCGCCCAACAGCAGGACTGGCCATGGCATGGGAAAGGCTTGACCTCACGTACGGCTCAGCTGAGGTAATAGAAAACGCTCTGTTCAAACGCATTGACAGCTTCCCAAAAATAGTAAACCGAGATGGAGCCAAGCTGACAAAGCTGGGTGACCTACTGATGGAACTGCTGGCTGCTAAAGCCAAAGGCAACCTACCAGGCCTCGCCTTCCTTGACACGGCAAGAGGCGTCAACCCAATCGTTCTGAAACTCCCGCCTCGTCTCCAGGACAAGTGGGTGATGATGGGTGCGGCCTACAAGCATCAAAACCAGGTGAACTATCCTCCTTTTGCCTTCTTTGCTGATTTTGTCACCCAGCAGGCTCGCATTGCGAATGACCCAAGCTTCAGCCTCATCAGCATCACAGATATGGCCCCCAGGACCGAGAGGACCGCCTGGAAGCCGAACAGACCGTGGGAAGTCTCCGTCCACAAAACAGAGGTGTCTCCCAGAACCACATCTGACACGGGTGAGCCTCAAACAAAATCAAATGACTGCGATAACCTATTCCTGCTGCATAAAAAGCCACACCCCCTCCGTAAGTGCGGGCCGGGCATTCAGAGAAAAGCCTATCGACGAACGCAAAACGCTCCTCAAGGAAAACAATGTGTGCTTTAAATGTCTCTCTTTCTTGTCTCACATAGCAAAGAACTGCAAACTCAGTGTCCAGTGTTTTGAATGTAAGAGCGACAGGCACAACACAGCGCTTCACCCTGGACCCGCACCATGGCATCATGGACGAGCAGAGCAACAGGTCACTGGTTCGCTCACAGTTCTTCGACGTGTTCAACGACCAAAGTCCAAGCGCTCCTTACACACTGAGAACATATGCTGGAGTGAAACAATCAGCTGGCAGAAGGGCCAGCGGCTATGAAGTGGAGTCTCTGGATGGAACTGTTCGCGTCCCGTTGCCAAGCCTCATAGAATGTAACGACATACCGAACAACAGAGAGGAGATTCCAACCCCTGAAGTAGCTCTTCATCACGCTCATCTAAGGTCAGTGGCACACCTCATCCCAGACATCAACCCACCAGCCCTCATTATGCTTCTCTTAAGACGGGACATCATCAGAGTGCATAAAGTCCGCAAACAGGTGAATGGCCCTCACAACCTGCCTTACGCACAGAGCTTAGACCTGGGGTGGGTCATTGTTGGAAATGTGTGCCTAGGTAATGTTCACAGACCACTGACAATTAGCACGTTCCCCACAAACACAACAGAGCTGCAACGGCCCACTCTCTTTGAAGCGTGTCCTAACGTGTTCCATGTGAAGGAGAGGTTCAGTGGCACCCAGGCCACCAGTGAGCCCCCAGCGTATCCTGAGGACCAGCCTGTCTGTGAAGCCGACCACCTTGGATGCACAGTGTTCAGGCGGACCAGGGACGACAACCAGGTGGCCCCCTCCATCCAGGATGCCACATTCATGAAGACAATGGATGAAGGAGTACAAAAAGACTCAAACAACAGCTGGGTGGTGCCATTACTTTTCAAGAGTCCGCGGCCACGGCTCCCAGACAACAGGCCACAGGCGCTGAGGCGTCTTATGTCTCTCAAGCGGAACTTTGAGAAAAAGCCTGAGATGAGAGACCACTTTCTCGCCTTCATGGACAACATGTGTCAGAACGGTCATGCTGAGTTAGCCCCCCCTCTCAGCCCGGATGAAGAAAGGTGGTACTTAGCAACGTTCTGGGTATATCATCCGAAGAAACCTAAGAAAATCCGTGTGGTGATCGATTCCAGTGCCCAATACAACGACCCACTTTGTCGCACCCGTCACTGTCCAAGGCAAGGCTATCTTGCGAGAGCTCACGGCGGAGAATGGTGACTGGGACGCGTCCTTACCTTCAGCCATGGAAGATGCCTGGTTGTCATGGAGAGCCTCTCTGTCGGAGTTCGCTGAGCTTCTCATCCCAAGGCGCTACACAGAAGCCTCACCGTCAGCAGCGGTAAAAAGAGAACTGTGCGTGTTCTGTGATGCGTCAGCCAAAGCTATTGGTGCAGTGTGCTACCTGAAAGTGACAGACAGTAGTGGCAACAACCAGATTGGATTTGTAATGCGCCCCGCCCTGAACACACAGTGCTAAGACTTGAACTCTGCGCAGCAGTGCTTGCTGTTGAGTTAGCAGACCTGGTCTCAGCTGAACTAAACCTACAGATTGATGCTGTAACTTACTACTCAGACAGCAAAGTAGTCCTGGGCTATATCTGCAATGAGACCAGGCGCTTTTATGTCTATGTCAGCAACCGTGTGTTACGCATCAGAAGATCCTCACGTCTAGACCAGTGGCAGTACGTGCCAACAGACCTGAACCCGGCAGATCACGCAACACGTTCCGTCACTGCTGGCCAACTGAAACACACAAACTGGCTGAGTGGGCCCAAATTCTCCAAGCCAGAGCCCAGCATTTCTGAGAGCACTTATGACCTTGTTGACCCGAGCACAGACCCAGACATCCGCCCCCTGGTGTCTGCCTTAAGCACTACGGCCTCACACAAGCAGCTGGATTCACAACGCTTCGCTAAGTTCTCTACCTGGAAGTCCTTGACTCGTGCGGTCACTCACCTCGTTCAGCCTGTCATTTCAAGACAGCTCACAGAGAGAACAGAGCATGCAAAGGCTGGCATTACTGTAAAGCTGAATTCACAGTTGAGGAAACAAAGAAAGCGTCAGCTGTAATCATCCAAGCTCTTCAACAGGAAGTCCACAGCCAAGAGCTAAAGTGCATTCGAAAACAAAAAAAGATGCCAAAAACAAGCCCCCTCAGAAATCTGGACCCGTTCATTGACACAAATGGCCTTCTCAGAGTTGGAGGTCGTCTTCACCATTCAAGTCTCGATCAGAGTGAAAAGACTCCCCTGATTATTCCGGCCAGCATCACATCGCCACTTTGCTCATCAGACACCACCACGAGCAAATCCATCATCAAGGACGTCACTTCACGGAGGGAGCTGTCTGCTCAGCTGGCCTTTGGATAGTTGGAGGGAAGAAAAAAGTAAGCAGCATCATCCACCAATGCATAACATGCAGGAGGCTCAGGGCTCCACTCAGCATACAGAAGATGGCTAACCTGCCAGCCGACCGTCTGTCAGCAGATCCTCCGTTCTCCAGCATGGGTCTGGATGTGTTCGGCCCATGGAACGTCTCCTCACGCAAGACCAGACGCGGCTTCGCTCAAAGTAAAAGGTGGGCAGTGATCTTTACGTGCATGAGCATAAGAGCTGTGCACATTGAAGTTATAGAGTCCCTCGACACCTTCATCAACGCGCTACGGCGCTTCCTTTCCCCGGGCGCTGCACAATAGCTGCCCACTGCTCCTAGTACTAGGATGGGTTAAATGCAGAGGACCAATTTCACTGTGTGTGCTCTGCTGTGTGCATGTATGTGACTAATAAAGAGGGTTTCATCCTCCGATTCTATTCTATCTATCTTTCAGTGCGTGGGCCGGTGCCTGTAAGGAACTGAAGATGACTTTAAACATGGACAACACTGCTGTTAAGACTTACCTCTCAGACAAGGGCTGCACCTGGTCCTTTAATCCCCCACATGCATCCCATTGTGGTGGATCATGGGAGAGAATGATATGTCTGGCGAGGAGGATTCTGGACGCAATGTTCCTCCAGCTGAAAGACAAGCTCACCCACGAAGTGCTGGTGACTTTCATGGCAGAAGTCGCAGCGATTATCAACGCCAGGCCACTTGTTCCAGTGACTATGGATCTTGATGACTTGTTTATACTCACGCCAGCTGCTCTTCTCACACAAAAGACCAGCATTGTGCGTGCTCCTGCTGGTGAGTTTGGGGTTGCAGACCTCTACAAGTCCAAGTGGCGACAGGTTCAGCATCTGTCCAACACCTTCTGGGACCGCTGGAGGAAGCAATTCCTCCCAACACTGCAGGCCCGCAAGAAATGGCAGACCGCTCAGCCAAACATTCAGCCAGGAAGCGTTGTTCTCCTTAAGAACAGCCAAGCACCTAGGAAAGTCTGGCCTCTTGGACTGATTACACAGGCCTTCCCTAGCAAAGATGGGAAAGTGCGCCAGGTTGAGGTGAAGATAATCAAACCAGGCGGGACTAGCCTCTTTCTCAGGCCAGTCAATGAGATAGTGCTCCTTCTACCTCCAGAGGCACAGTGAATGGACTGTACATGGACTGTCAGGTGACGTGTATCCACATCAGGCGGGGAGTGTTCTGTTATGAGTATGAAAAAAGCATTAAGTTTAATGTTTTAGAAAATATAATACATGTTCTTATTTCTTGTTAGCATTACAGAAATATAATGTATTCATGGAATATACATTTCCCTATGTGTATCTATTTAGGTCGTGTTCACTTTAAAGATCACATGGTTCTAAGTGTCCAATCACGTACCACTATGTCGTGTAGTTCAGTAGTTCAGAAGTAAACTCATTCACGTCAAGCGCATTTCAGAGATCTATTTGAGCTGTAAATGCTTCGCGTTCTAGAACAATCTGTCGACGTCTTGTGTCTGTCATAGCATCGTTGGTAGGGGAGAGTGGGGGCGGTTGCAACACTTTTTACATTTCCTTCAGTTTCTCAGCAACCGTATATATTAGAAAGACAAAACAATTATATATTAAAGCCATATATGTCACCTACCTGTCTATATTGATGCAACATTTGTACATAGGATACTATGGAAGTAATTTGTACTTTAATGCACCCTGAAAATTGTTGCAACTGTCCCCATATATGGGGACAGTTGCAACAGTGCCGAGGGGCAGTTGCAACAGTCAATTAGATGTAATAAAACTCATACTTAGGCATTATTCTTCAAATCTTTTTTAGTTTATTTGAGAACAGAGTTCATTGAACTAATTATTAAAGTTAAAAACAGAGTTCATTGACTTAAAAATATTCAAATTTACAACAATATACAAGCAGTAATGATTTCATAACACAAAAACAGAGTTCATTGACTGTGCAATACAGTGAGGCCCTCGTGTGGTGTTGAAAATGTTGCAAAAACTGAAGAAAATGCTCTTCCAACATCCATCCCGACTTGTTTGCGGCACCAATGCATCCAGGCGGGCCATCCCGGATGAAATGGTCCTTAAAATGGACCCGCGGGAAGATGAACATGGGTGGAATCATGTTCCCTAATGCATTGCCCGCACATGCAACGGTCACGAGCGTTCCTCTTTCTCCGGAGGTTAGGCTACTGCCCCCACCTGTCTGACGCCGCGCCCGGCAACAACATTTTCTGGTTCTTGGACCGTTGTGACCCCAGTCTCGTCCATATTCCATATGTCTGTTCCTTCAAAATTATATCTGTCAATTACCATGGCAAGATTATCATAGAACATGGACACATTATGGCGATTAAAACTTGTGTTCCGAGACAGACTAGTAGCTTGAGGGCACCGTATAGACAGACAGGGGTGTCGTTTCATGAACCCGAAAAACCACTCCCGGCCAGCCATGGAGCACTCATTCCAGGTATCAGGGTAGGAGCACTTAGAAGAAAGCCAGTTGGAAGGCCAATCGACGAACCTGCAAAATGGATGTTAAATGAAAATAGAGGTAGAAGGATAAATTTGTTTTATGAATTTATCTTATCTTATTATTTCACGGCCTCATATTCTTATATAATTCTCCCTACCAACCCTCCCTTTAGGCCTACACTCTGCTTTAATATCTTCCTCATGCTTACCTCTTTAGTGCTGAGACCATAGAAAAGGTCAGCTGCTCTTCTAAGATAATCTGCCAAACTATCCTCCTGTTCAGCTGAGAACACCCTCCTGGGAGTCCAGTACCCTGTCCTCATCTCTTCTCCTGGACCTAGCCTTTCTCTTTTTTTCATAAAGCGGTAGAGGGTTGTGTGGCAAATGGAATACTGTTTTGCAACAGACCTCACTGTCCTGCGTTCATTTGTCACTGTAGCAGCTGCTAAGGACATAATAGGTAAAGGGACACCCCTATCTGTTGTCCTCTTTCTGTCTCGTGGCATACTGAAAAAAACAAAACAAAAATGTAGGATACACTGCAACCTAGTTTGACTTTTAAAAAAGAAATGTGTCTGAAACACAAAGAGGAGATACCTGGCTATTGTAATATGTTATTTATATAACCGATGAATTGCCCTATATATGTCTTTGATCTAATTTGCATTATTGTTGTCATGAGGGACAGTTGCAACACCATGTGGGGACAGTTGCAACAAAACGTTGCAACTGTCCCCCACCTGGCAGCCACCTTAAAACAAGCTATGCCAGCCTAACACATTAGCTTTAACACATGGTACTTAAGTCTGTTTAGAGCTAAGAAACTGCACATTCAAACTAACATAACTACAAATATGTATACTTAAAAAGTTTAGACAATATGACAAAAAATCTGATCACAAAAAAAGTTACTTTTATACCTTGAAATTCAGTTCTCCCTGAAGGAATGATGACATGTGGCTGTTAATGTCCAGTAAGAAGGAGGGGTCTACTGAGCATGTGCAGTAGGCGTGTCATGACTCAAATCAGCAATGTTGCAACTGCCACACGTTGCAACTGCCCCCACTCTCCCCTATGTATTCGTGAGATTGTCTGTAGAGTTTCATCATTGTTCTGGAGGAAAATGTAAGTTTGTAAAGTGTGAATGGTCGCGATGTATTACGGCTTGTGAATGCTACGTCTCACGTGTGTGCGTGAAAGGTGGTATGATCGGAATGTTAACGTGTTTACTAAGTATTTTCATGTGTTAGTCAATAAGTACAACGAAATGCAACAGTGATGATGCAAATTAGCCTTTATTCATTTAAGTTAAATAGGCGCGGTGCCAATTTGTCCTTGTTCTTGTTGGTTGCAGTTTCACCTTTTCTTTGTAAACGTCAATAAACCTGTGGAAGGAATAAGTAACCCTGAGTCTTGATGTTGGGAAAAAGTTTAGCTGGCCGTCAGGATATTACGGTACATATCGGGGACAGAACAGTTGTGTTTCACAAATTATAAATTAAAAACAAAATTGAAAAGTCAGAGCCATCTCGATGGGTTTTAGAAAGTTAAGTATTATATTTTATTGACTTTTTGAAGACACCATTTCAAGTAAATATTCAAAAATCAGGCTGCAAATAGTCTTTTATCATCCATCTTTTGTGTAGCTTAAACAAGTTGCTCTTAATCAAATCATAAACACCAGTCTTTGTATTCCCAAGCTAACACTGCACTGCAACTGCAGGATAAAAGCTGATATTTCTGATATGAAATGACAATATCAACATCACTAATGATGTGCAGATTCATCCACTCAGGGAACAGAATTGCTCCTGAGGAACTGTAATAGAATGAAATCATAGAAATTGTGCATTCATGGTTCAGAGAGAATAATGAAGTTTGATTTAATACAATTTTCTTCATGCTAAAAAAACATGAATCATTTGCAACAGAGACGGAGGAGGCCCCAGACCAGACCTATTCCTCAGTCCATTTCAACTGTAACAGGGAGCCCAATTTCAAGATCTCTTGACTCCGAGTTTTGAAGTTCTCTGCGAATCTCTGCAGAAATCTGAGGGTGTGTTTGTATCTTGAGCAGCTCCAGCAGGGCCGTTTTCTGTTCGGAGGCCAGGTCAGCCTTGTAGCGCTGAGCCATGACGAGTAAACTCTGATGCCACAGCACAGGAAGCACACGTTTTTCACTGCGGAAGGACAGGAAGTGGGCCACCAAGGCATCTAGGACACGGAAAGGCAGGGCGTATTTCTTGTCAAGCAAGAGGCGCAGGAAAATGCTGTTGGCGCCATTGTACTCCATCTCTGCCAACTTAAGCATTGCAGCACTGAAAGACAAGAACAATTTTGCGTGTTATACAACTGTCCAGGTTATGCAACCTTGGCCTCACTTATCTTGCCAACACCCGAAATATAAAGCATTCAAGGACACCTGGCCGATACCTCATCTTAAACTCCTTTCACATTGGATTGTTTTTTTCTTCAATGGTGAATGTCCAATCAAAATTCATACCGGGAGAGATGACGCTGAAGTAGTCACTGTATTTATCAAGCAGCAGTGGTAGAAACTAGGGCTGTCAGTCGATTAAAATATTTAATCGCGATTAATCGCACATTTTTAATCTGTTTTAAATGTACCTTAAAAAGGATATTTTTCATGTTTTTGTAAGTGGATAAATATGATTGCTTTATAATTAATCGTATATTTTGTTTATTTATTATATAAACAATGTTTATTTAATAAATAAATAAACCATGTTTATTATAAGTTATAATGTTATAATTATGTTTATTCGAGACAGTAAACATCATTGTTATTGCAACAATCCGCAACGAAGTTATGAATCTTTTTCACAGTGGCGGCTCTCCAAGGCTCCTAATATGGTCGTTTTGACTCTAGCACAGCCTCATCCTCCACAGTGTTTACTGACCTACAGTCTGTAGCCACCATTTAGCTATTATGTTGTCCTCTATGGGGTCTCTGTGCCTCAGCCTATGCTTGGTCAGCGAGTGATATTTCAAACTCGGCGTACTCCGGAGGAAACTTAATTCACTTTGCAGCACGTACATATTACCTCGGTCTTTTTGAGAAAACCACCCGGCAGGGCTTTATAGCTCAACTTTCCATTGAAAAGTGACTTTTCTTTCTCCATTTGTAATGCGTTTCTGCTGTGATCCACAACGTTACCATGGTTTCCTGATATTTTCTTAAACTACGGAGCGGGCCGATGGTCCCAGAAGGCACGCGCGCTAAAAAAATTTGTTCCGTTAAAGCGTAACTTGGACAGCCCTAGTAACACGACAACGTTTGCCACCTTTCTGGTTTGGTGCTATAATGTGAGTTGTTAAGTTTGAACACATTTCCATCAGCTATTTTAATAACTTATCAATGAAAAAAAAAAAGATTAAATTGCCGTAAGAAGACACTCAAATTTGACAAACAAAAAAAGGTCATTATAATCTTTGTTAGTCTTTCCACTATAATAACCAACTATGATTTGAAAGTTTGAAATAGAGACTGAATAAATGAGAGAACCATTAGAGAACCACCTAAATGATGCTTTCTACATTAAGTTTTTCATTGCCATAACTACACTGTAGCTACTTTACATATGACAATAAAGCCTTTGAATCATTGAATCTTCAATACATACTTATACTATTGACAATGGGAAAGGATTCTATCGGCTATTTTCCTGTGTTTACAAACCCTGTAGATATATACGCTCTTATATTGGTCTTAAAAAGATATAAAATGATGTTGCTGACACTTGTCTGCATGTGTGTGTATTGATGAAACATTACCTGGAATGGAGCACAGGGATGGAGCACTTTGTGAGTATGCTTCCGATGATGATGGCTTCCCTCAGAGTACATGTCCCAGACTCACACAGAGGGATCAGTATACCTGTGTGACAGAAGAGGCACCGAATATTATGTAGTAATCCAGCACTTCTATAAGATGGGGAACCCGCAAAAGATGCGGAAGTGGCTTTGCTTAACCTAAACTTTAGTCGCTTGTAAAGGGATTAAACTGGTTATGGCTCCATAAACTGTGAAAACACACTTCCAATATTGCATGTCAAAGGCACCTTAAGTTAAGCCATCTTGAAATTGTTTGGAACGGATTGCATAGATGGGACAGATTCCCACGTTTATGACTTGCGATCAGTCATGTCTGGAGACCTGTATGGCTGTATGATTAACAGACTTGGCTCGGTGAAAGTTATAAAGGCAATAAATTAGCAATAAAACAATTCATCCTGTGCATCTTCTTTGTTTCATTTTGACGTAGTTCCTTAAGTACATTGCGGTTTTCAAAGTCAAACTTGGCAGACTGACTCTTTAATATAAACCTTTAAAGTTAGCCTATTAGTTTTTTTATTTTAGGTGTTACAATATTAATAGCTTACTATCAGCAAAAGAATATCTGAGTGAATAATATGAGCGTGAACAACTTTTTATATATATATATTTCTGTGCTCAAAGTTTGCCCTCATTTTTGTCCATGTGTGAAATCAAATTGTTAAACATGTAAAATGTATCTCTTTTGAAAAACAATTATGCAATGCATTATTTCAGGGCCTGCAAGTCAGTTAAAAAAAAAAATCTATTTAATTTCTACACTTAAATGAATGAATCCCAATGAAAGAAGAAACAATGTGAAATGCTTATCAGCAGCATGGAGTTCTCCCTTTCACATTGTGTTGATACACAGTTCAGTGTATTTGAGAGCAACACTGCCACTTAGTGGTGTTGTCTCATACTGGTGGTACTGTAAATATGGGCCACAGGAGGTTGTGGGGAAAACTATCCCATTAATCTGGGACATGAATGTGAACACAAAAGGCTAAAAGGCTATTTAAAAAAAAAAAAGCTCTATGATCATTGGCCAAATGAATTAATGACACATGAATGAAGATTTGACCCAAATAAATGTGCGTGTGTTTAATAACTGTCATATTTTACTAAGCTTCCAGAACCAGTGGTGCAATTTACCCTGCGGACAGAAACTAATCCTCCGGCGGTGTCCCCCGCATACATTTTCTAAATTTAGTGCTGGAATTAGAAACGACAGATCCCAATAAGCCTGTAATTTCTTTGTTGCAACAAGCTGCCCTCTCGTCAATCACTTCAGCTACTTTTATTTTTTAAGGTCACATGTGACTAAAGCTGATGACTTATTGCTAAAAGACATGACATTAACATCAATTGGGGTAGTAACAAGCAAATGTAGACACTGTTTTAAAATCTTTAGATCTTGAATAATTTAGCTATTTCATGGCAGTGGTGGAATGTAATTAAGTATGACTACTCAAGTACTAAACAAATATGAGGTAGTGTATCCTTGCTACAACCTACATGCCTGAAGTACCAACAGGATTTGTTTTTACTTCTAATGTTGTATTTTAACAACAGATTCTCCACCACTGTTGTTCGGTTCATAAAACATGAGGAAACTGACAAATCCAATACAATTATTAGAGCCCATGCTGATGTCATTAACCATCTTGTCTTATCCAGCCCTAACCCAAAGATGTTCAGTTTATTTTAATGTGGGAGTGGAACAAGTAAATGTGCATGTTAAGAAAATGGAGCTAAATGTCTAAATGTGAGGCATAACAAATGGAAAAACTACATAAGAGTTTCCAATAACCAACAATCCACAAATGCTGTTCTAATATCTATTTCCTCTCTTTACTCTTGAAAAGTGAAAATAAAATATCTATTTAAATGGTCTTACCTTTGAACCATGCCCCTGGTTTGAACAAGGCCTTCTTCAGAGCGCTGTAGAGATGAAAGTTGAGTTTCTTGTACTCTGCAATATCATCCCGTACTCGGGGAAGAAGCACCAAGTTGTAAAACCTCTGGGCCATTCGCTCTTTCAGATTAGACGAGAAAATTCTATGGCAAAAAGCACGAAAAAAATACTTTATTGTATTATGTCAAAATGTCTGCAATAAATACCATAACTCAGTGTAAAGTCACAATCAAACCATCTGGGGACTCACCTTGTTGCTTGGTACATGGCAGCTGCCGTCCAGGTCTCAGGCTCAGTCAAATAAAGAATCTGCTCCCAGTTTGAAAGTGCTGGGACTATTTTAAAAGCCTTTGGCAATTTACCGCTGCGGTATCTTGACAGAACCTGAAACAAAAGAAATTACAAATATCAGGTAACGGCTCACGAGGAGATCGTCACATTTACAGTAAGGAACATAATCCACACTTATCCTGCTGTCGGATATCTGATGTAACTTACCTTATTGACACCTTTGTAGACTTCTATCACTCTTGGGTCAAGCTCGGGCATTGGATGCCCTGACACCTCTGACATTACTGTCCCTACTTCAGTTTGCTTCTCTGTGATCTTCTCCATGATGATATCAGCTAAGGTCCGTCTATGGAGTAAAAAAACAGAGAAAACAGCTTAGCATTTAAGTAGAGATTACGATCATGGCATAAAATGACTAAGATGAAGCCATGATTTTGTTGCATCTTACCTCATTGGAGGGTTTTTATTCATGAACATCTCCATGGCCTTCTCGTCGTCAGGGTCAACGGTGACTTCAGTGTCACCCGCAACATCCCCTTCATCTGCACCTGCTGCTCCCAGTGCTGGCCACTCCTCATCAGAGTCTGCATCCTGAGAGTCAGGCCCTAAGATTGAATTACAAGACACAGATAGTCAATTTATAAAAAGGTAGTCAAACCTCCCTCTGGAACTCTTCCCAGTCACATCCGAAAGGCCAACATTCTTGAATCCTTCAAAAGAAATCTCTCAAAACTCACTTATTCACTCTAGCTTTCAATCTCTAATCAATACCCCTCCACTTTGCACTTTGAATATAACTTTTGTTGTTTTTCTTAATTTTTTGTTGTTTCTGTTCTGAACCAATGTAAAGAGTCTTTGAGCATTATGAAAACGCTATATAAATCTTATGTATTATTATTATTATTATTATTATTATTATTAATAAACCCAAATACTATTTTACAGCTATAAACTTTATAGTCAAGTGATGCTAATGGCTTAAGTGATCTGAAGAAGCCTTACATTATCATACATATTCAACATACCTGCAGTGGTGTAAAGTAACTACGTTTCTTTCACTCAAGTACATTTTTGGGATTCTTGCACTTCAATATTTCAATCGTATGCTACTTTGTATTCTACTCCACTACAACTTAAATTTTATACCACAGGCTATAAGACTACTGAACTCCTGAGCTCTGTGAATGTCTACTCACATCTGTTTATAGTACACACATACATATATATATATATATATATATTATACACATCTGCCATACATATCTGTTTATAATACACATATCTATATATTATACATATCTGTTTATAGTACACATATCTATATATTGTACATATCTGCCATATACATCTGTTATACATAATATATGCATCTGTCCATACCTCCTCATTCCACAGAGTAAAGTATTTAAATACTTTCAATGTATTCCACATATGTATATATTTCACATCCTCAAATCTGTTTTGTTAATATTGTAAATATTCTTCTCTCTTTTTGCACTATTTTATTTATCTTTTGCACCATGTATGTTGAGTTGTTGGAGGAGCACGCGACATAAGATTTTCATTGCCAACATATACGCTGTATCTGCTGTGCATATGACCAATAAAACCTTGAAACCTTGAATAAGACTTTAGTTACACCTGGAGTAAATTCACAATCTACCCTGCAGTATACAATGTCATTCAAACTAGCTGCACTTTTACCAGCTTTGATAAACACTTTAATGCATCAATAACTATAATCAAAACATAACATATATATTATTATTCTGAAATGGACAAATCTGCATAAAAAGTAATCTGGTACTTAGAGGATATTTTGATGCTTACATTTTGTGTTTTTACTTGAGTAACATTTTGAATGCACGACTTTACTTGTAACAGAGTATTCCCATACTCTTGTACTTCTACTGTACAAAATCTGTGTACTTCTCCTACCTCCATCGACAGTGAAATGGATGTGTGATGTATCAGGTTTTTCCTTTGATCAAAAATATTAAGTACTGTAGGTTCAACATCTACAACGACACGAGTAGCCCTGACATTTTAGTCAATTTAACGAGATAGACCTAACTTTTCAGAATCAGTTTATTAGGCATACGTCCAACATTACCGAGAACAGTGACTGGTGTTTTCTTCTTCTCTGGTGCCAGGCCATATTCGGTCTGAAGCTCCTCTTGTTGGATCCGAGCCTGTTGTAAGATTTTCCGGGAAAGCCGCTCGTCTACGTACTTGTCTTCGTCTTCTGCCCGGCTGTCTCTGCTCTTCACTCGGCCTCGGGCTCGCATGGTGTCTGCCTGCAGGATCTGGTCAGCCAGCGGCATGGATCCTCCGCTCTTCTCTCCTCCTCCGCCGGCCGATCGTTTTACTTTCGGCATCACTGTTTTTTATCCGAAGAAGTAGCTATTATATATGTTTTTTGGTTAAGAATAAACAAGTTGTCTGCTGTAAACAGCCACTCGTTCAACACGTGCGGATGTCCATTACTGAAAGGATGTGACGTATTTTGCGTCACGCACGCAAACACTGTTTTAACCCAGCAAGAATTTTGTGAGCTGTTTTTGTCTGCATAACTGTTTAATTGTCAACGCCGTATACTATCCAGTATTAATAAATGTTCAATGTCTCGTGTCTGATTCAAAATAGTTTTTTTCTTTAACTTTATTGATACATTGGAACGCATTCACATCATTATGTTACATGTTGTATTGTCAAAAGTGCATTGAATAAACATAAAACAAATACAAAAATAAAACTAATTGTGAAATAATTATATATTTTTAGTTGTAAATGTTGAATCGTTATTAAGTACGTTTTAAAATCGGTTTCTTTAAACATTGATGTAATATTTCACTAGGATATTAATCAATAGAGACGTTTCATCTGCCGAGAAATAACGCGTTTTTTTTCAATTTAAAGTAACATATCGATCTTTGCAATACAATAGCTTTCTTTTTAGTTGTATCTAAAATATTAAATACATTTACCTTTACCGGAAGACTGCCTTTTCACCCGGAAGTTATTCACCGAACTCTAAGAAAGAGGACGCAAAACATCAATGGGAGTCACTTGGTGAGTTGTTAACTTAAATGGTTACAGCTATATTCTAAATCTTAACAGTGATTTTAACAATATTATGTCCAAATATCTTTGTCTTCCGTCTTTTGCCCTTAACCATCCCGCATATATGTGTGTCACTTTGCAGCACTGCTTCGGTCACTTCCTTTCAAACGATGCTGTGCAAAACAGTTTCTGACATCAATACACGCACAAAAGAGATCTAAGGCAGGCTTGAGTCTGTTCTACAGGCCTTTTCAGTTAACGCTTTTGTTTCGTCCCGTAATGTGGTGTTTGTTTATCCTGCAGTGTGTGCCAGGTGCCGGTGACAGAGGGGAAGAGCGTGCAGCAGACAGTGGACGCCCTGCACAAGAAGCTGGAGCAGCTGGGTGCTGTGAAGCAGGGCAGTTTCTGGGTGGACTGTGAGACATACCATCCAACAGGAAATGTCAGCGGTAATATTTAAAGCTATACGTTTTATTTATACGTTTTCCATCAAAAATAATACATAATTTTGAGGTCTTTTAAGGTGACTATAACCAGGGTTGTTAATTAGATCACAAACCTGGAATTACAAAGGTATATCAGAATAATAAATGCTTGATCAATTTTGCACTTTTAAAAAAATCATTTATTTATCAAGCTTTAGTTACTATAAAGACTAAAACAATCTTAGTAATGCATTTTTTTTCCTGGCACTATTTAATAAAAAACTTGAGCTCCTCCTTAACCAGCTGTAACACTAAAATGAAGAACACATATATGCATCAATAACTACTGTTCAAAAACTTAACATAATATTGTTTGGATCCTTTGATATTTTGAATGCAGGAGTTTTACTTTAGATTTAGATGTATTGTCCCCATGCGGAAATTCATTTTCACAGCACTGTACAAAGTATACATAGAATATACAAACAATAAACCATAACACAATAAACAACAACAAATGGCGACACACATGACAGCTTCACTCAGCGAGGCCTGCTATTTAAGGCAGAAATTACTGCCGGAAACAAACTCTTTGCAAAGGGAACCTTAATGAGTAGAGTATTTCTACTTGTGGTATTAGCGGTCACTTTATTAAAATGTCCTATTATCAATATATAGTAAGTATTAGAGTTGTTCCGATTCCAATACCATTATCGGATACTGCCGAAAATGCTGGCATCAGTGTCGGCGAATACTGGAGTCCAGGCGCCGATCCGATACTACGTAATTTATTAAAATAGGAATCTATTTACTAGTTAGCGCCGTTAGCTCTGACACAGTTCTTCTTTGCAGCTCTTAAAACAGTTGCGCTGTGCTGCCATCTGCAGCCTGCTGTTTTAGAGGGGCGAAGAAGAATTGATCACCTGACACCTGTTAGACAAGGAGCTAGCACTAGCATATCATGTCAGCGGTGTGGCAATATTTCACGAAAATGTGGGATTTCGCGCTTAATGGAGCATTTGGGGCCAAGGTACTGTTTGCCAGGTCGTAAATATATCTCCAAAACTGCGCTATCCAAATTATACGAGGCAGTTAGGGAACACATTTCGTGTATGCTTAAAGACATGCATGAAATCAGCTTTACCAGGGACATTTGGAGCTCCGACGTGTGCCCCATGTCTTTGATAAGTTTAACGTCACACTGAGAGTCAACATTCATTTGTATTCATTCATGTTTTACAACAGGTTTAACCTGAGCCAGGCCGTAACAAAATGATAATCATATCACAGTCATGCAAGCGTAGAATGATTTTTTTGTAACATACTGGTATCGGTACTTGCTATCGGCCGATACCCACAGCACAAGTATCGGAATCGGTATCGGGAGGGGAAAAAATGGTATCGGCACATCTCTAGTAACTATTCCCTCCAAAAGATAATAATAAAGAGAAATTAAACAAGTATCTAAAAAGAGGAAATACATGCAGAAAACCAGAAACACACTTAAACAGATCATTACAACTTGTCACTTCTGACAGTCAGTCTTGTCCGTCTGTTACAGGTCAGCCTTCCAAACTCTTGTACGTGATGCACAACTCTGAAACTCCTCTGAGCTGCATGGGTCTGTTTGAAGGTGGACCCTGCCTGATAGCAGATGCAAACTTTGATGTTCTCATGGTAAAGCTAAAAAGTCACTTCCAAAATGCCAAGGCACATAAGGTGGAGTGTCGTGGTTCTAGATACCGCTACTGTGACTTCTTGATAAAGGTTGGCACTGTAACAATGAGCTCCAGTGCCAGAGGGATATCAGTAGAGGTATGTAGTTATTTGAAAAGTAGAAATAGTTTGAACATAATATTTTCCTACTGAGAATGCGCTAACTCTTTGAGTGTTTCTTCAGGTGGAGTACTGCCCCTGTGTGGTTCCAGGGGACTGCTGGAATCTCACAAAGGAGTTCATGCAGTCCTTTCTAGGAACCAGTGTCCCCGAACTGCCTTCTGTGTTTGCTGCCAAGCCTGAAGGACTCTTCGCACCATCAGACTGCGTTGACACCATGACTCAGTACCTGGAGTTGTTCAACAAACTTCGTAAAATGCAAATGCCAGGAAGTAATGTGCGTTGAGTGATCAATGGCAAAGGAGAGAACTTTTTTGTATATTTGTATTTTTGTAGCTTTAATTCTGTCCCCCTGGATCGGCATGTTCTTTGGGCAATTTTTTTTATAAAGCCTGATTTTTATTTAAATCTCTGGAGCCTCAATGCATCTCTTTATAAATGTAATAAAGAGACTTCAAGTTGACATAAAACAATCTGTATTCATGTATTCACAATACACATTTGTTACAGATTACACTAACAATATCTCTGTTCTGTTCTAGTGTCTCAGTGAATATGGATAAGGGCTGAATTTAATTGAGCAAAAAGGTTATTATTTACAACTTTAAACTATCTAAATGTTATTTCTACCACTGGTGTTAAGGCAGGTCAAAATGCCTGCTCTGTGACCCTTAGTATGAATAAACGAATCAGAATCAGTGAAACAAAAGAGACGTACATGGTGTTAATACAAAGGATTAAATCATGTCTCTGAAAGGTTATAGAGAAAAACGTTGTTTCATTTTCCAATGTCAGAATGGTGTATTAAAACAAGTGGAAAACACGATAGTCTGAGAACTTTCCATACCCAGTGCAGTGCTGGATTACTATTTGGCACCACTTTTATCTTGTGTTAACATGAATCACATTGCAAGATTAGAGTTTATCTTTATACACGGATGGTTGGCCTCACATAAATCAAGATGTTTTATTTTGAATTCTCATAGCTACTTCCAAGGCAGCAACCTGCAAATATGACGATAGAAAACACATTTGGTGATTTTGACATTTGCTATAACAAAATCAATAGGCTAACACTAAAAACAGTAAAGAGTGATGGATAAAATGTAGCTAAATTCCCTTGCACCTGACAGCTGTAACACAGGATTCCGTTGTAATACTGTGCCTAAAAGCTATACCTCACCTAATGCATTATAGGATTACCACACACCAGCTGACACATGGCGAACACGGGTCTTTCGAGGACATTTGGCTCAGGGGTAGTCTTCCTCTCTGCCATGTGTGCGGTGGGTCCAGTATCGGTTATTGTTCCATGTGGCATCGGTGGGTGGACGGACGGACGGTCCATCCTGCTGCCTGTTGTTCAGCCATTCCGCCAATGAGAGCCGGGCTACCGCTGAACCCCAGTCCAATGAGAGCAGCCGGGTATGGGCTCTGCTGTTCAATCTGTGAGGAGGACAACAACCAGCTCTCAGTGTACCGGATGGATGTATGTTGGCGATGGTAATGTTACCCAGCTTTTCCGTTATCAGGTGTTACTAATGTAGTAATGAAAACAGACGAGGCCCGGCGATAAATTAGACTCTATTAACCGGCTTTCTGTGATGAAAGTCACCGGGGAGTTTCTAAACGGTTAACGATGCAGTCCGCTAGCGAGCTAAGACGTACAGTGTTAATACTTAGTTAACGTTAGCGACCAACAGCCGTTAGGTTAACTTCGATTGTCCTTAGCAACGCGCTAACCGTGCTGCTAACGCTAGCTACTATGTCAAGCTAATAACATAAAATGTTAGCTACTTGATGCCAAAATAATCATCTGTGTTTAACAATGCATATTAGATGAGAGCAAAAGGCTAGACGAGGCTTAAGCTGTGCAGGGCTGTCGTGGCTAGCGGTTAGCGGTGATAGCTAACTTATGGTTGGCTGAGCTGCCTCAGACTAACAAAGTTGTTGGATGTTCCTGGAGAGAGGCTCCCTGACTGCTCTTTGTTCTGCCTCAACATGGGGATGGTGAGGTAGCTTAGCATGGCGTAAAGAGACAGTCTGCCAGCTCCAGAAGACAGGCTTTAAAACCCGGACAGATTTACAGTTGGCATATTGTAACATTTGTGAATATCAGCGTCACATGCGTTAATGTACTCTTCTAATACAACAGTGTCAATAGCAACACATAGCCGGATTTGGTTATGCAGCCAACAAGAAACCAGTTGCGCAGACTTGCAAGTTAATGGTGTCTTTTCGTTAAAAATGTTTTAAAAGTAGCGGATCATTTACACAAAGACAAAAGCCAGAAGAATGGTGTAGCACAGCGCTGGTACCGGTGAGTTAAACAATTACAAGGATTAACCACGTATTTAAATGGACAGACAGCCACCCCCTCAGGTCCACATTTATGTCTATACGTTTGGCAGTCTTTACAATTATCCATTGAAGTCTGAAATATTGTCTTTTATGTTTTAGCATACTGTCAGATCAGACTTAATGGTCACCAGCACATTAAAACTCATATGCTGCATTTTTACCATTGCAACCGTTCTCAGGTTTATTTGAACTCTAAAGCTTGAAAATTATCTGTACTGTAAATCCCTTGTAAGGTCAGGTCAAGTGCATTTGAATAGCATGAAATATCTCAATGGTGGTTAGTTGTCTACATTAACAATGTTGAACCATGCCGTGCAAAGTCTCTGTATAGTCAAGAAAAAACCCCAGAGAAATAGTGTAGGTAAGGGAAGAAATGTATTCTAAGAAACCCTCAGTTCCAAGAGTTTTTAACATATTATTTAGGGAACATAAATGACACAATTTACCAGACAAGTGATGGTAACATTGGAATTTGGCCGGTATAAAAAAAGTTTTGCTCTCTGCATAATGTTTATGCGGTTTGCATATTGCCGCAGAATCAAAGTAAACTGGAACTCCCTTCTTGTGTTTTTAATTAATCTTGCAAAGGATTGAATGTTTGTGAATACTTTAACTTTTGGAGACGTTCAAAAAAAAAAGACGTTTTTGTGTGTTTTTTTTGGATACTTTTTATGTTGAGTTTAGCAGGCCTCTAGAGGAAGCAGGTTTATTTATTTTGATTTTATACCAGTGGTCTCAGAGAATGTCTTATTTGTTATTCTTTGTTTATTAACAGGATGTAATGTAGTTGCATTACATCATCATTTAATTAAACATCTGCTAGCAAAAGAGACACTTTTTGATGTCATTTATCAGTTTCCTGACGCAACTATGCACTACTAATTTAATTTCTCCCTTTCTCTCAGAATGATACTGTCAGGTGGTGACGGAGGACATGGGTGGTCAAGCTGAACGTTGCAGTTGAGTTCCCTGCAAATATTGTAATGTTTTGATCCCAACCTGATCAAGCACACTACTTTTACAGTAAGTAAGCCTCTTCATTTTCTCAGTTTGTGAGAAAATGTATGCAGTTTGTGCATGTATGCTCATTTAATTCATACTTCAACTGTATTCAAGGACAAAAACCAAACCATTTCATTTAAGTAATAAACATCTAGCTATTTGTAATGGGATGTCAAATATGGTCTGAAAAATGTACAGTGAGTCTGGAAATATGAGTCGGTAAAATTTGGAAAAAGAGGAGCCCTGAATTATGACACCATTATAGGCATACATAGCATGCTTTGATTCCTTTCACATTATTGTATGTTAAAACTTAACTTAATCTTACTTTGTTTTCTCGTACCTCAGAATGAGGAGCTGCTTGGTTACAGGACGTGTGTCCTTTCACTGAGGCCACATGTGTATCTGGAGAGATGGATCGTTGTAAGCACGTGGGACGCCTTCGTCTGGGCCACGACCATTCTGTCCTCAACCCACAGAAATGGCAGTGTGTGGACTGCAGCACCACCGATTCAGTGTGGGCCTGCCTCAAGTGCTCCCACGTGGCCTGTGGACGTTTCATGGAGGAGCACTCGCTCAAACACTTTCAGGAGTCACACCACCCACTGGTTATGGAGGTGCGTGAGCTGGATGTGTTCTGTTTTGCCTGTGGAGACTATGTACTCAATGACAACGCAGAGGGAGATCTCAAACTCCTTAGAGGGGCGCTCTCCACAGTTCGCAGCCCAGGGAGACGTTCGCTACGCTCATCGACCGGGGGGGAGTTCACCCCCTGGGTTGGGGAGAGTGGGCCAAAGCCCGCCATGCAGCTGGCCTCTCGGCACAGGAGGAAAGCACTTCTAGGAAAGATGCTTCGGACATGGATCGGTAAACACCAGGAGCTGCAGAATCAGCGGAAAGAGAAACTTGAGGAAGCTAGAAGACAAAAAAAAGAGGTAAAAAGGAGACTCATGGAAGAGCTTGGCAGTGTCCCTCCTAGAAAGAGTGCTAGGCTTCTCACTCAGGCGCCACGTTCAGCCATCACACTCATTCCTCGCAAATTTCGCGAACCTCCAGAACGCCTACCTCCTCCTTCCAAGAAGCCTTCCCTTCTTACCCTGTCCCGTAAGACTCCTCAGAATGGCAGAGCTGCTAAACTGAGGAGGTACTACTCGTCACACACAGCTACCCGCCGGAGACCGGCTCCAGGTGTCACTGGTCTGCGCAATCTGGGGAACACATGCTACATGAACTCAATATTGCAAGTGCTGAGCCACCTGCAGAAATTCAGGGAGTGTTTTCTCACTTTGGACCTGTGTGAGACTGAGGAGCTGCTGGCAAAGACCAATCAGGCCCAGGGCATGACGGCTGTGACGGGAGGTGTAGTCAGCAGTGGGACCGCAGCACTGCCTGGGAGCCCTCTTGGACGTGTGGGTAAGGCAGGCGGTTGGAGTTTACCCGTGGGCAAAAAAGAAAGTGCTCCCGCTCCCCCGCAGGCTTCTGAGTTGGTTCAGCCTAAGGAGCCTCGCTGTTCCACCCGCCAGCAGATGTCTCTGTGCCATGAGTTACACACACTTTTCAGGGTCATGTGGTCAGGCCGGTGGTCCTTAGTGTCTCCATTCGCCATGCTGCACTCGGTATGGAACCTCATCCCAGCTTTCCGGGGCTACGACCAGCAGGACGCCCAGGAGTTCCTGTGCGAGCTGCTTGACAAGGTGCAGCAGGAGCTGGACACAGAGGGGTCCAAACGCAGGATAGTTATCCCCATCACAAAGAGGAAACTATCCAAGCAAGTGCTAAAGGTTCTCAACACCATCTTTCATGGGCAGCTACTTAGCCAGGTAAGACATCAGATATGTAGCCATATACTGCGTAGTGTGATTATTCTGTTGACAGTGAATCAAATCATTTGATAAGGATACACAAGTACTTAAGAATGAGACTTGATTGTAATTAAAAATAATAGTTTTTTTGAACAGTAATTTTTTTTCTGTCACTCAAAGACTTTCAGGACTGGAACCTTTTTATTACCAAATAATGTGTTCCGCTGCGATGTATGGGTTAATAATGTCGGTTATTTAGCACGTAATGTAAGTCTCTACGACAATAGTCAATTGCACTCTGTATTTTATCAAGTATTTCTTACGATCTTTTTAAATGCTAGTTGCATTATCTTTAGAGATCTCCTTATCTAAGACTTTGTATAATTTCCAAGCATGAGTCCTCACCTGCTTCTCTTTTCTTCCCGCTGTGTGTATTTTAGGTGACGTGTCTGTCCTGTAAGCACAAGTCCAACACAGTGGAGCCGTTCTGGGATTTGTCTTTGGAGTTTCCAGAGCGGTACCACAGCATAGACAAAGGCTCAGGCTCTACAGCTTACCAGCGCAGCTGCACCCTCACTGAGATGTTGTCCAAGTTTACCGAAATGGAGGCTCTCGAAGGCAGCATCTATGCCTGCAACCACTGCAACAGTTAGTACTATTTTTCAAATAATTAGTATCATACAGATATAAGTGTTGGAGTGTGAATGACATGAATATTTAAAAACAGATTAGAAAATAAATGTACAAATTAGTCTTCAGAGTTTTGATTGAGACCTCCAGCAGAGGGCCCACACAAACTCAGTGACCGAGCAGGGAGCGAGGACGGTGGCTGTGGAGGAGTGACGAGAGTTAGCCCGCTGTGGACAGCATTAGGGGGAGGCAGAGAGTTACACAAAATGATTCTCTAAAATTGTTTTTATCATACATTTATTTGAGATAGCCGTGTTTTTATTCACTTACATTTTTTTCTTTCAATTTTAATCGACCAAGGTTTTGATATACAAGACCTATAAAGAAGCCTTGTTTGATTGTTCTTGTATCCTTTAAAACAAAGCCTTATATGAATGATGTGCATTTGAATGGATAAGTGGATTAATTTACCATCTCATGTTTCATGGTTTGTCAGAAAGAAGACGGAAATCATCCCACAAACCCTTAGTTCTGTCAGAGGCTCGTAAGCAGCTTCTGATCTACCGTTTACCTCAGGTTCTACGGCTGCACCTCAAACGCTTCAGGTACGTTTCCACACAGGCTGGTTTTGTTATAATGATTGCTGCAAAGTAAATGACTTTTTAAAACTGGTTCAGAAACCCATTGGTGTGTTTATTTTGTAACTGAAATCAGATTAAGTACAGGAGCATTTGTTATCGCGATGGTGCTTGTGAGTACATGTGATGCTTACTCCTCTCTGTTGTATGGCAGATGGTCGGGGAGAAACCATAGGGAGAAAATCGGCGTCCATGTGGCCTTTGACCAGGTTTTGAACATCAAACCGTACTGCTGCACAGGCTCAGGTCACTCCGTCCACAGAGGAGGCTACACCTACGATCTGTCTGCTGTTGTTATGCACCATGGGAAAGGCTTTGGCTCAGGGCACTACACCGCATACTGCTACAATACAGAAGGAGGTGAGGAAGGGAACACACTCGACCTATAAACATTTAAGTCTTCGTTTTCTGTTTGTAAACTTTCTTTTCTTTTCTATTCTCAGGTTTCTGGGTCCACTGTAATGACTCTGAGATGAAGGTTTCCAGTGTGGAGGAGGTGTGCAACACTCAGGCCTATATTCTCTTCTATACCCAGAGGTCTGCCTAGGTACCTCTCGCTGTGATGTCGACCAGTACTGGGCAACTTTAGGCTGCATTTATGAAGATGTTCTCTGAAGTTTCCCAGATGACATTTAATAATCACTTTGAAATAAATTACTGAAAGAGAAAGATAGTAACGGGGTCACTAGGACAGCCACAATCATGAGTAAAGGTGAAATTTGAATCAAAATAATCCAGATGAGAAAGAATGGAATAATGACATGGTAGGGAAATCCTTTAAATTAGGAACATTTAAATTAAATGTTATAATGGCTGGTTTTGATTATGTTAAATCTTTGACTATAAAAAACAAATCCAAAACCTTTTTATAAATGAGGCCTGAGGTTTCTCGGCCTGGGGGACCAGCATACCAGTTAACTATCCCGAAAACTGTGTGAGCGGTCCACCGTCTGTCCTGCTGAACGCCATGTTGTGTGTCCGTGTTTTAAAAACCATCAGGCTCACGTGTTGAGTCTGTGACGCCCTCCTGAAACGGCATTCAAAGGAAACGCATGTTCTGGATTTTAGAGCATTTTTATCACAATAATGTTGTTAATGTGCCTTTTATATGCAACTGTACGTTTAATAGCCAATGCACTAAATATTATAAGAGGTACATCTTTCAATATCATTGTGTAGGTTCAATGAAATCAATCGAATCTAGTGACTAAAGTCCAGCCTCTGTGTCGCCTCCAGCTTTTTTTTTTTTTTGTTTTATAGTGAAATATCAGTTTGGGAATCTTTTAATACTCCTCACTGTGTCGTTTGTACTTCATCACGTCCTCTCCTCAACTGTACCGCTGTGACTGATACTGTGTTTCAGGCGAGAGGCCTGTGCTCTCAGTGAACAGGAAAAGTTTTAGTTTCTTTTGTAGTCATTCTATGTTTTCACAAACACTTCATTGATAAGTGACGGAAAGCTGCACTTTCTACTCTCGGAGGGGCTACTCTCGTTGGTCCTATCTTTGTGATTGTTCATCTTTTAGCTCCTGTATCTTGTTTAAAATGGCAGCTCCCCTCGTGGTGTAACGATAGTCTGAGCCCAGGTTGGAGACTTTGCGCCTGTGTTTGAACTGCAGAAGATGAACACATGAGTGAAAGGGCATTACAGAAGAATGTGTCGGGGTACCCATTTTGAGTTGATAACCTGAAAGCAATATATTGTACTTCTTGCATCTTGACAGGAAATAAGATAAAATCAGGAATTCTTCTGCTTGTGATACAATGTTTTTTTCTACTCTGCTGTTTCTATCAAGGTCTTTAGAATTTGCTAGGTAATCAAGAAAAACTGTTGTTTGATACGAGTCAAACGCTGAATACATTTGTGAACTCTATGTAAAAGTTGGAACAATCTGATGACGATGAATGTCTTACTTTTCAGTGGTCAGGCGCGGCCGTGCCAGCGGCTCTGATCCCCCTGAGTTCTGTCTTGTACTGTAAGAATACCTGTCATAAATGTAATGGTCATATGGGTTTCGCCTGATGGTAACTATTAAAAAGACAAAACAAATGTGAAACTTTTCTTGGGTTTTATTCATTTGGAGGGAATCATTTCTTCATTTCATCATCATTAGTAAAAATGAAAGATTCAGGCAAGCCATGTGTAAAGAGTAAAACTGCATCCATTAGTTCAACTTATTATGTTTTCAAACTCTTTTGATAATTCACAAATCGTTAAAGTAATTTCTCATGCAGAAAATGCGTTTTTTAGCCTCTCCAATATAGACTTCCTTTTTCTGTGTTGTATCTTATCTCACTAAATATCTTCGTGTTTGACATCCCCTTGGACTTTGTGACTTTGAAACTAGTGGACAGAGGGAAAACAATCTCCGTATGAATTTATAATGAAAATAGTTGTCAATTGCAGCCCCACTGAAAAGCATTCATTAAAAATACATGTTCTGTGTGCATACCTAAAAGCAGGAAAGAAAAACTAAAATCTACAGAATTAGCAAAAGGATACCCAGCTCATCTTAGACTAATTTGATTCTGATGCTTTCTAAAAGATGTTAAACCTGCTCTGTAGGACATGCCTCTTACAGCCCCCTCAATACTCTTCCCGGATGGGCCTGCTTGAAAATAATGGTGATTATCTCAGATATTCAACGATCAACTGTACGAGGTATTCTTGCAGAGCTGAAACGTTCAGGAACCACAGCAACTCAGCCAGGAAGTGGCAGACCACGTAAAGGTACAGAGCGGGGTTGCGGAGTGCTGAAGCGCATAGTGCTTGGAAGTGGCCAAATCTCTGCTGACTCAATAACTGCAGAGTCCCAAACCAGCTTTGCCATTAATATCAGCACCAAAACTGTGACGGGAGCTTTATGGCATAGGTTTTCATGGCTGAGCAGCTGCATGCAAGTCTCACATCACCAAGCACAATGCCAAGCGTGGGATGGAGTGGTGTAAAGTAGAGGTTGTCAACCTTTATTGTCTCATGGTCCCCATGAGCTTGTCGCTATTCTATAAGTACCCCCTCAATGATCCGTCATGATTTGCGTACATTTTCGGTTTTATTAAACTATTTGTGAACATATTTAACCCGTCTGCTCCTTCGATAAAAATGACTTGTATAACTCACCCTTCATACAAATGCATTTAAACGTGACCTTTACTTATTGTCAGTGAAAAATAATAATATTAAGACTCACTTCTAGCAGTTTCAACATCTTTTGTCAAGATTAGAGCTTTGAATTAGACACTTGAGCATGCTTGTCTTTCATGAGCTCTGATAGTTCTGGGGGCAGGACACCAGGCTTATGCAAATTGATTTTAAAATGGTTTTTTTGTGTGAAAATATATTACAATCCCTGATCTTTCTACGTACCCCCGCCTGCAATCCCCTCAAGTACTCCAAGTGGTCCCCATACCCCCGGTTGGGAACCTCTGGTGTAAAGCACGTCGCCACTGGACTCTGGATCAGTGGAAATGTGTTCTGTGGAGTGACCAATCACGCTTCTCTATCTGGCAGTCTGGCAGATCTAAGCCCCTTAGTTCCAGTGAAGGGGATACTTAATGCATCATCTTACCAAGTCATTTTGGACAATTCTATGCTTCCAACTTTGTGGAAACAGTTTGGTGAACCTGCTTTTCTGTTTCAGCATGACTGTGCTGGTTGAATGAGTTTGGTGTGGAAGAACTTGACTGGCCCGCACAGAGCCCTGACCTCAACCCCGCTGAACACCTTTAGAACGGAGATTGCGAGCCAGGCCCTCTCGTCCAACATCAGTGTCTTGCCTCACAAACGCTCTTCTGGATGAAAGGGGAAAAATTCCCAAAAACAAACTCCAAAGTCTTAGAGAAAGCCTTCCCAGAAGTGTGGAAGCTGATCCAGCTGCAAAGGGGGGACCAACTTCATATTATTGCCTAAGTGTTTGGAATGGGATGTCATCCTGTATGTGTAATTTGTATGTGGTCCAATACTTTTGTCCATGTAGTAAATGTTGGTTTTTAGGCACTCGAGACACCCAAACGTATGTGCACAAGCATTGTTACAGTCCTTTTGACTGGTGTTTATCTTTTATTTTAGGTAATGATGCACCTATAGATATTGGTAATCAATGAATTAACGCATAATAAGTTGTTCATGACATGGATTTTGCTCTAGTCCATTCCCAAAAGGTAAGATAAGATTTGTATCGGTCCGATTGTTTGTTTGTTCCAGAATTGGCAATTTAGAAGATGCTCTTATTATTGACCTTAAAACGGATTCTAAAGTGAATACCCGGTCTAAGAACATTTCAGTAATAAAGTTGATAAGGATATGTTCAAGGTCAGTCTAATATATGAAATCATTTATTTCTTACATTATTTAATAAAACAGCAAATATTTTTGCAAACTGGATATAAACTTGATACAATTTAACATGCCAGTTATTTTTGACACTGTGAATATTAGCAGTTCTACAATAGTGGTCATAAAATAGCATTGATGGACAGAACAGGTTTTACATGTTTGAATTATTAAGGTGAAGATGTCACAGATATCAGCTTAAGTTTCTTTAAAACAGTTCATTGTATTTGAAAAAGACAAAGAGAGAAATGTGTTTAAAAGCACTGCTTCAACACCAGAATAGGATGTGAAACAAACCAGGAGTGACAACATATCTGCACTGTATTTCTGACAACAAAACGGCAGTTCTAGAGGATTAGTTTAGTTGTTAATGAAATGTTAACTCATGCCAGTTAGATGCATCTTTGTGCACATATGAGGACATGCATGAGCATATAACATTCATGAAAAAAACATTTTCCTCTCAAATATATTATAGCTTCAACATGAAGGTTACGGCGAACATGATCAGCGTTTTAAAGTCAATATTAAGTTGCTATAGTCTTTGTAATCCATGTATCATAAATAATTAGAAAAGGACGATCCAAAGATTTCTTGTGAGAAACTCAGTTTTTGGTGACAGCAATGCAACGGATGATTGGTCATCAACACCAGGAGATTAGGGCGAGATGAGATGATGTCTTTTGACGCTTGACAAGCAAAGAATTTCAGTTCTTTTTTCCCTGTAAACACAACACACACCGAAAGTTGTTCATTCCTCGTCTGAAAGTGCTGTGTTTTGTCCTTACATGCTCCACCTTCACACTCAAAGGGAGCAAGCACAGAGGCCCTCTTTCTATTTCAGTCCCTGATTCCTTCAGTGATGGTGACTGAGAGTGACTCTCTCAGGGAGCTCAGCTGGGCAGCAGCCACGGCTCCAGGAAGTCCCAATGCTTCCACATGACGAACAGCAGCAAGGTCAGGAGGACAGTGGCGCCCACCCGGGCCCGGGTCTTCATCAGTGGGGTGATGAAGTTGGCCAAGGTGGAGACAAACACCAGCAGCACGGCCATGAGAGCCAGGATGACGTTGATGAGTTTGCCCAGCAGAGCTCGAGCGTTGGCGTTCTCCACTCCCTCCAACTGGACGACCTGCTGCTGCTGCTGCTGCAGCTCCAGCTTGGTGATGCGGGTCAGGCACGACTCCACGGCCTCCTGTATGTACACACAGTTACACAGTAGGATTTAATTTTGTGGTAAATGATGAGGTCATTAATAAAAGCACAATTTTCTGGTTGGTCTAAATGGTAACGCTTTATTTGAAAAACTTGGTGAGAACTCTAAAGAGACTCGGTGTGCAGCATCCTTTATCTTAACCCTAACCATTCGAGGTCAACAGAGTGCTGCATGGATGCATAGTTTTTTAGGCCAACCTGGAAGTTGGCATCTCCCTGGATCACCTGACAAAGGGCAAATGGGATACAAAATTGATTTTTGATCAGTGCACAATAGCTCTTTGGTGAGTTCATGATGCTTAACCTTTTGTTAAGCAGGGGTTCAGATGGCTACAACCATTTTTCAGTGTTTACCTGAATATCTCTTGCTCTCTCATAAGACTGGTAGGCAACTTTCTCCTCCATGCTGGCGAGCTCCTGTTTAAGGTTAGTCATATCATTCTGGTGCAGCTCTGTTAAGTCATTTAGCTGTTCTTCAAGTCGCTCATACCTAAATATGCAGTAAAAACATACAGAAATGCTCAGACAAACAAAGTGTTGAACCGGATTATCACGATAAAAAGTGTAGTCCACAATCCATCAAATGATTTCATCTGCGGCTGAAAATAGTCCCCAACAAATGCACCATTGAATCCTGTTTAAGTAATGTGTGCTAAAAAAGAACAGTCCCAAGCTGGGAAATAAAATCTTTTTAAAAAAAGTACTAAGAAATCATGTTCATAAGCATGACAACCAATTATTTTATGACCTGTACCTGTATCTCTCTTCCTGCAGGCACTGTGTCATGTAGGAGTAGTCACTCTGCAGCTGGCCCTTCATGTCCTCGATGGCATCCTCCATGTGCGCCTGGCTGGCTTTGATCTCCTGCAGGCCCTCAAGTAGAGTGTCCCAGGAGCTGTGCATATGATGGTGATGGTGATGGTGCCCATCCAGTCTGGGGCTCCCCATGGTTGGTCCTAACAGTCCCCCTCCTCCACCTGCACCACCAGAATTACTGCCCGCTCCGGAGCAGGACGTGCCGCTTGAGCACTCGTCGTCGCTGCCGTACTTTGGGCTGGAAACCAGAGTGGCACTTCCACTCAGTGCACGATGTGTCAGGGTGTCCTCAGAGTGGCCCCCGACTCCGTCCTCGAGTGAGTCCTTTAGATGAGCAATGTTATCCGCACTGCCAAACTTGTTCCTGATTAGACTGGCAAACTCCCTGGGCTTGGAGACCACGGCTGTGTGAGTGAGGGCTGATACTCCCCCTTTGACCCCTTCAACTACTCCACCTCCAAAACCACTTATGCCAGCACGAACATTGGCCCCGACGTCCTTTAATCCCTGCTGCATGTCCCGCAGGACATCCTTAGGCTGCCGGGCCGGTCCATTCTGTGGAAAGGGCAGAGAAATGAGGAAGCAGAGAAGTGGAGGATCTCAAAGGAAAGATTAGGTTAAGGGAGAGAACTGTCGGAAGATAGATGAGGAAAGCAGGCCCTGTAGAGAATTAGGTGAGACACAGGATGATGCGTTGGTTTAGGATGAGAATAATCAATCTATATTTAGACACAACTGTCCTCAAAGAGATAGTTTAACTCATTTTTGAGTGGAGCCACACAATCCTTATTAAAACAGCCACAGCACAAAGAAAGCTGCAAAGATATCAGGTGTGTATGTAATGTAATGTAAAATGTAATGCATACACAAGCTAACTGCACCTACCTGTTCAATCTCCTTAAGCTTCTTGTGATAATGCTCTAGTTTCTTGTGCAAGTGTGCAATGGTCTGCGCTGATTTCTGGTTCTTCTTCTCAAACACCTGCTTGATCCTGGACGCCTGCTGTTTGTCTGCGTTGTGGGCTAACTTCAGGTACTCTGCAACGTTGTCGTCACGGGCCTCCTGCTCCACACGAATCTGCTCGGTGACCTTCAGGATCTTCTGCTGCAGATGGTCAAGGGCAACACGTGTACGCTGCGGCTCACCAACCCCAAAACTCTCTGCGCCCCCACAGGCCATGACCCCAGATGATGGTGTTGCTGCTGCTGCTGCTGCTGCCGCCGCTCCATCCGCACTGATGTTACTGTCAGAGCCTCCATGGCTGGTGGTGGAGGGTAAGCCGAGAGTTGACACCTCACTCTTGTCCAGCTGAGGGGATCAGAGGTAAGGGGGACGTAATCAGGGGTGGAGAAACAAGAGTACTCCAACAGATAAAGAAGTGATAAAACGACCATCACATATACCTCTCAAAGTACCAGGGAAGATTACTTGGAGTAAAGCCAGTGTTGCATCCCGATTGAGATTATTTATCCTTTCTTGAAAAAAAGTTTTTCTATGTGGGAAAATACATTCATCTTACATGAAATACTATCCAGCCGATGGTGCCCAAACAACCAAGCTGTGGTTTTCTTATATTATCCATATACTGCTGTTAGGCTTTCATTACGGGTCCATTATTCCCCAATAATTTCCTAAAAGTGTCCAAGAATTGATAATAGGGAAACTACTGTGATAAAGTGTTACATTGGTACCAATTTCTTTAGTTTTTTTTTACAGTGTTCAGTGCAGAAATTAGACATTTATCTACAGAGAAATGCACAAATTATCATAAAATTCAACAGATTTTAGGTTTAAAGTTTTCAGAAATAAATAAATTATACAATAAATAACAAATACAATTTGTGCATATTTTACTTAATGCATTTATTACAGAGTTGTTTAAGAAAAGGGTTATTAGGGAACTGCAGACTCTTAAAATAAACCTCTGGTAATCACTTTGGCCTCTGCAGAGAGTCAGTCAGTTATGTCCGTAATTGATTTGTTGGAGGGAACACAGAAAGGCCATCATGCATTAATTAGATGATACATAATTAGTCTGCTTCCTGCTCAGCACATCCTCAGAATCTCAGCGTCGCCACAAACAGGTAACCTACACCTTTAATTTAAAAACGCATCAAGAATATATGAAGAAGTAGAAGATGAAGATAAAGCATGCTGCACGGTCCATTTAAAAACACGATGGTTACAGATAAGGATGATGATGATGATGATGATGATGATGATGATGATGAAATAGTCTTTTTTTAAACGCTTTACGTTGTAAATCTCAATCTGTTCTGGATCATTTTGTCTTTTTGATCTCTTTGATCCAGGAGGGAAGTCCCTGGAATGTGTTATATGTAAGATGCGTTGTGTATCTTGGCAGATGGTGGAATGGTTAATGACCCTCAGCCTGACGTCCAAACAGAGTAATCAGACCCTGCAAACATGAGTTCACTTCAGACACACACCAAACATCTCATCATGCCGCTCTAATTTCTTCAGACGGGACGGTGCAAAGGATTTATTTTATTTCCGTGACAGTGCGATGTGAGCACATGCTCCTCTGCATTATTCAGCCGGAGCGAAGCGAGGCAGGAGATTTGTTTTCTTCCCTTTTTTTATGGACAAAGTAGGTTACAAACGCATTTTAATGGAGCGAAACAACAGATGACTGCAGCCTCCGGTGGTTAATCATTTCCTTATTTTGTCAAAGAATGTGAGATGCAATACAGCAGCTAAGCAAAGACTCATACATGGAGGGGGGTGCAGTGCATGGTGAACACAAGACAACAAAAAAAACCAGATGCTCAAAGGTGGCGGTGATGGATAATAAAAGGCTCCTGTGGGTCGGAAGAGAAGGCTGTGATGAGGATGGGGATGACGGATAGCCTATCTTAAAAAAAAAAAAAAAACCAGGAGAGGAGGACAGGGCATGCCCGTGCCTCCTCTTCTTGCTCGAGGACACAGTGTGACATGAGAGACGGCCGATGGATGCGAACACATGAGGATGAGACACAAGCAGCACAGCAATAAATTAAATTAGAAACGTTACCATACTGCTTTAATCCAATTTTTGCAGTGCCATTGCAAGTCTGTGTTCGAGGCCCATCCTTCTTCTCCTCCCTCCTCCTCCCCCTGTGCACACCGAGGAGGAGCCCCCCTCCTTAAATATCCTCACCCCCAGCCGCTGTCTGGCTGACTATCACCTCTCTAGATCCTAACGCTCCATTGTTAGAGCAACCATCGATATCTGCAGCCTCCCTCTCTCTAATGCTCTGATCTATGCCTCCCTCCCTCCCTCCCTCTCTCCTTTGTGTGCTCCCTCCGCCTCCCCCTGCCTCTCTTACCTCTCTCTCTCTGTCGTTCGGTCTAAATGCAAATGCTAGCTGTCCTGCCCTATAATGGATGTGGGAGCTAAGGGACAGATGATGGAGGGAGATGGGCGGGGGAGGGGAGAGTTTAGCGCAGGCGTGCAGGTGCCTCTGTGCCAGGGGAGAGGGGGGGCGGGGGGGGGAGTTAGCACAGCAGGGCCTGCTCAGGGATGCAGTACTGAGATGCCAAAGTACACAGTGTCTGTCATAGTTAACTTCTTCACAAAGGAGAGAAAAAGTGTCCTGCTTGAGCTGATGGAAGTTGTATTCGACTTCAAATGTGTGTGTGTGTGTGTGTGTGTGTGTGTGTGTGTGTGTGTGTGTGTGTGTGTGTGTGTGTACGTCCCACTACATATAGAGATAAACTGTTTTTATCTTCTTCAACAAACAGACCAAATATACTTTCAAACAGGAAAGAAAACGTCATCCATAAATCATGACAGTCAAGTGAACTTGTGGATGAAGCATTCATGTACTGTGCGTTATTTGTCGATTATATTTAGTAAAGTAACTTAAGCTGTCAGATGTAAAGTAAAAAGTTCTTGCTTCTGAGTTGTATTACAATATAATAATATAAAGCTCAGGAAATATGTACTCAATTACCATAAAATGTGACTAAAAACTGTTCTTTAGTATAGATGAGAATTTAGTTACCATCTACCAAGGATTATTGCTGATTTATCATGTTTGCAACAATGTGTCCTATTTTAAAAGATGGTCAAAGGAATCAGCAGCTTTAATGTAAATGTACTGAAGTAAAAATAACAGTAACTTCCTTAAGTGTAGTAAGTCAATATCCTTATAAAGTACAAATAATAGGCAAAAATTCACAAGAAGTTTTATTAGAACATTGTATTGGTCATAATAATTAAACAAAAACTATATCAACACAGGTCATAATAAATCACAATAAATAAAGATAGATCTTTTGTTTGTAGGTTTATAACATAAACAAACCATATACAGGGTCCTACAAAAAGAAGTGCACTTTGTTCTGAGTAATGCTGTTATTCGCTTAGTTTCCTATTTGCAGTGACAAACATTTCTAAGCGGTCAGTTGCTAAGGATTAGCATTACAGTGACCTTGTTTAACACCCTTTCAGATTAACCATAGCAGCAGGATATGCCAACAGACACATTACTAAGTGTCAAAAACAAACATTTGCTTTGAGGCAGATAATAACGTGTATCTTACAAATGCAATATGCTTTCAAAAAGAAAAGTATATAGCACTTCAGCTTTAGCTTACTATAAACTTATATAACACTTTTTTTAAATTATTTTTTTTATCCAAATACAAAAAAAGAAATACCATAAAGGCCTTTGATTTGGGTGCTGAGGATCGCCTACCAGATGTATGTGCAATACTGCAATGTTTTTTAATTTTTTTTATTGCTACTTAACAGTGCTGTATTAAACTCTGTAATATCTGATATATATCTAAATAAATGTAAATATAAGTATTTTGAGTCTTCCAAAGACATGGTGCTCCACTCATAACCTACATAATCTGGTGCTTTACACTTGTGAGAGTCCGGAAAGGGCACATGTGGAGATCTGCTTTGAAAATCCACTGACGTACAGTCAATAGAAGGAACCTGATGGCACTTCTATCATTTAAACACTAAAGCAAAGCAATTGTGTACAGGATATCAAAGCTCATCAATAATGATAAAAAAAAAGGTACTCTACAGCCAGATATAATAAGAATCAAACTCAAAAAATTGGACTACTCATGGTTCACATTAACAAAAAACATGTAAAAAAAACATAGTGGAATTGAACAAAAGGAGCAAAACCTCTTCATCTATTCTCTGCTATATTCATCATTTTTCAGATTTGTCACAGCCCCTCCTTAAGGATTATAACCGACATGACATCTGTTTCAAGTGAATACAGTAATGTGTCCATCATACCTCCTACAGGTACAGAGTCTCTACAGAGCAGGGACGTGACTGCGTTTTCAGCGCTGTGGGATGCACATTAGGAAATGTCTTTGGCATGCCCATGATCCAAATCACTATAAATCCACTGATTCCAGAGATTACCATTAATCTTCTCTGCTCAAATGTCCCCTTCTTGACGTTGGGAAAAACACCATCCCCCCCTCAGACTGAACACAGTACCGTAATTAACCTTATGGTTTTATGTTATGATGACACATAGCTGAGGTCCCTTCTGTTGTCAGAGGATTCACGGGGTCAGAGCCATCCTGATGAATGGCCGTGCAAAGTCTGTGCAGAGCGTATACTTCCTGAGTCTAGTAATATAGGATATTGGCACCTCTGCAGAAAACTACACCAAAATCACTCTCCGGATTTGCGTGGCGTCCAAACGAATCTTCTTTTAGACTGGTAGAAATCTGTTAGGATAGAGAACAGAATGCTCAGCAAATGCACATCCGATTTAAATCAAAACGTATTTACACTCTAATAGACACATCACGTTATTATTAACTATAAAAAGTACCTGTAATGTTGGTCTGTTTCCTCTTCAGCCCTGTGTCCTCTCTTCTCTCTGGAGTTTTTTCTGGGTGGAGTTCACATCTCTCTGGTGAACAGCGGATATTCTCCTTCTCACTGTGAGGCTGCCCCACCCTTTCTCTTGCCCAGGGTTTTAATGCTGCCTCTGCTGCTCTCTGACCTTCTGTGTGTCCCAGACCAGGCATACATGATCTGTAGAGCAGGGGTACCTCGGTGCCTGGGATACCCTCCCACTGGAAAACGCTGTGCTCCAGAGGCTTATCTGAGATGAAGTCAAAGCCCCATCGCTGGCAAGCCTGGTCCAGGTCTCTCCTCAGTGCGGCCTTGTACTCCACCTGCAGTTGCTCTCTGTCCACGGGGCCAAACAGGCTCCTTCGGGCAGGGCTGTTCCCCAGGGCACTCAGGGTCTGCTTGTGAGGAGCCATGGTTATGCACTGTAGGAAACAGAGAAATCACTGGTGAGCTGCTGCTGGAATCACCAATGATCAGATGATGATATATCATGTCACTCCAACTTTTCTCTTCATTAAAAATGTGTCTGCCAGTATGCCAAATCAATGATTCATCCATTAGTTTGTGATGAACAAATATCAGTGTTGACATTATGACTTAGTGGGTAGCAACACATATTACACATTTGAAAACAACCTCCCTTTACTGTTATACAGACTTTGAAACAAGGAAAAGACAATACTGTATTATTAGTTCATATATCATCTGGTTTAAAATTACACATTTAATATGCCACCGATTAAAAGCCTAGTCCTAATAAAAACCTTATTTTCAACACCATTCTTATTCCAAAAACAAGAGAAAATGAATTCAAATCTTTGATGAATATCTTCTATTAGTTAAACCCAAAACAGGAGTTATTTTTGATATCTCAATGTAAAAGTAGAAATCAGGCTTACCATGTCAGTTAAACTATCCTCTCAGGGTTAGGACTAGAGTGACTCTGACACTACAAATACTGGGCAGCCTTTTATACAGCAGAGAGCAGCCAGTGACTCATTGAGCCTCCTGTTTGAATCACTGATACATGCCTGGACATAATCTCAGGCAGACATGTAAAGGCAAATCCTCAGAGGCCCACAGAACCACCAGCAGGGGGCAGTGTAAGCCTCAGTGTGAGGGTTATAGAAGTCAGATTGGTTAGATTGATGCATTTTATCAGTGCTTTCCTCATCTGTATATTTACAGAGCACTTATATACAAACTATTACAAGTTTAAAGTGGTAAAATAAATGGCACCTTCCTGTAAGAGCTACAGGAAGGAATCAGCTGAGTCTCAGGAGAATAAAAAGTCATTACAGTCATCCGGGAAGGGCCGGGCAGGGTTTCAGACAACAATCAAGAGAAACCTAAACTGTATATATAAAGGGAGAAACCCAGCCAAGCCTTATTATCCAGCTAACGCAATACAGGGGAGGAGAGCTCTTACAATACAAATCAAATGGGAGACACTGACGATAAAATAATTTTTGTTTTCCAATTTCAGAAATTAGATGAATCTAAAGAAAAGCAAACTCATCTTTTGTCTGTTCTTCACTACACACAGAATTGGTGTCCTATAATAACTAAGAAAAACTGTCAATAGAACTTTTATATTATATTTTGGGTTATTACTACTAATTAGATGAAATAATAAATGTAATATAGCTAATTAAAACATTCATCTTTTACAGTCACAGAAACAGACCAATGCAGATGTTTAAAGGGTTTGGGGGTCTCATTGGGCACTTTTTGGTACGAATTATACTTTTAATACATGTTTAAGACTAGGAGAAACTTACTTAGGCCTAAATATTTTTGTTTCCCATTGGGATGGTCCGTTTACCAACAGTTGTTTCTATGGACCTGCAAGTCTTAAGGTCGCCTTAATGGCAAAAATCTTATAAAATAGGGCAAAAAAATAAATCCTCATCGATTTTGGGTGAAAATGTGGGGCGCATTATTGTGATCCACAATGGTCCCCACACGACTTTTTTTCCACATCCACCTCACGGGACTCTACGTCAGAGAGAGCCAGGGGGCGGGGAGCTTCAACTCTGTGGCGGGAGAATGAGTCCACATGTGCAGCGCAGGCGGAGCAGAGACCCAGCCCACTTTACTACACTGATCCACGTGAGGCTGGAGCCCGTGGCCACTAGTCAAACTGGGCTGTCACTGCCCTTCCTCTACATGCACATTATATTCACATAACTCTGACAGGAAGCATGTATACGTTTTAAAAATGTACACTCAAATTTTAAATAATAAACTAAAAACGTGAGATAAATCCCTTTAACTTAAAGTAAGATGAGTAGGGGAAGCAATTCGTGATGGAAACATATTTTTAAGATTTAACACATCTTCCCTTTATAACTTGTGTGTTTACGGTCGAATAGAGAGTACCAACATATGTGTCTATAGTTCTTACAAACTAAAAACATCCTCAAAGGCTTGAAAACTAACATGTAAAGCATCAGTTTAGATTAATTCTACTTACATTATCAGATGACTGCAGTCCAGTCCAGACAAAATCCTTCATATTTAAAACCTGAGGACTAAAGCTGTTCTTCTCTGTTTTTCACAACAGATCTGGCGTAAAAACAATCCTGAGGCTGATGATGTTCAGCCCACCACTTCTGATAAATCCGATACGAGTGAATCAACCCGACGGTACTCCTTGATATTTTCTCAAAGTTTTCTCGCAGACTCGTGGGCTAGACCTTTATAATCTCCGGAGGGCGGGGATCCTTCTCTCACGAGCAGGGGCGGGGTCTGCCGTCACACACATGGACTACTGTCCGGTAAACACACGAATACACGTGAGAGTAGTAGTCAGTAGTAGTAGTAGTAGTAGTAGTAGTAGTGAGGAAACTCCAGTGCAGAACGATCAGAGAACGACACAGCATGGCATTTCTTCCTGCTTCTCACTGCACATGTCAGAGGAACGCAGAAGTACCCGGATGCAAATTTGTTTCCTTCCTCCCATTTCAGCACATGCACATTAAGCCCCACAAAATAAGTGGATGAACATCATACAGGGATTGATGGGGGAAGTATGTACATCAGTTGCTATTGATTGCATTTTTTATTATTTTTATTTTAAATGTGTGTTTCATTTCCCTGTGTGAACCTGTACTGTTTTTCCTCTTCTCTGTTGCTGCATAATCACTCGAATTTCCCCACGGGGATTAATAGAGGTACATCTTATCTTATCTTAAACAAATATACAATGTAGGGAGGTTTTTTCATCACTTTTACTGTACTTTGCAGTCTAATGATGAGTGTTGTAGTTTCACTTACTGTACACTATTGTAATGTTACTATTCGTGGGTTACTAACTTAATCACTATCTATACATTGATACACGGAGACGAGGATGCAGCACAAGTCTCATGTTTTACTGGCGGGGAAATCACACACCCAGACAAGATCAGAGTATTACAGAACTCAGTAGTGGTGGCAGTCCAACACAATCGAGCACCGAGTGCTCGATCCAATACACCACATCCCTCTTTTCCAACTGAGATGTGGCCTGCTAATCAGTTACTTCAACAGTAGACTCTTTACTAAACCATTAATGCTATGGCATCAACATTGAACATGTCTTTTCTACTTGCATACCTCAATGATTAATAAAGCATGTTTTCGATTGACAAATGACTATCATTAAACACCATAAGCCATTTTCTTTTTCTTTTTTTTACATTCTGTTGGTTGAAACGTAAACATTTTGAACATTCAACACTTGAAACATTTCAGGTTAAACACCTCTTATACTCTCCCCCACCCTTTTTTTTTTTTGAAACACACATAAAGGATCACATGAAACATCAGTCATTATATCTGGCAGGGCGTCTAACCGCTCTGCAGCACCGTGTGTAGCATGTGGGTGTACTGCCTGTAGTCACAGGAGGCGGTTCGTGAGGTGGCAGGTCCTGTGGTGGTGAGTCCACTGGCGGTGTGTCAAAATGTTCGTCACTGTCAGTGTCTCTGAATAGGCTCGGATGTATCTTCCTCAGATGTCGCCTGTTCCTTCTTTGCGTCCTTCAAGCCGGCGTCTGTACAATGTAGGAGTGTGGTTCATCTCGCTGTCGGATGACAACCGCAGGTGCCCGTGTTTGCATGTGTACGGTGTCTCCTGAGGTCAACACCGGCAGGGGCTTTGCACACTGGTCATAGCGTAGTTTTTGGCAGAACTGCAGGTCTTGGATTTTGCTGTGAATGTGCTGTGGGACTGACTGTATCAGCACGGCACTGGAGCACGGAAGTGTGCTTCGTAAAACTCTTCCCATCAACATCTGTGCAGGTGAGACTTTCAGTCAAGTCACCGGTGTGTTCCTCAGTGACAGCAACACCAGATGTGGATCAGTGCCTGTCTGCATTGCCTTCTTCAGCGCATGTTTTACAGTCTTTATGGCTCTCTCAGCCATGCCATTTAAAGAGGGAAAACCGTGTGAGTGTGTGAGTTTGAACTCCCATGAAGCTGCAAATGATTTCATCTCATAGCTGGCAAATGGGACATGGTCACTCACTATCTCCTTAGGAATCCCGTGCCTGGCAAACACAGACTTCATCTTCTGTATCACTGTATAGGCTGTTTTGTCAGATATGTTGAGCACTTCAGGATATTTGGTCAGATAATCAACTAACAACAGGTATGACTGACCGTGTAGCTCAAAGATGTCAGCTCCGTCTTTCATCCATGGCAGTTCTGGAACCTGATGTGGCATGAGTGGCTCAGCCTGCTGTTTGGGTTGTAGCTGCTGGCACTGCACGCACCTTTCCACCATTGCTTCTATATCTCGTGCCATGTCGGGCCAGTACAGAGATTTTCTTGCTTTGGCCTTTGTGCGCTGCACTCCTTGGTGTGCAAGATGCAGCTCCTCCAAAATCGTGCTCCTGAAGCTCTGGGGTATGATGATTTTGTCTCCGACCAAGACAATGTCATTCTCCATGCTTATCATGTCCTTTACTGCCCAGTAGGCATGTAGTTTCCTGTCCAGACTTTTCTTTTTCATGGGCCAACCATTCTTGTGTTTCTCACACACAGCTTGTAGCATACTATCTGCTGCCGTTGCCTTTTTTAGCTGGCTGAGCGTTTCCTCGCTCAAGGCATCTGTGGCCTCCAAGGCATACACAACTCTCTCATCACAGGGGTCCTCATCAATATTGTCACCTTCTCTGCTTGCTGTAGCGTGTGAGAGTGTGTCAGCAATGTACATGTGCTTGCCTGGTGTGTATGTTACATTTAGATTGTACCTTTGCAGTTGTAAAAGCATACCTTGCAGCCGTGCGGGTGCCTTGCTCAGCGGCTTGCGCATGATGACCTCTAGAGGCTTATGATCGGACTGCACAGTTACTGGTCTGCCGTAGACATACTGGTGGAATCTCTTAGCAGCGAACACTATAGCCAGCAACTCTTTCTCTATCTGTGCGTACCTCTTTTCTGTGTCGGTGAGTGCTCGTGAGGCATAGCACACTGGGCGGCCCTCTTGCATAAGACAGGCTCCCAGTCCATCCTTTGAGGAATCAGCTTGTAGTGTGAGAGGCTGCTTGTGATCGTAGTACCTCAGCACTGGGGCTTGTGTGAGGGTGGTCTTCAGTGTCTTTAGTGCTGAACTGTGGTGCGGGCACCACTGCCACGCTACATCCTTCTTGAGCAGTTGTCTGAGGGGTGCCGTGAGTGAGGCTTCATTTGGTATGCATTGTGCCAGGAATTTTGTCATTCCCAGCAGACGTTGGAGACTTTGTTTGTCTTCAGGGTTTGGCATGTCGACGATCGCCCTGACCTTTGTGTCATCAGCTTTCTGTCCTGCTGCCGTGATGATGTGTCCCATGTATTTTACAGTGTCAACTTTAAACTGTATCTTGTCTTTGTTAAATTTCACATTTGCAGTCTTTGCTCTCTCCATCACTTTCTGCAGGATTTCATCGTGTTCCCGCTCTGATGACGCTGCGATGATCATGTCGTCTGCTATAACGTACACACCTGGGATATCACCGAAGGTCTCACAGTTCTTTTGCTGGAACACTTCGCTGGCAGATTTGATCCCGAATGGGAGTCTGAGGAAGCGGAACTGGCCCCACGGCGTGTTGAAGGTGCATAGCTTAGACGACCGCTCATCTAGTTTGATCTGCCAATATCCATCCTTCTCGTCCAGGATGGAGAAGATGAATTTTCCTACTAGCCTGCTGCGCACATCTTCCGGTGTAGGAATGGAGTAGTGTTGACGCTTGACTGCCTCATTCAGGTTGCAAGGATCCAAACATACCCTTAGCGTACCATTCTTTTTCTTTGTGGCAACAAGACTGTTCACCCATTCCGTAGGTTCATTGACAGGAGTTATGACTTTGCTGTTCTGTAAGTCTTTGAGTGTCTCTCTCAGTGCATCCATGATGGAGAGTGGTACATTTCTGCATGCGTGAATCATAGGCGGGACGCTGGGGTCCATGTGTATGTGATGAACTCCAGGAAACTCGCCTAGTCCTGTGAAAACCTCTGCATACCTCTGTAGCAGCTCCTCCTTAGTGGCTGGAGGTTTTGCTAGTTGCGGTGACCTCGAGGCGCTCGCATCAAGGTCACTGCAACTAGCAAAACCTCCAGCCACTCTGCTCACCAGCTGCAGCTCCACATGCCTCTCCACCCAGTATTGGTTTGTCAGCTCGGCTAGACACATGGAATTCCAATACAGCCGTATGCTTGGACGTCCGGCATTCTAGAGATGCAACCCCATCCGCAAGTAGTCGGGCACCACCAAAAGCAATTAGCACAGTCTTTGTGGGCCTTAGCTGAATTGGACCTGGTAGCTGTCGGAACATGCTCATGGGGAGCACATTTGCGTCTGAGCCTGTATCCAGTTTGAATTTGATTGCTACGCCTCTAACTGTGGCTGTTTTCATGCCATACTGTGTCTTTAGCTTGGTGAGCCATCTCATTGTCGTTTCCACTTCCAATCATGCCTATATATAAGGAGTCAACTTCACTTTCTAAATTATGCACAGTCTTTGCCTTTTGGTAGACGCTTTTCTCAGTGCCTGATTTACATACCTTAGAAAAATGGTTGTTTTTACCACATTTGTGGCACACTGTACCTTAAGCTGGGCACTGACGGGGCTCATGTTTATTTCCACATTTGTGGCAGAGAGTTGTTGTTACATGCCTCTTGCTGCTCGTTTTGTTCTTGTTCCAGCTGCCCATGCGCGTTTGCCCTGTTGCTTTCTTTAATGCATCCACTGAGGTGTCTTGGACAACATGTGACGTCTGCATCGCTTTTATTTGTGACTTAGCGAGCTCGGCTGATCTACATGTCTCTATGGCCCTGCGCAAAGTAAGCGCATCATCACGTAACAGTCTTTCTTTCTAACGTGCATCATTTATGCTAAACACTACTTTGTCCCTTATCATGTCATCTTCATGTCTGCCAAACTCACAGTCCTTGCTCTTCTGGCGCAGCTCTGTGATGAATCTGTCCACCGATATTCCTGCTGACATCGTGTGCGACCAGAATTGATGGCGTTCGAAAACGACGTTCTTTCGAGGGCTACAGTAGTCCGTAAAGGCTTTCAGAACATCCTCCATCGATTCGTCGTCTCCTTCTGGGATGATGGTGAGTGTGTTATACACTTCCAGCGCCTCCTTGCCAATGGTGTGAAGCAGAATGGCTATTTTAACCGTCTCTTCCTTATCCGCCGCACCTGAGGCGGTCATGTACAGCTGGAAACGCTGCTCCCACCTTCTCCAGTTTTCGGCGACATTCCCAGCGAGCAACAGAGGTGGTGGCGGCTTAAACTGTTCCATGTTTGCGCGCGCTAGCACTTGTCAGTTGCCTGCTAGTTGTCAGCGAACTTGTTAAAAGACCGTCCTCGAATTATACCGTGACTCCGTGTTCTGACACCATGTTGTGGTTTCACTTACTGTACACTATTGTAGTGTTACTATTCGTGGGTTACTAACTTAATCACTATCTATACATTGATACACGGAGACGAGGATGCAGCACAAGTCTAATGTTTTACTGGCGGGGAAATCACACACCCAGACATGATCAGAGTATTACAGAACTCAGTAGTGGTGGCAGTGCTCGATCCAATACACCACAATGAGGTACTTTTTTATTTGAATTCATTCAATTACATAACATTTCCGAGGCAAATACGGTACTTTACTTTTTACACATTTATTTTTAAGTTCTAGTTTCAGGTTACTTTTCAGAATAAAACTATTAATACAAGATATGAATCCACTAATACATGTTGTGTTAAGTTTAGCTATCCAACAGTATGTAAAATAATATAGGGCTGTCTAAAGAAATTCTTAGTCAACTAACACACATAAATTATTGTAAAAACTCATCTGCATTTTTCCTGTTGAGGCCACCTTAACAAAAAGTGTCTGGGCTTGTTACTCAGTCTCAACATGTCTGTTACAAGTTTCCTTAACTTTAACATTAACAACATGTTGATATCAAAAGTCTGTTTCATCCATCCCACTTGTTTTGAAGCCAGGCTTGTCTATCTCAGCAAAGGGTCACCAAAGAGACAGCTCCTCACCATCCCCATCCCCAGCAGCCTAGTTTCCAGCTCGTCAACAACAGGGGCCCTAACTGTAGGCTGCAGTGTATGAAGGCCAACTGATCAGACACAGTAAGTCCTTTGTTGAGCAAGGGCCAATCAAAATAGTTTATCCACAGTAAAGTTATATTCAGTGGCGATATGTACAAAAGTTTTAACTAAATGGAAAAACAGTGCACACTGTTTTTTGCCGAGCAGCAGCTGTGTGTCTCCACATTTGTACAGATGAGTAAACACTTTATCATCTCAGTTTGAAGGCAGCTGCATGGTGCGGAGGGTCTGCAAGCCCAATTAAATGATCTCTTTTGATCATGTGCATGCAGGCCGTGTATCTGCATTGTGAAAAGTTTGATTGGATAAATTGCACCAAATGAAGCGTATGAACAATATGCACCACTTAGTACACTATAGGTTATCAAGGGAGTTCTGTTCTTTCTAAATAATAACCTCTATGGTTAAATAACATGTGTATGCACTGTATGTAACATTTTTAATGCTCAATTTACCTGATGATATTGTAATGTAAAAATGGTGGTGTAGCTATAAAAATAAAACAAAATGATATAAATAATAAGTATGTGTATTGACTTTCCTATACACACCTTGAGCAATTAGTGTTGAACCAAATATAAAAAACACTGAACCATCATTATTCCACTGCAAAACACCATGCAATCTTAAGACAATATAGGGTTACGAAATTCTTCATAATGTGTAAATAACAGCGTATACTACAGTTAATGGACTAATTGATACACTGACAGGGAATCAGTTAATACAAAGCCAGTCTACTGCTGGCTGTAGCCTAGTTTTTAAGACAACCAACAGGAGTGTCGTCCATCCTCATCTAAATTCATATGAGAAGTGTATTTATTTGACTTTTAAATGTATAGTCTGCAACAAAAAGACAGTTTATAGAAAATAGCAAGGGAAAAACACATTGGAGGTTTTCTGTAGTCTTTAGATCTTATCAATTGTCTAAAACCCAACGACATAAATTATACCACAATTTCAAACAGATTAATTTAGCCATGTATAACCAATCTAAAATTAGCACCAACAAACAGCACCTTAGTGTTTTTTAGACCAGTCATGGCTCGTGGGTGGAAATTATGGAAATCCCATAGACCGAATGGGAATTACCGAAGGTTTCTGAATGGATTCCCGCGTTCCCGTCTCCCTGGATACCGTGAGTCATCATTTACATGATGTCATCAGGGTTTGTGTAACACGTGGAAACGCCAAAAGCGCGCGGTTTTGTAGGGGCGTGACCAAAAAACTATTGAAAGGTAGAGACGAGGGGGCTATAACTATCCGTGGGAACCAGAAAATACCCACAGTTGTAAATTAAGATAAAGCCCTTTATTGCCACAAGATCAAAAGTTTAACGAAATTACAATGTAGGTAAACACTCTTTATGGGGTTTTATTATGAGGTGAGTTATGTCTCAATCTCACTACTGAATATAGTTCAGGACTTCCCACGGTCTTCAGGAACTTTAATAGGATGTAGGCAGTGTTGGGGAATAACTAGTTCCATGCGATTATTCTAGGTAATAAATGAGTCCGTTAAAGTAACAGAAAAATGTGATTAAATTACAGTAACTTATCAAAATGCTGGTGAGCAGAACAGTTCTACAAATTAATTGCAGCCTACACAATTATAAATAGGAGACAGAGGAATCAAGGCAAAACTGTACCATTTATTGAGGGACTGTGGCAGTGGCTCCTGTTCAGCCTATACTGCAGGAGTGCCCTCTTGTGGAGAAAAATAATACAGTTTATTGGATTCTCAGGAAATAAATACATATAAACTGTTCTTTTGTAATCAACCGGTATCTTTAATTAAGAAACCATTTCACATTGTATCAAACAAAAGAAAAATAATGGAAAACTTCATAGACAAAATTCAGTCTTGTGGTCATAACACATTTTTTTTCTAAATGAATGCCATAGTTTTGCATCTTTAATGTGTGGGTGTGTTTTTTAAACAAACAACCAACCATTGACAGATGGAAACCTTCAGTGTGAAGAAAGAAAAGTAGCACGTTGAAAAACAGGTTGGTTACAGACAATCAAAAGCAGGGACTCTTAGAAATTGTCCCACTCCTCACTTTAAAGAAAAGAAGAAGCTGAAAACGAGGAAATACTATGTCAAACTACACAGTACATTCATTGACAAAAACTGGTGAGCTGGAATGCCGGGTGGCACCACTTTTTCCATACTTACAATGTGGACTACACACCCATTCAATGCATGTGAAAATTACAATAACACATAAACGGGGAGGGACACTAAAATGCTTGATTGTTTTAAAAAACTCAACAAAAAAACAGCCACAAGGCCGTGTTGAAATCCATCATTTTGAAACGGCCAACCGTTTCTCATCAGCTCCCTTTGAACCTGACAGACGTTCCTCTACTTCCTGTCGTTAGATCTGGAGCGGCTGCAGGGGAAGGAAAAATAATAACGTTATAGTAACCAAGAATTAAGCTGACCTTAACTTTAAGCAGTACCGCAATCAAACAACAAGAAAATAAGACAAGTGATTTAGAATGGCAAGGCATGTTATGAGGCTCCACATTAAGCCGTCAAATATCTGTTAACCGATGGAATGTTAAAATTCCTCAAAAGAAAGCAGTACCTTCTCGAGCGTGAGAAAGACCTTGAAGGTTTGTGGTTCCTTTCCCGGGAGAGGGACCTCTCCCTTCTCCTGTCTCTGGAGAAAGACCTGCAAGAACCAAACCACCCCGCTAAGTTAACATTTTTCATGTTTTACAAGAACTAAATCATGTATAATGTTAGGGGCATGAATACAAGATGGGTTGCAATTTGGATCAATAAATCCCTGTATGCATATCAAATCAAAATTGTGAGCTACCCTTTTAATTTAAGATCACCATTTTTTCCCTGTTAGTATTAAGATAGTGAATTAATTAGAAGCTACCACTGAAAACTGCACAGTTCTGACTTCTCAGACAACATACGATTACAGATGTAAACCAAATAAATATATCTACACCCAATTTGGATTCTATAAAATAACTACAAAACTTTTAATGTATAACAAAACATTTTGACCTGCTTCGACTGCGGCTGAAGCTCCTCCTGCGTGGGGATCTGCACAGGGAAAATACAAATATTTTAAAAACAAACAGACTATCTGCCAGACTATTCCAATCCTTTCTTTACATGGGGCTCCTTCAACACAGCCCTTCTTCTATCTCAGTAATTCAAAAATGGAAATAAAAGACTGGGGTGTTTTTCCAGGAACACAAATATCTCAATCAGAAAAATTAACTCACCGACAACGGACCAAGTGCATAAAGATGGCAGGTGCTTTGAAATAATATCTCACCTATTCCACAGTGCCACGCGCATCTTCAAATAAATGTTGTGGGTATTAAATATATTTTCAGAGTAAGATGTATTGTAAAACATTTTTCTCATGGTGTCTGAGACTTAACATTATAGCAAGATGGAAGTAAAATAACATTTGCTACATCAGCAGATTTCACGCTGCACTGTGGAAGGACCAAAGTGTAGGGATACTAAGACACACACAATGGCCACCATCTGTATGAAAATGGTCCACTGCACGTAAAGGAGAGCATTAGGAACTGGAAGCTAGTCACAAAAACAATATACTGGTCACTGGAAGTAAGTCTTGAGAAACAACCAGGTTAAGATCTGCTAAAACCAACCATACAGCACAAAACACTGTTTTAAACATTCATTGGGGGGTTGAGGAGAGTTTTGATTTGTGTGCCTGCATAATTCTGCTCAGAGCCCCAGACATACCACATGTTTGTCTAATATCGAAATCTCTGGAAATGTGAAATTTCCAGACGTAAGTTTGAAATAATAAAAAAAAGAACAACCTTTTGACACCAGCTCTTCACTTTCAAAACTGTAATCAGCAGTGTACTGAATGAAGCAGGAAAACTTACTAGTATTTTTGGTTTTCAACAAGCTAGATATGACGAAAGGGAGGCAGACTGCCGGCCGGGTAGGTAGGTAGAATAGGCTGAATAGGGCTGGCCAGATGCTGCAAGGTGATTAGGTGGCAGGCAGATGGGGGCTGGCTGTGGCTTTTTTCCTGCTTTAATTGGTTAGCCGTAGGCTGCTGTTGGTTGTAGACTTTTGGGTACGTAATACGCTGATTGGTCGGGAATGTGAGGTGGGCCGCTGCCGTTTGGATTAAGGTTGAAGGAGGAGGAGGTTGAGAACGGCATGCTGAGGAACCAATGGGTTGGTGCAACTTGACGGCTGGCCATGCCTGGGTCATGTGACAGCACCAGCCAAGCTGATTGGTGCACGATGGTCAGCAGTCACATGATGCTGAAAGAGGACTAGTTGATTGAGGATGGTGAGAGGAGGCATGGTGACGGCTCTGTAACGGGTTTCATTCTTATTAATATAGATGAAAAATAAAAAGCATCCTCAAACAAAAGGTAAAGAATGCATCACATTTGGCACTTTACCCACCCCCATATTTTAAACAGACTATAGTTTTCTGACATAGGAGTTGCTTGATTTCATTTCACAGACCAATTCGGCAATTTTTAAGCAGTTAAAATGCACTTACATTTTGAGAGTGCACACAATATTCTAAAAAAGAAGCAGAGAATAGAAGATTTGCAGGCCAGATTTTAAGATGCTTTTAGCAAATAAAGAGACTTCACTGAATAACCCTAGTATACAGTCCTATTCCCATGCCATTCTTCATTATTTGTTTATGAATGTCTATCTGTTTGTCTCCCTACATAACATGACCAATAATATAAATGAAGATGAAACTATCACAAATGTATAAATCAGCAGAAAAGATTACTACTAGAAATGCCCAGACTGGAAAACATCAGCAACTACCAGGAAATATACTGTGGGTAAGAGAGTGTACGTCACATAAATGTGGGCATTGTAAAATAACAACATTGGTCACCTTCTTCTGGCTGGTGGGCTACGACGCCTGTAATCGTCTCGGTCTCGAGGACGCCTGCTCCATGGTGGGGGAGCACCACGGGTGCGACTGCGCTTCTCACCATTGGACAACTCTACTCGCACCCGGCAACCACACAACGTCCTGTAAAATAAAAACAGTCATCAGTAATGATTGCAGCTACATCAAGCTGAACCTGTACCTCTAGGTTTGGCCACTGCATCTCTACAATTAGTTTAGATTGCTGCCTACCTTCCATCAAGCTCACGTACTGCATCAGTTGCATCTCTGGGATCTTCAAATTCTACGAAGGCAAAGCCCGGAGGGTTCCTGGCGACCCAAACACTGCGGAGAGGACCATAGTAGCCAAATGACCTCTCTAACTCTGTCTTGTTTCCATTGTTGCCCAAATTTCCAACATAGACTTTACAGTCAAGAGGACAGTCACGATGCATGACTGGATCTGAAAAAAGAAAACAAAGATGAGATTAATAATAATGCAACAGTTTAGACTTTAGGAAATTGTTTCTTTACAACAGAACCATTCAAAATGTATTATCTGTCTACATGATATAGCAATAGTTTGGAACCTGGACCGACAAAGACATCTATCACCCTGCATCAAAACAGCAATTGCAGGGGTGCAGCAATTATACCACTATACCAAGCACTTTAAGGGGAAAGCTTAAACATTCAGTCCAACCTAACCTTACTGTTTGATGGGAAAATAAACATAAAGGATAATGTTTCCCGTAATGCGCTTCACTTAATATGGTCTCTCGAGTTTAAAGTTAACCAACATATATAAAGTAAACGGGGTCCAACGATTCAGGTTATAGTAACTGATTTACTCAAACATGAAAAACGTGCTGAATGTTGACAAGATGTTCTACGTGCTTAAGTACTTGGAAACGGAAATAAGCTTGGCCTAAAATCCAACATTATGCTAACTTTAGCTTCACTACAAATAGTATTCAAGGTAGTTCAGCTCGTACTGATCCCTAAATAGGGAGAAGAAGCCTTTGTTCAGCTGAACGGCTTAACTCTATATAGTCAGCGATGTTCCGTTTTTAGAATGCGTTTATCATGAGAGGTTTTGACTATTTGAAGCTAATGCTAGATGGTGGCTAGTTAGCCATAGCTGAAATGGCTGTCTTACTGGGGCCCAATGCTAATGCTAAAGAACAGCAGTTTAGAATTGGAACAAAATATCAGGATAAATATAAGGCGACAGTGGGACAATGCAATGCAAATGGGTATAGTTTCAGATAAATTTAATTTAAAAAAAAGTATCGTTACAATGATACCTGTGTCGTTGCAATTCACAGTTCCGGTTATCCGCTCCTCGGGTTGGTTTGTTCGGTGGTCGGTGGAAAATGGCGTGAGAGAAAATACGTTTGTAAGTCCGGGGTGACCGGGAGGCAGGGTGGATTCATACTGACTGTATTATCACCTTTTCCGTATCTGTATTGATATTAACAGCATCTCAACGCATACATAATAAACCACATAACAAGGGATCCATTGAGATTTCTTTATTTATCATTTCAGAGACAGTTTAATGATGCGCTACCATATTTGGCCATTTAGTTGGGGGGCGCTGTTTCTACATTCTGGCTAGCGTTCTTTTTTTAGTTGCATCCAGTCCAGGTAAGCACCCAGCTCAATCTCATTAAAGACCATTATATATACCAAAAACATAGCCCCGCTTAAAAACTCATTTAACTCAAATTTGTTGGGTTGTTTTATTTGGGTGGGGGGTTACATTAAACTCATTTGTCTGATATTGTTTGACAAATCACAGCAGTCAGTTCTGCATGGTGGGTTCCTACTGTAAATTTGCACAAAATAAAACATAAAGGCTACATTTGCTTACATTATGCCATCACATATATGCATTCAATTGTTTTTGCAGTAAACGTTATTGTACTGATTATTATATCATATTTTTACGAGTATTCTTTGCTCTTTCTATAGGCCCTGTCGTAAAATTTGACTTGGCAGGTATTGAGAATAAAGGTATAGCATTTAAACGTGGCTCTGCATGCACCCAATATTTGCTCATCATGTGAAATTAAAGAGCCTCCTGATAAACAAACAATGTTTGGTTATGCAAATGTCCCTCTGTTTTCATCTACATGAATGAAGGCAGCTTATCAAAGTGAAAGTCAAGCCTATAATAATAATAATAATGATGGGGTTGTGAGCCATCACAGACTATAGTATAGGATTTCTTTTACGCTTCTCCTTAACATCCTATCGTAGCCAAATAAAGATAAACTTACTAAACGCAGAAGTGCAAACCCCTTTTGCGTACTTGTTATTTGGTTTCATGTCTACTTTTGTCTGGTTACTGCACCATGCAACTTTTACACACCACATTTTAGCCATGTACACTTGACATAACTGTTGTTGCTCACCTGGCTTGTTTTGAGTTTGGTTTGAGGTTGTTTACTTAAATTCATTCTGCTCCTCCTTTTATGTGGACTGGAGCCGTCACAACCATACGTTGGCACTTTTGCAAGTTTTAATAGATGCTATTTGTTCCCCCTAATGTTTGCATAGAGGCTTTTGTGGTTAAATGAGGGCAATTTGAAAATGATTATCCCACCTTACAGAAGCCATGTGTAAATCTAACTAAAACAATGGTATTCGTTATTTTACCCACGAATCAAACAATGTAATAATCGAGTAGCTGGTTTGCGGCCTATAGTGAGAAATAGCCATGCCCATGCCAGATGTGTCTTGGATATTATTATAACGAAGGTGCAAATGCTAAATTAAACGTATTGACTTTCACAGTCACAACGTGTCGTGACTTGAAGAGGGATAGTAATTTCTATTTTGCAACCACAAGCCAGTAAAAGCCAAGATCGCATGCGTAGTGATTGAAGATTCCAATGAGCTTAATGTTGCATTGAACATTACTGGGAATGTAGTGCTCCGACTCCGAGTCCCAGTCTCACACACACACCAGAAAAATCTAATTTAATAAACCAATAGTGGAGTGTACTCACTTGGGCCTGCTGTACTTAGTGTTACGTAGTTTTGACTTACCTTTACTATTATTTAGTTTATGCCACATTCTGCTTATTCGCAATGACAGTTCTGAAGGACATACTGTCGTTACATTTACTCTACATTTATCTAACAGCGTCAGTTAATATTAACAAATGAAGAAAAAATATTCGGAGAGATGGACTGTAAGAGCAACTCTTTGATATTGTGTTTGAAGCTATTGTTTTAAGTGAATGTTTACACTATTGCATTAGTTGCAATCACTTCATTCAAAATAGCTTTAAAAAATAGCTTTCGAAGTTTTGATTTTAAAACTTAGAGTACATTTTCCTGATTACACTTACATACTTGAGCTTGTGTATAATGTTTAATGCTTCACTTTTACTTGTAAAACAGTATTTTAACAGTTATTTCACTTCTTCCCCCGTTTGTCTTTGATGTCCAACTGCCCCTGAATGCAGCTGTATAAATACTACCTCAGTCACCGCCCACAAAGTAACTCAGCCAGGTGACAGCGGAGACAGCAGCCACTCTACGCAGCTCAAAACGCAACGTAAAGCTATCTGTCAGCGCCTGATCAAAGTGGTGGATTCACAGATATATCCTCTAGTATTGCTTTAACTTTTGAGTTTTACATTTACGTGATTTAAAAAGCCTCTCTCCCGCTCGCTGTTGCAGAGTAGTTAGCTAGCAGATTGACGTTAGCTCCTCTGACGTTACTACCGGAGAGACCCCAACGGTTGCTGTATCTCTGACCGACAAACAGCGTCAACATGTCGGACCCGGCCGGGGAGGTGAAGCTGGAGGTGAAACAGGCCAGCAAAGAGGTGAAAGAGAGCGAAAATGTAGCGGAGAAATATTCAGCTATGACCGTAAGCAAGAATAGCGAAATGAACATGGGAGACCTGTCGTCCGCCTTCAGTGCGGTGCCCACTCACAAACCTGTCAAAAAGGTAAGACATTCTGAAAGATGTATACACTGCTTTGAGCTTAGTCAAAAATAATGTGTTCACGTTGTCTGTGCTAATGATGTTATTGCATGCAGTCAGTTTTACCTCAATAAATTGGGATATCAAAAGGCCATATTATCGTTCCCACAGGTTACTCAGTTATATCCTCTATGCTTGGGTCACTGGCAAGGTTAATATAAATAACATATTTTGCAAAACATGTTTTAAGCAAAAATCTTCGCTAATACAGATTTACATTGTGTTACGATTACTACAATAACAATGTATTACATAATAACGTGCTGATACTGCAGCAACAGGAATATTAATATTGCATGTGGATTATGCATTTGTGCATACATTAAGCATTATTACATTTTTTCTTTTTCTTTTGTAAAAACATATTTATTTAGTACGGGCAGGAGACCACAAACAACAATTTAGGGGAGATGTCATTCTCCTCTCTAAAAAGAATATACTTATAAAATAGAATAATAAAATGACATTAATAACACTGATTAGACAAGAACAAAAAGAAATAATTAAAGAAAAGAAGAGAACAGCAATAGGATCGCTTCTTTTTAAAAAAATTTTTACACCAGACTGTGAAGTAGTAACACTTGGCAGATTAGATGTTCTTACAGTTACTACAATAAGGCCTTGCTAATAAAAAGTTCCATCATTCAGGACTCTATAATGCTTCTTATAAGGAAAGCCAAATTCTCTTTTTGATCCTTACTGTTTGTTCCAGTTATAAAATCAGCCTCACGAAATGCTTCATTTTCTTGCCACATCCAACTCCAGGAAACAACTCAGTGATTTGCTCCATGTCACACTCACAAAAGACGGATGTTAGCTGATGCTCTGAGGGAACAAGGAAGAGTTGCATTGTGAATTTCTCGTACTTTGCAGTGGTACATATTTGCACACGTCATTTAGGTCGGAGTGGACAAATTATAAACAGTTTTTAAACATTGTGCAAGCACATTGACTGTGACCAGGAATCTGTCAGATGGGGGATTGATTAGTCAGCCTGGCAGCTTCACAAAGGACTTGTTTCACATCCTCATTCTCTCTCTGGGAGGATCTTAATATTACAGCAAATATAGAAAGATTTTGCTGCTACACCTTTTTTAAGTTTTATGTAAATTTAGATAGTATTTTTGTTTCTAGCTTTCATCTCTAATGTAAGGTCAAAGGTCGCCCTGGCCAATTTAAGCTAAGGAAAAGAGAGAAGGACTGTTTGCTTTGTCCATGTTGTTTATGCCCTCAGTGACCCAGGGTCAAAGCCCAGTGGAAGCCATTTCTATTCACAGAGCATGTGTTAAACAGTATGGTACAGGGGTTTAGTTTCATGTTTATGTTCTCTAGTTAATATTTAGCTATTGATGGTTGCAAGTTAAGTTGCAAGCTTACAAATGATTATCCTGATCATGACTTTGAAGATTAGTTGACTCCAACTTTCTCTTTCAGCCAGGTGAAACAGAAGCACATGCAGCTTAAACATTATTGATAAGATGCTTTTGATTATGTAAGAGACCATAAACAAAATAAATACATAAAACATCTGGTGAAAAAATCTGTAAAACAAATAACAACAGAATGCAATCAAGTGTCAGCATTACATAAAATCTTAGCTTCATCCACCCAACTCAACATCACCACCATCACTTGGAATAAGGCTGAGAGTGTATAGGAAGCATTTTGTTTTGCAGGGAAAACATCCAATAAGGGCTTTTTTAATAATCAGATAGCAGGGAACCAATATTAGTCTTTCAGTATCAGTCAGGCTGCAACCTCTGTCCAGGGGGAAATATGTGTGGTCTTGTCACCCCAATCTCAACAAAACAGCTTCACATTGTTCTCTGTTGCCACGTCTCTGGTATGTGGAAGCCTTTCAGTTCCAGTCCTAACTTAGAAACTAGACACTGACCTTATCAGGATGAGGAACCTGACTCTCATTCAATGAGGCTGGGATACGCTGTAGTATGTGGGCTCATTTATTAACATGCTCTGATTCTTTATACAGCCCTGGACAAAATTAAGAGACCACTTCAGCATTATCATTTTCTCTTGTTTTATTATTTATAGACATGTCTTTGAGTTAAATGATTTATTTAAATTGTTATTGTATTCTATAAACTACTTACAATTTTTCTCTATGTTGGAATTCACAGATTGAGATTTAAGAAAAATGTGGAGTGGTCTCTTCATTTTTTCCGGAGCTGTATGTCCAAGTCTTTTTTTGGTTATGTTATTACTGAGACTAAAATGAGTTAACAACCTCACCTGGCACGGAGAAAAAAGAAAAGTTATTTCAGAAACTGCTGAGGTGTCTGCCTGTCCATTCTCTACAGTAAGACTCACGCTAACGTTCCAGCACCTGGAGATTTCTCACTATATCGTGTGGCTTCAACGCATGCAGAATCCCTGTCAACAAGACAAATCTGGTTACCGCTGTGAAAAATATAAGCTGACAAGGCATAAAGCTATGTTCACAAAACAAAAACCAGTTCCTTCTTTTAAATACGCACACACAAACTTGCTTTTCCTTAGCCTTTTTTTTTTTTTCATTAGCTGCTTTTTATATAAAAAAAGAGACATCCAGCTGAAATCAAGTAACGCCAGTCGAGTAATTGTGGTAATAAATCGACAATTACAATTCAGATTAGACTGCCAATCACTTTCAAACCAAACCATTTTAATTAATAGAATTTTTTATTTTCAGTGGAATTATTGTAAAGTGTATTTTGCAAACCTCATCTCTTACAAACATGACCTCAAGCAACATGAAAAAGTAAAATAAATCCCCTCCAAATTTTACTCAAATGTTTGTGCAGTGATTTGAACTCTACTCCACAGCTGAACCATAGTATACCCCTCTTTAGACATATATTTGAAAATAATTTACATTTTTTAGATAAGAATTATGTTTCTTTTTAAACTGCCATTCATTGCATTGATTTTGTTGTCTGTGGTTGTGTTTTGATGTTCTGTCTTTCCATTGTGATGCTGTTAGTATTTAGAAACATAGTTACTGCTCATCCTGACCAGGCCTCTGGCAGTAGAAAGCTTTTATATTGTTTTTAGCGCTGTGTCATGCCTATATTTATAATATATTCAGTCATGCATTTACAGCGTGTCAAATTACTTTCTTTTTATATATCAGCAAATCCAGTTTGTGGAGGACAAGCAGGAGTTCAGCAGGTTCCCCACCAAGGCAGGCCGGCGCTCCCTGTCCCGCTCCATCTCTCAGTCGTCCACAGACAGCTACAGCTCCGGTAAGAAGGAGAAAGAAAACCAGTGTTTTCATAACCAAAAAACAACCCGTGTCTTATTAAAAATGATAACTCGATGGTGGTAAAATAAAAAGAGATGATGTGGATATAGAGCTGTAATTTCTCAAACCAGCTTTTCCTTTGTTGGTTTAATTGTGTTTGGTTGTTTAAAAACCTCCTGTTGTTCCAGCTGCATCCTATACGGATAGCTCTGATGATGAGTCGTCACCACGGGACAAAACTCAGGTCAACTCCAAGGGCAGCAGCGACTTCTGTGTGAAGAACATCAAACAGGCTGAGTTTGGAAGACGAGAGATTGAGATTGCAGAACAAGGTAAGACACAACTGATCGGAGTGTTTTCACTTAATGTAATTACAGAAATAAAACCTACAAATGTGACGAAATATAAAAAAATGCAAATCAATTAAGGTAATGTTGGAAGTGAGAAAGAAAAAGTGGTCTTTTATCCAGCTATATTTTCTTAGATAAACTCTGGGTACAGAGTTTGAGTTTTGTCTGCATTGTCTGCTGTGTTTCCCACTCATCCCTTTTTCTTTTTTTTATGTTGGCTCTTTTTCAGATATGACGGCGCTTATCTCTCTCAGGAAGAGAGCACAGAGTGAGAAACCATTGGCAGGTGCCAAAATCGTGGGCTGCACTCACATCACTGCCCAGACTGCAGTAAGACTCTCTCTGACTTTCAGCTTCAAAGCAAAGGCTGCCGTGTGATAGTGCTTCTTAATCAGGAGAGAGTTTTAGGTCCATTTTATTCACATTTTCTGCAGTACTTACTGTCAATAAAACTTGACTGATAAGAGTGCTGTGGAATGTGTTTCCATAAAATACACTATTGACTGTGTTTCACCAAGAATATCATCAGCCATCAACAACCCTTTGATCCTAATAAATGATGTAACCGGGCGATCTATCATAATCCAGGCCTGATTCATAGCAACGTTCAATGCTATTGAATAATACACATACAAATATTGATTTGCACTCTGTTTGACTATTATTTGACCATTTGCTTATAATTCCCTCTGTGTTTAAGGTGCTGATCGAGACTCTGGTGGCTCTGGGGGCTCAGTGCCGCTGGACTGCATGTAACATTTACTCGACACAAAACGAAGTGGCTGCTGCTCTGTCAGAGACCGGTAAGCAGGAGACAGGCTGGCGAACAGCGCTTAGTTTTGGAGCTCAAACACCAGGGAGGGAGGACGATTGTGATTTTAAATAGAGGCAACATCTCAACAGGTCCCTAACTACTTTAAAAAAAATGAAAGGAGTCTCTAAAAAGAGCTTGAATTAGTTATTTTGATATTGTTTTACTTAACGGTAGAAAATAAGGCTATGTTTTGCTGTCTGCATGTTCGTCCCGTAGGCTGCATGTCTTGAAAAAGTGAAAGATTAAATAACTTTGATCCGTGTCTCAAACTATGACGTGTTTGGTCCTTGAAATTCTGCAAATTCCTAATCAAAAATCCTTTTTAAAAGTCCTTGAATTAGATTTTTTCAAAGAGCCTTGCCCACACCGACTACTTTTTAAATAAAGAACAATAAAATGTTTTTAACAGACCCTCTGATCAGCATAAGGTCCCGTGGTGTGCGCTGCCGTGTGAGCGTCTGATGTCTTTTAGAACCGAGGATACTGATCGGAAATGTTTAATCTGCTCTTGGAAAAACTTCCCTGCAGAGATAATGGGAATGCTTACGATTTGCCATTTAGTGAAAGAGCAGCAATACTTCAGGCTTTTATCTGTGGTTGCTATGTGATAGTTTAAGCATTTACTAAATGTCCAAACTAGAGCTTTCATGATCTGCCAAGCTGAGTCAGGGACAAAAGATTCAGGAGCAGCTCTGTGAGGATCATGCTGTTTCTGGGGGAGCTGCATTTCTGTCTACTGTAATTGCTTTGCACATTCTCCGACTCTCTTACACTTGATGACACTAAATGATATATCTATCTTTTCAAGTGCTTAGCATTTTTAACCTGATGATCTGTTTTACTAAGTAATTGACTGTGTTGACTGTCAGAGTGCTTATAACATTGCTCTTGATTCACTATCATATGTCCAGATTTAGAAACTATTGAGCAAATAGATTGCGGCTTGTTGACAAATACTGTTTGTTTATGTAAATTGTGTTTCAGGTGTGGCTGTGTTTGCCTGGAAAGGGGAGTCCGAGGATGATTTCTGGTGGTGCATTGACCGCTGTGTCAACAATGAGGGATGGCAGGCTAACATGGTGCGTGGAAGAGTTGGTTTTCCTACCTTTAATGAGGAGACAATACACTGTGAAATGTAAATGCTTAGACAAACAAATGAGAGACATTAAATAAATTACAGAGAACCAACTATTCTTTTGAAGTTATTACGATAAATAACTATTTTTATGAAAATATTTGTCTCACAATGAATTTACGGTGTCTTGTCTGTTAGATCCTCGATGATGGAGGAGACTTGACACACTGGATGTACAAGAAATACCCCAACGTATTCAAGAAGATCAGGGGCATTGTAGAGGAGAGTGTCACTGGGGTTCACAGGTGATTTACTGCTTAATAGACTCGCTATAAAATATTAAATTACGCAGCCACTGCAATACGCACCAACCTCCCTCTTCTCCTCTCCAGGTTGTATCAGCTGTCTAAAGCTGGAAAGCTGTGTGTACCCGCTATGAATGTGAATGACTCTGTGACCAAGCAGAAGTTTGACAACCTGTACTGCTGCAGAGAGTCAATCCTGGACGGGTGAGGAAGCTACAATGCATTTGTGAAATGGGCTCTGTAAAATGTTTTTATCTAGTAGAAAGTAACTTGTATGGTTTGAAATAAAAAAATCTAACATAGGCCCTTCCAAAACTTAGGAGATAAAGGTTAAAAACAGACAATGAAAAACATTGGTTCAGCTAAATGGTGCCATCCGACAGCCGGTTCATAAAGATCTGTCTTGTTAAGCTCTTTCACTGCCAATCCCTAAGCAAAAGAACTCTGAGATCACAACTATTGCGCTTATACCGACATGTTAATAATCTCCAAAGCAGAATATACATAGTCTTGTATTCTTTAACAATGTCTGCTCATCTCCGTATCGGGTCAGTGCTTCCTACATTTACCGCTCATCATTTATTGCTGATCCTTCAGATTATTAATCTGCAAAGTACACTGAACATCTTGTACCAGGTGTTCCAATATGAAACTAAATGTAGAAAGTTCAAATGTGAACTTTGACTGTATATCTGTAGATAGATGACAGACGTACAGATACAGAGTGGCAGTTTCTCACCTCCACAGGAAAGTGCTAATTTTATGTTTCAAATGTCTCTAGCCTGAAGAGAACCACAGACGTCATGTTCGGAGGCAAACAGGTGGTCATATGTGGGTACGGTGAGGTGAGATACCTATTTAAACATTACACATGCCTCAATGATCTTAACGATGTAGCTGTGAAAACATTCATCACCATCACACAAACACGTGCTGTACTCGTAACACAGACAGCTGTCAGCACAATTCATCGGATGGTATTCACAGTATTTACTCCGACTGTAGAGTCCAGATGATGTTAGAGGTATAACATGCAACATTTCTGTAACACTATTCTAATAACGACTACGTCCATCCAAAAGCTGTCATAATCCACTGTCAAGCCAGATTGTAATGCCACATTTTTTAGGATGTTCTCTTTAATTATATTCTTTTAACCGGAGGAATGATTTTAGTCATCCGACATTTGGATTTAAAGTTTGAGGGCTTGTGTTTGAATACTGAAATGTTCAATGTTTTGTATTAAAGTTAGGGGAATTATTGGCATATGTATCTCTGCTGGTAATAAAGTACTTCTATTTCATTTTTGCAGGTTGGAAAAGGTTGCTGTGCCGCCCTGAAAGCTCTGGGAGCCGTCGTCAGCATCACAGAGATCGATCCCATCTGTGCCTTGCAGGCATGGTGAGGAAAACAACAAGTGGGATGATGATCCAAGATGTGTTGAATGTCAACAAAATGCAAAAAGGGCAGACAGCAGTATGGAGGAACAAGCATAGCAAGCTAACTGTGTTCTGTTCATTATATAACAGGCATATTGTAAAATAATGAATAATTCATTTGAAATTGAAACACTACATTGAGCCAACATGGACTCCAGCTCTTCAGCTGAAATGTGATGCTGTCAATAAGTAATGGAGAGTTTTTCTCCCTGAGTCTGAATGCTGAACCTCCTCTTTATTCGACAGCATGGACGGATTCAGGGTGGTGAAGCTGAATGAGGTCATTCGTCAGGTTGATGTCATCATCACATGCACTGGTAACTCCTATTTAACCAATGCAGATTTACTCATTGGGATGCACTGACATGGGATTACATTTTTCATAGCTTTTTAATCTATAAATGCCTTTTAGTTGATGATTCTGCAGTGTTCCATAAGCTGCTTTCTCCCTGCAGATGCTAATGTGATATGTTGATTTTGGATGTTTAGCTTCTATTGGAAATACTCTTACAGTTAATTGTTGTCGGGACAGAAACCAGATTTAGGTCTCTGTGTGTCAGACGATGCACATTGATTGAAGGTTAATTGTGTCTTTCTGTAGGGAATAAGAATGTGGTGACCAGAGACCAGCTGGACCGAATGAAAAACGGCTCCATTGTCTGCAACATGGGCCACTCCAACACTGAGATTGATGTGGTAAGCTACTTTCTAAAAACAGAAGAATTCAAAGTTCAAGTCTATCCTCCAGACTGGGTCAATGCATAATCAAACGATGTGGATCAACCTGAAGTGGCTTTAAGATGCCGGTCACTGATCTCCTCTCCTCTTGCAGGCGAGTCTCCGGACCCCCGAGCTGACCTGGGAAAGGGTGCGCTCTCAGGTGGATCATGTCATTTGGCCTGATGGCAAGAGGGTCATCCTTCTGGCTGAGGTAATGGGTTTGCCCATACATACACATCTCAGGCATGTGATGAATGTCATTACTGTTTTTTACTCGCATACTCTACTGATAAAAAACAAATACTGTTATCATCCTGTCCGTCTGGAATGCTACGATTAAGAGGTTGTGTCTTTAAGCCTTCTTTCTGAATAGCTTGGTCTGCTCTTATTGGTGCGTGTTTCTTTACAACCTTCACAACCTCATGAAAGTCCTGATGGCACGTTTAAAGGCACAGTTTTTGTGTAAAGACTGTGTGTATTTCTCTGTGGGCGAGCATTTCAATACATTCACAGTCTTTATATTAAACACATGCAAATCTTACTTTTTATTATATGGGACTTTCTTTTTATCAGTGTTGGCTTCATTAGTTTGTTTGTTGACCTGCTGATTCAGATCTGCTGTTTATTATTAATGATTTTAATCAGTGTAATGGTACTGAGAAATAACATTATTATGTTGAATCAGTGGTATTAATGCATGACTGATTTTTAAAGTGTTGTTTCTGCAACAGGGACGTCTCCTTAACCTCAGCTGCTCCACTGTCCCTACCTTTGTCTTGTCCATCACAGCTACCACTCAGGTGATGTTGATACTACCAGATAAATAAGCTATACAGCTGATACAGACACAGTGGTTGTTCAATTAACAATGTGCATCCATTTTCAAATGTATTATTCATCCATGTTTGTGTTCAGGCCCTGGCCCTTATAGAGTTGTACAACGCTCCTGAGGGACGATACAAGCAGGATGTTTACTTGCTCCCCAAGAAGATGGGTAAGGATAAATTAAAACTTAACCTTGACGTGCAGTTTTTAAAGTATTCAAAGGTTACATTTCACTTTAATCATGGCTTGGCTGAAGCATGTTTGTTTTTTAATCCGCCTTGCATTTTTGAGATTACATCATGTGTACGTGTTTGTATCCCTCTTCAGTACTAAGCCGTACCTGTGCGTTTCAGATGAATATGTGGCCAGTCTGCATCTGACCACATTTGATGCCCACCTGACGGAGCTGTCTGATGATCAGGCAAAATACCTGGGCCTGAACAAGAACGGCCCTTTCAAACCTAACTACTACAGGTACAATTCTGCAAAATGATGCAACTATGTAAAAAGTTGAAGGTAACATTTCGGCAAAAAAGCCATTTTTATCTAAACTTGTTCTTTGTGTTCACAGGTATTAGTCTGCATGGGGGCCATGCTTCAGCTCACTCAAATGTAAACGCTACCAAACATGACTTTCCCTAAGGCAAGAAAAAGATTTATGTATATTGTATTTTATACTCTTCACAGGACGCACAGGTTATATTAAGTTGTATTTTACTGACCGCAGCAGGTTTTGCTTCACTTGCTGCGTCTTACAGACCTACACGTGGCACTTATATCTGCCGTATAGTGGGATTTTTATTTTCAGGTGCATCTGTTTCCAAACCTGCTGACTCCTGGTTACTATATAGTTCTGTCTTGGATATTAAATGTATGAATATAGTGTGCCAAATGACGGGTTACAGTTGTTGTTAAATGTCAATGGTTAGTTGTGGAATCATTTAAACCTGCAGTACGCGATACTTTTAAAATGTGAGTTTCTCAAGTTAAAACTCCCTGGGCTTTTTAGATGCTTTTAACTCCATGTTTTGGCTCTCTAAACAACATCTAATATGAAGCTGGTGGCAGTAATTTCCAGAAAACATAAATCGTAGACAAGCCTTGCTTGATATAGAGACCAGAGAGCCATTGTAAACTCCTGGCTGAGAAAGAAAGTCTTTATCCAAATTTTTCTAAGGTGAAATAAAACACCTTTTATTGCCAGGGGGCGAGGAATTGAACTAGGAGTGGCTGTTTGTCTGCTAGATGTTTAAGTAAGCAATTACTTGCAGACAAATTAGCCATTTTAACTAGATAATTCTAACTGATTTGTAAAACACGTCTGTGTTTCTGCCTCCTATGGTCAAATATCGCTTACTGCAGCTTTAACATTTTCTGTCTTGCTTACTTCACACATTCCATCCAAAATTACAGAAGAAATGTCCTTTTTCTCTCTCTGTATTATCGTCTGGCTAACTATCAGCACACCTGGCCTAAAAAAGTTACTTCAAACTTTCATTCTTATTGCAAACGAAAAAAAGCTAAGCATTTACTTTTGGGGAAAAAGACATGTCCATTTATGAGGTTTTGGTGTCTGGTAAGAATAGTATCTGTACCTCAGGGCATTCAAATATCTCAAATGGTTTGTAAAAGTGTTTTTATCAGCACTGTCTGACCTTGGGTTCAGATCTAGTGCAGTGTCACTATCAGACATTATTTACAGAACAACTGTAGAACAGGTTTAGATATTTTTGTACTCTATGATCTATGTCACCTGTCCAGAGTTAAATGACTATTGCAGAAATGTATATTCTGAATGAAGCGAACACAACACAACCTGATGTTGAACTGTGTTACATGCAGTGTGTTTAATCTGCATATGCAACAACTCTCTCTGAAGTGTAACATTGAGTTTATTGTTAGATCTGTCACAGGACTCGGCTCTTACCAGTCTGTTGAATCCACAAATGCTCAGACATGGATAAGCTTTGTTGTCAGCACATTTACCTAGACACAAGTTAGCTCTACCTTCTCTGTTATCTTGCTATATTGCACCATTATTATATCTATTATTAAAACACAATATGATGTTTCTGCCGCTTTTTATCATTCATAAAGCTTAGGCACAGTTTTGTGAGGCTTGTTAAATGCATACACTTATTACCCCACCTTGTTGATTTTCACTTTAAATACTTTGAATATTGGACCACTCAGTTGAGTGGCTCTTTTTTAATTCAAACTATATAGTGTGCAGGTAGTAGTTGAGTCTCTTGGACACATTTTAACATGCTGTATATGATGCTGGTGGTCTGTGGGCCTGCCGAGGCTTCGGCACCTTGTTACCTTGCTATGGTGTTGTTCAAATGTATTTACTTAGTATGCTGTATCACCCTTTTTTTAAACTTCAGACTCCAGCCAAAGTTCAGGTTATTTCTGCATTGAATTTTATTTTTGTATGAGTGTTGTTGTCACTTACTCCTGCTTTAAAGGAAAACAGAATGACTCTTTGTAAATCAATTACTCAGCCTGTGTTACCTTCATTTCTTGGGTTTTTCTTGCATATCTCCACAGTAACCTAGAATCAAAAGACAAAACAAAGCTCTTTGAATAGATGGGTCTTGCTTAACAACACCAAAAATATTGTTTTGCATTCATTTTTAGAAGCTTACTGTTAAATATTTAATGCAAGAAAAAAAATGTGTATAGGCTGAGTTATTGACATAAGGGATTTTCCTTGAATGGTTTAGTATCTCAAAGGATGCTTTTATGAAATGCTTTTAATCTTTGCACTAGCAGCTTTAAAGCATCGGAGCCGAGGACACTCAGTGAGGACATTGTCAGCAAGACGAGCGCTGCCTGTAACCATGGTTACTGGTCATTTGACAGTGCCTTGTGACTCACTTAGTAATTTATATTCAGACATGTACGACTGTGTTTTTCTCCCAGTATAGAAATGTGCCCAGTATTTGTTTTTCATCAATATACAGTGATAGCTATGCAGCAAAATATACTCGTTTTCTTCTCTCAAAGTATTTTACTCAAGACGACAACTCATTTTACACATTAAAGGGCAACATTTTACACTCTGTTGTATTTTGATGTATATTACTTATCTTTTAACAATCAGGCAAAACATATTTGTTGGTCTTCTGAAAATAGCACTTAAAAATGAATTTTTTAATGTATTCCTTTTGTTTAGTTAATAACAATCATTTTAACCTAGTTGTATCTCTTTAAGAGACAAATGAATGTGTTATTACTATAGCAAACAGCTTGACTCAAAGTCAAAGTAAAAAAAATGTGTACAACTGTGATTTGACAAGAACCTCATTCCGGCAGTATGCAACATATTACATTTCTGTGCACAGTTCCCTTTAATAAACTACTGTTAAATTTGAAAATGTCTCCGCCGCATGATTTCACAGACACAGTCCGGCCTTACCTCTCTAGCAAATGCCTTGCCTTTAACTTACATGTCAAACTCGTAAGTAACTAAGTACAGTCATCGCTCGATAACCGACCAGGGCCTTCGACGCCCAGAAGTCCCCATAAATTTAGTCTTTTTAGGTGTTTACATATAATAGGAAATTCCCTCTGTTTTTATTTTAACCTCATTGTACAGGTAAACATACTAAATTGAATCTAGTACAGCTTAAACAACAACACATATATGTGAGTCTATAAATCTATGTAAACATATGTATTGTATCACACTTAATCATAAAACGTACACTTTCAATGTAATGTTAATATAAATAACACAACAATACAACACATTTCCAAACAGTAAGACATAAGTGCAACGGTGCACTCAAATGTTGGAATGGATTAAATGCAACAGGTTGGAGAACCTTACAAAAAACGACAAATGTATGAAAAAATAAAATCACAATAATTAAATAACACATAAAAAATATGACATAGATCATATCTATGTCATATCCCCTCCTTTGAATAAGTAGTTACGTCAAAGAGTGTATAGCTCAAATTCGGTTTAAATGAAATATGACACAACAGAATATACAGTCTAACTCTCGTAGATCGAGTTATCTCGCGAGAAGACACTGCGCCCACAAAAATAATGGACGTCGGTGGGAACAGTGGTGGGCTTCCTGTAAACAATAAACAGAGAGCTATGTTACCTAATAAAAGCAGGGGCGAGTTTACCCGAAACCCAAGAAAAGATTCAGAGGTACGTAAAAAGAAGTTTGTTATTCATTTACAGCCAACTGATCATATGAGCCGGGGCCTTTTCTGCTGCTGCTTCTGTACCACATAACGTTAGCTGAGTTAGCTCTGTTAGGCTAGCTTTACTGTTTGTTCTGACACGGAGACACAAACTAACAGCAGCATCTGAGGCTCTTAACATCTTATGTTATAATGTGCCTATGTGTGTACAATGTTCCCTTTCTAGCTTAACGTATGCAATGTTGCATAGTAGTGTAGCTTAGCAAGGGCTAGCTAGCTGATATTAGCTAGTACCAGGCCAGACTGAGCTGTCTGTCAGCGGCGACCTGTTGAGGCTTATTCTGTCTGCGGCCTGTTGTGTTCATGTGGATTTAAAACCATGGAGCCGTCCTATAAACTTATACTTATAAAGAAAGCCGTGTTAGTCAGTGCTATCTTGCATGACAGTGGAAAAATGGCTGAATTCAACCTGCAAGGAAATCACTTCCATGTTTTATTGCGTTGACATGTCGTAATCTTTTGAATATTCAGGAAAGAGAAACAGGAGATGTTATCATTCCAGCTTAAACCATTATTAAGATCCTCCTTCTAGACATGTTTCAATGTACATTTTAAGTAATGATTTGTTTTAATATATATACGTATCAGCAACTATAATGAAAAGCTTAAAGAACGTGTTGTTTTGCACATTATAGCTTTGGACTATTCTTTCTAATACCTGGTTAACCTCTCATTATGTTGGATGATTTAGCCTACAATTGAACTTTATATTGTATGCTATACTATAATCATGTGTTGAGTTCTAAGGTCAGAGCTCGAAATTAAACCCAAGCCAAATGCTGGTTGAAGTGGCTGATTCTTAACTAAACAGCACAATGACAACGATAATGTATTTAGTGGTTGATAACAAAAAAAAGAAGATATATTCACTTGCCATTCAGGCAGTTAACAAAAAAATATCATGTGTTTTGTGCATAGGGGCTGTCAGAGTCTCCAGATCTGGAGTTTGAGTATGCCGATACAGACAAGTGGGCTGCTGAGCTGTCAGGTGAGTGGTCATCATGGACATTGAGATCACCAGACTTTGTTTTTTGCACTCATGCTCTTCATTCTTGCAGACATTTTTGTCTTATTTACATATTCTTTGTGAATGTTTCAGAGCTGTACAGTTACACCGAAGGACCAGAGTTTGCCCTCAATAGGCAGTGCTTTGAGTTCGAATTCAGAACACATGGTATGTAGTTTACCTTACAACAAATGATTGTATTAAATTCAAAACAAATCATATATTACACAAGATGAAAAAGGTATTTGCGTGACGTTTACTATCTACACTTCTTTTGCATCTTAGTTTCTGATAAGAAGTGGACAGAGCTTGATGCATCGCAGCAGAGAGCTCACGCCATGCGCCTGCTGGACGGTCTAGAGATGATCGCTCGGGAGAAGAGGCTGAAGGTTGCCAGAGCCATTCTTTACATGGCTCAGGGTCAGTCCACACATCCCTTAACACCTTCTTAGTATTAATTCATTTGGTATATTTATATAATTTCGATTTGATCAGGAAATGTATTTTTGTTTTTCTCAAAATATATGTATTTTTCCGTTCCATTTTATTCCCTCTAGGAACCTTTGCTGAGTGCAGCTCTGAGGCTGAGGTGCAGCACTGGATGAGATACAACATCTTTCTGCTGCTGGATGTGGGGACCTTCTCTGCTCTGGTGGAGCTGCTCAACATGGAGATTGAGTACGTAATCCATTGCGGAGGCTAATTTTCTTTTGCCTTTTTTTTAATCTACAAGGAAACATCTTCTTGCTTAAAAAGTGTAAATAATCTTGTGTTGGCTTTGTAAGGCTGGACGTTACTAGATGTTCTGTTGTAAAATGATCTGTCTGGTGAAGAGTTTAAAACGTTTATATTCTCCCTTTCAGTAACAGCGCTGCCTGTAGTAATGCTGTCAGGAAACCAGCCATCTCCCTTGCTGACAGCACAGATCTCAGAGTGCTGCTCAACATAATGTACCTGATGGTGGAAACCATACAACAGGATGACCCTGCCGACAAGCCTGAATGGAAGGTCATCCGGGAAACCTTCAGAGCGGAACTAGGTGAGTTTTATCATCGGAAAACCTACAGTCTTGTCACCGATTTCAAACAAAATTTAGGAGGTGATCTATTTTAACTCCAAGTCTCTAATCTAGGAGCACCTCTTTTCAACAACGAGCCGATTTCCGTCATGCTCTTCGGTATGGTTACCAAGTTCTGCAGCGGTCATGCCCCTCACTTCCCGATGAAGAAGGTGTTGTTGCTGTTGTGGAAAAGCATCCTGGTGAGATACTTTTTATGCGTCCACTTGATCTAACCAAATATTACATCTAGTCAAGAAACATGTTAAAATCCTGTCTTCTGTTTCAGTTCACCCTCGGAGGGTTTGAGCAGCTCCAAAGCATAAAGGTTCAAAAGCGTGAGGAGCTGGGTCTTCCCCCTCTCCCGGAGAACAGCATCCGAGTGATTCGCAGTATGAGGGCCGCTTCTCCTCCTGCGTCTGCATCCGACCTCATAGAGCAGCAGCAGAAACGGGCGCGCCGCGAACACAAGGTAGACATTACTGCTGCTCTCAAAGCAGGTTAAAAGAAGGTACAAAATGAAACGTCGTTGCCTTGATTCTATAGATCAGGGGGTTTGGAAAATCTTCCACCAACGTAAAAAGTATATATTGGGAAAAGTTGTTGACAAAGTCACTATTGTTATCTGGCTACTATCACACTACTTTATACATACTACACTCATTTATTTTAAAATACTGCTACAGCCACTTATTGTTATCCAACCGGATGTGTACTTAATAAATTGTATTTTGTGTGTATTTATCTTATTTAATATTGAGCTATTTCTGCCTCTATACTACTGCTTCAACAATGTAAGTCAGCGCTAACAAGGGATTCTGATTCCCTTGTTTACACAGTCGTTGATCAAACAGGACAACCTTGACGCATTCAACGAAAAGGATCCTTACAAAGCAGACGACTCACGTGAGGATGAGGACGACAACGATGACAATGATAACTCTATAGAGCCGGAGACTTTCCCTCTAGAGAGGGACGAGGTGATGCCTCCGCCTATTCCTCACCCTCCATCAGAGAGGGTGTCCTTCCCCAAAGGTCTGCCGTGGGCTCCTAAAGTCAGGTACTTGGTGATCCCTACCTTAATAAGAAAATATATTAAAAATAATAGATTGAAGTTCTGTTTTGTTTTGACATTATTGTTTTTGCTCCTGCAGGGAAAAGGACATTGAAAATTTCCTAGAATCAAGTCGAAGTAAATTCATTGGTTACACACTTGGAAAGTAAGTTTTCTCCTCATTTGCTTCGAAGTTCAAGTAACTTGAGTCTAATATTTTACACTGTGACTGTATGGTGTGTGCTAACGGGTTTCTTGTGCACGTCTCGCAGTGATACAGATACAGTTGTTGGCTTGCCCCGGCCAATTCATGAGAGCATAAAGACGTTAAAGCAGGTATTGAATTTGACATTTCACAAAATCTGTTTACATCTAGAGAGTATTCTAAATAGCAATAGTGCTGATAGATTCTCACGTCAAGTCTTCATCTTTTTTCAGCACAAGTACGTCTCTATTGCCGAGATACAGATTGCAAAGGAGGAGGAGTTTCAGAAAACCCCTCTGTCCGGGGTAAGTGGAATCAGAAGCGTTTATAATTAACGTTTCACCTTGCACTTTAAGAAATGGCAAATCTGCAAGCGGTCTCAAAGTGTCACGCTCAAGTACATTTGTTTGTTTTATTTCTATTCTCATCAGGGTGAAGAAGATGTGGAATTGTCCTCAATTGAGCTGCTCTATCAAGGAATTCTGCCCAGTCTGCCTCAATACATGGTTAGTGGGGTCCGGTGTACACTGTTGTAACACTCCCGTGAAGAAAAGGTTATAGAATATTTCAGTGGGTTTCAGTTCCTTTCAAATAACAGTAAATAATGTTAGCCTTAACTCCCTTTTGTGTAAACAATATTTTGTTACCTTTATTTAGTTGTCACTAATATAAATGTTTTGCATATTGTCCTTCAGACACTGTGAAGTTGACCATAAATGCAAAATGTTTGTAGGTCTTAGACAGTGATGGGCAACTTACTTCCAAAATGTAATACAGTACATATTACTTATTACTGTGTTTTTAAAGTAATAAGTAACATTACATTATTACTGTCTCTGAAATGTAATGCGTTACACCACTTTTGCGTGACTTTGAGTTACTTTCACCATAAATAACCACACAAGTATGGCTTTAAATGCTAAAATGTAGTTTATTGCAGCTCATTAATTAAAGCTATCTATGGCAGTATGCTGAAATTAAACGTATGCTCCGTTTAAGTGGGCTGAATAATATTTGATACTGGTAACATTACGTCGCTGTGTGTTATTAATAACATGTTAGTAGAACCTCTGCACGGCCCTGTAACCTGCTGTATATGATCGAGTCTCTATCGCAGCGTTAGCTCACCTTGTCATTGGTGTGTTAACGGGGATTTGCCTGACAAGCTTTCTAAAAGCCGGCGATTCCACAGAGGACAGAGGCTGCAGAACTTCAACACTCTGCCACGAGTCTCTCAACTTCTCGGGGTTCAAGCAGCATAGCAGACAGAGAGAGAAAGCTACCTTCTGTTGCTTTGGCCTGCGCTCACTCCTGTCTCTTTTCTTTTATCTGAGCCTGCAGCTCTGCATTGGGGGCCTGCAGCTCTCCATTGCTAGCAAGCAGCTCTCAATAGCGAATCTGTTTCTGCAGCCCTCTTAACAAATAGTAAACAGGCTTACTGAGTTACTATTCTACCAGCACAATTATTTGTCTGGTGTCGGAATGTCTCGCGATGTTTGTGAATTCTTAGAAACAAAACACCACATCATTTCAGGTTAAAATGTGTTGTAACTGCATTACTGAGAATTGTAACAGGTATTATATTACCCACATTTCAGAAGTAATGCGTTATATTAGTGCGTTACAGCGAAAAGTAATACATTACTGTAACTGTTACTTTTGTAACGCGTTACACCCAACTCTGGTCTTAGAGCATTAGATACATTACATCATTACTATTTTTATGGTATAAATCAACCATCCCTGGTATCTAATTCAGCCCCTCAGATGTCAGACTGTGACTGACTTCATGGTGTGTCTCTCTGAATGTCAGATCGCTCTGCTGAAGATCCTGCTCGCTGCAGCTCCGACTTCCAAAGCCAAGACGGACTCCATCAACATCCTGGCAGACGTGCTGCCGGAGGAGATGCCGTAAGTGATGCAGGGCCTCTGCCAGTCCCTATTCTAGTGGGACATTATTTTCCGGACAAAATAGTTTAGTAACACTTTTAAATTCGATGCGTGTCTAAAATGGAACATTGGTGTGTGATTAACTTCACATCGCAGGCATAAAAATAGAAGGTCATTTAGTCAAAACTCTGTACAGCAGGCTATAGTTCTCAACATTTTTAGATCTTTAGTTAAACTAAATCGGTGATTGTTGTGTAACGTCTGACTCTGCAGGACCACAGTGCTGCAGAGCATGAAACTCGGTGTTGATGTGAATCGACACAAAGAGATCATCGTGAAGGCCATCTCTGCCATCCTGCTGCTGCTCCTCAAACACTTCAAACTAAACCACATCTACCAGGTAAATACAGCACCAGTCACTGGAAATATTCACTAGTGCAAATAAATGACACGTGCTTACAAAAGTAATATAGTTATCTTACTTAAATATCTGCAATTAAATAACCTCTTTTATGAGAGCAACTTTATTTAACACCTCCGTTATAACTTCAGTTATGGTCATTATGTTACTGTAAGCACACGTGTTTGAGCTGCGTTAGATATTTGCCAAACATTTATCTCTTTCTTGTTTATTTGTCTTGATATAAGGAAGTTGCTTAATATGGTTGTAAACTGAACGTGTGTGTGTGTTATCTCACAGTTTGAGTACATGGCTCAACATCTCGTGTTTGCAAACTGCATCCCCCTCATTCTCAAGTTCTTCAACCAGAACATCATGTCGTACATCACGGCCAAAAACAGGTACTCTCAGGACAGTTCCTCTCATTTGCAAGTTCATTTTAATTGGTGTTATTTCACAGCTCTCGTTGTATTGTCCCTAAATAGCATTTCAGTACTCGACTTTCCTCATTGCGTGGTGAACGAGCTGCCGGAGTTAACCGCAGAGAGTTTGGTGAGTTTTCCGTTGCCTTCTGATTATACAGTGTTTTTTCTGTTCCACTGCTGATGTCACATCTAGCCCTGAAGTCATTTTGAATGTGGATACTTTGTGTTTTACAGGAAGCAGGAGACACCAATCAGTTCTGCTGGAGGAATCTGTTCTCCTGCATCAACCTACTGAGGATCCTCAACAAACTGACCAAGTGGAAGCACTCCAGAACAATGGTGGGAGCAATCCTCCTTGAATAACCTTGAAGAGGACGGGATGTATCGTCAGAAATATAACCATGTATAAACATAAATCTTTCCCCTCTCAGATGTTGGTGGTGTTTAAGTCCGCTCCCATCCTGAAGAGGGCGCTAAAGGTGAAGCAGGCCATGATGCAGCTTTACGTCCTCAAGCTTCTCAAAGTGCAGACCAAATACCTGGGCCGCCAGTGGAGGAAGAGCAACATGAAGACCATGTCGGCCATTTATCAGAAGGTCCGACATCGGCTCAACGACGACTGGGCTTACGGGAATGGTGAGTGGAATCACACACAGATAGCCAGTAGGAATGAATTCAATTCAGCATAAATACAGGTTTGTGCTAGGATATTAAAAAAAAGTGCAGATGTTCAAGTTGTGAAGTGTATTTGGTCTTTATTACAGCTGACACAATTAGTAGGTTAGTTGATTACTCGATACACTGATAATGAAATAATGATTTAAAGGTTTTGTGTTAAGAGAATAATGGTTTTATTAAACACATTGTTCACCCACAAATGTTATCTTTATCAAGTTCTTTAATCCACTTTCTTGGCACATTCAAATTTGTAGGTCTGCCCCCCATTAGTCGACTAATCGTTAGTAGGCGAAAAAAACATTCATCGGCTAATGCTTCATTAGTCTTTTAGTCGAAAAAAAAAAAAGAAGCTCCATCTGCTGCATTTGCTATGACGCGTCGGCCGGAAACCCCCTCAGACTTCATTCAGAGTTGTGCCTGGACTTTTAGTTCATTTTTTTGGGCTGGATATCCAAATGTGCGATCCTTTTTGAGCATGTAAGGGACGAGCCCAAAAAGGTGACATGCTACTCCGCTGGTAAAAGGTGCCTACGTATCCATGCCATCATAACAAAACAGCAGCAGTGAGTCAGGCTGTAGCCTAGCTTCGTATCAACATATATAAACCTACAATATATAATCCTTCTGAGCTCAGAACACGATCAATTCAAGCTTTCATTTCATGATCATTGCGTAATATGCGGAGGGAGTTTTGCCCATGAGCATATTTGTCGCTGTTTCCTGTGTAGTATTTATTGGGTTGTTATATTCAGATATGAATTATAGAAACTAGAACTCAATGCTCAGTGTGTGTCCTCACTGCTTTTTACACACACACACACATTAAGAATCCTCACCGCAGCTTCTGCTGTTTGTACCGTGAGGTGCTTAATTTATATTTCAGCGGTTAATTATTGCAGTTTTATTTTATATTTCATGTGAAGCACAATACACCATGCTGTTATGATAAAGTTCTTTATCAGCCTTTGAAACTGAAACCATTTTGGGAGAAAAAAAAAAGTTTATGATTTTAAATAAATTATATGTGATATACATGAGACGATTAGTCGATGAATTGACGAATATTAGTCGACTAGAACAATCGTTAGTCGAGGGCAGCCCTACAAATTTGACACATTAAATGCAAATTAAAGTGGACTAAATATGAGCTGCTTTTTATTCTGTGATCAGATCTGGATGCTCGACCTTGGGACTTCCAGGCTGAGGAGTGTGCTCTGCGTGCGAACATCGAACGCTTCAACAGTCGCCGCTATGACAAGAGCCAAAGCAACCCGGACTTCCTGCCTGTGGACAACTGTCTGCAGAGCGTCCTGGGACAGCGGGTGGACCTGCCCGAGGACTTCCAGATGAACTATGACCTGTGGCTGGAGCGGGAAGTCTTCTCCAAACCCATTTCCTGGGAAGAACTGCTGCAGTGACAATCATCGACTTTTATAAATAAAGTTTAAATCAGGAGTTCTGACGAGCCACCAACAGGACTCAGCATCATGTGGCTCCTGACTGAAGCTGACGCCCAGGTGCAGACATACAATCGTCACGTTTTACAGTTTGAATGCTGCTCTAAATATATGCTTCATGTGATGAACTTTTGAGACTTGTTCCCCCCATTAATGCCCCCACAGATTATTTTAAATGAATTCAGCGCTACTGATTTACATGTGGACTTGAGCCCCCCCGACTTCCTTTACATATACAGGTGTTGCTCAGTGCCTCTTACCTGCTACCAAAGGTCAGTCCGTTTTACCTTGAAACACTACATGACGGTTTGAATCTGGTTTAATACACACAAAGCCAAGAAACTGGTGATGGATCCAAACGTCAAACTAAGAAAGAATCAGACAAAAGGTCAGGATGTATTTAAAGCTCGCCATTTTTAAAGTCACTGGGAGCTTTGAAAACAGTGCTTCTCTTTTTGTCCGATTCTTACATCTCACGGGTTTATCTTTTCAGAGAGAACAGGTGTGGGGCTTTTTATTCATTTTATCGTTAGTATAATCCAAACTTTGACAGTGTAAGAGAACACACTCCTGTTCACCCGGCTCGCCCTTTGTTGTTCGATGTTATTTGCATTATTCTGAGTGTTGCCTACACACCTTTACTCTGGGACCATGCAGGCGTTCAGACCTTATTATTTTTACCTGAAGTAACTCATTAGCATCGTGGTTTGCTTTGTTGTGTCGAAAAAAATGGTGGCACATGTTCACATAAATTGGTTGTGTGAGAGAAAAGCAAGTTTCTGATTTGAGATCGTTCATTTCTTTAGTTTCAGACAGCGGTTCTGAACTGAAGGGGAAAACTCAGTTAAATTACGAGTTACAGAACCAGAATTCTCTTTCTACTTTTTAACATCGTTTTGTTTTAGTACATTAAGGACATTAAAATACATGTAAATTGTGAACCTTATTTATCATGGCTTTGTCTTTGTTTTACATGGACTTATACTGTAATAAAATGATACTGTCATTCATGTGGCATTTTTTAAATCTTTATTAAGATGATTATTTTCTTGATTTGATAGCTGCAGTGGAGATACAGAGAGGACATTTGGAGTATTTCAAGTCTCGAACATCATTGATTTATATCCTAAACTGCCTGTTATTTCAGGCTTGTTTACTAAGCTTAATGTTTGTTTAATATTGTGCCAGGGTGTGACTTAAAAAAGAAATGTGTTGTCGCACTTTCAGCAGTTTTGCAATTGTCACATCAGTGTGAAACTGAGTTGTTTTATTTTAAACAAAATGTCACAGGTGCTGATTTGTTTATGTCGATTTCACACACGCAGCAGGACATGAACTGACGGAGCACAAGAGGATACATTGTCAAGAAATGAAAGAACATTTAAACATTTGTTACTAGACCGATTTTGATAAAGCAGAGGCATTTCGGTCTACACACAAAAAGCATTTTTGGTTGGAAATGCAGACAGCTCTGGAAAAAATTAAGAGACCACTCCAAGCTTTTCTTGAATCTCAATCTCTACATGTATGGCAGCCGTTCCAGTGTCTGTTGAATTCTAACACAGAAATGTTTTCAGTAGTTTATAGAATACAATTAAAAAATAATAATTTAACTCCAAAAGAGAAAATGATAATGCTGAATTGGTCTCTTAATTTTTTCAGCTTCTCATTCAAAAGGTTTTTATTTATTTTGATTATTTTCTACATTGTAGATTAATACTGAAGACATCAAATCTAAGAACTAATGGAATTATGTAGTTAACAAAAAAGATTGTTAACCACAATATGATTTATATTTTAGATTCTTCAAAGTAGCCACCTTTTGCTTTGATGACAGCTTTGCACACACTTGGCTTCCCTCAAATCATGAGGTAGTCACCTGGAATGGTTTACAACATTCTTGAAGGACTTTCCAGAGGAGCTGAGCACTGCTTTTCCTTCACTCTGGAGGTCCAACTGATCCCAAACCATCTCAACTGGTTGCGGTCGGGTGATTGTGGAGGCCATGTCATCTGACGCAGCACTCCATCACTTTCCTTCTTGGTCCCATTAAGCGCAAACCAGATGGGATGGCATGGCGCCGCAGGAGGTTGTGGTAGCCATGCCAGCTGACCTCCTTCAGGAGTACACCCCCTCCCTCTTCCTCTGCTGGCCTGCTAACTGTCCCCACCCCAAGCCTAGTCACCATGGGTGCTCAGGCTTTTAGCTGCACTCCACCCAACTCTCTACCCTCACATGACCGACATGCTGACACAGTCACCATATTCAAGTCCCTCCTCAAAGCCCATCTGTTCAGATCAGCCTCCATGTTCCCTGTTACTGTTTTAAACCTTTCTTTAGAATATTTTATGAATGTGTCCTTGGGTGCTTTGAAAGGCGACTTTAAATAAAATGTATTATTAAGTGTGCCTTGAATTTTGAATTAATCCCCAACAGTGTCAACAGCAAAGCACCCCCACACCATCACACTTCCTCCTCCATGCTTCACGGTGGGAACCACACATGCAGAAACCACCCGCTCACCTTCTCTGCGTCTCACAAAGACACCGCGGTTGGAACCAAAAATCTCAAATTTGGACTCATCAGACCAAAGGAAAAATTGCCACTGGTCTTATGTCCATTACTTGTGTTTCTTGGCCCAAATAATGATCTTCTTGATGTTGTTCATGAAGGCCTTATTCACGCAGTCTCTTATGAACACTGGATGTTGAGATTTGTCTGATACTTGAGCTCTGTGAAGAATTTATGTGGGCTCTAATCTGAGGTGCTGTTAATTTGCGGTTTCTGAGGCTGGTAACTCTTCTGTATGTATCCTCTGCAACAGAGTTAACTCCTGGTATTCCGTTCCCTGGGCGGTCCTCCTGAGAGCCAGTTTCATCATAGCGTTTGATGGTATTTGCTACTGCACTTACATTCAAAATTCGTTTCTCTTTACTGAGTTGAGTGGTTCTTGCCGCTGTACGCAATGTAGGCGTAGTTTCAAACATCGTTAATGGTTTAAAAGAAAAGTTTGAACTTTTTTGTTTGTTTTTTCCCCAATTTATGGAGCCCCCCATGGATAGATGCGCCCTTAGCATTCGCCTACTGCCTATGCCCAGGGATACGACATACACACCCATTACAAAAGTTTTCCCTCCTATATTCAGTTTAATTATTTTAGGCACACCCACCAGACTAGAGAAGGAAGTGAAACCAGATTTAAGTTTCACATTAGAGCCTGGCATCCTCCCTGTGCAGGTCTGAACCTAACAGAGATGGACTACCAGATGAAACCCTCTGGATCGGCAACGAAGAAGAGACCCTGGAGCTGCACAGAAACAGGAGCCTCTGCAGGCACTGGCAGCCTTATGTGTCAGAGGCACTCCAGCCCGAAAGTGATCTACTGCTGCACCGACAAGCAGATCATCTGCTCCGTGTGCGCTTCATCCGAGCACTTCGGGCACACCTTCGGCTCTGTGGTGGAGGAGAGGAGGCGGAAACAGGTACAACAAACAGAAACACCGAGAAAAGTGCCATATCTAAATTGGGAATGTTATGCTCGTTATACCGTATAATTTTGTGATTGAAGAGAATAGTTTTCGATCTTTTTTGCTTAGAACAAGAGCAAAGGTTTCTTTATATAGTTTAACTTTTGTGGGGGGGTGGGGCAGATATTCCGAGGCTCCCCTTCGGATATAATAACTCAAACATGATTCACTCCTCCCTCCTCTTCTGTGTCATGTTTGAGGAAGTTAATTATTTTGTGGCGCCTTTTTATGCCAATACTAAATCAAAGATTTTATAAATACCTTTAGCTCATATGTGTTTTCCAGCAAGAAATATGCTTAACTGTGCTCTGCTAATTATCATTGAAATGAGAACAAATATAACAATGCGCCTGTTTCAAATATTTAGGGAGACGGGTCTTGAGCTATTTCCACAAAACTTACTGTTGTTCTTTTTAACAGCTGCTGGAGAGCATTTTGATCTTTCACTGTGTGACCAGACATGGGTCTGCAATGTAAACAGTATGTGATGCCCTTGCAGTTCAGCTGCGTGTGCTGCAACTAAAAACAAAAACAAAAAACACTTAACTGCAATCATACATTTCCTAAGGAATTTGCTATAAGTACAATTAGCACTTTAACAGGAACTTAAAGAAAACCATAATGACGAGCTTTATCATTTACTAACACCATTATCATAAAACTAAACATATATGTGTTTCTCTCCATGCAACACTCACTGAAGAAGGAGCTGAATATCATGCAAATAAAATCCAAGCTGATACTTCAGAAAGAAGAAAATAAATTGAAGAAAATGGAGAACACTCTGGAACATATTCAGGTGAGGAGGACATGTCATAATTGCACCATGGGCTCAGTATCCAGGAGTACATTTAGAGTCCAGATACAACACTGATCCCACACATTTTTGTATGAAACAGGAGGAGGTGAGAGAAACACAGGACTACTGTGAAAGTGTCTTGGTCGGCGTCATTGACTGCCTCCAGAGACATTACATGTTGGTGAGGGAGCGGATCAAAGGTCCAGAGACAGAGGCTCAGAGCTCCTTACAAACACTGCAGCTGAAGATGAAGGAACTGAAGAAGAGAGACGCTGAGCTCCATCAATTCGCTCAGACTGAAAACGATGTCCGTTTCTTGAAGGTATTGGGATCACATGACTAGAAACATCACCTGAATCTGTGTAACAGATGATGCTGTATTTCTCTGTCTCTTCACAGAAATGGCCCTCCCTGCAGTGTCTTTGTGAAAAGTATCTTCTTCATCCTCTTCAGGAGGTTTCAGAGGATCCACTTCTCCCCTTTGAGTTTACAAAAAGAGCCGTGGAACAGCTAGGGAAGCAGCTGCAGGATATCTGTGACAAGGAATTCGCCTCAATCTTTCAAACTGGTATGTATTTTAAAATCGGTCCATTTTAATACAGTATGTATACATTTGAGTTTGGCTTTAATTCAACATTACCTCAACAGCTGGTGGTGAAGAGCAGCAGCAATCAGGAGGTGAGTCAGAGGGCCAAACTTATTATTGAAAATATTTTCTTTCTCCTGAAAATACAAGTATTTCAATATAATTTTTTCGATGCTGTGCACAAAAACTACTCTGAAATATTCTTATAGGTGTCCCTGGAGTTAACACTGAGCTGAACGAGGAGCCCAAAACCAGAGCTGACTTCCTGCAGTGTAAGTGTAACTCCTTCTAAACGAACTAATATTCAGTCCACATACCTTAACCTCACACAAATGCAGTTATGAAAAGTAACAAAAACAGCAGGAATGTCATTTCAGGCACTTGTACTTTACTCTAGTGTTTGCAGTTTACATTTACTTATACTTCTATATCCTAACCTTGGTCAGTGAAACTTTTATCACTTGTTTTCTTAACTTTACCTACACATTTTTCCTGTCATCATCTCAGATGCTTGTAGAATCAGGCTTGATTGCAACACAGCACATGAGGACCTGATCCTCTCTGCAGGAGACACAGAGGTGAGGCTGAGCTCTCCAAAGAGTAAGAGCCCGGCTCGTTCCCCATATAGGTTCATCCACCGCCGGCAGGTGCTGTGCAGGGAGGGGCTGCAGGCCGAGCGCTGCTACTATGAGGTGGAGGTGGAAGGAGACAAGGCTGAGATCGCTCTCGCATACAGCAGGATATACAGGAAGTCTCTCACCCTTCAGTCAGCTTTTGGGGCAAATGCAAATTCGTGGAGTCTTGATCGCTCGACAAACTACTCAGTGAGCCACAGAGCTAACAGCATCCAGCTCACGTCATTACCGAGTCACCGCAAACTCGGAGTTTATCTGAAGTTTAGAGAGGGAACTCTTGCTTTCTACGAGGTATCAGACACTATGAAGTTTCTATACAAGGTGCAGGCTGAGTTCACAGACCCTCTGTATCCGGGCTTCTGGCTCGGAGAGAGATGTTGCATCAAGATCTGTGATCTGGGATTGTGATCTATCGACTGCAGCACCATAGAAATAGTTTGAGATAGCTAGCTACAGCACTCAAAGCTCTCTTCTTCTGATGTTTTCTGAAGATTAGTGGTCTTCTTATATGGTTCGTCCAATATAAAGTAGCCTGAGGATTAATTAAACAGTAGATCCCTTTAAGCCCACTGTACAGGCTGTTGTGTTGACAAAATGACATATTTTTGTACACTTGAAGGAACAGGAATTTGGTGGAACTGAAACAAACTTAAATCCAGATTTATTTGTTATTATTTTCATGTAATAGTCTGCCTACTGTGTCTTTATATTACCATAATAATTCTGTATATGTCAACATTAGTAAAACCATAACAAAGAAGCTACATGTGCCGGTGTTTTTATTCTGAAAACAGTCAGTAGCTACAGAGGAGGACATTACTTATTAATATCTGTCTGTATTTATTTGTATTTTTTAAAGTTATTTTTTGGGGGCTTTTTGCCTTTAATCGGATAGGACAGTGGAGAGTGACAGGAAAGTAGGAGAGAGAGTCGGGGTGGGATCCGGAAAGGATCACGGGTCGGCAATCAAACCCGGGTCGCCGGCGTACGGTGCAGGTGCCCCAGCCAGATGCGCCACGGCCGGGGCCCACCCTGACAATTTTGACTTAAAACAAAAAAACAAATACAAAAGCAGCTTGTCCACTCTTTATTTATTCATATTTTTGGTGATGTTCACATTTTAGTTTTTTTACAATAGTTGTCAGTATCATACAATCATTATATGACTGAGGAAAGGGAGAGAGGAGCTGTAAAGGGACATCTATAAACGTGTCTCCTGTACAGACAGTGCTTAAAACATGTGCTCAATAAGGCCCTGCACACACAGGTAAGAAGAAGGACACACACACACACACACACACACACACACACACACACACACACACACACACACACACACACACACACACACACACACACACACACACACACACACACCCAAGTACTTGTAGGGAAGCATTAACAGTTCCTAAACATTGCTAACTGAATCTTAAATTATTCTCCATCTTAATATCTGGATATTGCTTTTACACTATGAGGACAACAAAACAAATGGAACTTTTTTTTGCAGTCCTAGTGAAAAAAGTGCATTAATCACATTCATTATTACTTAATGTTGCATTTACTGCTAAAACAGTTACTTATTAAGACATTTATATATAATTCACATGGATAAAGTCTATCATCAGAATATTTGGGTTACAATTTTATTTACATGACCTGAACAACAGAGGGATCTCTAAAGCACTCAGCATGAACTAAGTGGCTGGCTCACACAGACTAAAACAAAACAGGAGAGAAAACGGGATGTTGAGAACCACACTACCAGTCCTGCAAGACAGCGATGGTCTTCCGGGGAATAAAGTGACCAATACACCATTAGCAGGGGATAAGTATAATATGTATAAATATTAATAAACGTTTTTTGAATTTGATTTTGGAGGCCATGTTATTGCATACAAAGTAAGACTGGATTTATTTCGAGAAATATCCAGTAATGAACTTTACGTGATGTACAAGAGAAAATAATGGCTAGATGGTGCTGTGGAAAGTGGATTAGTTTAGCAATGGTCATTTTGGTGGTAGGAAGCCTTTTTTTGGGGGGGGGTTTTCACGCCAAAAACATTTTCTTTTTAGTCAACGACAACCCCAAGGCGAAGGTGTTGCTAGTGTGGCTCAAAACAAGCAATGAGTCTAAAGTGGAGGCCGGGGTGTGGACGTCAGCTAACAGCAGGTGGAGCCAGACGAACACAACAGAGATCCAGCTGCTGTTTACACAAACACTAAACCTCACATCACCTCCACCTCCCAGCTGCTGTTAAAACCCCACAACAAGAAGTAGCTACAAAAACTACAAAATAGATATGTCTTTAAACATACAATTGAAACACACAAGAAGAAGAAGAAGACAAAATATACATTATATTTATATATACTGGTCACTTTTAAAAGATAGATCTTTGTTGTTCGTCACACCTACACACAATGTACATTTACAGTAATATAAATATAGTCCATTTAAATTCTTACGCCATGGCTTTGAATATTGTGATAAAAAAATAAATAAAGGTATCCTCTTCCATGTAACAACAGGAATGTGAATGTGCTCAGTTCTACTCAGTACCGGTGTGCATGGGTTCAGGGAAATGTCTTAAATCTTCATCACCCTGAACTATCTGCCTGTTTCAATAACACTTCATAAGCTTTACTTTTCCACAAATATACATAAACCTTGTGCATTTGAGCATATGTTTGCATGTGTGATTTTACGTGTGCATATCAGGTCGTAGGCTTACATTGGTTAATACTAAGTTTGTGTTTAATATTCCATTATTTTTGTTGCTTATTCTCCTTAATATTTTTGCTCCATTCCTGATTTTTCGGTTTGGGTCCATATTGACATCAGTTTGTGCTCCAGCAGAAATATATATTGCTTCTAAATGTATGGTACACATTCAACGGCAGCTATTGTTTTAATTTTTAGTGTGCATTAATCGTTAAAATAATATGTCAACGATTATTGTTGTTAATTCACTTGTGCACAATGATAATTGTGAATTCTTTTGTTGTGCTTTTGCAGCAAAAATGTTAGAAATGCATCAGTGAGGGATAAACATTTCTATCAAATTCACATCAACAAACTGCGCTTTCTGTCACTGCAGAACAGATTTAAGCATCATGAGTTTAAAACCAAGTGTCTTTTGTCCACTTTCAACGCACGTCACTTCGGCATTTCCTTTCTGTTATTCTGTTACATGATTTATATTTCAAGTGTTTGGTTTTTTAGGTTTAACTCTTTGGTGGAGAAACTGAAATGAGTGAATTTGACAATTTATCATGTATGTAACGGACAATGAGACAGAATTATTATCCTATATCATATTACTCTACTGCATACCACTGTTTACAGAATGAACAACACTGGCTACTCACAGAAAACAGCAGGGAATGGGAATGAAACATACACGGATGTCATTATAGCAGCCTTAAACGTAGCTTACAATACACAGAGCCCTGCGAAAACAAACCAACACAGAGAAAGGTTTTCAAGCTACATCGGAACAGAGGTGCTTGTGTAGCCACACTGTTAGGGCTAGGCAATTTATCATATTGATGTGGTGATATTCAAACTAAATATTGCCTTGAAATTTGCAGTATTTTTTTGCACTTGAAATGTGAACGCAGTTTGATTGGTATCAACTGATAATGGTTTTCCTTGTTTTCTTCACAGGCACTGGATTAAGTCCAATTTTAGCAAAGCGTGTGTCCTGAAGTAGTTTAACTTTGGGAACATTGCCAATCAAATGTGGGACATCTGGTCACCCTAAAGGGAAGTGGTGTCATTTTCTGATCTCAGAGTGTTGTAGCAGTTATTTTATATTACATCATTACTGAGGATTATTAATCAATCAAATCAATCTTATTGTTTAAATGTTTTGTGAAAGCATCAATGCTCAAACCTACAATAATGCTGCAGCATGAAAAGCAAGCTATTTGGTCAGTTTCTTATTTCCCTATATCGCCCAGCTTTAATAGAAAATAGCTTTCTATACTTTCCTAACTCTTCGACTTATTGGCTTGGATACACTGTATGACTTAGAGAGGCTTTAGACCTCAAAATAATTAGAGTCACATTAATCTTAGCTTTCTTTGCCAGTGAACTGACTGAAAACCAGTTGGAGTAGCAGGACCAAACTGGCTCCAATACATTGTGTGTGTGTGTGTGTGTGTGTGTGTGTGTGTGTGTGTGTGTGTGTGTGTGTGTGTGTGTGTGTGTGTGTGTGTGTGTGTGTGTGTGTATGTGTGTGTGTGTGTGTGTGTGTGTGTGTGTGTGTGTGTGTGTGTGTGTGTGTGTGTGTGTGTGTGTGTGTGTGTGTGTGTGTGTGTGTGTGTGTGTGTGTGTGTGTGTGTGTGTGTGTGTGTGTCTATGTGTCTATGTGTCTATGTGTCTATGTGTCTATGTGTCTATGTGTGTATCTGTGTGTTGGGGAAGGCTGTGACTGCTGAGGATCCTTATACTAAGGCAAAGAAAATCAGCTCTCAGAACCTTTTCTTAACAACTAGATTTCGGTGTTTAATCTACTGGTAAGAGTTGCTGTTTTTTCCCCTGCTGCAGATGGATCTTGTTATTTGGGAAGCATGTGTTCAGATAAATTGGGCGGCTACATACAGTTTTATGGCGTCAGTAGGGCAGTGGTGGGGATACTTGGCGGTGACCCCGGTGGAGACTTTATGGCTGAAGGGTAAACTGCGAGGACTGGGCGTCAGAGCAATCAAGAGTCAGACTCTGGCGCACCAGGTGTGGTCGGTGTAGGCGGTGTGGTGGGGCTGATGACAGGGTTCTGGTAGCTTGTACCATAGCAGATGTTTGGAGACAGGGAGTTGGGGTCTAGGGTTTTGGTCCCTCCTGGGGCCAGGCAGGCTCGGCCTGCTGGAGCTGAAGGTGGCGCCTCGCCGGGTTTGGTGCCGAGGATAAACCTGGACTCATCCTGCTCCTCCAGGTTGGAGATGTCCTTCATCATGCTTTTACGGTAGGAGACGGAGAGCTTGTTGGAGCCGTCCGACATGAGGTTGAAGCGCCGGGCAATGAAGACAATAGGGAGCGGCAGCATGGCCGCGACGATGAGAGAGAAACACATGGTGAGAGCCCAGGGAGGATAGCTCTGGAAGCGTTCCTCAGCCTGCAAACACAAACAGAGGTTACACTAACACACTACTATTGATTAGTGGTTAGAGGAGTACGAGGATTACAATCTTTGTCTTTAAGTACAAACTGTCAGAGATGACTATGTGGTTTTGTCATTAATAGTGTGCAATGCGGTTTTTTTTTTGGTTTGTCAGCTTTTTTTCAGATGGAAATATATCAACAACTAATAGCTGGATGTCGATTACATTCTATAAAGACGTTCATGGTTCCCAGAGGTTTAATCTGGATAATGTTAGTTATTACCTTACTTCTCATTTAGTGTCACCATGAAACCATGTTCGAGTTTTTATGTGCCCTTACCATATTTACCAGGAAAATATGCAAAATAATGGAAGACAGCTGACCCAGACATATGCCTGCATGCACAGACACACACACAAAGACACTGACCAGCTCTTGGACCCAGGCGTTATATCCTGGGGGGATGATGGCCATCTCGATGACGGTGGCTGAGATGAGCACGATGAGACAGAATGGGGAGACGTACTTCCACAGATAGAAATAGATTTTATACGGTCGAAAACCCAACATGTCCTCCAGATCCTGCATGAACCTGGGGGAAAATAATCAGAAACGCATTACTGGTATGAACAAGCTTCTTTGCACTATTAAGCGCTTATTGAGGGCGACTAATTTGTACTAGGTTGTACCTTTTTGTGCCATAAATCCAAGCGACAGACACATTCTCCAGAATGACCACTACTGTGAGAGGCAGTCCAGCAGAGTAGTCGTCAAACATGGTGACAAAGTAGTTCCCTGAGCGTTGGACGAACAGCAGGCCACAGAAGAAGGCCACAATGCAGCAACACACTTAAACAAACCCAGAGAAGAAACTAAATGAGCACACCTTTTGAGGAGAATACAAGACTTTGGTCTAAGTGTAAGATAAATGGAAAATGAAATGGTACAGTACACTCCGAGTAAGACTAATGCAGCCTGTTTAAACTCCTAATAGCATATTGTGTCAGTTATGTTTACCTGTGAAAAGCTCTTTCTGGACCTTGTAGGTGTCGAGGACAGGTGTGGTGATGCCGGTCATGGTGCCGATCATGCTACCCAGGCCGAGGTTGATGAGCATGAAGAAAAACATGACCGACCAGAACGGAGACGCTGGGAAGTGAGTCATGGCCTCTGTGAAGGCGATGAAGGCCAAACCGGTGCCCTGGACGGACTGCAGGGAGACGGACACTTAAATAAGTAGGAGAAAGACATTGTGTAAGAAGCGTTGAATGCAGAACATGCCTAAGACTCACCTTGTTGAGCTCGTCCTCCAGCAAACAAGGATCCAGACCCAGCTGGGAGAAACCGTCCTCCTTCACCGTCTTGATGACCCCGTATACCTCAGCGTAATCTGATGTGCTGAGTTGGGAGAAGTTCAGGTGTGGAGGGATGAGGTCGTGGCTCAGGACGCTAGAGTTGAGGTATCCCAGGATCTTCTCTGCGTTCCTACAGAAATAAAATATAAAAGATAAAGTGGCCATAAAACTCAGTATTTCAAAGGGCATGTCTAACAGCGGACAGCTGACCTTTTTCCCTCTTACCTGTAGTGCTATTTATCTTTAGGTGTTAGTTGCAAAATGCTTAAATGAACAAGAGAATACATTAGAAACTTTTCAGAAATGCCTCCTGCCAGAAATGATGACCTGTTTACTTAAGATAATACACAGACCTTGTTGTGAGCAGTTTCATATAGGAACTGTTTTTCTTTTATTTATCACCAGGAAAAAGGAAGTGTATGAACTGAAGATACAGTCTCCTGAACTTTACTACTAAAATGATTCAAATGAAAATGTGATTATGTGTGGCCTACTTATCATTGCAACATATACATATTACTGTAAAGATGTACAGTACCTAAATGAACATAACCAAAAACAGAAAAAGACACACGAAACGAGCGGCTGATCTTTGTTTTTTTCTGGTCTTCAGTTTTTAGCTTGAAGATTTTTAAATACAGTGTGAATGGTCTTAAGGATAAAAGCTTCTGCAGATGTGAACTTACTCTGCGATACACTTTTCATTCATGATGTTGGCCTTGAAGCCCAGCACTGCGAACACAACCAGCGTGGCCAGAATGGAGGTGAAGAAGTTGATGAAAGAGACAAGCACAGCATCAAAATGACAGTTGTTGTCGATCTTATTGTAGCTGGAGAAGGCTATGACTCCTCCGAACCCCAGACCCAGGGCGAAGAACACCTGGGTTGCTGCCTCTCTCCACACCTTGGGCTCCAGCATCTTCTCCAACTGGAAGAGATGCACACAAAAAAAAATCAGACTGTGGAGCATTTTCAGCAAGTATTAAAAATACTGTGAGGAAGAAAGTCTCACTTTGGGAGTGAACATGTGAGCGATGCCATCCACTGATCCCTTCAGCATTAAACCTCTGATCAGGAAACAGAACAGCACTACGTAGGGGAACAGAGAGCTGAAGTACATCACCTGTGAAAGTGGGAAAACATACATTAAGGAAACTGACATTTATTTCTCATCACACGTGTGACTTCCTCTCCACTACCTTCCCAGAGGAGGCAATGCCTTTGATGACGGCGAGGCAGACGATGATCCAGGCCACCAGCAGAGACAGGGTCATTTTAACGTTGAGGCCGCCACTCTCTGCGATGGTGCTGGTGGTGTTCAGAGTCTGACGGTACCAGAAGTAGGTCGTGGCCGAGCTTTTTTCACACTCTGGCTCCACAACTGTATGTTTTGCAGACAGAAGGAGATTGAGATTTAGTTTGGGTGATAATGAAGTGAGAGAAATGGGTGTGAAGATGCAGAAGAGAGGTTTCAATGTCATGGGCAGAAGGAGAAATATAATGGGTGTGTGCTCAACGTCAATATCTCAATTCCCGGCTTGTTTAAACTTCTCAGGCGTAAGGTTAGCTAAACAAGGTCATCTATGTACTTAGCTTGCAAACCACGAACCTCCAATGAATAATACGGTATATTGTTTACAGTGTACACACAGTATAAGCTTATAGTTATACTTTGAGTTATTTGTCAGAAATGTTGAATTCTTCCCATAGCATTGCAGGTTGATTGATCAATACCGATGCACACACACATCTTTATAGATGATTATAGATGATGAAATCACGATGGCCTCTGCTAAATTAATTACTGTCTGGTTCCATCATAGTGTATTGTCTGGATGTTTGAGCAGCACACATACAGTGAAATGCTTTACAGTCTGTCCTTCAGCATCAGCGTCCTTCAGCCTGAGTTTATGCTCCCCGTCTTCCTGCCAGCTCAGTCGCTGAGTCACACTCCTGCTGAGTGTTTCTCAGCTGCCCCAGGGTTATGTTATTATCAGCTCTGATGAACTGCAGAGGGATTTAATCTAGATTATATCTGTAAAAGTCGTGACAGAGAGTTGTGAGGAAGTTAACACAATTCGTCTGGTCTGCTTTCTGTATGTGTTGATAGATCGAGACTACAGATGTAATCCCTAAAGCTTTTAGCATAGTGGCCCATTGAGGAATTATTGTGTGATACTTTAAAAAAGAGCAACCATAACACTGACACAAATGGAAATTGTTCCAGACATAATCCTGAAATTGTACGCACTCTTGATATTAAAATGAAAGCGTTATTCTACTGTTATTAATTTCTCTTAATGTGTCGATTTGAAACAAAACAGGAGCTGGCTACCGAATGACCAACAACCAGAATGCATTTATTATTTCCTTGACCAATAAACTCAGTCATTTTCAGATCCAGTCTTAAGCTTAGCTGCACCTATTGTTAGCAAATGCATGCTAACACATCAACTAAAATGGTGGTCATAGTATGCATTACAATTACTGAACATCATTACCCCTTATTCGTAAATTACTACACATTTACTTGTTTGTATTTCATTTGACTTACTGGCAAGTGACCCATTCCTTCTGATTGGACAATCGCTCCATGGAAGAGGGTACTGGAAAGACTGGAAGAAATAGCAGATGCTCCAGCCGATGATCACATTATAGTAGAGACCTACGAAGCCACACACCTGGATAGATAGATAGATAGATAGACAGACAGACAGACAGACAGACAGACAGACAGACAGACAGACAGACAGACAGACAGACAGACAGACAGACAGACAGACAGACAGACAGACAGACAGACAGACAGACAGACAGACAGACAGAACAGACAGACAGACAGACAGACAGACAGACAGACAGACAGACAGACAGACAGACAGACAGACAGATAGATGAAAAATGATAGGAAAAAAATGAATTTCTCAAATTCAAATGTCAAACTTCACACCACACTATACAACATTAGAATGTGTATGCAAATGAGCTTGGATGCTTCGTGCATGTCCCATGTTGCTGTCAGTCTTCTGAGCAGTCATGCCAGCCAGGACATTCGCCAGCTAAATAAGGTTGAGGAAAGCATGAATAATTAAAGCGCTCTGTTCTCAACACTGATCTTCTTCGAGATATTTATAGCTACTTCTGCACCAACCATGCAACTCCAAAGAAAGGCTACCTTTCACTCTCAAACACATCAATACCTCCCATAAACCCAAGAGAGCCTGAGGCAGTGTGAATGTTGTGGTCGCTACAGATGTAAATGCAACATTATCCTGCTTATGGACATATTTATTTAATGATTTATTTATGATAAAAACATGTATATGACAAACTAAATCATATTTCACTTAAAAAGGAATCAAATTACATTTGTCCTTTAGATCTGCTTCTGTTTTAACTGCATTCTTTGTTCCCCTGTGACAACCTGCCTGATTCTTATCTGCGGGCAGTAAGTGTTATCAGGTGTGTTCTGAAAATAAAAATGAATGCCTCTCCCGCTCTCACCATCAGACTTGACATCCCTATCCCGCCCAGACTGGGACAGACGTAGTTCCAGACCCCGATGCTCCCACGTCGGATCTTCTGTCCCACAGCCAGCTCCAAGAAGAAGAGCGGGATGCCGATGATGAGGAGGAGGATGAAGTAGGGAACCAGATAGGCACCTGAAAAACAAAGAGGCTTGTTGTCCTTTAACAATGTTGATACAAATGTTGTTTTATAAATGCCAGTGACATTTGCACAGCCCTTGCAGTTCCTGTCAAACACAAGGACCTTGCATCCATCTGCAAATATTCTTTGACTTTCATTTTAATTTTGATGGAAGTCTAAATGTGTCTCTTTGCAGCTTAATCCAGAGAGCCATAATCAGGGTGAAGCTGTGTTTTATGTGAAGGGTGAGTCATCCTCTGGGACTGAGCTGGCAAACACATACTATTAATACACCAGAAGAAGGAATTATATACAGCGGTGCACACATTCAATAATGGGTGGAGTAATGAGGCAGAGAGAAGAAAGTGGGTGAAAAGGACGGATAAAGAAAGCTGTAATAGAGTATGAAATAGAGAAGTTAAATATAGAGAGGCTATCTGGGCCTTTGCCAGGATCTGCGAATCCACTCCATCACAGGTTATAACTGGAGCGTGAGGTAGATGTGATATATTCGACAATCAAGGGAGAAATGATAGCAGACATTAAAGTGAAAAGAAAAATACATGACAAGCAAGAGCAATACCACATGAGAGAGAGAAGCACACACAGCGATAACTCCCAAACAGCAAAGACCTTTAATGTGTCAGTAATTGACTGCCAGGCAGCGATTACAGAGTGAAAAATGGCCGCCCATCAGGCCAAATGACCTGCCTCGTCTGGTAGTGTAGGGTAGTATGAGTTTATCTTCTCTATAAGCAATAAATCCTCCCTATATGCAGTGAATCAGACACAGAATCTAACATAACAGCATTAATAGAGCAGTGTGAGCAGCATGTCTGTCATGTTGACACAATGATCTTCCTCTAGTACAGTTTACACTGTGCACCCCTCAGATTACATGCAACCCTGACCAAAATAAACCCTTATCACGATAGAGTTACATTTTTTATCGAACCCTTTTTTGTTTACCAGAGTATCAGTGGAGCCTGGCCTGCTCTGCCGACAGTAGTAATCAATAGTGCAGCTATTTTTAGACTTCGCCATTTTCTGCACAGCACAGCTGCTTTCCTGGCTTCTGTGGCCTGAATCTGCCTCCATGTTTTGTGATGGTTTGGGGAAACTGAGAGGTGAACAGCTAAAGAAGAAGCTGAGCAGATGTTCAAATGTCAGAAATAATGTCTGAAAGATTTCTACAACAAATCACACATAACAACTTCCCTCCATAAGTTTTCCTTACATCTCTACTTTGCTTTTAGATATAGAAATATCTAATCATTTTTTAATTTAGTTGGATTTTCATTTGAAGTAGACGAACTAATTTGGAAAAGATTTAAACCATTAATTTGTGGTAGCAGTGGCTTAGTCTGTAGGGACTTGGATTGGGAATAAAAAAGCTAATACTGTATTGAATTCTTGCTCAGCACTTGTGTCAAAGCTGCTAGTTATTTGACAAGCCTGCTTGTTACTTTTTATATGTCCTGCTTAGCTGAAATTGACACACAGCACAGCTGTGTTGAATGTGTTGAAGCTAACATGCTGATGTATAGTAGGTATACATTCACCATCTTAGTTTAGTCTGCTTACATTTGTAACAAAATGAAAGGGAAATTGAGATGCCGTTAGTGTTTATAGCTGAATATTATTCACATCACTGTTTGAGATTATTTCAGAGTCCCTCGGTTGGAGACACTATATACAAATAAAGGAACTGTGAATAAAATGTCACTTAAGTACTTTGATAGTTAATGTGCTCAGCATCTTGTGTGCCATAGCTTGTCAACACTGCAGCTTTGACTAAAGCAGAAACTCACCTCCTCCATTCTTCTGGCACAGGTAAGGGAAGCGCCACACGTTCCCCAGGCCCACAGAAAAGCCCACCTGGGCCAGGATGTACTGCAGCTTGCTGTTCCAGGCGGGACGTCCATCATTTTCAGGCACCTCTATCTGCGGGACCTTTTTGCCGGGGGCTCCTCCAACGTTCAGGGAGCTGTTCTTGTAGTCAAATGGCTCCTCATGTGCGAGCAGGTCAGCCACCGACTCTGTGACGTGATCATTGCTCTGCTCGCGCTGCGTCACCTTGCTGTTCTTCGGCATCAGGGAGGCTGAGGGTCGGGACAGGGGTGGGGGTGGAGAGAGAAAGAGAGAGCCTTGTGGGAACACAAGAGGTGATACAGAGAGTGGAGAAGAGGTGGAGGGATGAAGCTATAAGGGAGATGCTGAGGAACGACGGATATTATGCTCTGGGCCTCAGTCCTGCATGAGAAAAAACAGAAAGGGCAAATAGAAAATGATTTTTTCAAGGACATTACGGTCAAGACCATTTCAATCAATCATCTTCTATAATTGGACAAAAAGTCTTCATTTTAAATAAATAACTTTAGGTTTTGGCCCTTGTCATGGCCCATTGAATGCATAGTAATTTGAAGCTTCATTTTTGTGGCTGGGATCCTTAAATAACTTCACACAGTTGCTGACACAATTATTTTTCAATTTAGTGCTTGGTTAGGCTTGAAAAAGGACACAGGATTGTAACACATGTTATGCCTCTCCAGAGCTATGAAGGATGTCAACAGAAAGACAGGAGACCATCAGTCAAACCTGAGAGTTAACCTAACACGACTCTTTCAGCAAAAACTCAGCTGGGACTTGAAGATAAATTTCCCCACCACATCTCTTTGTCTCTCATGCAATGTTTTTGGTTCCAGAAAAATTCCCAATCCTGCAAATTGTTCTATTTCATTTCCCTGTTCTGCAAAGCTTAACTTAAGTGAAGCTTTTTCTCTCTTTTAAATCCCCTAATCCTCTGAAGCCTTGCTGCGACATCTAGCCTCACCCCTCTCTCGGGGAGTGGTTGGTTCAACCCAAACGTAATGGAGGAAGTGAACATGATGCTTTGGATGAAGTGCTGTCATGTGTTCTCCTGATCCACAGCTCGAGCCCCTGTGCAGGCTCTCATTACTTATTGAGTGAGTCATTTCTCCATTATAAAAATCTGCCGTCCACTGGCATGCAAAACTGCAAAGCTTAGGGTATGTGAACTCAGTTTCACATGCAGAGGCAAATATGAGTGAAACAACGGACTACCTCACAATGTATGATTCTCTGACTGGAGAAATCAGGAAGCTCAGGGGCTGAAAATAGATGCTGCTCTATGAAATGTTAGTGATGAGACCAAACCCTTGTAGTCACAACACGCACTTTTACTTTTGACCTAAAACTAACTCTGTAACTATCTGCAGATTCCACCATGTAAACAAACACTTCCACAGTTCCTGTCAGTCACAATGCTCCAATCGTTTTATAAATTGTGCTCTGAATGTGCATTTACTCTCGTTATTTATGTATTTTTCATCCCAAACAGATTTCCCCCTCTCTGCATGTCAAGATGAGCCTGTGATGCAATAATCCATGGTCATTCACAAGTCTTCATAATCCTCTGTGCATTAACTGTAAAGCCCCAACGGATGTCTTTCTGTCTCGTCATTCAATCCCATCCTACAGCATACAAGACACGTAATATCAATCAGCGACTGCATCATCCAGCCAACGCTGAGATACGAAAACACCCAGCGAGTAATCCTGCTGGAAAACACCCATCAACACACAGTTCTGATGAACCCAGGTCTAAAGGTCTGGCAGTGTTGAAGAGTAGTTTATATCATATTGGTAGTGATACTCTTTACAGGGAAGAAAAACGCTTGGGTATGATTGCAATGTTTTTTACTCTTTAGATCACAAAATTCTCTTTGTGAAAGATCTACATTTTCAGTGAAATAAACACTGAAACACTGTATAACCTCTGATTATATAACCTGCTTAATTATCTAACCCTCTATATTTATGATGTTGCATGCTTCATCATACATGTTTTTTTTCCAGCATCGTTTTTTTTACCTCCACATGCATTACTTCCCTTCTGCCTACTGAACACAAATGTAACAGTAGCAGCGGAGAGTGCAATGAACAGTTATTTTCAGGATTTTGAGTTAGGAAATAATGTATGCTGGCAATATACAGGTAATCAGTTGTTCATGTATGCAGCCATCTTCTGTTGTGACCTCACAATCTTGTTAATTTCTGGAGAGGACAACAACAACTATTTCAATTTTTTTACAATTATTTTCTCGATTCATAAATAAAATGCCAGAAAAAAAAATCTAACAATGTCACATATCCTAAAAGATTGTCTTCAAATTGCATCCCAACAACTCAAAACCCCCAAATATCCTGTAAAATGTGACAAAGAAAAGCAGCTAATCCTTTTTTTTTTGCTTGAAAAATCTCTGAAATGATTAATCGAACACAAAAATCAATTTTCTGACAGTCAACTAATCGATTAATGACTCATCGCCTCATCTTTTAACCAAAACATCGTAATCAAAAGCTGCAGTCAGAGTGTATTGAAAGCAACACAACTGAATGACAGGGGACTTCTGTTGCACTTGATTATCGCCACACAAGACTTTTAAAAGAAAAACCGTGTTCACACCAGTGTGAAATCACACTTCACATTGGTAACTTTCAACCAACTAGACCACAAGTTCAACAAAAGCTCTCAAATATCAGTGCCAGTTCTATTTTAATAGATTATCATAAGGCTTTTTGCCCTTCGTAATCAGTCCTTTTTAAACATCCAGACTTTACCATTCATCGATTATTGGCCGACTTCCAGCCTCTTAAGTCAAGTCTGAACCACAGTTAGTGTACAGTCATTTTGTAACACTGGATATTTCAAAGTACTCAATGCCTGAAGCCTATAACAACCAGCCATACCTACTTTACTGGCAACACCCAATAAGATCTCACAACTCTAAGAAATAAAGGACCTGGACTAGGGTAAAATCCAAACATTAGGACATTGATTTGTACTTGTTTCACATTTTTTTTAAAACCCGATTTTAATGTCAAATGCAGCTGAACAGAGCAGCTGCAGGTTGGGTAGACCTGCCCTCACTGAACAACATTAGCACAGATCACTCGTTTGGACACGAGGTGACACATCTGGTGCTGATGCTGATATCTAGTTGTGTTTTTTTCTCAGATTAAGGAGCTCATCAAAAGTAATGCAACGACTTTTAAAACGCCAAATCAAGGTCAAAGACGATAAATCTATGACCTCTGTGTAAGCTGGACCACATTTCAAACACAATGCATATTGTACATTAACTTCACATGAGTCAAAACAAAGCGTTCTAAACTATTTTCAAGCTGTTTGTGAACTTTCTTCAGCAATTAGCACTGTACAAAAATGTTTAAATACAGGTGATAACACCTAGGAAGAAAATAATGCACAGAGATGTTAGGATAAAGAAAATTCTCACCGTCAGTCGTTAGCAGCGATAACCAAAATCCGGGGTTTACCATGAACGCTAGAAAATGTGTGTGTAGGCATGAATACATCCGCCGGGCAGCACTTGTGAGTCGGTGTGGCACTAACTGAGCGGGACTGGAGGACGGAAGATCACATGCTGCTCTGCCCACAATTAACATGCAGGGTGGAGAGCTCGGGACGCACCGTGACGCACAAAGTGCTGCTCATTACCAACAATGACAAATGATCACCTGCCACTCAATTGTCGTGTGAGACTTCCGGCCATCGCAGCATCTGTGCACGAGAAGGTGGGAGACTGAGAGAGGAAGAAGGGATTTGTCAAGGTTATCCACTCCTACCTGAGGAAGTGATGGTCTGACGCAGCTGTCGTCATTTCAATTGATAAAAAATTCATTCAACACGGCCTGCCAGGATACAGAAAAGAGCACAGCGTATAGTCTAAAGGTAACGAACATAGTGTTGAGGTTTTGTTGTAACCGGAACGGTGAGGCTATTGAGGCATCAGCATTTAAGTAGGACTTTAATGTTGAACATATAGTGGGCAAAGATGGGATTATTTAAGCTGCTTTAGTTACATTTTCTTTTCATCATATTTCCCAAACTGATGATATCATATGTGTTATATATATGAAAGCAGACTAATCTGAAAAGTAACTGCCAAATGAATGCAGTACTTCACAATTCTAAAAAGGGTGTTCTACTAGGACAATAATTACATTAATATAATGTTTTTGTCTTGGGCCAGAAACTAATTTCCTTTGTGAATATACATTTAACTCTCTTTATAATCTCCCAGCGACACGGTGCAGCAGACACGGTGCAGCAGACACGGTGATCCAGAGGACCATAAATCATGCCCCCTCCACCAGGATATTCTTTAATACCATCAAGATCGAGGAGGAAGATATCATCAAGAGCCATTTTTCATCCTAACCGTTTATGGATTTATTTGGTCCTCTGTTCACATGCCTGCCTCCTAAGTCTTAATCAGGCGTGTTTTTCCTTACTTGTCTAATAAAGTCTTTGATCATTTGAATAGTTAGTTTAATATAAAGGACGATAAAGAACATAGAGGAGTAAACATTTGGAATTAAGTGGCTTTAAACTTTGTGGGACACAATCCTATTTAACAAGCATGTATTCAGTTTGACAAGACATCCACATACTTTTGAATTACAGCTCATTTTCCTGCATTTGTGATGCCTTGTGATGTTGTTCAGAATGTGTCTATGGTTAGGCTAAATCCCAGAGTGTAGCATAAAAGGCAAGCTCAGGTTCTGGTCCGTTTGATCTATTTCTACAGCTGCTTGTTGCTCGCTGACGCTTTTGATGCAACTTCTTTCAGCTGACTGCTGGGAATAGTTGCCACAGCAACCTCAGCATCATATGACTGACTTTGTCCCATCTCCCGACTTTCTTTCTGCATTCCTCTATCCAAAGATTTCTTTATCCTTTGAAAGCAACAACATGCATTTTCAACATTCACAATCATGTTACCTTAAGTTAAATAAGTTTATGTTTTTTTGTGACATATTTTCTTCTTCGGGATCCTGTAGGTAAAAGATAGAGTTTGTTACAGTAAAACCAAATACTATATGTGGTTGTTTCATATACTGATTCATCGTCAAACTGTGTTTCCTATCTTTCCTCTGTGTATTAGAAGTGTAAAGTGAATCATCTGTAAAAGTTTGTCACATCACTTTTACCCTCAACAGCCTTATTCTCACCTCGTCTCTTGGTAGAAACTGTCTGACTTGAAGTCTCTAACAGGAAAATGGAGGACATGGCTGAGGCAGAATGTAGGTTTATAACAATAAGGCAAATTAAAGGTCAAAATCTGCCTCCACGAAGAACTAGCAATTGCTCTTGATTAACACAGAGCAGCCTCGACTGCTGCGGGGCATCTGCTAAGTGAGCGTGGTGTCACTCAATGATACTCTTGCATAATTTTCTAGGGTTTTATTTAGACTGCATCAGCAGATTTGCATGCCTGTGGGACTGTTGGTACCACAATGCTGTTGCCCTCTCTAGTTAGCAATTGACCGAAAAATCCCATCTGGGTTTGAGGAGCTGCAGCTTTGTTTTGCCCTCACTTTATTTATGTTCTTTACTCATACTAGAAATTATTGCACATACTTTTTAAAACTTTGTTTTTTAACTTTGCTACGGTTGTGCTAATCTGCAGAGTTTGAGTTTTGGTAAAACCCCAGAGATCTGATCTTGTTTAGTCAGCACCCAACCCGGCACCAGATGTCAAGTAAATTTTGTTTGCTAAGCCCATTATCACAAATCACACACTTTCTTTAATGGCCATGCTATTAGCTCTGTGAGGCTGCACTTTGGCACAGTTAATACAGCTAATGCTAAAGCTAATGTCAGACAATTCAAATGTTAACATACTGAAAATAGTTATGTTACCATGTTTACCTTGTTTACTATCTAAGTTTAGTATGTTAACATCATAACATTTGCTTATTAGCACAAGCGCAAAGTATAGCTGCTCATGTGAATGTCATCGAGATCACCAAAGTTATTTTGATATAACCTGAGGGAAACATCTTCAGTTGTTGAAACCCTTCAGGAGGTTATCAAGTCAGTAGGATCCATCCTCTTTTTCGAAACTTGATGGCCATTCGTTAAACAATTGCAAATATATCAGGATAAAAATGGACAGACTGACATGTCCATCCAAAGAGTGAACACTGAAAGCATGAATAATAATCTCAGCATAAATGTAAACTAAAGCCCAGGAAAATTTGAGTGACAGTATTTCTTGAATTGATTTCACAGTCTTTAACATTTGTCTTTGGCAAGGTCTCCAGGCTGGGAGTTATTTACAAATGTATTTTTAGCATCAGCATCCTTTTCTCTGCTCTCTGTCTCAGTCTCTCTGCGCAGTGTCCTTCTTCCTCTTATGAAGTCTCTCTGGAATCTTCACTTCCAATATCCTTTAAGATTGTTGTTGTATCTCATGGTCCTTGGTGACTGACGTCAGCACCCGTTCTCTGCACATTCCCACTCCTCTGTTCACCTTCAGTCGCTCTAACTTCACATTGTCTCCCCACTGCTTTGCAGCACCCGCTCTTCTTTTCTGTGTTCCCCCCACCCGCCCACTTCCACTCACGTGCGCTCATGCATTCTGCATCTGCACCGCCACATCCGCCCAGTACTTTTCCTTTACTCCAGTCTCATTTATATTCCTCCCCCTCCTCCCTCGTGTTTCTCTACTTGTGTTTTGCGGTGTCTGGGTCACTCTCAGCTCCTTAAAAAAAGCTTCCCTCTGCACTGGCCTCTGTGCTATAGCTTATCTAGTCCATTATACTGAATACTTGAACAAACGTAATTACATCTGCACTGCAATAGAAAGCAAGTGAATGTGACCACTTGTGATAGATATGAACAGATGAGTCAAAGCCATTGATGTCTACATTTCTCAGTCCACATTGCTCTCTGTGATCAATGCATGGGATGATTAATTAAGTCATTACCCAAACCACTCCATCACTGACTTTTTTAACGCAGAGCTGTAAAAATAAATGCTCATACTTTTCATATACCCCTATGAATTTTTTTATAGGGCTCTTTAATTCATGCATAACTTATTTTACATCTGTCAAAAAACTCCCAGCAAATGTGGCTTTCCTCTTATCCGCACTGTTGTAGCTTTTCCTTTTACCCAGAGTGCATCGGTGCAAGGGCCCATGCTGCAGGTGTTCAGACATAACAGAAAGTGGGTCATGTTGGACTAGAAACACACTGCAGTGCTCTGCCACGTGGCAACAACACTTTTAAGAGTGTGTTTATCTATACAGGTATTTTTTTTAAACCATATGAGGAGACTTTAAATGCACATACAATAACAAATGAACAGTGTAATGCATATAAACAACAGCCAACACACGGTGAAGTGAGGAAACACAGTGTGATGGCTCTAACTGTTTACAGGCATGGCAGCGAAATTCATAGAACATTGGATACCGGTTTAGATGAGACAGGTGGGGGATCAGTTGTCTTTTGGTTGTTGTGCATAAATGCAGAGACAGATCTGTTACTCAGCATCTGTCTGTCTCTCATGAACGCCAGGGGTGCAGTGGGTCAGGTTGTTCACCTTAATGCAATGAACAAAAATAGAAACTCATTAAAAGCTGTTTTTTTCCCTCACTAATCCTTTGCAGATTTCCCCTTTGACAGCTCATTAACAGAAAACCTTGCATCCCTTTCTGTTTTTCATGGTTACTATCATATGAAACGCCTATCTGTTAATGCAATATAATGAAGGTTTCATGTTGCAGTGAGTTCATATTACAGGCCTTAGTGAATTACACATTTATCTTACTTTAAATATGTAGCAAAAGCATGTCTGTGTGTTCTTCCTGTTTGTTATCTGGTGTGAACAAACAGCAATCAGAGACACCATTTTATATACAAGCACAATTTAGTTGACACAATGATGGATGAATGCTTTGGTTTAAGGACAAAAAATGGTCCAGGATATTAGGAAGAGATTTAAAGCATGAACACAGTTCTTTATAGACTTAAACCAACGTTATACTGGGTGGCAGATTGCTTTGCTGGGTTTGCAGTGGAACATGTGACAGTCTACAGAAGAACTTCACCAGATGGTCTCTCAAACAGGGGCAGGTCCAGCTCACGAGTCGAGGGCAAAGCTTTTGTCCCCATTTTTTGAACAACATAATCCTAGTAAAATACCCCTGCAGCAAAGCACACTGCATGTAAGCATTGTCCGAGCAACAGGGTTGATGCAAACAAATAAAAAGGCGCATTATTTAGTGAGACACAAAAACAGAGCAGATTAAAATTTGGGAGCAAAGAATTTAAATAAATATGATACAATTTTGAAAGAAATGTGATTAAAGTGAATGCTTTTTGCAAAATTAACCAGGATATGATTTTTGGTCTATTATACATATTGATTTGGAAAAGAGGACTTAGATAGATTATTCTAAAAAAAAAGCCAGTGAAAACAGAGAGAGATTTTACGTTTTTCAAACAAACCCGAGTTCAAAATCTAAACAACCTTGCATAAATTAATGGAAAAGTAAACCGAAACAGCATTTGCCTTCATGTGTGTGTGTGAATTTTTGTTCATAGAGCAACATGGCCTCATAATTGGACGACCAACTCTCCCCCCTGCAGGCTGTAATCCTGCGCGTGGGAGCGCCCTACATACATGCCCAAGCATTTTATTACTATCAATAACAGTAAAAGTGCACACACATAAAAACATACCCCACTGGCAACCCAGATTGATGGGTTGTGGTGAAATTACAAAGATCAGAAAAGGTTTGTTGAAAATGAAATAAACTTTATTTTTTTGTTCTTTGGGTTAACTCATAGTAAACCATTTACAACACATGTACACTTTGAGCAGTTTAAACAACCCATGATGGAAAGGAACAGGAGGAGGAAGGTCTTATATTAGCTGCCCCTTACTCAAAAATAGATGGTCTGTCAATCACAGCTGCCAATCCTTATTATACTTTTACAGTAACATGAAAAAACAAGTCGACACAGCGATCTACCATCAGCCACACTGTTTATCTGACATCTTACTATGGCTAAATGAAATTTTCTCTCTACATGTTCTTGAATCTCAAGAAACTCAAGGTCACCTCTTAAACTAATTTAATTCAAACTGATCTGAGAGGTTGGTCAACATGTGACTCAAAGGTATTGAGTGTCGATTTTAGTTATTTAATCAAATATAAAGCAGCAGAACATCAAAAGCACAATACAATGTATCAATGTTAAAATAATACGTTTTTTTAAATGAAAATAGTTAAAGAAAAACTGAGTTTGAATACTTTGGATTGTTCTTTAATCGTGTAAGATGTTTTATATTTAAGTTTCATTGTGGTTTCTTCAAACTTTATTCAAAGTTACGATGGGACATGTTTAATATACTCCAGGGTACTGACTAGACATAGAGACGCTCTGCAGGTTTCTAAGTGAGCAGTTTTACTCCACTGCCTCAGCCCCAGAGGAGAGCTTCAGTCAATTATCAGGAAACTGAAGTCTGTAGCAAGTCCAGACAGAACTAGAGCTGATGTGGTTGTTAGGAGGAACTTCTCTGCCTCCTGCTGGTTTAAATGTGGTATAACTTTTATTTGACCAAATACAATCGACTTAAACATCTTTTTCAATGGTGACCTAGCAAACCAGTGCATACAGTACAAATAATACAGAATACAAACTAATATCCATGCATCAACAGAAGAGGTAAACTGATGCTGGTAAACACATTATTGGATCTAAATTAATAAAATGTTTAACAATACAAAAATAAACAGAAGAATACGTTTAAAAAACAGCGGGATAAATAATTAGATTTTTTTCAGCATTTTAAATTGTGAAATACAGATTTAGTTTGTGTTTATTGCACAAGTAAACTTACACACATATGTACATGCTGGGCCCATATGCTCAGCATTGCGGATAAATACTGCAGATGAAGTAACTATAGTGATTACTGAAAACGGGAAAAATGATGTAGAGATCAGCTACATAGCACTTTTTGTATCATGTATCTTATTGTAGGCAGTGCAGACACAATATATATTTATTTATTTTACTTATATACACAGCTTGCCAAGTCCCTGGCCTTGCAAATGCAAACAGCTGGTTCATCCCAACAGTGCCCCTCCTCCACTAACTGAAGTGTTGTTTTTCTGCCAAGTATTACTCAATACAATGTCAGTGTCCTTACTTCAAGGTCACCATGCACATACATGCCTGTACAAATGCTTAGCCATACAATTGTATGTTATTTTAGCTATGATGTGCTATGATTATGAAAGCTTAATAAACATACATTGTATTTTTTTGTGCCCGCAACTGAGAGGTTGGAAATATGTTTGGTTGCTTTGGAAATGTTCTCTTGGCTTTTCCAGGCACAACTGTACAGACGTTTTCAAAATTGTAGTTTCTCTTAGCATACTACATTAAGTATTTGTGCATATGTTGATGATCTTAAACTTTCAAGTTGCTGTTACACTATGAAAAGTATGTGTAACAGATTTAGACCAATCAGAACAAAATAGTATTTGGGCACAGATGGGTTAATATAATTTATTCATGAATGAGATTATATATATGTGAAGCACTAACTTCCGTGTTTTCGTGTTTTCGTGCTGCTCTAGTCACGATAATTATGTTTCTGTCATTTTCAGATCAGTTTATTTTGTACTCTGACCCCACAGCAGGACCGCACCCTGCACACATGACCGAAAGCCCGCTCAGCCAATCACATTCCTCTAGCGACGTGTAAGGCGGAACTTCCTGTACAGTAGTGCAAGTAGTAGTCCAACATGGCGGTCGTGTAGCTTGGCTGAGTGTGTTGTGGAAAACCGCGTTAAAGTTAAGAGAGTTCCGCTCTAATTAAGTGGCAAAAGAGCTAAACAGATTGTTGTGTAAAGACGGCAGACACCGGCTTTTGGAAATGAAGGGGAAAGAGCGCTCTCCGGTGAAGAAACGGTCCCGGGCGCCAGATGACTGCAGAGACCGAGGAGGAAGCAAGAAGCCCGGAGCCCTGTCGACGGCTGGCAGCAACAACGGCTCCTCAAACAGCGGAGCTTCATCCAGGAGGAGCTTACACGGTGAGAAAAGAGACATGAGGGATTCAGACGGACACAATTCATCCGGTCGGACCGGCAGTGGCTACGAATACGGAGTAGTTTCTGGGAACAAGCCGTACGGAGGCGCTGACATCGAGGCGGAAACATCCAGGTCGGGTTCACGCAGCGACCTACGGCCTCCGTCTAACCCAGAAAACGAGTACAAGACTCTCAAAATAAGTGAACTGGGTAACCAGCTGAACGACGAGGAGATAGAGGACGGGCTGTTTCACGAGTTTAAGAGGTTTGGAGACGTGAGTGTTAAAATCAGTCGAGAAAACGAGGACCGGGTGGCATATGTAAACTTCAGGAGGCCGGATGACGCCCGGTCGGCCAAACACGCCCGCGGCAAGCTGGTGCTGTACGACCGGCCTCTGAAGATAGAGACAGTTTACACCAACAGACTCAGGAGCCGCTCCCCTGTTTCTAAAGACAATTTCCCTCCAGGACACAGGCATCTCCACTCACAGAGGCCTCTGTCTCCCACTGGCATGGGGTACAGAGACTACCGGTTACAGCAGCTGGCTCTGGGCCGTCTCCCCCCACCTCCTCCTCCTCCCCCTCCTCCTCCACCACCTCACATTAGAGACCTGGAGAGGGAGAGAGATTTTTCAGTATATGATGCCAGGAATAGACCCCCGTTCATCCCTGAATGTGCCGTTTTCCGTGAGGAGGACCTGATGACCCCTAAGGATGACCAGAGGGCGAACAGGACTTTGTTTCTGGGTAATCTGGATGTCAGTGTGACAGAGAGTGACCTGAGGAGGGCGTTTGACAGGTTCGGGGTGATAACAGAGGTGGACATAAAGCGGGCCGTGAGAGACCAGAACAACACCTATGGGTTCATGAAGTTTGAGAATCTGGACATGGCTCACCGTGCCAAAGTAGCGATGTCAGGGAAGGTGGTGGGCCACAACCCAATAAAAATTGGCTATGGTAAACCCACACCCACAACCAGGCTTTGGGTAGGGGGCCTCGGACCCTGGGTTTCACTTGCTGCACTGGCCAAGGAGTTTGACCGCTTTGGCACCATCAGGACTATAGACTACAGGAAGGGAGAGGTGTGGGCTTACATCCAGTATGAAAGTTTGGATGCTGCTCAGGCTGCATGCACTCACATGAGAGGCTTCCCTCTCGGTGGGCCTGACAGGAGACTCAGGGTGGATTTCGCAGACACAGAGCACCGCTACCAGCAGCAGCAGTATGTACAGCTTCCCCTCCCTCTGCCACACTATGACTTTGTTCCTGAGCCCTTTGCCCATCGCCTGTCAGACCCCGTGAGGGTGAGGGAGAGATCTCCACCAATTCCTGCTCGCTTCAGAGAGAGGGACTTGTACTCAAGCGCTGAATGGCCGGGCATGGGCGTGCACGACAGGATGAGAGGAGCAGGATTTGACCCCATGGGTCGTCTGGATAGGCGTCCCCATGAGCCCTGGTCGATAGAGCGTGAGCGTGAGCTTCAAGGCAGAGATCTAAGCCGCAAGCGGAGACATTTGGATGATGGCAGCCGGCTGGATCATTCACCTGATAACAGTAACTTTGGTCTGCGCCGCCATGGCAAGTCATTAGAGCGCAGCCCTGGAGGCAACAGCCGCGATGGTGGGCGCTGCAGTGATCCTGAACGCCTGTCTCGCTCTGGCAGAACGTCCCCTGTCCGAGATCGCCAGAACACTGGCTTTGGAGACAAGAGAAGAAAAACACTGAGCCCAGCGGCCCCAGGCTCTGAGAAGGACCGCCAATTCAAAGCCAGCGATGCAGCGAGGAAGGAGGAACATCCGTCCTCCAAATCTGGGCAGCAGTCTAAGCCCGCAGCTGCAGGACAGAAGCTGAGTCAGGTCTGGCAGGGCGTCCTCCTGCTGAAGAACAGCAGCTTTCCCACATCCCTGCACCTGCTGGAGGGGGACATAGCGGTGGCTTCCAGTCTGCTGCTGCAGGGCTCTGCAGGCAGTGCAGCGTCCCAGCTGAAGATCAGCCAGCGCCTGCGCCTCGACCAGCCCAAACTGGATGAAGTTTCTCGTCGCATCAAGGCCGCCGGCTCCAGCGGATACGCCATCCTCATGGCCGTGCCCGGGAGATCTGAGGAGGGAGCGACCCAGGACGCCAACAGCTCGGAGAGACCACTGAAAAACCTGGTGTCCTACCTGAAGCAGAAGGAGGCGGCCGGCATCATCAGCCTCCCTGTGGGGGGGGGTCGTGACAAGGACCACGGAGGAGTCCTTCATGCTTTCCCCCCATGTGAGTTCTCAAAGCAGTTCGTGGATGCCTCTGCTCTAGCCTTTGCCAAATCAGAGGACGATTACATGGTGATGGTCATTATCAGAGGAGCATCATGAAAACAAAGCCTAAATGTTTCTCTCTACGCTCATGAACTGTTGCATTGTGGGTTGTAAAAACAGATAGAAGTTATAATGAAAACAGAGGAAATGATAGGGATCAGTTTACTTGTTGGAAGTTTATGGAAATCAAAGTCACATGGTATTGAACACATTTTGATGATTTGATAAATGTGATGATTATTCCGGTGACACTGTTTTCAGATAAATGTGCATTACTTGAAGGGTACTTTGCTTAAAGTAATTCAGAGCAAGCTACAGTTCTGTGAATCAGTACTATATGTTGCCTTATATCAATTAAAAAGAAACACAAGTCCTTTATATACTTTCATACACTGCCTGCCGATAACAAAACCTAACTTAAGATTCAAAACAAAAAATAGTGCTTTCATTTGATGTGTACTCGGCATAGAGTTAACCCATGTTTGTTGTGCTATAATGTTTGTACAGCCAGTCTATGAAAGAATTCAATCCAAGTCATGTACAGAAGATTTAAGATATATATCTACTCGCTCTAAAGCTTACGGATGATACGCAGATTCCAGATGTGTATTTTCTTTCTGACCAAGTAAACATTTGATTCAGATTTTCATTTATAACAGCTTTTCTATTTTTGTCATATTTGGCCCCTCCTGCTTAAAGCTCTCAAAAAACTGTGCAAAGACATTGTGTTAAACATTAAGGGTTATGGTTCAATAGATAACATTAAACTTGAGTTCTCATTTGAAGCCACATCTGGAGGCTAGTGTGTCGGTACAAGGTTAACGTGTTTTTTACTGTCTGTTCTCACAATTTTCAAGTGTGTAGTGGTGGACCCCTTTACATTATAGCACAGTTAAATACAATACAAAAGGTACAGGCTTTATAAAGCTAGTTAAAATTGACTTCAAATTGTGTTAGAGCAGACGCTCTGTCTTTATTTCTGACTTCATGCTTTTGAACTGTTTTTATGTTATGAGGTAATATTTAGAGCTGAAACTAATTATTTTAATTTACTGGATGTTTTTGTTGATTTAATTCAACAACTATTCGGTCAATAAAACATCAGAAAAGAGTGGGGGAAATCCACATCATCACAAAGTAATGATCTTCAGATAGCTTTTATGTTCCCATCAACAGTCCACAACCTGACGATATCATAATATAGAATTGATTATGAAAATTGTTTTACATTTTATACCAATTAACTGATCATTTCAGCTCTAAATATTATTGTGGAGTCTCAAAACACCTAATGTTGCAAGCTGTGTTGTAGAGGAGTTTTCCGAGTGGCAGATTATACATGGCTGTGTTTGTGTCCCCCCTTTTTATATTGTTCTTTGACAAACTTCAATTTGGTTAAACAGTAATTGGTTAATACATTTCTCACTTTTTTATAATCCACTAATTACATATACTACCCCAGCACAGCATGTACTGTTTCAAAGGATTCACGTGACCTATAAATTAAGCCGTTCACATTTCTTATGACTGATCAGGAGTGTAGAAGTAGATGTCACACTATCAAAGGACTTCTGAATAATGAGGCTGATCTCCAGTCCCCACCTTCCTCTGACAGGACTTTGAATGATTGTTTTTTATGCTTTGATATAAATACTGTTTCAAAAGGAGAAAAAAGAAATGATTTGTGCTGTATACTCAGGATATCTGGAGAAAGAAATGGAGAACATCAGTGCTCTTGGGCCTAAGAAGTATACCTGACTGTCACAGTGTGACATGCACTTGATAGATTTTGTCTCAATAAATTTGCTCTTACGTGGGAAACACGAGTGCCTCGGAAGACAACTTTTGTGACCTTTTCTGTTCTTGGAATTGTCTTTCAACCTCTGAAGGCTTTATCACTTTGACAGCAGGAGCCTTCCCGGCAGAAAGGAGAGGAAGTGTGAGAATCAATGGGAGGTTCTGTGTTTCATTTTGTTGATCATCATTTGTGAGGAGCGTGATTCAAATTGAAATTTGCCCAAACTAGAATACTTTTGGCAGTCCCTCAGCAAAGGCAAATTTAGAGTCACAGTGTCTTCAGATTTGTGGCTTATTCCTCAGTCGCCTCCGGCCTGTGTCCCGAGGTGTGGCTGAGAATCGTCGTGACTCCACGTTTTGCCAAAATCAGCTGGTCGTCCGTCTGACGGCCCCTCAGTGGAAGCTCAGCAGCCCCCGGCCTTCTTTCTCGCCTGGCTCCAGCCTCCAGAGTGTTGTTCCAGCGTCTGCAGCCGCTCGAGAGAGGAGCAGAGTTCATTTGTGTAGTTGCTTGTTGTTCTTGCATTGGAGTTTTGAAGAAGATCTCTGTGCTAGGGCCAGACTTCAAGTGTGTCTCATCCCGGGTCGGAGAAAAGGGTCGAGACGGTGACGCAGCATCTGCTTTATGTGCCTTTTAAAAAATGGAGAGGAAACACGACAGAAGAGATTGCCTGTGCAGGGAATCCTAATCTTTAGCTGAGATATTGATGTGATGTACACACTCTTTTAAAAGCAAAGTGAAGAGTATCCTGCTGTCATTGAGTCAGGATGTTTATCATCAAGACGGTGCTGTTGCTGCTCATCGCTGCTTCATCTCCAAGCAAAGAGGACGTGAGCGACAAGAGTCCACACCGCGCCACGCCAGAGTCCTGGTTTCCTGGAGCTGTGGAGTGGGTTGGAGTCTCCCTGTCCTCTGGCTGCTTCGTATCCACAGGTAAAGTATCAAGATGTCCCAAACTACTGACCCAGGTACGTATTCAATGTGTGAGACGACTGCAACACACAATGCCCTTTTAATAGCTGGTAAGAGGGTGAAAGGTAACCACAAATATACAGAAAACGATTTACCTGAAGTGATCCACACAATGCACAGCTTTTGTAAACAGTCTGTTTGAAAACACATTTTCACTTTCACATTTTTCAGGTTTTAGCAAATACCCCGTCAGTGCTGGTGAAGGTCCACTCACGTTTTTTCTCCAAATTCCTGTCCAATGTTTGTGATTATCTTGACACTTTTCCATTTGTCAAATTACAAATAATGTTTCATTGTTGGTAAAAAAATAAAAATAAAAATACACCAGCAATTCAAGCAAGTCACTATTGAATATTGATAGGAAATGATAGCAAAATATATTTAAATAAGTCACATGCCAGCAGAAAATGCCACTCGATTCAGTTTATTTGGCCACTTGTTACAGGTGATAAGTCCCAATAACTCAAAGTCCCAAAACAATGATCTAACTTGCTGCTTTTTAGATGATTTGACAACTTGAGCTCTAGACTTAAAAAAATAAAAGGGGGTGGGTCTGGTCAAAGAGGTTCAGTTGCAGAAGTTTTGCTAAGATAAGATATAAACAATTGAAAGTGTTTGGCCCAAACTTGTTTGCCGTTCCACTAGTTAACTGAGTTTCACACAAAGTACTGTTAGCCCATTGAATCACTTCTAGCAAACTCCTGCGAAACAACATGTAGTTAAATGGTACAGACATTGGGAACCTGACATTAGTAAATCAGCTAGACGTACATCATTATTAACGGAATATTTCTCAAAAGATCAGTCTGTTTTTATTTTTATCCAACCTATGTTGCTTTCTTTAGACTGATATCTTAGCTAGGTTATTTTAATTTTAAAAAATGAATTATTAGGAAGTAATGTCTGAGCTTTCTCGACAGAAGCTTTGGTGATCTGTAATTCAAACCGGGTCATTGCTGGTTACAACGTTCAACAGGCGCAGGCTTGAACGCTGACATCATAAAAGCAGTCCTACTCATGCAGTGCGCTGTCAGTAGTGGTTAGTCAGAGATGTAGATAAATAAAATATTGCCTGATTTTGATTATTTATATTAGATATGTTAGGATGGTTGTAAAAGTTGGTGTATTGTACACGAGGAAGGCACGATCAATGTGCATTACTTTTGGCTGAAGCTAAACTGGAGACCTGAATCATAGTTGAGATAAATCAGGAGGTTTGAGCTGTCCATGTCATCTTTAGAGTTATTTAAAGTACTTTTTTCCTCCTCCAGCTACCTAAACAAGAATATTTTCTGTATCCTTTACTACTCGATGACCGTAAACTGGATCATTTTTTTGTTATACTTCAAGAACAAAACCATTTGATTGATTTGAGGACATCATATTTAGCAGCAGCAGTCAGTCAGATATGTAACTATAATTATGTATTGCCTGTGTGTAATTATTTATGTTAGATATGTTAGTTTGGTGACATAAATAGTGGCGGTTTGTTGTACATGACTGTCACACAGTAAATGTGCATTACTCCTGGCTAAAGCTAAGAAGCTCAAAACTAGAAACTGGAGACCTAACGCTTAGATACATCAGGGCAGTAAATACACAAACATGTCTTCCCACCTGTAAAAAGTGTGTTCTAACAGAAAGGGTACTGTCTGCTATACAGCGGTGCAGTTTACTTCTAAATATAAGGCCAACTCAGACATGATTATGTTATTGTTTACAGTACGGTGTGTTCTTTACAGATTTAAAGGTTTATGAAAAGGTGCTTGTCCTAACTAAGATATTGAGTGTTTCAGGTTGGAGGAAAGGACACTTTTTTTTCAGTCCTCGCAGAAAAGTGTGATGAATGCTCTCGGCTGTCATGAGTCCACAGGAATTATTCCGACCACAGAAACCGTGCCTTGGTGAGTATTTTTTACATCTGTTTTAAAACGTGCACTTTTCTTATTCATTCATTTGACGTATTCTATATGAGTAATGTACATTGCATTTGTTTTGTGCTTAAATAAATGCAGCTTTGGTTCTAAACATGTTCTGGTGTTGTGTGTTTTGTTGAGTCTGAGTGGTTTGATCTGGTTTTGAGAATCTTGGTCCTCTAGAGGGCAGGGTTAGATGTTGTGATGTTAAACTCCCTGAACACATAGAGAGAGAAACAATACGCTATCAGTATTTTAAAAATAAATAATATGATAAGCTTATCCAGTTGATTTACGGGTTGACAGGTAATAATTGCATTATGGGAAAGTAAACTTCTGTGACACTTATGTCAATAAGGTTTGCATTTACTCTATCTTTTAAAAGCCATTTATACTTACAACACGCCTTAATGTGACAGGGCATTATTTTACGAAGCAAAGGGACCTTTAAAGTAGCTGTATTCAATTATACTTTACGTTTCTTTCTAAAGGCACAGACAATAGATGAAAAAGTCAACAGAAACTCATTCAGAGGACTCTGGGAAAGGTCAAACCTCACCGCTCACTCCAAATTATAATCTTTACTGCTGGGAGAACGTGCTGGAATAATCCTGAACATTTATTTTAGTTGTCCGTGGCAACTTCAGATTGTGACACAGGAGAAGACCCCTTTTGTTTAATAGGTTACAGTATATCAGCAGTGAGACATTTCCCTAAAACTCAATCACAGAACTGGGCTTCACATAATTCCTTAAAATGGCATTTGATCTTTCTTTAAACACAGACTAACACAAGACAACCAGATCAAATAGTCCAAATGAATCAGGCTTTTGTTAATCGGTGACGATTATTGGTGTTTTCATCTACAGTATAACTTTCAAAAAATGGCACATCATTTACCATTTCAAATGTGTTATAGTTTGAGGCCCAAGACATTGTTTTGATTATTGAGTTCATTTTCATTAATTATTAACAGAAACAGACAATAGAAAGCGATTTGTATAGAGAAGCATAGTAAAACACTCCTGTGTTGACTTTTAATGCTGATTTCTAAAGTTAACTTTGGATAAAGAACTGAGTAAGATAAATTATTATTTTTTCCTGGCAATAGATTATAGTACATTAAGGAAAACAAATTCAGTTCACATTAACTCCTTTATCTGAATATACGTATTCGATGCTCTGTAAAGTGGTTTCTTATCAGTTCACCTGTGTGAAGTGTTACTGTAATAAGGAGGAGTTAAGACTAGTTTTGACCTCCATATAAAACACCGTCTGTCCTGTGAGATCTACATCGAGTCCTTTTAGAAATAATGAAGTCTGCATTTGTGCTGCTGGCCTTCTTGGCTGTCTCGCAGGGAGTTCTCAGGTAAGATAAAAAAAACCCACACCAACTTATGAAAGATATGAAATGTACTTTTTACACACTTTTTGCCTCATTTCTGTTTTAAATCTTTGAAAACTTGTTTTAATTAGTGAAATCGGGTCACACTGATTTTCTGAAGCAGTGCCACCATCATGCTCTTTATTTGAATCCAACAGTAGATTATTTTATCCTCTTTGAAGAAAAACTTTTACTAAACATGGCTTTCAAAATTGTTGAGAGGTTTCACATTTGTTTTTATAAAATCAGATTGTTGTTCCAACATTATTGCAAAGAAAAAAATCAGCCTCAACTGTTGAATTAGTATTTTAAACGTGGAATATTTGCTTGTTTAGTAACTGAATGAGTAACATATGCACCTGCATGCAGTGGGAAATGAGTAAAAGTAGCAGTAACAAAACACAAAAAAGGTCATAAAGAAAAGTGGAGATGTATAGAGTTTGCAATGAATTGAATCAAAAACATCTAGTAAATTGTTCACTATTTACCTCAGATATGTAGTGCAGTGGAAGAGGCATTCAATGTACTCTAAACTCATGTCAAGTACAAGTACCTTACAATTTAACTCAACTAAATATTTGAGTTAGCACTGATTGCACTTTGGTATGTGAATATGGAGCAAACAGTAAAGAGCTCTTGATAAAATTGTTATATAAATCCAGCCGATAATAACCAGCCTCCTCTGAGACAAGCTCTTGACCTTCTCTAAAACACCGCCGTTTATTTTCCTGTTCTCCCTCCCTAAATCACTCCAAGATCGAAACTCCTTTTTAGGATAAGTTATGATGTCTGACCAAATCGTTGCCACATGTTAGTGAGTGTGTTTCCAGAAAACTGTTAATCTTCCTGCTCAGGATTCCCCTGAAGAGAGGGAAGTCCGCCCGGCAACAGCTCGAGGAGAGAGGCCTGTTCCAGGAGTACAGGAAGAGGTTTCCATACAACCCTGCAGCCAAGTTTCTCCCCAGGGTCGAGCAGAGTGTGGTGCCATTGACCTTTGACCCTGATGTAAGTAACAAGTTTTACTCTGGTGTACAAATTACTCTATTTCACATGAATATACAGCAGTTTACTCATTTCACTTACACCATTGTGTCCTTGCACCATTCTCTTGCACAATTTTTATTTCTATTTGTCTCACTATTTTTGAATCTTGAATCTTGAAATGTAACACCAGCATACACTGTCCTGTGCAGTCATGAAACACATGAACTGACTTAATAATCTAATTTTGGGAAAAGACAACATACTATGGAGAGATTGCCATCGGGACTCCTCCTCAGGTCTTCAAAGTCCTCTTTGACACCGGCTCCTCCGACCTCTGGGTTCCCTCCACAAGCTGCAACAGCTCTGCCTGTGGTGAGTGTGAAGAGTCATGGCAGCATAATTTAACAAAGTGATGATCCTGGATGTCGAACAGCCACCCATAGATTGATTGTGTGATTTATAGATAATAAAATACTTAGTTGCATCCTTGGTTTTAAGTATAGTTCTGAATTGACAGTAAATCTAATCTCTAAAGTCTTTGAAACAGAGGATGCCTTGGTGTATGAAGCAAAATGTTATTTGTCACCTGTTTCTCTCGGCCTCTCTGTTATTAGACATTCATCTAAAGTTCAGCAGCTCGGCATCCTCCACTTTTCAGGCCGGCACAAATACTTTCCACATTTCGTACATCAGCGGATATGCATCAGGGACCACAGGATATGATATTGTACAGGTGAGGACTTAACATTCACACTGCATCCCTGACCAACTGTTGACAAGTGGGAGAAAGTATTACATTTCAGAGGGGAATACCGTACTTAAAATTACTAGTCACTTTCCAGATTCATAATTAACATGAAAAACGATGTGTTTAAACCTGTGATTTCCAAAATGTTTAGCGTTAGACCAGGCAACTGCTGGAGATAACTCAACATGAGTAGAATATCATGGCTAATTTTTAACACTCAGTAGTGTTACATGTATTTTTACATTAATAAGTACTGAAGTTAACATCTTAATACTTCTTCCACAAATGCTGCTAACTCACACCCGTGTATACCATGCAGAATGTGATCTGTTTCCTAAAACATCATATACTATTTGCACTTCCTAATCAGGTAAACAACCTTTACGTGGATCACCAGATCTTTGGCCTCACTGACACAGAGGCAGATTTTCTTGGCTTTGTTCCCTGGGACGGGATTCTTGGTCTGGCCTTCCCTGGCTTGTCACTCGAGGGAGGCACACCTATTTTTTACAACATGTGGAACCAAGGCAAAATCCCCCAGGATATGTTCTCCATGTACCTGAGCAGGTGAGGCGTGTTGAGACCCACAGAAGAATAATGCTGTAAAACGACTTCTTTCCTGATGTGATGGAGGATGCTTTCTGATTGGTGCAGTGCTCATTTTTCTTAAATAAGAAACTCTCTCCCTCCAGTTCTGTAGAGGGCAGTATGCTTATTCTGGGAGGAACAGATAGCGACTATTACGCTGGAAGCCTAAACTGGATCCCCGTGAACGGGGCCACTAACTATTGGAACATCAAGATACAAAGGTACTTTCCTTTTCAACTTTCAATATCCATGTTGTGTTTTAATCATATAGCCACTTCATATTTGACATCATTCAGAGGTCTTCTTCTCTTTTTTTTTAAAGCCACTTCCTTTGTGTTGCAGCATCACCATCAATGGGAACACTGTTGCCTGCTCTGGAGGTTGTGAGGCAGTAGTGGACTCTGGTACTTCTTACATCATCGGCCCAAGCAAAGACATTGGCAACATCAACGGCTGGCTGGGAGCCTCCACGGATCAGTTTGGTGAAGTGAGTGTTGTAGTAATTTTGTATTAGCTATATTAAATATGTTTGGTGAATGGCTTCAGGTTTTAATTGGTAACATTTTGTTAATCTGTCTCTTAGACTTTTGTGAGCTGCAGTAACATGAATATCTTGCCAGAAATTATGTTCAACATAAACGGCTACAACTTTGCTCTTCCTCCATCAGCCTACATAATCCAGGTTTGTGTTTTAAGTACTGTGCTATCTAACGACTTTGTAATGCTAACATAACAAATTATGGTTGAAGGTTATGGCTTTATCAAAGTTATTCACTTGACTTCATAATTGAAGTCATTGTTAGGAGAAATATTTGCTTTATAGAGAATTTATAATTCATTAATACTGTGGCCAACTTTTTGGTTGCCAGGTTTATATGTATGTATATACTCCTCCATTATAACTTCATTTGCCTTTTTAGCTCTTTGGATTAATCTGAACGACCCCCACATTAGAAATCTTAACCATTACCTTTTTAAAAAGAGCTCAAAGGCATCTGAATAAAAATCGATATAAAATAAGTTTATACTTACAGCTACAGCCATTTGCATCAATGAGGGTAGACTAAATGACAAGAACACCTCTCTGTTCATGGTATACACTACAAACTACATGCTGCAAAATGTTAGTTGCAAGATATAAACCTTAAATGTATACAACCAGGTTTTATCTCAAAAACACTAAAACACATATTTACACAGATAGCAGTATTTATATAACTTGTGATTAAGATGATGTTCACTCATGTCCTCTGTCCACTGCCCTCAGTCTTCGTCTAGCTGCAGGACAGGGTTTGGATCCGGCACCTGGATCCTGGGAGAGGTGTTCATGCGGCAGTACTACACCGCCTTCGACATCGGAAACAACAGGGTGGGCTTTGCTCAGGCTGTGTGAAAACATGCGAAGAGCTTGGCCACTTGAAAATGATATTAGGTATTGGTCAGAGGCTTCAGTCTGACAGCTTCTGATATTTAGAAAGCAATTGATTTTTCTTTTATAATCACAATTCACTACTCAAGTAAAAGAAATACTCTGTACACACTTCTGAATGATTTTTTTTTTTTACTTAGGAAAAGGCACCAAGGTATCAGCATCAAATAACCAGAAGTTAAAGTTCTTATCCTGCATACTATCCTATATGATATTATATATTATATTTTTGATGTATGAATATGTTCATTATTGTTGCAACTGGTAAAGGAGAAGCACAATTTATTTTATTTACCATGTCCATATATTGCCAAGTAGCATGCAAAGTCCTGTATTTACCTATGATAAAACAGGCTAAATAGTTTGGTGATTATATTTAGTACTATTAATTTGAATTGTCAGAATGACTACGCTTACCAAATAAATGCAGTGCAGTAAGAAGTAAGAACAGCACTTGAGTGAATATAGTTAGTCTACTGTCCATCACCACAAACTATCATGTAAAAGCATTCATATTTGTGACTGACACTAATAAAATATAACCTTTCAGATCTTAAAGTCAGCATGTATTTGTTATAAAGGAGGATTCAAAGTCCTGCAATATTCTGCAAAGGCAGAAACAGTCAACCCAAGTGCTCCCTTCCATTATGGATCTGTGTTTTGGTGGCCACTAGATGGCAGAGGACTCAGAGAGGCACGTTCAGTCACTTCCTCATTCATGTGATTTATGTGATCCATGTGATCCTCCTGGGAGGGGCCTGAGGAGAGGGTGACTCATCTTACTTAGAATACAGTCTCCCTAACAGAGAACCCACTGCCAGTCATTCATTGTCAACAGGCGCCGGTTTACATTCATGCTATCTGTGTTGCTCTGTGATCTCAGATTTTCTTTAGGCTGCTGCATTTGTTCTAATTATAATCTGTGATTTACGGGGAGGCGTCATTTAGCTGTTTTTCCATTTAAAGATATGCGTCCACACAGATCATTAACCTTCTCATACCTCACAACTCTTTTATCAGGCAATTCTCTTTAACATTCAATAATGAAATACTTTAAAAGTCTGACTTCAATGCTGCTTTGCATTATTCAAATGGTTTAACCTAGTTTCACACACCTGGCTGGTGTTGCATGTATTGTGGGTAAACATGGTAAGATGAAACTGCAGCTCGTGAAACAAGCTGTGTGGACATCCTTTAGACTTCGTCAATCATTCATCCTGCAGAGAGGCTGCAGGGCGGAAGGTGAAGTTTCACACTGCAGTGCCTGTCAGGAAGATGGAGCAACTTCTTGCTAAAATTAACCCTAACAAATGATTCTGCACACATTTTCTGCACTGTCGCATGAATAAATGTGATGTAGCAATTTTCACATATTGATTATGCCTAATGATACAACTAAACTCAAAGAGAATGTTTTAAAACTAGAATATGAGACCGAAATTTGATGTCAAACATCAGAAGGCAAATACAAATCTAACACACTGTTCTTGTCCGGCAGTGGATAGTGAGTACACTCACTCTGCTCAGGCAGATCCTGTGGTCAACAAGCCAAATAAGGTTGACAAGCCTACAGAACCTTATGTTGCCAGAAGAGAGTAAGTCTTAGGGACAGGTGCAATAAAATATGTCTTCTTGGGTGAACGGTTTCCGCTCCAGTCAGCTGTGCTGTCTCCAGTTTCAACCTAAAGTAAACAAGAAGGCTGTGCCGCTAGAGCCAGCAAACTGATGCCTGATCTCAATTTCAACAGACGTCCATGTCAGGCCATAATGTATCTGTTCCGTCACAACTGGAGTACTTTAACCATTTGGAAAATACATTCAATAACTGTCTTGACATATAGATTACCCAAGATTGATTACCAAAATGCTAAACTATCCCTTTAACCTTGTATCTTAAAGGTTATTTGCTTTGTTAGAGAGATCTAATACATTCACCTTTCAGGAATATAACAGACATCACTCTCTCTTAGTTGCCATGTTTCGTTTTAGTATATGAAATACAGGTACAATACATTAACAGACAAGATATATTGCAGCAAATAATGAAATACAATAAGTCCTTATACAGGATTGCATATATAAAAATATCAGTTGTGGCTGAACTCAAACTATGAAAATACACTTGGTAAAAACAACATAAATATAACTGTGCTGACTGTAAACACTGAACACTTAGGTTATAATTCTCAGTATATAACTCAGTCTTTGGTTAAAATTAACTTTCACAGGAAAAACAAGAAGTGTACAACATTAGCATACAGTGGATATGTGTGAGAGATAGAAGTCAATGAAGTTCCTCATGATGTAGCTACATTATAATTCTACCAAACCACACACACACACAACTTCATAAGTGTGTGTTTAGTGCTATAATTCCTAAAAAGACATGTAATATAGGGTGTTTATTCACCACAGCTTATCTTGAAAAGGCACCACAAGGAGTGATAGTATAAGGTAATAGTTCCTTCAAAGTAAGAGTACAGTTAGTGTACATTGCTACATCATCTGGGATTGTGTTTTGCTTAAAATGCTTCTCTCAGTTATTCTATTTATATCATTAATATAACTTTCAAATGTGTTTTGTGACAGTTGTTTATTCACAGTAGAGCTAGAGTGACTTTAGGTTTCAGAAAACATGTTTTTCAGGGACTGAATCTCTTACATCTTTTAAAATCAACAGTTTGAAAGTATTTAAGCAATGTAAGTAATGTAAAAACGTGTTTGAAAACGGCTACTTCTATATTCACATCCCATCTGTGCCGCCTGCATGTTGGTTGCACTATTAGCTGCTATTTCTGATGGTGTTTATGAGACTGCTAGCTGTCTGGCTGGCATTTGCTGATTTGTGGAGGGTTGGGCACTAATGCCCAGAAACATTCAGTGGGTAATACTCGCTCTCAGTTTTCCCCCTCGTGTTGTGCTGCTATTTACATTCTATTGGGACCGGATGTCAGCAGTGTGAGTCACACACTGAACATATTGTTTTCACTGCATTGTGACGATAAAAGAGGGTTATATATGGAAGTTAGTACATTTGAACATGATTAACCTTTTGTAAACAGTTCAAACTGAAGAACTGAGGCTGAAATCGATAGCAGCTACACTGACAGTGGACAACTCTTAAACTGAAATTTCTGCAGACCACATGGGTAATGTTTATATTGCAAATCAGGAAATCAATGTGACTATATGTTTCTTGTTACGGAGAGACAAATCAACCTACATTAAATATAAATAATGATTCTGGATAAAATATAATTACAGTAAAAATACAATGTATCATAATAAGGCTGGATTAATGATTCTGTTACTATGCTGTATCCAAAAAACGCTTGCATAGAGCAGTATTTAAAAAAACAAACACTACATCAGAAGCTCAGTCACTGCCAACACACATACTGTATTTAACTGAGCATTAGGTCACACTCAAATCTTAAATAATGTAAATTGAAAAAATTGCATAACAGTAAACCTTACTGTATTTTTTGTAAAGGCATCAAAACCAAACAGGAATGTAAAATTGCAATAATATTAGGGGTGTAATGTAAAATGCATGGCTACATGTAGTGGTCATTTTTTTTACCGCTAGAACTAGGTCCTTGAACTACTTACAGCAGGGCAAGAATATGCAAAATTCAACCAAACTGCTGAAACTCCGAGAAGATTAGGTATCTCTGGAACACAATGAATAGACGTCTTGGACATAATGTTTGTAACCACTTCACATTCCGTTGATGTCCTTTTTTAACTTAAATGTGTGCCATATCTGACAGTGCACCTCTAAGCATCTTGCGGTGCTTATTTGGTGAGCTCTGCATAAAATGCATAACTACCTTTTCAAGCAGCAACTTTTGTCCAACATGTTTAAAACGTATAATCTTGTAGAACATTGATCCCCAGTGCATTAACTAGCTGGATAACTTAAATCTAAAGTGCAGCCTCAGGTTATTCAGATGCAAGCTGTTTTCATGCTGTTTGTTGTCTCCAAGTTATAAGTGTTAGTATTATATTTTTGAAGAAACCCTAAAAACATTTAAATAAATATTTTAAACAGTAACTTGCGTAGCAATTTCTTCCAGGGCCTGACAATGATTTTCAGAAACCTTCACACTAATTCATCTTTTACAGAAATCACATGTTTCTGCATTATCACTATGTTTTGGGCTGTTTCTAAATTGTTTTTTTTTATCAATAAATGTTTCTGATCATGTGTTTTTTTAACAGTACATGCTACTGTAACAGTGCCTACTAATCTCTGTGTAGGAGCCACATGGTTCGAGCCAACACTGTCTTAGCCTGCAGGCTGGGACACTGACTTTACACCACCATGGGGGTATCTGAGCACACTGAGCTGACAGACTCTGCGTCAGACCTCCTTCTCTCCCTGTTATCCCCCTGACACTCCTCGTCTTCCTCTATTGGGTTCAACCTCCCATTCTGCTCCAGCGGGTCCTTGGGTTGAATGAAGGCCACATGTCTGTAAGCAAAGCCTCTGCCTTCCCCTCTACCTTGCCCCATCTCCTCATGTGCCTGAGAGATGCTCACAGTTGAAGAGTGGAAACTGTCGCTTTTCTCCAGACCTTGTCCTGGACAACATGCGCAGCGGCACGGTGTGAGATAGAGGTAGATGAGAACCATAACTAAACTGATCAGACATGCTATTAGTGTGGTGTAGGCCGTTTTGAGGTTCTCCAGCCCACCACTTTTAGTGGAATTAAACACAGTTACAGTAACATACAGCGTCTCATTAAAGGAGTCACTTGTGGCATAGCAGGTGTATACCCCAGAGTCCTCTGCCTTCAGGGGCCCAAGCCGGAGGCTGCCATCATGACGCTTCACAGCAGTTTTCATGGCCGGAGACAGAGGGATGTTTCCAGGCAGCACCCAGTTCTTCAGCATGTCCCTCTCCCTGCTGTCACAGTCCAGGACCAGGAGCTGTTCCAGATAGGCTTCTTTGCCCATAACCGTGACCTCACTGCAGTTCAAATAGACCTTGTCAAGATCCAGTATGGCCATTTTCTCTTTCTGTAGGCCTGGTAACAAACAAGTGTGGCTGTCTTTGAAGTCCATAGTAGAACTGAGCTCCTTGAGGTGCCAGCTTGCTACCAGGTCGTGCACATCACAGGTGCAGGGCAGGGGGTTATTGTGGAAGTACAGGCCGTTCTTGATCCAGGCAGGCAGAGCCTTTAGCTCATTGAGGGGCAGGGTTTTGATTTTGTTGGAGGACACATCCAGCAGTCTAAGAGCCTTCAGCCTAGTGCGATCCTTCACCAGCTCCAACGGGAAGCGTGAGATCTTGTTCTGGCTCAGGTAGAGCCTCTGCAGGTTGTCGAGGCCAGAGAAGGCTGCGCGATTTACCTGAGAGATGCAGTTGCTGTAAAGCAGCAGCACCTCCAGGTGCTCCAGCGGCTCAAAGATGAACTCGTCCAGCTGGCGAAGGCCATTGAAAGAAAGGTCCAGGTAACGGAGCTTGGTCACAAACACAAAGGCCTCAGAGGAAAGGAACGTGAGGTTGTTGTGGCTGAGGATCAGACTGTGTAACTTGTTTAGTGATTCGGGGTTCCACCCAGCACGTAGCCTGGTGATGTTGTTAAAGCTGAGATCCAGAACAGCTGTATAATTTGGAAGAGGGGTGGGTACGTTGGTTAGATTCATCTTGGAGCAGCTGACGATGTTGCTGGCACACACACAAGTCTCATCGCAGTCCAAAGGGCCACCTTTCATCTGTGCACTGATTCTCACTGTTGGCAACAACAGAGCCAGAGATAGAACAGCCATGAAGCTCTTTCCCCTGAACAGGGCTTCAGTAGCACCATGGGAAATCCAGAATGAACCCCCCATCATGTCAAGATGATAAACTACAGCAGGTTAGATGTGTCCCTGTCTTCATAGAGTAGGGTCATGGAGCTGTATGGATGACAATGAGATCAATAAATTACCTCTATTTTTATTATTATCAAAATGAAAGACGTAATGTCTTTAATTCTCACAGCATCTCCTGGTCTAAAGCACCCAGGGTGCATTGCAGCAGGCATGTCACTAGCTGGTCAAAAAGTTATGCGCATTTGGGTGGTAGCAAAATAATGTCGTCATAACGCAATAAATTAAGAAGATCAATATCGCCGTTATGTTAATTAAAAACCCACTTACATCCTTAAGGATTATTAACATATGTTATTGTATTCATGTTCCCCTCCAAGAATAATCAAATCTGTGTAAGAGACATTTGTCCCAGCAGGCAGAAGTGTCCCGCCCGCTAGTGCTTTTACCTTTAGTCGATTTCCTAAGATCCGGGGAGAAAAGGCTGCCAGGCTTCAACAGTCCGGGTATCCGTTAACAGGACAGTCTCATCCTCATCATCACAGAAGCGGCGATCACCGGGACGCACAGAAGGACCGGAAAAGCCTGAATGCGGTTGCACTGATGAGGAAATGCAAACCTGTGATAGTTGATCAGAGGGGAGCAAACAGCAGAGCAGAGGGTGTGTCACAGTCTCTCTCCCTACCCCCCCCCCCCCCCCCCCCCCCCCCGCTCTCGCTGTCTGTTGGAGGTATGACGAATACTATTAAGATGACAGGCATAACAACATTAATATCACGTGTGTGAAATGATAGACTATTTGAAATATTTCATTAACATGTTGATTGCCAGTGCACTGTGATTAACATCTGGGCAATTGAGATCAGCTTTAGATTGCAGAAACCTGTTGGTCCCTTTTGTCTTTGCGTTTCACAGTGCTCAATACATTTTTAAACTGTCCTATATCCATGATCGTTTTTCATAAAACACACGGGTCCTCAGGGAGAGTGTCATTTGTTTCCGTCCTGTCAGGGTGCATAATAGCAATGGCCCATTCAGTGTGCTGATGTCTTTAATGATGAATTCTTCCCTCTGTTTCATCTTGTTATGTGGTGAAGGACAGGGCAAACGCTCATTGCGTGTGAGAACTGCAGCTGCAGCAGTCTTCTGTCAAGGACTTGATGTGCAAATAGCAGTGTGTGGGGGATCAATATCAGCATGTGGTTAACAAAAACAGCTTCAAATTCTGTCTTGTGAACTGGATAAAATACACCAAATAGACATTACATTATAGCCCCACATTTATTTAAGTTATAATGTAATTCAGTTCCAGTCTGCCTTTTTTACAGGTCAGCTCCTGTTATTTTTTATCTCACTTGCACGTAATGATACGTCTGCACACGTCCAAATCTTAGGTAGCAAGAAGGATCAAAGAAACGACATGTCACAAAGCCATAACACATGTTTGTTTGTCCCACAATACATTTGAGTTCATATGGTATACAGTTGGGGAGCAACATTAACAATCAAATTGAGTTGTTTAAGTGTCCACTGTTAACTATTAATGCTCTGTTCTTGATCTTCACCTGACTTTTTTTGGTGCTTCACAAAACTACAAAGAGCAGTGAGAGTGAACCAAAAAAGTGAAGTTACCAACAAACAGCCAAACAATTAAATCACTGTAAGCTAATAGAGCCAAGGGTACGTGCAGATTCAAATGACCTTTTTTAGAAATCGGGCATTTCATTGGAATGTCTATCACGGTTAGATAATAAAACAGTGTGCTAGGGCACTTATCTTGTTATAAGATCCCCCTTATCACAAGGCCAAATTTTCCAGGCGCATAAAGTAGGGGGGGCAAGCACATACACACTTACAAGGTGAAAACAATATCAGCGTTGCTGTTAGGGCTGATAATTAGCAGAAGGTGACACAAAGTGAGCCCCTGGAGCTCTGTGTCCCTGCATGGCAGTTGTCAGCTTCTGTAATCCGACCATGTTAGTAGTGCATTGTTATTCACACCGGCAGCTTTGGGATGTTGTTGTATGTTTAGTCATCATCCTAGGCAAGACTATTGATGGACACAGCTAGACTTCTTGTTCAATTTCATTATTACATTTGATTTAGTTTATACTTTTCTCCAAAGTGACTACAATGAGTGTATCTAACCATGAAAAAACAAACCCAAAAGCAAGAGTCCTGCAGGTACATTAGTTATCTATAAGCAAAACCAGATTAAATGTGATCACATTAGCTTCTAAGTGCGATGTACAGAGAGAGAGTTTCTTTTATTATTCTGTCTTTATTTTGTTGGCCAAGGTGTAGCTGAAAAAAGTGGGTCTTCAGTGTGTGACGAAAGTTTTGCCGACTTTCTGCTGTCTTGATATCAATGGGAATCTTGTTCCACCATTTTGAAGACAGGATGGCAACCAGGTCTGTTTTTGTTAAGTTGTATCTGGGTCCCTCTGGCTGGCTGATGCTGAGCTAAGTGCTTGGCTGCAGCACATGGTTAAATCATGTCCTGAGAGTTGTAATGGCCTGATCTATTCACAGCACTGTAGGCCAGTACCAGGGTCTTGCAGCAATTCCAGGCAGCCACTGGCAGCCAGTGAAGGAGCAGAGAAACGGTGTTGTGTGGGAGTGTATCTGCTTGAACGGGTGGTAGCATATTCATCCAGACTCACACCCGGATTCCTTGCAGTCGGAGAGGCTGATGTTGATAGAAAGGTCATTGATGGGAGAATTCTTTCCCTGGGAGGAAGAGCATCTCTGTCTAAATTGAGCATTGGGTGGTGTGCAGAGGTTTGTGCGACCTCCTGGGTTTTCAGGATAGAGTCGGTTAAGTATTATCAGCAAAGCTGTGCTAGGAGAAGCTACAGTATGAGTGTGATGACTGAAACAAGTGAACTGTGCACAGAGTCAGGACGAAGGGACCCAGGACAGACCCCTGTGGGACCCCCAGTGAGTATTTGACAAGGGTCTGAAACAGACGGTCTTTAAGATAGGATAAGAAGAAGAGAGCGGAGTCGACTTTCATCTCTTAGAGGGTTTTAGGATCTGGTGTTTTACCTTGTCAGAGAAGTAGAAGGATTGGCATGTCCGGCAAGACAAATGCCAGAACACACACACACACACACACACACACACACACACACACACACACACACACACACACACACACACACACACACACACACACACACACACACACACACACACACACACACACACACACACACACACACACACACACACACACACACACACATTATGATAGGAGTTTGAAGCTGAAGAAGGTGAAACAGATGACAATGCAGAGGATGACCCCAGTAGAGCTGTGCATTGAATACCATGTTATAAATCTTATGGAACAAGGTCACCTTACAGACACACCCTCACATAAAAATTGATGGTAGGTGAAATGGTCCACAGGTCTGGTTGCTATGGGTGCCAAGGGAAGGAGGTGGTTGAGGAGGCAAACAATAAGAGTATACAATGATTGTCATGTAATGGGTGCAGAGCGTGAACACAGGAGGGATGTTTTGACATCAGCTGGAAACAAAACACTCAACAATGGCCTGCATGTCTTTGACTAAAAGGTTTAAACTGTGACAAGGAATCTTGGCAGGATTTCAATGGTGGATCATGTCCCACTGTGAGGTCTCACTTACGGGACAATGCTACATTGTTTACAAGGCAGAGACATTAAATGAAAGTTAAATAATCAAGTCCATGTCTACATACTGTTGAATGAAATCATGAAGAGATTAAAATACTATAATATTACTCCTATACTATCATTTTCTAACATACTGTAAACAACCTACTGAATTGGAAAGATGGAACATCAGCAATGCTCTCATTGATGTGATAAATGTGCCAAACTTGCATAATGATAGTGTGGTCAATGTTACACAAATAAACTCTTAGAGTAGAACAAAATAGACTAAAAGCCTTTTGAATTTCTCTCTGGAGGATGCTAAATAGGAATCAGCTCATTGAGTGCTGTAACTTGAGAAAAATAATCTGATATTATCATCATTCTTCTTTTTGTCAGATGTCTTCTGGGATCCATGCTTACATCGTCTCACAAATTAGTTTGCATTACATTGTGGACTTATGGGATGGAGTTATAAAAGATGGAAGACACAACTCTTTGAGCTTTGTTTTCAAAATACTGCTTCAGTGCATGTTTACATTTATGTGCTGACCTATCTGCAGGGGTCAAATTTCAACTGTTCTAATGCTGGAGCTGCTGAGCATTGTGGGAAAGTGTGAATCGTATTGTATTGTGTTGTAAATTGAACAGATGATGATTCATTGAGTGTTAGCTCATAAATCATGAAGCATAAAGCTCTTAGTGCATTCTACAGAACCAGATGTTGCCATGTGAAAGAACATGTAGCTCCAATTGTATTTTAGGGATGTAAGTCTATAACATAAATGATTCTGTTATTGACTTGAAAGAGCATCTAGCCTATAATAGTTTATTTAGAAACTTTTAAAAAAATCACAGAATATGGAAAAAATAAATGGCTTCCACCAGTCAACAAAACCTAAATCCTGATTACAAAACATGTGAAGCTGTGTTGCTGAAACTGAGCAGTGCAGGCACATCTGCAACCTCCACTTTAACATAATGTGACATGGATCTCAGTAGCAGTAATTACCCGTCATTACCAGAGTGCTTTTAGTGTGAGGACACAGTAAACAGGCAAGTAACACACACACACACACACACACACACACACACACACACACACACACACACACACACACACACACACACACACACACACACACACACACACACACACACACACACACACACACACACACACACACACACACACACACACACGAAAAAAGGCGCTTTATGCTACTTCTGCTGCTATGCTGTGATGCAGGGAATGTGGCTCATAGGGGCCCTTTTCTTTGGTTAAAATGCATAAGTATGCTATACTTTATACTAAAATAAAGATAATAAAACAACCAGTTATTTGATCCTATAATTAATATTCATCTTTTCCTTAGACCTCGATTGTTTCCTGAAAACTAGTACTGACTATTCGTCAATGATTCACATTGTTTCGCTGGCTGACATGTTCCGAACACTGTTTAGTTCATGTTCCTGCATGGACCAATTGTATTTTAATCAGCTGCTGAAAATAGTCGCTAACAAATACACTATTTACACCAGCTTGGCTTAAAACACTACAGATCCCAGTTTGTAGTTCAATACTCCTAATCTTCTAATTGTCTCATGGCAGTTAATTTTTGTTCCACAGTAGGTCATGTGATTTCATCTGTCTCTGTCACAACAGTCTGTTTACAATGCTGACTCCACCTGATGAGCGTTTGTTAGTGAAGTATCAGATAGCAGGGTTGATTTCAGCAGAGGCCTGGAAGATGGGCGTTCTTCTCTCCAGAGATTCACAGTTCTCTTGTCAATTATAAATGAGGCACAGCTTTGGGGCAGTGGCAGCATGTCACTGCATTATCCAAGCCCACAGTGCACCATCAGCCATAGGAGGTCGGCCTCTTTTCTCAAGAGCTGCTTACTGCTGAAAACAAATATGTTCCTCATAATGTTATTATGACTGACAGGTCATGATCAGAAATAATGTTTTATTTTGTGTTTTTGTTTATGATTTGAGCTGATGAGCCATGATGCTTTCAGACATGTCATATGTTATGCATGTGTGGATATACAGTGGCATCAAAGAATACAAAATACTTGCTTTTATTAAATTCATTGTAAATATTGAATTTAGGCTTTGTTAACAGATTCTTTGGAGAGTGTAAAATTGCATGTTCTTTATTGAATGAGTCTGTGATGTACCTTTCTCCTTCAATTAACTTCCCACATGAATTGTTAATAACGTCATGGTAAAATTATACAATTGTCTGTTTTCATATTCAAAGAAAAGTTGAAACTATTTCTTGTTTTTGTACTTTTTAGCACATACTGATATATTCACATTTATTTTTACACTGAAGTGAAACAACAGACCTATCACAGCTCACTTTAGAGTGCATGTACATGGTAAAAAACACAGGACAGGATTCATAATAATTATAATTATGTGTCAGAATTCTTCTTCTCTAAAATGTATTCAATGCCTTTGAGTTGTGTGAAAACCATAGCAGGAACAAGAACAGAGGACAATTAAGTTCTGTATAATAGTCCTTGGAGATATTACTATAATATCTGCTGTGGGTGAAGCAGTTAGGTCTTGCACCAGACTCACAATATAGTGGACACACTGCCACCATCTGCTGACATGTTCAGGGAACTGTTCAAAAGGCAGGGTTAATGAGTTATCCGCATAACTTTGCTAAGTAAAAGCCAAAACCCCACTGAATCATAACCATGACAGTAATAGTAATAGAAGTAATAGATCTTTTGTCCAGATCATTTAGTAACAGTTCTTCGAGGACCGGACATCATACTGTGAAGATTGACATAGTAAGGCTGAAATATGAGAGCGATTTAAAAACACACATTTTGTCAGACTTTATTTCTCCCTAAACATTTAAATGCTAAATATGTCTCATGCAACAAAGGTGTGAAATCAATGAGGTGGATTACACAGTCTCAGACTGACTGACTGCTGCGTTGCACCAGCCATCACTTACCCTTTATTTCAAGCAACATCAAATCAGCAGAGATATCTAAGAGATGTGGAAGATGCCTGTCAGTAATATATTTGTTGAGAATCTGTCCTTCGCTCATGTCAGGTGTTGTAAAGCCCGCAAGAACAATCTCTTTGTGCTGTAGCTGTGATGTTATTAAACACAGATGTTATGTTCTCTCATGCCTCGGTTCATCCTTGCTAAATGTGCATTTGAATTTGAGTTGTTTGTGTATGTTGCTGTAATTATGTTTTGGTAAATGTGATGCTGTGATTTTATTCCTGAGTGCGGCTTATATATTTGCGCGTCTATATCTATGGGTAGTTATTATTGGCAGTATAGGGCTCTCTGGGGTTATTGCAGCGTCCTTTGCTATTTCTGAGAGCCTATGTGGAGTCTATTTTCACGGTTGCCATGGAAACCATTGTATTTGTGGTGGCAGCGATTGGTGCTGCCGGCCGAGAAAGACTGCTATTTTTGTCATGAGTCAACACCTGATACACACACATTTAAACACACACACACACACACACACACACACACACACACACACACACACACACACACACACACACACACACACACACACACACACACACACACACACTCGTAATGTTGTTTTAGTGATATATGCTCTTTGAGAGCTTGATGTGTTACACAAGCATGTGTTTGTTTCACATCTCTCCTCAGTGTTGCCAGACATCTTGATACATCTTCACCATGACAACAATAGTAATCTCTGTCTATCAAATCTCTTCACACAACTGCATCGTGTTTCATGTGTCCTGCTGTCCAAGCATGTTTGAAGCACTGTCAGGAAGAGACGTTAGCTTGTAATCAGTCAAATTTACTAAAAGCTCATAGGTTACAAAAGGCTTGACATTTAAAATAGGAATCTGATAACAAAAAGGTGTGATTTGATGTTCCTGTCTATTTCGGTGATGTATGATATTTGAGAGTAAAATATGTTTTGTGAGACTATAGACGAAAAAGCAACTCATACACATTCTGTAAAGTGATATGTAGGATGGCTGCAACTAACATCATAATTCCAATACAATTATGGATTCATCTGATGATTTTCTTGTTTGAATAATCATTCAGTTATTATTGGGTAAAATGCCCGGCCCCTTCCCCAGACTGACTGCTAAATGGGAGTTTCCCCTTTGACTAACCGTGGAACAAGATCCTATTGCGTTATATACATCTATTATCAATTCAGGTCCACTATGTAGGGTTATGTTAAAATAAAACTTAAACACCAGAACTTTTCTATAGTTTGCACTACAAGTAACGTGTATTTCACCATTGTTCATCGTCTATGAACCTGATGCAATAAGCTCACTGATTTGTGGAAGGAAATCAACAAAGTGTATATTATTCAAACCGTAAGACCAGAGTTGTCTCACTTATCCAGTGGCGTTAATATACTGACTAATCAAATGCATCTTGAGATATTGTGTAAATTAAACCATGCTTGTTTAAAGGTGAAATGCAAATGTTATGTGTGTTATCATTAACCATACAAATGCAAATGAAAGACACCTGGACTTAAAGCTCCATGCTTGCTTCTTCAGAAGACTAGCCTTACCCATAATAGCCCAGATTTCATTGTCCTCCGCTGACGGAGCAATGAGATGGACTGTATATGAAAAAGATCACCGTGGCAACAGGAGCCCCAGTTTGAGAAGCTGGGATGGTGCAGGCTGAGGCCTAATCAATGCCTCCCTGTGTCAGTAAACCCTGTAGTGGAGGGCACTCAAATACACAAAATGACTGCCTGAAACATAACTGACAGAAAAAAATCAACTGGGTGAAAAGCAAGAAATACAGGTTTACATATGAGGGGTAGCTATCAAACATTGAGCACACATTTATGAGTAGAGAAGTCAGTTGGTGAACATCTGTTAAGCATTTACTCTCTGCGATACATAAAACAACAATAAAAGTACACATAATAACTTCTTAGATGAGAAATGTAACACTTCTCTTTCTAGATTGCTGATTTTATTATATTTACCCCGCATATTTTTACCCCCATCAAATATCCTCTGTAGAGTGATAGGCTTATCTCTGTATTGTTAGATTGTTTCCAATTCCGGGTGTACTTGGGGTCAGCAGCTGTGTCTAAAGATAGAGGTAAAATTAGCAAGCTACCACGCTAACTGCCTGGTACCAGCCCTGCAAGTGTCTTATCAGCATGCTAACCCGCTAACTGGCTAACATTAACATAAAATAAGTTTGCTAACAATTGTACTGTATGCTTATGTGGTATGACGATGTGAAGATTTGGTTTGTAACATGTAAAGGCCTACAGTTAGCATGGAGGCATGTATATGGATAGAGTCAGCATTGTATGTCTGACTATGATTTTAGTATACAGCTAAAGCTAGCAAGGTTTCCAACGTTGCACAGATTGGAAATGTTAAATGGGATATATATAGGCCTACAGTATATCATGCTAATTTTTTTAATTTAATATTGAGATTTTATGAAAACATGTTAAATGCTTTGTAAAAATGCTTTGTAAAAAAAAGACACGTTTTTTCTTAAATTGTCAGTCTGAATATAACTGTATCCACCCCAACGTTTGAAATGCTCCATTTGGTTGACTGTCTCTTTGAGCCTCCCTAAGAAAAAGTTCACTCTAGTCTGATAAAATGCAAAGACAGTTCTCAAGCTGTTGGTGTTGATAGTAAGACGGGGGCGGTTTATTCTAATGAGCCTGAACATGACATAGGAAGGAGAGACACATTCAAATGTCTCGTTTCCATAAGGCATTTGGGGGGCTTAACAGGGAATCCTATGCAGAAATGCCAAAACCTGCAGCTCTTTCAATGGCCACTTGAGGCTGTCTCCAAAAGGGAGCCATACAACTGCCAAACTTGATTACAGAAATAAGCAGTAGCCTAAGTGTTTCATAATAAGTTCCCTTTAATTGTCATACCAAAATCATCGTAAGTTTAGAAACATTTTTATAAGCAAGACAAAACCACAAGAACAAATAGGCCCACATTTGTACAGAAAAAGTTGTTGAAAGATGAAAAAAAATCCCTGGTTTATTTTTTATCACGGTTACAAAACCATCACATGCTTGACAGTCATGATCACCAACATGATAGCCACAACTAGCATGATTGGCTAAAAAGCATTCACGTGAGAAGAGATACATATATGTTAACATCGACGTGTCAAAATGAAATGGCATAGTTGTTGATGTAAAATGTAATATATCAGTATTTTTTTGTAGATGTGTGAGACTTAGCTTTCAATGCTAATACCTAGAGAAACAATGTATACAGCAACAACATGACATTTCCCCAACACCATATTAAGTTCTTAATCTCAGAAACATGTTTAAATTGGTGGTGAGGACACTAGGACCCTGTGGAGACGGCAGCTCTGGTCCTATTTCTTGCTGCCTCCTGCTCCATCTCTGCAGTCACTGTGTGTGAGTGGAGGGGGGAAGCAGAGAGTGAGCTGGCTTCTTTGCATGCATTTACATCAGCATCGTTTTAGAAAAACTGCTGCCACAGCTCAAGGCACCCAGGGAGGAGGATGCACGAGGCAGATCAAGGGATGGGAAGAGAAACAGGCTGCTATGGAGGGAAGTGCCTCAACAGCATTCACAAGGTGCAGTGATTGATGTCCACTGTGCACCTAAGCAGTGGGAGCTACACCAGGTTTTCATCCTCAGAGACCAAAAGCAGCAGACAGATGCATCAGGAAATACTCTGATTCAGGTACATGATGCTCTCTCTCTGTTTCCTCCCCTCACGCTCCCTGATTCTCACATTTTCTTGCTTGCTCTCCCCCTCTTCCTCTTATCTGACTATGACATACTGCTGAGTGCAATGATAAATGTAATTTGTGATATGAAATGATATAGAATGTGGGCCTTGCTTTATACAGTGGGTGTAATGCATTAATGATTAATATATAAATGTGTAGGCGGTAAGACATGACTAAACCAGGCAGGAGGGTTAAACTGAATTGGGAGTACCCCTATGTGTGATTTAGAAATTTTGCTCACTGAGGGCAATCATAAATAGGTGATGAAGGGGTTCAGAGCTACATTTTTAGCCTTTTTTGTACTGTTATCGGAGCAGACAAAAGGCAGAACATCCTAGGCTTTTGTTACATCTGTGACATAGAGCATTCATAGCAGTAAGCCACTGGATTTCCTTGATCTGACACATACTTACAGCAGCAGCAACCAATGTCTTTTTGTTGTCTGTAATAGCCAGGCATAGTTAATATGCAGACAGCCTCTGCAACCTATGAATACCCACAAGTTTTCAAATTGAAAAACTACTTTCACTCATACTTGCTTGGCAGGCCTTATTTAGTGTGAGACATGCCATTGTAGTGCATGTACACAAGCAAAGTCATTGCATCTCTAAACATAATGGACATTTAAATGGATAATACTTTTAGCTATGCACAATCATTTTAAACCTTGGGTATACATGTTCAACAAGAGCTCTCAAAGCAGTTGTATGTACAGTACGATGGAATAGGGCATTATTGTTAGGATTGGAGATTAAGCATGTATTTGTGCATCGTAAAAGGATGAGAGCTTGAAAAGTATCGATCACCTGCAGCTCTTCAGCAAAGAAACTGACTGGATTTATCTGAGACCTTTTTATTGTAATTTTGACAGGAAGTAGAAGGTGGTCAAATATCCTTTATATATTTTTTCAGAGGATTAGAGTCACTCATTTGTTTTGGGCATATGATTTGGCTGCAGATTTATTAAGAGTAATCTTAAGTAGCTTAACTATTTTGTGTGATGATGTATGATTGTTCCAATAATTTCACTCCTTCCGTTTTTTTTCTAAAATAGTACCAAGTGTCCCTACATTGACTCATGCAAAGGCTACTTAATTGAGTTAATTGGTTTAAGGGCGCACTTTGGATTACCTTATGTAAGATTGCCTTAACAGAGATTTGAGAAGCTAAGGATGATTTTATCATGTGAGTGTATTAATCCTAATGGTAGCTGCAGTACAAGTGAAACTCAGCACGAGCAACTGATTGGAAGGATTAGTTCATATAACCCAGAAGTGCATAAGGGGTTGCTCATTATAGGAATATATGCAAACTCCAGTGAACACACATTAATTTCCATTATTTTCTTACTCTCTTGTTTTTAGGAGGGGTTGTGAGGAATCATACAATCTGACCCGACCTCCTGGAGATCACAGCATCCTACTCTGGGCAAGAAGGCAGCTTTTGACCTGATTTTCATGCCGCTGTTTTCTGGCCGTACTTCCTGGCTTTGAAGGATGGGTGATGGGCCTGTAACTGCTCATCCCAGCCTTCAATGGAGCCGACGTGGAACTCCTCACACGCACCTCCACAGTTCACGTCCAACATGTCTGCCTCCTATTTGCCTGAGGGCTGGGCTCTGTCCCAGTCGCTAGCCCTGCTGGCCATGCTGCTCATGGATCTGCTGGCTGTTGTGGGTAATGTGGCTGTCATGGCGGTCATTGCTAAGGCCCCACAGCTCCACAAGTTTGCCTTCGTCTTCCACCTGTGCGTGGTGGACCTGCTTGCAGCCCTGGTGCTGATGCCCCTTGGTATGCTCTCAAGCCGAGCCTTCTTTGGGGAGGCCCTGTGCCGGAGCTACCTTTTTCTCAGTGTGTGCCTGGTTAGTGCTGCCATCCTCTCCATATCCGTCATCAATGTGGAGCGTTATTACTACATCATACACCCCATGCGCTATGAAGTAAAGATGACTGTTGGCTTAGTGGCGTCAGTGCTGGTGGGGATTTGGGTCAAAGCCCTGGCCATGTCTGCTCTGCCGCTGCTTGCCTGGTTCCTGCAAGGTGGAAGAACTCCTCTCCTGGAGAGTAGTGGGGTTGGGGGAGGAGGAGGTGGGGCAGTTCCATCTCCTCCTGCTCAGGGTCACAGGCGCTGCTCACTACATTGGACAGGGGGAGGGTCGAACCGCTTGGCCTTCATGGCCCTCTTTACTCTGGTGTATTTCCTGTGTCCACTAGTGGTTATTCTTGTTGTGTACTGCAATATGTTCAAAGTGGCTCGGGTAGCAGCCATGCACCACGGGCCTCTCCCAACCTGGATGGACACACCTCGTCGCCAGCGGTCAGAATCGCTCAGCAGCCGTTCCACGATGGTGACCAGCTCTGGGACGGGCACAGGGACAGAGAGAGCAACTCCGCAGCGTCCCTTTGGGGGAGGAAAGGCTGCAGCAGTGTTGGCAGCAGTTGGTGGGCAATTCCTTTGTTGCTGGCTGCCCTACTTTACTTTCCACCTGTATTCGGCAGTGGCTGCCAGCCCTCCAGCCACACTAGCTTCTCTGGAGGAGGTGGTCACCTGGATTGGCTACTTCTGCTTCACCTCCAATCCCTTCTTCTATGGCTGTCTCAACAGACAGATCAGGGAAGAGCTGGGAAAGCATCTGCCTTGTCTGTTCCGTCGAGCAGGGGCCGATATAGAGGACAGACTGCCCAGCAGGGAAGGATCCATAGAGGAGAATTTCCTCCAGTTCCTTCAGGGCACCGGCTGCAACTTGGATCCTCAAAACTCTCACAGCACCTCCAGCCCTAAAGGGGAGGCCTGCTGCCCCGTGGCTGAGGTTCAGCCCCCGGAGCCTGCACGGCCCATACCCATAGATTTTCGTATCCCGGGACAAATTGCAGAGGAGACTTCAGAGTTTATAGAGACTGAACAAGTGATAAACAACCATATATATACAGAGAATTGAGTTCTTAATGTCTTTATGATCATTCAGATATGAACTTTTTCAGGATTTACATTGGAGTGAAAAAGTAAGAGACTCTACTGAAAGCTGTCAAATAGGTAGCTCAGTTCACTTAAATGATTTAAATTGTATCTTTGAATCACTTGGCCTCATCAAATTAAATGTTTAACGGTCAGAGTTGTTTGAGAAGCATTTCAAACTGTTGTTTGTGGACAGGGAAATGAGTGCTAGATCTAAAATGACAAAAATGGCCTTCAACACAAACTAAGCTCTGTACAGTCAATTACTTTCATGAAGACTATTGATGTAACTTGTTAAAACCTTTTTTGACAATAATTATATGTTTTATTTTATGAAAGTAACTAAATTGTCCTCAGAGTTAAATGTTTCCAAAATATCCCTTTTGATTTTAAGTTAGGCAACACCTACTGAAATACATTGGCTTACACTCAATCTTTTGTGTGCTGAAGCTCTGCTGTTCAACGAATTGCCTTTAGTATTCAGGAATCAAATGGCTCCACACAAAAAGACACTGTATTTGTACCTGCCAAATCAATCATTTTTGGGTCTTTGGTAGGTTGATTATTGTTAAGTAAGTCATGTCAAAGAAGTTAGCAATAAAATGCACACAATTAAAAGTATTCTGGGGATTAATCGAAGGAAAGGCACTGTTGTCCCTTGTGATTGATAGCTGTGCTTTCATCAATGATAATGCCTCTCTGTACCCTTATGTCAGTCTGACTATAAGGGGGACGTCCATATTGTGGCCTAAGTCTCATGGAATTGCTACAAGTTGTTTACAGATCACCATCAATGTTGTTCTCTTTTCTTAGGTGCTTGACCAAACACATCTTCGTTTCAATACCTAAATAGCCGATCTGTTGCGACTTAGTTTAGGATGAAGGTTGACTTTATAACTCATCTTGAGTGTCACGTAGCTTTCTGCCATGTGATGTATTTCCAGTTGATTTGGATAAAGCTCCTTAAAATCAGTATTCTCTTGATGCACTGCATTACGTTCAAATTTGATTCTATTTCTTACATTTGTTAAATGTAGGCTAATGAATTGTATGTTATGTTGAATAAAAATGTATAAGTTTGGGTTGTGTGTTTAACTGAGCATGCCCATGTTTACTTTAATGAGTCATCGTTAGTATTTGTTATCGATTTCGTTACAGGGAGATTGATTTACTTTTATAGGTAGGTAGTTTTTACTTTTATTGATTAGATTTTCAGCAGTGGGGATTTATTTTATCCAAGAAGGAAGATACATTAAGATTTAGTTTCACTACCCTGCACAGGGCTTTTACAGTACCTCAAATGTAGGAAAACACAACATTATTTTAAAGTATTGCAAAGTTCCATGTCAAGTATGAATCTTGAACACTTTGTTATAACGCTATAATATTAAAGCAGGTGTAATGTGCTCCTTCATAGGAAATGAGGCGCATCATTTTTAGGATGCGAGGAAATGTTGATTGAAATGACTTTCTTATGTAATGTGGATACAGGGTTTTTAAGATCTTTTTTTGAGTTACAATACCAATCCAAAATCAAAAGCTTGTTGAGCTTGATATTCTATATCTTTTCATTGCGTCTCAATATCCCAAACTGTGAATGATGTTCAATGTTTGTGTTAGGGATTTCACTTTTTCAGAGATTGTTTTTTATGCTGTGATAAAAATAAAAGAATGAATTCCACTGTACTACAATGATATGATTGTGTTTTAGAAAAAGACATGGCTAAAACGTGAGTGAGAGATGCTGTTGTAATAAAGAGTTTCTATGTTTGTAAAACATTTTGGTTGTATTTTCATAATCTTACTAAAGTTATGCGACTGCTACTGTCACAAATTAATTGAAGTGATTGCAAATACATATGGCTTAATTCGCTCAACATCCCAGTGTGTGTGGCTTGATCTCTCTGCTTTGCTTTGATATTCCATTGCAAAGAGAGTGCTGGGAGGATTCGACGCTTTCAAACACTTTGACCTTAAGGTAACATTTAGACTTCAAAAGGCCAAAGCCTGGAGTATGACCTTATTCGGAGAGAAAAGATAGATAGATAGGTCGATAGATAGGTCGATAGATAGGTCGATAGATAGATAGATAGATAGATAGATAGATAGATAGATAGATAGATAGATAGAATTTTTTTAACTCTGTTTAATACTGTGTTGCTGTTGGAAGATGCTAGTGAACGACAGGCCTCACACCTCAACGATGGACCTCAGTCAAACCGCCCCCAGCTTCGCCAGGCTCTTCCATCCCCATGGCAATTATTACCTAGTGACATTTCTCAGTGCTGTGGTGGGCGGGAGGAGGAGCATGCTCTGTTGGGATCCTTTATCTGAGACTTCTTAAAATATATTCTCTAGACTTAATCAGACCTGACATTATTCTGTCGTTGTTATTTTTTTCCACAATCTCTGGATTGCTTGTGTGAGTATCTCCTCTCCAACTTTATACGCTCTATTCTGCTGTTTATCATGACATTTGATTATTTATTATTAGTAATCTTGGATTCCTTTGCATGAATTACTTTTACAGTTACATTTTAAGACTCTTATCTTTGTATTTATAAAATATATATATATTAGTTATTGCAAAAGAGACAATACACGGAAGCTTTTTTTCAACCTGTTTAATAAATCTATCCTGGTAGTTGGGATCTAAGAAATGCAATGCACAATTTAACTATTGTTGAAAATGGGATTATCAATTGTGTTTTGAGATTAAAACTAACAGTATTCAGCAAAAAAACATATAGAAGGAGAAGTTGCAAACCAAAACGTAAACAATTTCAGGAAAACAGGTTCAACAGGGGGTTGCTATTAGCCGAGGAAAAGAGAGTGAAGTATCAGGAAGTATGCACTGACTGACTGAAAGAGGGGCAAAGGGCATAGCTAGAGAAATGTGTTGCCTACAAAGGCTTAACATGTGCATGTAGATGATTGAGATGAAAGGGCCTAATCTGGCTTTATAGACTTGGCCTGATTTACCATTGCGGCTGGTGTAATCCCATAGAAAGATGGTCTCTAGTTTCAGTTGGACTTGTAACTGACATAGCTCTGTAAGGGCAACGCTGTCACTGAACTTCCCCAATATGTTGACTCCAGATGTTTCCTGTCACCAGCTATCACAAAGAAGTAAAAGGAGACGAATAAGAGGGGTGAAGCCTGATTCTTTGGCAGAAAAAATATCAGGAAAGGACATGGACAGTTTATCCAGGCGCGATGTAAACATTTCACAAAAAAACTAAAGTTGTATGAGGGACATGTTTCTTTTTCATAAGTGACACACATGGTTAAATTAAATCTTGGACTTCAGTCTTGAAAGCCCTCAGCCAGCAAACACTGCTCAATGTTTTCAGATTTTTGTCTGGCTGTTGGTTCAATGTCATAACAGCAACTTAGGTAAACAAGGCATTTTATAACTAATATAAATAATAGTGGTTTATTAAGTAAATAGATTCCGACATTAAAAGTGCTATCTGGCCAGTGGTCATATATGTACACATGAGATACTTTACCTTGGTAATTACATTTTCTGGTACTTTTAAGCTACTTGACTACATTTTTAGGGAAATATTTTAAGTTTTATAAACCTTAGCAAAACATTTGTGTGTGTTCCTTAGTGTTTAAGGAGACCCATGAACCAAGCCTGTCAAAGTGGGCGGTGTCTAAAACCTTTTTTGAGGAAACAGAAGGCATTATGTCAGAACACCCACATAACTTAACTCGAAAACGCGTGAAGCTATTTCTTGCTAAAAGACTTCTTTGCCTGTATTATGTTTTTATTTCTTTGATTTGTGTTTTATTACTTCTCGTCAGCTTTTCACTAAGTAACGTAAACTATCCGACGGTACACTAAATAAACGTTAGCCTGGTTGTTTATTAACGGCTAAAGGAATAAGACGTAATCTGAAGGTAGTGGAATTCGTGTTAAATCGTCTGTGAGGTAACAAAACGTGCATTTAAACCTTAACATTATCTACGTAAAAGTGTTTAGAAACCACAACGGAAAAGGTCTTCATATCTAAGAGATGTCCTTTCAGTTCACTACTGATAGCTTATCAGTTTGTTAGCGATCTGTTGTTCCTCATTTGAGTCTGCTGCTTTGTGTTTTCTGCAGGCGGACTACAGGCTGTTCCAAACGTGTCCTCAACCATGTCAGGTGGTAAGTCAACCAGCAGGGACACGGTGCAAACATCTTTCATTTATTACAAGCACTTAGTCAGTTGTGTAAATTAGATTTACTCAAGTACTGGACTTTTGAGAGACTTACCTTCGCTACTTTGCACGTATACTCATCTTCAACTCAATTCCCTCATGTACTTTTACTTCACTATATGTATTTAATACCTGTAGTTACTTTCCAGATTTGGAATAATGATGTGAAATATAATCAACACTTAATACGGCTTTAGTTACACCTGGAGTAACATTCAAAAGCAACTCTGCAACATACAAAGTTATTAAAATATGCCCCACCTTGTTGCATAAATAATTTCAATCTACACAAATCTGCATAATGAGTACTTTTATTATTTAGTATATTTTTATGCTAATACTTTTCTGCTTTTACTTGAGTAACAATTTCATTGCAGCACTTTTATTTGTACCAGAGTATTCCTACACTCTGGTTCTTCTACTTTTACTTAGTTACATGATCTGAGTACTTCTTTCACAAGTTATGTTTATAATGCATAACCAATTGTTAACTTTTAAGGTTAGTGCTACATGTGTTGAAAAGTATATATGTCACAAGCAAGAGTGATGCTTTTGGGAAATACATCAGCAAAAACTGTCATCTAAAGACGAAAACAAACCAACACACAAAAAACAACTTTCCCAGCATCACACATTGTTGCCGATGGTCACAATCAGATTGTAGCCCTGTTGTTAGGAATATGCAATGGCCTTTTTTGGATGCTTAAACAAGTCTAGGTTTGCTTTTCCACATTCATAGAATTGGCTACATCAGCATTTTGAATTCAGTGTACTTGCTCTAATTAAAGGAAATAGTGCTTTGTTAAGTTGGGTTTAATTGAGTTTCACATTCCACATTTTCTATAAAAAGCTTCATGGAAAGTGAGAACACTGTGTTTTTTGTTGTATGACCTCTGCAAATATAATACAGGATTCCATTAGCTTTGCTCTGAAGGAGTGCGGGGGGAAAAAAAGCAAGCAGCCAGTTATACTCAGTGGTCTCATTTTTAGCAAAAGGGTGTGTAGACAGACAGCTTAAGCAAACAGAAGAATTGAAGAGAGAACCAAAGAAGCAATAACAAGAGCCTGTAGACTAAACTAATTTGCTGTTTCTGGGTAAGGCTTTAAAAATGTCAGTCATTTTGATTTAGAAACATATGTGACAGCCATTGCTGTAGATGAGATTTTGGTTTCAATGCCTCAATGTTTTCTTACTCTCTGCTGCTGCCGTTGTACCAGATGGTGAGCATCAGCCCTCAAAAACTGGGTCAGATTCCAGAGAAGGCTGGAGACACCAAAAACAAGATCTTTATTACAACGTGATAAAAGGTAAACATTGACTTTTGTCAGAAACTCATCAGGGAGACATTGTTTCCAAGATTATTTGATAGAAATGATTGCTAAATTGTTGTTGTTTTAAACTTCGGGTCATATTTTAAACATGTTTGTGTCTTCCTCTTTAAGGGTTATTTCATTTCGATTTTTACTCAAATTAGCTTGAAGTTTGTGAATCAGTTTTATAGATGAGGGTGAGATTTTAGTGTTTGGGCTTTAGACTCAGACAAAGTTGTAGTTCTATATTTGATATCGAATTATTTCTTATATGTCTAAATATGCATCTTTCCTTAGTAATGAAACTCAAAAGTTTTGTTCAAAGTCAATCACATTTAGTCCCAATACCAGTTTATTTTGAACATAATCAATAGGTTGCATCATATTGTTGTTTGAAGTGTTTAAGTATGAAAGGTCGGTGGTTGAGGAGATTAAAGGTTGAATAATTGCATAGTTATAAAGCTCTCAGTGCTGCAAGGTTAAAAGACTACAGGTACTGTATGTTTGCTCAAACTGAATATGCCAGATCAACATTTGTTTGTGTAGACGAGGAAAAGCATGTTTTTGTCTAACTGCATAAAACGTTCATTCCACTAGATGGCGATCTCTACTCTCTTTTTGTAGCTCTGTTCTTTTGACTACTCCACAAAGTGATGGCATCCCAATTCTCCAAAATATAATACAAGGCTAATAGTATGTACTATAGTAAGTGTCTTTTGAGCTTCATTAACAAACAGCACATTATGCAGTTTTGTGGAGTGTGTGCAAATTGATCTTTGAGGTGAAACCTTTTTAATCTTTAATATTTTACTTACAGTAGGTGTCTGCTTTACTTAGTGTGGCCAAGGGGAGTCTAAGAATGTATTTCTATATTTGGTAAAATATGAAACCACTTTATTTGCTTTATTTGCTTAGGCTCTGCTGACTTATTGAAGTTTGTGTGTTTCTGGTTAATGCACTTCCCCAAAAATGTGTAATATATTTAATGACCTTCAGTGCTTCTAAACACCAGGAACCATAAGAGGAAGTTGTGTGTACTTGTCACAGGTTTTATTACTCTCCTTGCTGGGCATTGGTTGTCACTATTTATAATACATCATGTCAGACGGGCCCTGCTCTGGGTTTAATGCTGTCTGTGTCCCCTCTGAATTTTCCAGCAAAGGGAGAGTTCTCTAGTAAGCTTACACACTGAGTTTGTGTTTGAGCTAATCTGTATTCTTGTTTGTTGACTAAACGTTCATTTAGGTCTCTCTCGATAACTAATGTATCTAATTCCTATTTTTAGGTGAGTGAAAAAACGTTTGTTATTCACTCACCTTGGCGCTCAACTGGTGGGTTGCTGTCAGTCCCCATGCTCGCAGATCATGATAGCTACACACTTTGATCTGCAATGGTCTCTTCTGTGGCTGTTTTTCCCAGCATTCACTTCAGGAAGCTCATTCCCTGGTTGCTAAGGCAACCGAGGGGGATGGCCCCCAGCAGGAGCCGGGGAAGCCTTGGGCTGCATTTCAGCTCGTCTCTGTGCCGCATGCCTGCTGACCTGCTGCTGGCAAGGAGGAGGAGCCAGCTCTGCAGAGGAGCTACTCCCAGCCCAGTGTGGGTCCTGCCTCCCCCATGCCCTGCCATGAGACCCAGCGTTAGAGCTGCTACTCCTCTCTCCCTCTGCTGGCCACTGCACAGCTCTGACTCACTGTGCTTCAGTAGTAACATGAGCACAGGCGGCAAGATGTCATCCTCCTCCTCCTCCAACAACGATGGACAAGGGAAGCCTAAACCTAAATCCCCGTTTCGCAAAAGGGGGAGTCTGCAGAGCACCACCAGCCCTGGTGAGTGTTGGGGAGAGGGGGTCCCATAGAAGAAATGAGTGAACTCCCAGCAGTTACATCAATATAGTGTGAGAACATTACACAGATGCTTGTGCAGTGGCATTTAAGGATCTATGCTGCTCACTAGGGGCAAAAAGAGAGGAAACTGAGGATCCAGATGTTGGAACCACTGCATCTCTAGTTTAGTGCCTAGTTTAGTTTTGTGTCTGTTGAGACATTTGGTAAACGTGTTTAAAGATTTGACTTTGTTGTGTATTCCTGGTGCATGCTACTTTGTGTGCATCTTCAATGCAACTGACAACCAAGAATAGTTGTATATAACTATGCTAAGGCGGCAACTAATTTAATTTATGGATAACAATTTTCAATTAATCAGTATATTTTTAAGTTGTTTGAAATGTTAGAAAACATGGAAAAAAACACATGAGCTGCACACCCTGTTATTGGTGACGCATGAATCAAGAAATGCTTGGCATTTTAGTTTGATAAATTATATGAAATGATCCATCAATAGCTTGAATAGTTGTTTTATGTTGTTAATCAACTCTTACATAGGTCAGCTGATCAAACTATCCTAGCTGCTCAGTAACCGACACTGCTGTTCAGACGTTAATACATAAACTAATACATTATAACACAGCTAAACTTCAACACATTTTGGATATGACTCTGCTTTTACTCTTTTTACTGTTATGTGATGCATGCTGATGGAAGAACACACTATTCTATTATAGAAAGCGAGTGTTTCCCAAAGATAGCAGTTGTGGCTGCCCCAAAAATGCACCACCTGAACAACTCGATCACATTTAAAACATGCATTTTACATGTTTGAATGGCGATTGATGAGTATTTTATAGTCATTTTTGTCAGTTTGTGAATGTTGAAGTGATATTTGCATGATTGTAAAGACAAACAGAGCCCGTAATAGGCCTCTTTGCGCTCCCCTTGTAGCGACAGCTGTTTATCATGCGTCTGCTGAATCCTCCTTATCTCTAGGCTTGCGTTAGATGGAGCAGTCTCATTATAACCTCCTTAACGTCTTGACCAACATCTTATTTTTTGCATAGAAAAAAATGCGTTACAATGTGGAGAAAAACAAACCTCATCGTTATTTCTTTCTCTGACAACAAATAAAGATTACATCCTTCCTCTCAGTTTGAGATTCCTCCATTAGCATCCCAGATGGAAAAAACTTGAAGTCTTAACTAATATATTTATTGCTTTCTTTAGTTACAATGACCTCTAGACTTTTCACCTTGCTTTATAAATGTCAAACGGTAAATCATGTCTATCTCAGATGCTATTCAATGAATAAGAGATTATTTATTGACGTTGACATTTGAATTGGACTCACCACAGGCCTGTTTCTTACTGGCACATGTTAATGTAATTAGTAGTATGTTATTTCTTCAAAATCTATCCCTAGAGCTACTGTTAACTGCGATGGGATACTGACCAAATGATCAAAACTCAGTTTTTACCTTCTGAAGTTTAAGCTAAATTATGTATTTGGAGAGAAACTTTGACGATCAATGTATCTATAGGGCAATTAAATGGTAATATTGATTTAATTTGAAGCCACTTCCTCAGTGCCATAGCACATTACACATGTTGAGTGTTGGGAGGGATGCCCCAGCAGTAACTCACGTTGACAAACACTACACTGTGTTTGCTGAGGAAGCCTGTCTTTGCTGCAGTAATAAATAACTTATAGGTCTCTCCATCCATGCAGTCATTTAAGTCCTCTCAATTAGCCGCTTGGCTGAGCCCTCTGCACTCCCAGTCCGTCAGGAGCCACATGTAGGCCACCCGTTATAGCACTTCCATCTAACCACACCGGTCTGTTGTCATTCTTGATGCCAAATTGCTACTGCAGAAAAATGTAGTTCAGCAGCAGCTTGAGGAGTTGCTTTTTAATCCATCACGTCATGATCTGCAGCCCTCAGTATTTGTTGTGAAACCTCTTCTAGCAACCTCAGCAATAAGCTCCGCTCCACTGCATCTTTTCTTCCTTTGATGTTTATTTTTCTAATAAATCTCCTGCACATTAAACTAAAGGTTTTCTGTGTGTGTTTGGTTGATTTGCCAGTGGAGACATTGATTGCATGGTTCCTTTTCTCAGTTGCAGGAATCTGTCTCTGTGTGAAGGCGTCTCTCTCCCACTGGACCTTCATTGCATCACATGAAGCAGAATATTTAATGTCCTAGCTCTGCAGCTAAAGCTATATGACGTGATGTATAGAGGCTATTAAAACCTGCCAGAGAGGTGCAGGGAATTCCTCTCTCCAGCATGAGTCACTGCTGCGCTTTCTGTTGTGATCTGAGACTGTTACCTTGATCTCCACTAACTCACGGGCCTCTAACTTGACACTGGCCTCTGTACCTTTAATCTGTAGGCTGTCTGGTAAATTGTCCTCCTGTTCTGGTTGATCATTTATCAGAAATGCTCTTGCTGTCATGCAATGTGGCCATCTCTCCTGAATTCCTCGGTTTTCTGTAGGCTGTCTCGTGACTTACCTAATCATGTGGGCTCTGTCGATCACCCATGGGAGGCTGTCCTAACCTGATCATTAGCACACCTGTGTTGTTGCTAAATTGATTTTACCCTACTCAAACTGAAACATATGAAAGTAGGAGCACGTGCCCAGGGCCCCATAACCTTAAGGTTTTGTATTGCCTACACCTGCTTAAAAGGTGGAATTTCTTTCTTCCTTATCAAAGACAGAGCAGAATTTAAAGTGTTGAGACCAATTTGGAACTAATAGCAACTAAAGGTATGGCAGAAATCAGTTTAAAATACCAATATTAAAAAAGTGCAAAGCCAGTTAGGCTTGTGTTTTATAGGGTTTTTATTTTGGCAAATGTCTGAATATTTAGAACATTATTTGCGAACTTCTTTGAGCAGCATATCGAGTACAGTTCTGTACTTTTCCATTTCACCACTAGGGAGAGCCTCTGACACAAAAGGGCTTAGTAAAGTCAGACCATCAGTGGCTGGGGTCTTGGGCTGCTCAGCAGTCAGATATGAGTGAGGACCAGTTTGCTCTGTGTTTGGATGGAACATTCCAGGGCTTTCTTTTGCTATGATTAGCTCAGTTGCTTCCATGTAACGGAGGAAGTGTGTCAGTTCTGGAAAAGAGATTTTGAAGGACCAGAAATCAAGGCCTCGAAAGCTGCAACAACAGGTGGGCCTGTTGTTGCTGGGGGCGAGTAGATACCCAGCAGAGGCGCAATATCTGTCCTTTTGAATCATCAAAACATAAACACACTCACACTCACGTGCTCGGAGCAGCTTGTCCCACAGGGGGGATCTGCAGACTGACAGAGGACGCTTAAAAAAACATAGTGATGCTGTGTTGAATTTCATTGATAAGGTACAATTAAGCAGCTTTGGTCTGTCTCTGCTCTCAGAGTCTACCTCACTGATCACAGATGAAACGGCATCAGCGATGTTTGGTCCCGAGCTGGCTTTAATTGTCTTGTAATGTCAATGAGAAAAAGAAAAAAAAAACACCCACTGCCCTGGTCACTATCTTCATGTAGTGGGACAAGATGCAAACTCCCATAGTCTCTCAGGACACTCTCATCAAAGTCAACTGATCATCAGTGACCTCTTAAAGTAATATCCCATATTCTTGGTGAGAGGGGTGCACTGTGGGACATTATGTAACTAGTTTCTTCTATGTCTTGGAAGTCTGATTTTTATTGTTTGACATCAGGGGATATCGAGTAGCAAATTCTTCCTCTCACTGTGTTTGCATGTTTGCATCCGGTGTATAACATTTGGCCAACTTTTTACCTTTGCATATACTAAACCAGGGGTGTCCAAACTGCAGCATTATCAGTCTCTCTTGTTTTATTATTTATAGTTTTGTCTTTGAGTTACTTTTTTTTTTTTTTTTGTATTCTATAAACTACTGACAATTGGAATGGCTGCCATGTAGAGATAAAGATTCAAGAAAAATGTGGAATGGTGTCTTAATTTTATCCGGAGCTGTATGGAAACATATATTACACAGTAGCATTCATGTGTTAATAAGCCCTCTTTTCAAATCCAATTCAGTCAATTCAAATTGAAAACTTTTTGTTTCAAATCTTTGTTGATTAAAAAAAAAGTATTTGCATAACAAGCTTGAGATATTCCGTCATATTTTATGAAGCAGTCTGAGGCTTCTGTTTTAAGGGATGAGCTGCAACACCCTGTGAACTATGATGCAGGCTGATTGTTTCCTAAAACATATTCAAGTATCAAGAATAACTGACTTACATTTGATTGATTTTGATAACTTAACTTAACGTATATCACGTCGCGTGAGCGGCCCAGCCCTTTGGGTATTTTTCCCTGTGTGGCTCTCAGTAAAAAACGTTTGTACAAACTTTTACTAAACGATTCATTATTGTATTTGTTCAGACTTTCTGTGGACCATCTTGCACTAAGAGCATTGTGTCATTACAAACAATACAATCATTGAGCTAAATCAGTGATGAGTGTGTGTGCACATGTGAGTATGTTTTGAAGTTCATAGAAACCAGTTGGGTGTTATCAGAAGCCTCCTCACAGCCATCTCTGTGAACTCTTTTTTTTGCCTTCGGCTCTGATCCCTGACGCACCTTTGGTCTTGGGATCGGACGATTAACCTCTAAATGTTCGAGCGGTGCTCAGTGCGCTACATGTTGACAGTTTAAAAAGACACAGTGCTCCTCCTTCGCTATATTCAGATCAATGAGAGCTGCACAGAGAGAGGTGGCAAGAGGTTTGGTAACCGGACAGGACTTTGGATAATCACAGTATTGGAGGGGGGAGTATAATGTGTGTGTGCTGTTTCTTTTGGAGTTTGTGACCATCAGTGTGTATGCAAGGGAGTATATAGCCAGTGTTTTTGTGATGGACTGAAGGGAGGATTTATTATTTTGTGAAATGTCCTGACTTAGGAGTAGAGATACACAGCATCAGCCTAAATCCTGAGAAGCCATGAGTATTTTGTTGGAATGTTTTTTCTGTGTTATTCACAGGGGTATTTCTGTTCAGGGTCAGAGATTAGATTTGCTTTGACAGGGGTCATTGCCAAAACACCAGCTTGTGTGTTCCTCTGGGACAAAGGCAGTGAGATAATGTGCACAGCTCCTCCCACGTGCTCACTTGATTAGTGTCTTGGGAGAAGACATCAATAAAAACGGTTAGAGCAGAAAGCGCGAGCTGGGGCTGACCTCAGGTTACTTTCAAGAAATGTGATTAATTAAGAAAGTGGACATGTGCTTTGTGTGGCTTTAAGCAACACGTTTCTTATTTAATTGTATTGTTGTGTGCAAGTTATGTCATCATTTTATAATTTACAATTAAAAAAATGTCTAAAGCAAACGATTGTTCATAGAAATATTCAGTAATGCAAAGTGTGGGATGTAAAAGACACATTAATCCTCCACATGTACAGGTGGTTGTTACTTGTTAGACAGGATTGTGAACGTAGCATTCATCTGGAGAAACCCCTAACACCTCAATGTTCACACTTAGATTTTTTTTTAGAACTTTCCGCATATAAAATATCCTCTATAGGTAAAAATATTGCAATTTAAACATGGCATCACCAGTACATTTCAGTCATAGTTCCTACCACTATAAAGTCTTCGTCCAAGGCAAATAAACGTAATTTACTTATTAAAAAAAACTAGTGTGTATAAAGTTTATGGTTACTATTCTAAGAGTCAGACCAACACCTGTCGTTTTTTTTAAGAATTATTGCAAGATGATTTACCTGTCTTTCTTGCTCACATTGTAGTGTATTCTTTATGCAGAAATGTCCAAATACATTGTTGATGTGTGGTGTTGTGTAGACCTCAGAGGAGCTGTCAAATACAGATTACTTAGCACTATGTGATTTTGGATTGATTTGTGTTACATCTGGGTCGTTAGTGTGTTCTCTTATCGCACAAACTGTGGGTCTTTCATGTTACATTATATAACATGTTATTTACCTGATGCTTTTAACCAAAGCGGTAATGTACATACTGTATATGTATCGTAGACTACATGCCTATGGTCGAATTTGGGGTTTAAGTATTTTGCTCAAAGGCACTGTGTTCATTGTAGTCTTTAATCGAACCGGTGACCCTCTGATAGGTAGAGGCCTATCGCTGTTGTTGTTTGTGTATATTTTTTAAATCTAAACATGGAATTTAAAAAAAGTATTACAGATTGTTGTACACTGTGAAATAAAGCAGGCCTTTCTGTTGCCACACAGCAGTCATGTGAGAGAGGAAGGAAACCGTTGCCCCTGGCATCATGTGATCGGTGGAGAAGGCAACATGGCAGGCAGCATGTAAATGAAGTCACTTGCACGTAAACACAATCATATACTTATTTACCCATGCTCAGTCAAAGGGGTGGATCTACCAGGGTACCCGCGAGGTCTTAAAAACGTGAAAAAGTCTTAAATTTAGTATTCGTAAATTAAGGCCTTGAAAAGGTATTGAATTTTGTTCACAGGTCTTAAATTTTGTTCAAAAAGTCTTAATTTTCATCCACCTCCTTATTTGATACGGCGCCACAACATGTATTTTTTTGTTCGTTGTTACAGCGAATCTTAGAACACCCAAACGTTGCATTTTAGTAGGTTACATCCTAAATATCAGGCAACCTGTACCGATTCATTGTAAACTGATTGAGACGCTGACACCCCCCTCTGCATTGCATTGTGTTCTCTTTGGTACAGTCTTTGAGTTCGCGTGAAGTGAAATCCGAAAAAAATGTGTTGACATTAAAGTAGGCTACTCTATTTGCTAGAGATGGGCAAATGTCGGTTCAATCCGTCGTGGGTACACGACCCTAAGTATAACTGGGTTCAGCCTGTGCCAGGGAATGTGTGGGAGGCACAGTGTACCTTATGCAGAAAAACCTTCAAACTTGGGACCATGGGGCATATAGCCTTGAACTCCCATATGAAGAGTGCTAAGCACACAAAATTGGTTGAAGTGCGTTCGAGCCAGGCACCGATAGCAACTTTCTGTGTGCCACCTTCAGTGCAGTCTACCTCCGTGGCTAGGTGGCTAGCGCTACACCACTGCAGCAGGTACCACTGTCAGGGTTACTGTGCGGGTCAACACCAACTCTGCAGGCAGAGGTAATATGGACTCTTAGGACAGTATACGAACACCACTCCTACTCCTCCAATGAGGGCATCACCGATGTATTCAAATGCATGTTCCCTGACTCTCAAATCGCGGCAACATTTTCATGCGGGAGCAACAAGACAGCGTATCTTACGAAGTTCGGTCTCGTCCCTTTTATCAGTAAGGAGCTCACCGAGCAGGTAAACCAGGCTGTTGGTTTTGTGCCAATGTTGGACGAAAGCCTCAACAAAAGCACAAAAACCAAACAGCTTGACATCCATCTCCGCTACTGGGACGGTGACCGTGTTCGATCACGATATTTTGGCTCGCAGTTCATGGGCCAAGCAAAGGCGGTGGACCTTCTCAGTAATTTCAAGGTAAGTTGCTACAGATAACATTTCTGAAGAATACTTAATAAAAGATAATTCAATATGTAATCTAAAGGTAAAACAGGGATGTTTTGAAATTAAAGTCCATATAGGCAGAGCATATCCGTGCTACAGTGAGGCTCTGCACAAGAAATAAGCTAGGCTACTTTATGAAATGGTAAACAGGGCTGTACAATTATTCCCATGCTAACTTCAGAGCCCGCGCTAATGCGCTACTGCCATCTAGAGGAAATCGTTTTTGTCAATATTGAGTCATCACGTTTTCTTAGTTGCTTACCGTGCATTACCTAGATAAGAATTGCGATTCTTAAAACAACTGAGCTGAACAAGTTATTAGCAATTTGTCTAGTATAGTTTTGTTAGTAACTTTTCACACAGTCTGGCAACAAACTGCAGGAATAGCAGTACTGTGGAATAATGAATAGGCCTTCTATAATCTTACACAGTAATATGTAGTCTATTACTGTTAAGACTGACAAAATGTAAAACAAATAAAAAAATCTGTTGCCCTTTCATATGAAAATGTATATAGTGTAAACTGTTATATCAGCAACTTGTTCAATCCAATATTCCCCTACCCAAAGCATGATACAAATGGTTATAGAGCACTTTTATATTGTATGACAGAATACTGCAAAGGTGTTTGAATTTTGTTTCTGATATTTCTTGTAGGAGTGTTTACGTGACCTTGATTTGAGGAGGATGGTCTCTTTGTCCATGGACGGACCCAACGTCAATTGGCGTTTTCTTGAGATGCTGCGGACGGAGCATGCTGAGCATTTTGGGGGTGCCCAGTTGGTTGTAGTGGGAAGTTGTGGGCTACACACTCTACATAATGCTGTCAAATGTGGATTCACTGAGTGGCATATGGAGAAGTTCTTAAGAGCTCTTCATACTATTTTTCACAATGTGCCAGCAAGAAGGGAGGATTTTTGCAATCTTACAAAGTCCAAAACCTTTGCTTTGCCTTTCTGTGGTCACCGCTGGATCGAGAACCTCCCAGTAGTGCAGAGAGCCATTGAGATCTGGCCTGACATGAAGAAATATGTTGATGCTGTTACAACCAAGAAGCTCCCAAACCCTGGAACGTCTTCTTATGACACCATCGAGGTGGCAACCAAAGACCCTCTTATTTTGGCAAAGCTGCATTTTTTCATGGCAGTTTCACGAAGTGTGACACCCTTCTTGACAAAGTATCAAACGGATGAACCTGTGCTTCCATTCTTTGCCAATGACTTGGCTGAATTACTGAAGGTAAGCTGAATCTTTTAAGTGAATCTGTGTGAATATATGTCTTTTTATTTAACATCATCTCTTTTCATTACAATAAGACTACTGCTGGTTGATTTGGGCCAATATGTGACCACAGACTACATCTATATAATCAATTTCAAATAGCTCAAGTGTATTGTGACAATGATGCTACTGTGTCCCAAAGACATTTTCATTCTCGGATATGTTTTCCCTGTTTTGTAGAATTTGCTGAGGCGATTCATCAAGCGAGAGCTACTGACTGATGTCACACCTCAGCACTTGGTACGGCTTGATGTCACTGACAAGCAGTCGAGGGTGCATCCAAAGGCAGTGGACATCGGCATTGGTGCAGAGACTGCCATAAAGGTATTCTGGAAATAATCATGGCCGACAAGTAGGCGTTTCACAAAATTGCAATTTGGTGGTTAAAGGGAAAGAGCAAGGAGAGTTGTGTTGTAAACAGTTGTGTTGTAATCAGGGACAGTTCACTTCAGCTAGTCCTTATTCATCCTTAGGAACTCCAACAGCGGAGTAAATCCTCAGAGGAACTTTCCATCCTACATTTTCAAAACCAATGCATGGAGTGTCTATCCAAAATGGTCCAGAAGATTCAGGAGAGGAGCCCTTTGAAGTTTCCGATTGTTAGACAATTAACTTGTCTGAACCCAGCCTTTATGTACAGCAACCCTGAACTGTGTCAGAAACAGATGAAGAGCATGGTCAGGAAGTTTCTACAAGACAGACAGTTGGATGGAGGAGTTGCTGCTGGTACATATTCATACATTATTTTATTGATGAGGTCTAAACATAAGCATACAATTTACTAATGTAATACCTGTACGTAAGGGATAAAGAACATCATGGTATTCTTGTATCAAAAAATACTGCATGTTCAAAGTGGTAGCACAGGCGTTACACCTCAAAGTGCATTATTTGTTTTATCTACGAATGCAGTTCGTTATCCTGATTATGCCATTGTTGTCATGCCATTATAAGTTAGAATAATGCTGTGCAGTGCATAGCACTAAGTGTATTGTAACACTCTTTAATGTGACAGTTCATTGAAGCTTCCCAATGCGGCCGATGGTCAAAAAATAGGAACTACGTAATAAGAATCATAACATAATGCATATGCTAACACAGCACAATAGGACATTAGATCAAGCAGTCGTATGAATAATAATATATTACTGATATTGTAGCTATACATTTATTTGAATGCTCTTTCATCCACTCTTCTTAGGTGATCTGATCACCCAGAAGTTCTCAGAGATGCTGTCCCTGGAGGTCCGAACTGAAGAATTTCAGTCCTTCCAGCCATTCAAGAAAAGACTGGATGTCTTTCTAAGCAACATCATCAGTGAGACCTACCCACAACTTTGGTCCTTTATCCAGAAGCTTCTACTTCTATCACACGGGCAGGCAACAGTTGAGCGGGGCTTTTCGGTGAACAAAGAAATTGAAACTGCTAACATTCACGAAGACACCGTTGTAGCGCAGAGAATCGTCTGTGACTACATCTCTCTCCATGGAGGGGTTACCAAGGTCCCCCTCACGCCAGCCCTGCTTTCCTCGGTCTCATCTTCCAGAGCAAGATATAGAATTCATCTTGAGACGGAGAGAAAAAAGAGAGAATCTCAAGCAGAGTCAGAAAAACGAAAGGCCATTGAGGAGAACCTGGAGCAACTGAGAAAGCACAGAAGATCCATCAAGGAGGTAGCCGAACATCTGCTCAGGGATGCTGATAAGTTGGCAGACCAGGCTGAAGCCAAGCAAGCAGGCAGCAAGATGGCGGAGCTAATAGCAAAATCGAATGCCTTTAGAAGGAGCCACAAGGAAAAGATGGCTGAACTCATTAAACTGGACGAACAGATTGCTGCCAAAAGAGCTGAGCTCCAAAAGCTGTAGGATCTATTGAAATGCACACAGGCACACCCACAGACGAATGCAGGCACACGCACACACAAACACACACACACACACACACGTACACCCCTCACAGTTATTGTTTTAAATTATTCTGTCTTAGGACTTAAATACAGTGTAGATTGCAACAACCGCACACAGGCACACCCACAGACGAATGCAGGCACACGCACACACAAACACACACACACGTACACCCCTCACAGTTATTGTTTTAAATGGTTCTTAAATTAATGACTTAAATACAGTGTAGACAGGCTGTAGGTTACTTTGGGAAAAAACATCCATACAAAGGCGCACCCACAGACGTGTGCATGTGCATACATGCACTCCTCACACAGTTATTGTGTTTAAATATGGTGAATGTTATGTTGAAGCAGATCTTTGAAAGCTGTTGTCCTCAGAGCATATTGTTCATTAAAGTTATTTATTTGATTGATTGATTGATTGATTGATTGATTTTCAATTTTTTCATTAATACGCATACCAGGGAAGGTGCGACGTTGGTCTTAAATTTTATTGAAAGTGGTCTTAAAAAGGTCTTAAAAAGTCTTAAATTTAAGACTAAAAATCCTGGGGGAACCCTGTCTACGAGGGGGCAACTTTTTTGTTGTTAAAACTTTAATTGGTAAATCGAAACGCCCCTGTGTCCTCAACCTTCTTAAAGCATTAAACGAAGCAATACTTTGACCTAATTCTTTTTATTTTAAGAATAACCTAAAGCCCCTAAAATATTTTGCTACGGCCCTGCCTCATGCATGCGCCGCCCTGCGCAGCGTAGCGTGCACACAGACTCCTGGTCACAGCTGCAGCAGCCCAGAGAGAGCAGCGACTGAGCTGTCCCCAGCGTCTGAAGGTGAAGTCCGTTACCCCGCGGACCATTCTGTCCTGTTATTGATTTAAGTAAATACTCAAAGAGTTTAATACACAATATTAAAAACGGCGTGTTTGTATTCCTACCTTTTAACAGACGGTTGACTTCTCAGGCGGTATTCGTTAGCCAACAACACATTACATAGTAGGCTACTAGCTAGGAGGAGATCGATCATTTTTATTTAGTTAGCTAAGCAGTTAAAAATAAACGAAGGTTACCCTTACATGTTGCAGCAAAGAATGAATAAATTAAAACAGGCTATATTGCATATGTTTACTGCATAGACAGTAAATAAAGGTGTACCATCAAACTGAGAAAATACGATTTTAGTAAGTGAACACAAATGGTTTAATGTCTTTTACTTTTATGATTTTATTTAAGTGTATTTAATTTGTACATGGCCCTACAATGTCATGTATAAGGATTTTAACCAGTGCTTTACATCTTGACTCTTCAGGCCAGAGTAGCTGGAGTAATTCAACAAAAAATGAAAAGAAAAGGGAATTATTGCTTATTTTCTAAGCACAAAAAGTCAGAGAACTGAAAAGAAGGACAAGAGAGGGACATGAAAAAGGAGAGGAGAGTACATTGGAGGGACCAGGAGGGTCAGAACAGCAGAAGGCCACAGAAGGAGAGGTAGATATGGCTAGAGAAGAAGTGGGTGCGAGAAATGAAGCAGAGGGACAGAAGCAGGAAGTGAGGAGGAGGTTGAGGAAGATGGCAAGGAGGCAGTTGCCATTCTAGCTAGACCCCATGGTATGTTTTTATTACCCATCCATTGCAGTAGCATAAAATCGCATGTCACTTCGCGTGAATAGCATGTCAACTGTCGCTGTGAGGTGGTGCAGTCGTCTTTCCGCCAGAAGGTTGAGGGTTCGATCCCAGCCCGAGCAGTCAACATGTCGTACATTTCCTGGCAAGATAAAGAGCTGCTCCAAAAGATTTGGCTTGTGTTCTATTAATTGTATCCATGCAAAAGTGTATGAATGGGGTGATGTACGCAGCATGTATGTAAAGCGCTTTGAAAAGACTGGATAAAGCGCTATGTAAGTATTTTTACCATGTAAATTCCTGCTTTCTGTTTTATGTGTTATACAGGATTACGTGCGTAAAGAAAGATTTACAAATGTATCTTATTGTATTAGTTATATCGTTAGTGATATATGATTATATCAAACTAAAGATATAAAACAAATGCCATACCCCCCTACAAAAACCTCTTGCCACCCCATGTAAAATGTTCTTGATCCGCTACTGGGGGGGGGGGGGGGAGTTTTGTTTGGGTCTTCATATGGCTGAATGGTATGGATGCATTAACACGTAGCAAGCTCAATATAAATACAGATATGCTGATAGGCTTATTAAAAATAAATAGATACAATTAATAGAACACAAGCCAAATCTTTTGAAACAGTTCTTTAGTGTTGGTAGCTCAATATAAGGAAAATGTAGTTATTAAATGACACATACCATTAAAAAAATGTTTTATCCATATGCAATCAAACATGTCCAATTTCAATAGACCGGTAATAATTGATTTGAATGCTTGGTATTTATAACATGATTTAAAGGTTTGCGCGCTGCTGCATGAATAAGAAAAGGGGGGTAGAGATGAAGTGGGGGTGGCCAGAAATGCTGGGCCTCCTCCATTTTACAGCACAATAGAGGCTGAAGTGTTTCCCCCAGGTCCCTCCCCTCATCTGCCACGTGGTATGTTCCAATCCAGTATTTAAATCCGGGAGCTTGAAGGCTGTGCTGTTCATGCACTGAAAACCGGTGTTATCCAGGAAGCAGCTGAGAGGCAGAGAGAGAGAGAGAGAGAGCGAGAGAGAGGCAGAGAGAGAGAGAGAGAGAGAGAGAGAGAGAGAGAGAGAGAATCAGAGAGAGAGAGAATCAGAAGAAAGAGGGAAAAAGCTGCTCCATCAGCACACTTGAGCTGACGACAGTTACAGCAGGAGAAGCAAAGAGGGAGACAAAAGAGAGAGTGATCCCGGTGTTAGAGCAGCTTGTGTTGAGGAGAGAGTGTGTCCCGTCCCTTTCTTTTTTCTTCGCTGTCATTCTTGCTCTCTCACTGTGTTAGCGGGGGAGGGTGCATCGGCCGTCCCAGGCCTAGTTACATGTCCCAGCATCCCGCAAGAGCTCAGGCAAGGCCACTGCGACTGTAACGGCTGTGAACACAGAAGACAGGGAGTTAGAGGTACTGTACCCTGCATGCTGCTTGATGATCAACAGTACCTTATAATGTGTGTGAATCCTGTGTTGCTACAAGTTACAGTAGTTCTGTGTGAGGCATGATACTTATCGCTCCATACTGCACAAGCCAGCACACAGTGAGCAAGGAGATGTCAGTTAACACAGTTGCAGCTTACTGGAACACTTGACAGCATGTAGAAAAACAGTGGCAGGAAATGTAGGAATAAGGAGGGGGATTTTCTTTAAGAGAGAGCCAAAAATACATCTTGCGTCTGTCAGGTGGGTCTGTTGCTGCGACACCGATATTTGGAAAGCTTGATGTGTGCCATTAGTTTACTGCAGGGTTTGGATGTTGCAGAGAATGAACATTTGGGACATCTGCTGCCGTTTGCTACAGTCATCTATGATGCGGTCATTTTGCCCCAGTGGATTAATCACTGAGATCCTTGTGAATGTGCCAGCACGGGAAAACAAACATGTACAGTGTTCGACACGTTGTGGGAGAGTGTGCGGCTAAACAGAGAGGCGGTTGAAGAGTTTTAATTGCTGATAAGGTGCTACTAAAGTTGGCAATAAATACATGTCTTACTCAGAACGGCATCAAGGCTATACTTTTCAGGCAGGTTGAAAGAGCAAAATTGCAGGGGAGTCATGTCCACCTGAACAACAGACATTCCTGATTTCAAAAGGGCTGACATTGTATCGGATCACATCCCTTTCCTTTTTATGTTGCAGTAAAGGAAAATATTCATCCCACAGTACTGAGTTCTTAGTTTTTTTGCATGCATTTGAATGTAATTTGTATCTCCAGCAGATCTTCATTAAGTCGTACGAAGTCAATTTGCAAGCAGTACTTTGTGACATTTCATCAGCAGTGTTTGTTGAGGTTGTAGGGTTTTATTCTCAACCGTAGTTGCTAGGGAACCTGTAAAGTGTATGTCATCACCCTTCCTCTCAGGGAATAAAGTGAAATATATTGGAGTCAGAATCGCAGATAACAACAACAACAACAATAATTCCGTTTATTTTCTGATTTTACTTTTGGACATTATCTAGTTCAAATGTAATACATATCATTGGCTCTAATGTCATGGTGTGGCAAAGAATGGAGATAGGAGTGCCACAACACGTTCACTGTTCAGTGTGCATAACAAGTTTAAATCTGTGCAGAAGAGGCCGTGCAAGGCCAGATATTTGCACCAAAGTGCCAGAAACCTTGGGTGTTGTTTTTGTGGTGAACACTGCCTCTTTGCACTGAGAATAGCTGCCGAACAACAAGGTCTTTCTCCAGCACAATGTGACGCAGTTGGTAATTTGGTCAGCTTTCACTAACATAAAGTACTTCCTTTCAGAGAAGTAGAAATATACAAGAACAGAAAGTGTTGGAATGTTTCATATAAAGTACAATAATATGACAGAAAAAAAGTGAAATTGATGTAGGTGGATCTGGTCATGGAATATTTTGAGGGCATGACTTCACAATATGTTGTTTGACTTCTTTGGTACGCTGCTATTTCTTCCAGCATGAGGAACATGGAGTCGAGACGAGCTGGAAGGATCGTATTGATCTTTATGGAGCAGAGGCAGCTTCACAGATTGTAGATCATTGTCACTGTTAGGGGTATAACAAAAAGAAGTGGAGTAGTGAATGTGGGCGGTGTGCAGAATCAGGTACAAGGGATGTGTAAGCTGATGGAGAGGTTTGTAAATACTACTCACTGGTCGAATTATTAACCCATTATGGCAACATGAAAATAAGGGGTTGAAGAATTTCACTGTAGAAAAGATGAGACACGCTCACAGTAAATGATGGTTTGAAGTTAGGGATTTTTTACTAGCATTGGTTCCAAATTACATTTTGAGGCCATTTTCAATCCAGACGGTGAAAAATAGCTCAACAAAGTATATTAAAATGGTGTCAATATTACTTGAGGAGGCTGTTTTGTCTTAGATTTTCAATATCATAATTGATTTTGCTGCATTACAGTAAAGTGATGGGAAGACTAGCTGTTCTATCATGAGCCTTTCCCTATATAGTCATTATATCCACATTAATGATAATTATTCCTCAAAACTCTCAATGTGTACGTACAGTTTATTGAGAAACACCAATGGTCAACCATACAATGTGGTTGCAATCTCAATAACTAGGTATTATTTGTAACAGAATATTTGCTTTCCTCCAAACTGCAAACTAAAACATAATGGCTTATATCAAGGCTTCACAGAAATACAACACTAAGTCAGTCCCACAGATCCCATTTGTCTCGAAGACAAGCCCACAGTCTCAGGGTTCTTTTGATTGCTTGACTACATCATGGCACAGACATCTAAGACCTCCATTTTAATTTACCGTGTCAAGCTCTTATGACGAAAAATGAATCGCTTCTCCTTTACCTGTGTTTTGGTCTTTGGACTTTTGAGATTTACCATTAACTGAATGAAGCATACAAGCCTTGTCCTTTAACTTCCACATCATAAACATGCTAGTGCCTCTGTAGCTCTTTTGACTGTGGTCTCTTATTTATTTTTTGGGGGGTTTTGGATGTGAAATGAAGGATCACAGTGTAGACCACTTGAGCCCAAACTTTCAGAAATCTGCAAAGGTTCATCCTTCTGCTTTCTCTTTGTCTACTGAGTTTCACTAAGTTTGTTATGTTTACTAATCTGGATGTGTGTAAAAGGTTTGTGCTACTTACTATCAGTTAGATCAAGGGTGTCTAAAGTTTTCTCTCCGAGGGCCACATACAGAAACACGTACAAAGGCCTGGGCCCCTCACTAGAGGTGAGGTATATTGCCTTATCAGTTAAGTTACAAGTTAGCAAAATCAATCACATTTAGGTAAAATAGTGGGCTTATTAACACATGGATAATGTATAATCTATTTTTACATATACAGCTCCGGAAACAATTAAAAGACCTCTCTTTATATAATCTTTATTCTTTATCTCTACATGTATGGCAGCCATTCCAGTGTCTGTTGGATTCCAACACAGAGAAAAATGGTCAGTAGTTTAGGGAATACAATAAAAAAAGATTTAACTCAAAGACAAACCGGGGCTGTATATATTTAAGACGTACAATATAAGACAAGCACACGTTTCATTCGTGGGCTATACAGTATTTCATTATACATTTTGAATCTGCTGAGGGCAGATTCAAAATGGCCCAAAAGCTACATTTGGTCCCCGGGCTGTAGTTTGGACACCCCTGAGTTAGATCATGTTTATTTATAATACCAAAATACACAATCACACTCATTTTCCTCAAGCAGCTCTACGCTCTGCACAGAATACACCATGCTCTATCCTTGGACCCTAGACCTGTACTACCATAGTGTCACAGAGATAAATAGAGTTGGGGGTGAGTCATCTGTTGTGGACAGACCGGGGATTACATGGGTACTATACTGGGGATGACTTTGTTTATGTGTGTGTTTATAGATATGCTTGGAGTCACCTGTTTGTTTATTGAAAAATGGAAATATCCTGCACTCTTAAAATATGGTGAATCTGGGGTAAATGTTGGCTGTGGAATGTAAACGTGTCTTGTAACCTGCCACCATGACACATAGGTTTCCCTTAGGTCAAGAAATCATATATTTCAGATTCAGAATCAGAAATCCTTTATGAGTCCCACAGCGGGGACATTTACATTTATTACAGCAAAAGTGGCATAGCAGATATAAAAATATATAATAATACAGAGTAAGCTAACATATTAGTATATAAAAGAAAAGCACACATTAAATATACTCGAATGAACACATCCATGGCTAAAAAATGATGAGCAGCAACTTCACAATTTAGTGACCTACAGGTATGTAAGGTATTGAGACATCATAGGAATGAGGATGGTGATTATTGCACTGTGTTTCGAGAAAATTGTCCATATATTGCACATTGCTGTTTATCGCACAACATCTCCACAGGCTGTATTGTGTGGGGGTCTACCGGTCTACCAGGGGCCATGGTGGCTGTAAAGTCTGACCGCTGCAGGAAGGAAGGATCTCTCCGTGAGACACCGAGGGTGAAGCAGCCTGTCACTGAAGGAGCTGAACAGTGCAGACATGGTGTCCTGGAGCGGGTGGGACACAATAGAAATAAAATAGCATAAAAAAAGGTTTTTTTAAATATACATGTCATAAAAATGTACACAAAATTTAAACAAAAACTAAATATAAAGCAGTATACATTAAGTGTGTAAGGTCTGGAATATTAAATAGAATATAAACGTAAAATGTGATTTAAGTTCGAAAGCAAATCCTTAATTAGGGTTACATGACAAGGGCCATACCTATACTTCCACTGGCGTGTTTCTAAACTTCTACTTATATTTGAGAAGAAGCAGGCAATAGAAACTGTGCGACTTGTACAGCAGATGGTAGAGAGTAATTGTCCCAGGCCAGACACAGGACCAATTATAGAAGAAAGTGAACACACCACTCCCAAAGCCGTAGACCTATTACGAGTTGGTGAATTACAGTGTGTGCACATCACTTTGGAACCCTTTAAATTATAGTTATTTTCAAGTGAAATTCTTGTGAAAGTACACGATCAGTAAATGTGATGTTCTTCTGTATCCCTCAGTCTTTAGACAATGCTGTTTTGTCTACAAAACACTGTTGTCTTGATTTAATCTGGAGGGGAGCTGGTCTCATCGGTTTCAAGCCGCTCTACAACAGGGGAGGGCCTTTTGTGTCATCCTCAGGTGTGTGTGTGTGTACATGTGGGTTGGGGTAATTCTTTACTAGTGTGTGTGTGTGTGTGCCCATGTGTGATTAAGTGACACAGTATCTATTGGGACAGCTGTCTTTCCCTAAGCTGGCTTCTGTTGTTGGACATACAGTTCTCAGGAGGGAATCATGGTTATCATGGTTTGTATTTGTTGATCTTCTACTGATCTCTTCTTGTTTGTCTTCAGCGGTGATACAGAAAAATGGGCTTATGTTGCTGGAGGAAGGAAACAAAGGAATTTATTTAGCCAGAAATTGCTCAACCTTGAAAGAACATTGATTGCCTTTCTTTGTTTGTGTGAGAGAGAGATCAGTGATTGCCTGTGATGGTACTAGTTGGCTTTGTCTGTTTTTAGAGTCAAAATGTGTGTCTCTGTTTTCTGAAGACTGTGAAATAATGAACAGTTGTTAGTTTGTTAAGATTGGCATCAATGGCACATGCTGCTGTATGCAGTTGGCTGTACACTATGATGTAATTTGAGACTCTTAACTTGTATGTGTGTTGATGTGTGTGGAGAGAGGTTTTGTGGATTGTTAATCCTTTTCTGTCAGCGCTTACATACACATACTGTAACTTCTTGATGGGGTCCCATACATTCTCAAAATAGTCAAAGTCTACAGACAACTGCTCAACACAATCTGCCATTCATGCCACTCAAACCTTTGTAAATCGTTGTAAAAGAAGACGGACACATTTCTTAAACTGACAAAGCTTACTGGAACCAACAAATGAGACAACAATATTTCCTAGGCAACACGAGGAAGATGTGGCTGAGAGGTAGAGTTCGATATAGATTCTATCGCAGCCTTGCGTGGCTCGAGTTGCAGAAACATAAATCATGTCATTACCTCTCTGGCCAAAGGGAACCTACTGAAAATATAACCTTTTCAGATGAAAACACTTAAAATTTGTAAACCAAAATGTGAAAGTATCCAGCTCATATGTGCAACCAAGAAGATGCTCATAAAGTGACTGCTTACAAAAGTCCGTCATCCCTGCAGAACTCAAAATCATCCTCTTTGCATAAACTGGGAACCGGAGATAAAACGATCGTCTTTCAACAACAAATGTATAACTATCACAAACTGTAACTCGGTCTCTCTGCCTGCAGACCTGAGTGGTGCATCTGGAGCGAAGCCCCTGAAGCCACAGAGATCCACTTCTCTCACACACTATCCAATCGACCTGCGAACATCCATGGAAGAAAAGTACAAAGAGATTGCCGAGGTAAGAGTTCAAAGCCATACAGACCACAGTTCAGCTCACCTTAATAATATTTAAGTAGGAGCACATTTCATTATCACCCATGCAGTACTTCTCCAGCCATATTTTTATCAGCTATTACTGGCTGATGTTTAAATGTTGAATTTGCTCGATACATGTTGTTAGTAGAAAACTAATTTGAAAATGTATATTCAATCATCTGCCTTTTAAAATCCAGTTTATTTCCTTAAAGTGTACACAAACATAGGAACTAGAATGGCTTTCGGAGACTGCATACCTCCTCTGTCATTCACCTTTAAGCAAATTTAATTTCTGAGTTGTTGTTCCGACTTATGGAAGCATTTTCTTATATTGCTCCAGTCAGAACCTATTATTTGGATACAACATGAATGCAGCACAAACGCTCTATAGCGCTTGTTAACGAAAAAAATAGAAGATTTTTTGTGAAATAAATGAGTTGTTCTTTCACACATGCTTCACTCTTTACAAGTTTCTATGAGCCAAGTTGTTGAGGGAGAAATAAACTGAAAAACAGACAAAGGTACAAAGGGTAACTTTGTCACAGGCTTTGGGTAAATATGGCGGGTGGTTCTGTGTGAGCCCTAGAGTTCATGATATGTCCGTATTTCCATGGAAGTTGACCTGTTCTCCTAATTTATGACACCATATAACATCGTATAACTTGTGTTTGCATAAGGAGCTGTTCACACGGAGCATGGCAGATAGCGAGATGCGGAGCGCTCCTTATGAGTTTCCGGAGGACAGCCCTATCGAACAGCTGGAAGAACGACGACATCGACTAGAGAGGCAAATCAGCCAGGACATTAAGTGAGGAAATGCACACATCTATATGAACTCATACCACTATTTCAGGAAGAGATCTACCCACCACAGTCTTTCTCTTAGCCATGCACACTGGTTTATCAGCTGCAGCAACCAGCTAACTTGGCTAGCTAGCCGTTTGTAACTGTCCTGGTGTTTTCTTCTCTTGGGTTGGGTGGTGGGTTCTCTCTTTGTTCTCAGGGTTGATGGTATCTGCACCACAACACTTTTTGTTATCAGACACTCCTCTCTGCTAGCCCCTGTTTATCAACGAGTGTGTGCCACTACTTACTGATGATATTTTCTCACGTGCTAATCTCCTAAAACTTATTTTCGTGCATATGTAAATATGTGTGTGTGTGCTTGTGCATATATCTGCTGCCTCTTCCTTTGTGTGCTTACTTTCCTCTGATGCTCTCTGCCTTTGCCCTCACTATCCTGCGCCGCTGCATATCAATCAAGGCTTGAACCCGAGATCTTGCTCCGCGCCAAACAGGACTTCATGAAAATCGACAGTGATGCAGACCTAGAGTGAGTGAGACCTGCTTCAGTATCTATGCTTTGTGAAGTGATTTTCTCTTTGGTTGTTGGTTTTCTTTCAGCAATTCACTTCCGGCGTTGAAACCAGTCTCGCATCAAATTCTACCTACATATGATAAACCTGATCAGATTTTCAACTGGTATCGATATATAATACCATATTGTAATGTGTCTCCTGTTGCCATATTGAGATCTGATCGATCGGTCAAGCTCAACCTAGCGAACGCCGCTCTCTTAGTTGTTTTTGATCCTTGTTAAAGAGGGGCACCGCCAAATGAAGGCCAAATCACACATGTACTCATTCAGCTTAGTTTCAGGACCTTTTGAGGCGTATGGTCCACCAGCACTTGCAGTGTTTGCCTCAGTGTCCAGGTCGACACAGCACCAAGCTACACTGTGATTATTCTGTAATTCTCTAATGCCAAGTTCACACTACACGATGTTTAGCCCAATCGGCCGCTCCCAGACGGATTTTGGAGCTCGGGGACAAGTCGGCGCTAAACCGCCGTTAAATCGGCGCTCGGCAGTCGGCGTTTGATCGTTATGTGTGAACTGCTCAAGAGCGAGGTGAGAGACTCCCCGACTCGTCCCCGATGCCTCCCCGGCGCCTGATATCTAGCAAGCTAAATATCTGGACCTGTCGGCGAGTCCAAATCCTGTAGTGTGAGAAGGGTTGTACCTGGTAATGCGTGCGTCTACGAGCTACAGCCAATGAGAGCGCAAGACACGGGGTGAGGAAAAGCCCCCGGGAGGAGCTGCACAACTTTCTAAAAAGAAGAAGAAGCGTTGTCCAACACAACAAGTCGACACAGCTGTTTGAAACCTGATTTTGAACTGTAAAGTTGTAGCTAGGCTAAACAATTCACTGAAGTTAACGTTAGCTGATGTACTAACAAGCTTAAGCAAAGTAACTTATTGATAGTTTCTAGGTAAAACATAATAACGTTCGAAATCCGCGTCATTTCCCGTGTCACTTCTCGCGTGTATTCGTGACAAAATCGAGTTTGGAGACCAGACAGACTCCTCTGGGATTTCTCCTGGTGAAAAGATCGTGTAGTGTGTGACCCCCTGTCGCCGTTCAATCGCGTAGCATGCACACCACAAAGACTTCAAGACTCCCGAGCGAGTTGTGAAGTGTGAACTGGCAAGAGATCGTACGACTTTGAAAGTCGTGTAGTCTGTGCAAGGCATCAGTGTCCAGGTCGACACAGCACCAAGCTACACTGTGATTCTTCTGTATTTCTCTAACAGGTTTTTCAGTTGTTGCTACATGGAGATGGTCCTGTCTGTTAGTTATCTGTCTCCCCACATGTTAGAGCACAAAGCTGCCAGTTGTTGTATGTGGATTGAAAACACAATAGTGTCTTACTTGTGTTCTGTATGGTGACATGCAGCGCTGACCACCTATAACAGTGTATCGCTAATCTGACCACAATTCATCCTCAATGGGATTTTGCCTGCATTCACACCTATGCTTTCAAATGTTTCACAAGTAACATCCGATTGCAATCGTATCCAAAACCAATTTTAATGCAAGGTGTAAAGAGGGGCCTGTATTTTTGCTTTCCTAGAAATGTGCATGGCAGCCTCTTACCTGACTGTTTTATAATTGATCATTACTATAACCATACATGACTGTCTCATCCAAAGTATTTATCCAGAACAACTGAGAGAATTTCACTTACTCTATTCAGATGGGCCTCATCTTCCCCCTGCTGGTGACTCGGTAGATGTCAAAATGCAAAGCTTGTTCTATTGTTTTTTTATTAACTCTCTTATTAATTAAATCTCCTCTGAACCCAGATACATTCTTACAGGCCTGTTCATAGTGCCGCTCTATAGGCTAAGGTTTTTACTATTTTGTAGATAAATTATTCTTCATATCAGAATCATTTCTGAGGTGTCCCTTGCTACTCCTTTGTGTCTCTAGTTCTACAGCTGTTTTTAAACCTTCTTTGTCTCCGTCTGTATCTTAAGGTTGTTGCAGGAGAAGAGTTTGGACACTGTTGATAACTGCTTCAAGAAGAGGGAGCTGCCACTGGAAAGAGAGTACCAGCGGGTTTCCATATCTGGAGAGGAAAAGTGTGGGGTGAGGAACTCTTATTCATATGATTTGTTGGAATTTTTATTAGCAATTTTACTGCAACTCCAGTAAAGTAAATTCCCATTTTAATTTGCTGTGTATAAATATCTTCCTAGGTTCCCTTCACTGACCTGGTAGATGCTGCAAAGTGTGTGGTGAAGGCGCTGTTCATCCGGGAGAAGTACATAAAGCGGTCCATGCAGAACTTCTGTAAGACCACAGCTCACGCCCTACAGGAGCTGGGGATGAAGCCCCTGGATCTGGCCGACTACGACGATATAGCAGAGACTCCTGTAGATGCCGGTATCTCATGCACACATCAAACACTTTCTATCACAGTTGGGAAAATAGCGATTAGATGTATTTCAGATAGGACAGAGATATGGTTGAGGTAAAATATTCTTCGGTCAAAAGGCTTTGTTGAATTCTACAAAGATGATTGTTGGATGGTTTTATGAATGATATTGTCACAACATGTGATTTTCATTAGACCATTATCTGCGCCAAAATAATTATCACAATAACTATAGAAAAATGTAAAATACTGATAACGCTTTAAGTCTTTTTGGTTTTAAGAGCTTGAAAAGGTTGACAGTCTTTCAGATGAATCTACAGAAATGTGTATTTACATTGATATTGAGACAGCTAGAAGGTGAATAACTTGCAATACTATTCTCCTCCTCCACACCCTGAACCTCTGGGCAAAACATGTAGCGAAAAAGTGATGAGAAAACACACCTTCAGCTATTGTTCATTTTTTAATTCAAATGTGTTGTTTTTCCGCTTGCCAAATTCTAATCTAGATCTTATTATTAAATGTAAACACAGTGGTCACCAGGGACCACTGTGGGATTAAAAACTCCTACACTGTGTTTGTTTTGTCTGAGCAGTTTCCACTTCACATCATTTTACGATATTTATTTGTAGCAAGGATGACATATATTAAAATCCATTTCCCCTTTTTCCAGATGCCCCTGTGCACCCACCTGTCTCAAAGAATCACCCCTATGACCAAGACCCCAAGAATTTGCCGACAGACACGGGCTATGGTTGCAAGATGGTGGGGGGAGTAGTCCATGTCTACACCAAGAAAACAAACATGGACAAGTATGTGTTGAACCTGAAGGATATCATGTTGAGCGAGAAAATAGTGAGTCTTGAACGTGTTTTACTTTAACCTGTTCTCCTTTAACAGAAGTACAGAACTGGACCTGACCTATCCGGACCTGACTGAGTACATTGGAGACATGAACGTTATGATGTCCCTCATCATCAATGGTCCAGTGTGAGTGTTTCTTCAATACCAGTATCATACACAGATCATTGGACAAAATCAGGTTGACGACGGACTGGGAATATGTTTGAACAGCAGGTTAATTTAATAATGACATCAGAGCTTCAGAGCTTACAGGAAGTGAGTTCAACATGACATGTGTCCCTCTGAGAGCGAATTAAAAAGCATGTGTATGGTATATGAGTGTAATGCTTTGAAATGCACTACTAGAGTCAATTCAGCAGAAATGCAAAGCTCCCTTTTGAGATTTCACTGATTTCTTTCTTTTCTCCTGATGCTGACATCCTTAGGTTAAATGCTCAGTTTTTATTTTAAATGACACTAACATTAGTTTCATCTGTATGGTGTCTACAGGAAGTCTTTCTGTTACCGCCGCCTGCAGTACCTGAGCTCTAAATTCCAGATGCACATCCTCCTGAATGAGATGAAGGAGCTGGCGGCTCAGAAGAAAGTTCCCCACAGAGACTTCTACAACATACGAAAGGCAAGAGCCAACAAATGACAAATGAAATGCATCACTAGTATTCTGATTAGATCAATTGACCGTTATAGGTTGACAAAATTATTGGACTGTTTTAACAAGACAGAGTAATGGGATCCAAGGTCATATCTGCCTCTCACCTGTTTTTCTCTGTCTGAACTACAGGTGGACACGCACATACATGCATCGTCCTGCATGAACCAGAAGCACCTGCTGCGATTCATCAAGAGAGCCATGAAGAAATATCCAGAGGAGATCGTTCACGTTAACCGCGGCCGTGGTCAGACCCTGAAGGAGGTGTTTGAGAGCATGAACCTGACGGCGTTCGACCTGAGCGTAGACACTCTCGACATGCATGCGGTGAGAAATGGGAGCAACAATACGAGTATCTAATTAAAGGTTGTGTTCAAAGAGATATTGTATAACTATTGAAGAGTAGCATTGCCAGGCATAAGGAATATTGCTCTTCATATCTAAGACAATTTAAGATTAAATTCAGCAGGTTTATTCCAGACATTTGGACTTTATTCTGGAAATGTAAAATTAAATTAAATCTTCCTCCTATCATATTTGAACCTTATGCCTGGTGCATAACACACTTGGTATAGAAAACAACTATCTTTGACTTGTTGTGTTTACTTATCAGGACCGTAACACATTCCATCGGTTTGACAAGTTCAACGCCAAATACAACCCCATCGGAGAATCCATCCTCAGAGAGATCTTCATCAAGACTGACAACCACATTGAAGGGAAATACTTTGCACACATAGTCAAGGTGTGAAGAATATCCTATTATTGATGATATTTACCTCAGCCACACCATTTATCAAAACAAAAACAAACGTATTTATTGACATCTCCTGTCACTACCTATTCAGGAGGTGATGTACGACTTGGAGGAGAGTAAGTACCAGAACTCCGAGCTGCGCCTGTCCATCTACGGGCGCTGCCGGGACGAATGGGATAAGCTGGCTCAGTGGGCCCTCAAACATCGAGTGTACTCTGATAATGTGCGCTGGCTCGTCCAGGTGCCCCGTCTTTTGTAAGTAATCTCTGACGTGGCACATTTTCATTGAATGTTTTAAAACTGTGCCACATAAACAGGGTTCCACTTCTTGACTCACATGTACAAATAAAGCTCTGCGTGCGCTGATTTCTTTTGCCTTTTCCACAAAGTTAGACAAACAGATAAACAAAAAACTTGAAAGTGTATCGTGAGGTCAAAGTCTGTGCCGATTCCCCATTTCCGAGGCTCAGTCCCACCCCTTCCTTATATAACATCTGACCACAATAAATCCAAATGATTCTTAAAATATGTAATTGAATACAAGTTCATAAATTGAAGACCTAAATTCATTTAGAACATATTTTTTTTTATAAATCAACACAAAAAATGGCTCTAACAATCTCTCTAAGTTGCTTTACCAAAATGAATTGAATTAAAACAGTAAATGCATGTAATGTCTACCTTCCACTGGCAAAGTGCAAAAAGCATCAAAGAGAACATCCAGACAGGACAAATTAAAAATACGTTTACAGAAAAACACAAAGGAAGTTCCATTAAAAGCAGCACCAGTTAAATAATATATAAATATATATGTAAAATGCTGTGGTCTGAGGTGCAGGAGCAAACTGGCCTAAAAAAATCTAAATAAGATGGTGACTCTTTCAGATTAATGTATTTATTGTGAACAGCCAGGACACAGGACCTTTAGTCTGAAGATTTCTGAGGGCACGTCCCTTTATTCGAGAAAATATAAATACCACAAGACAAGCAAAGCACACACATCATATCTCCTGGCCTTGACAAGGAAAAGTGTTTTTTACACAAACAATCATCTCTATGCTAACAACACATGTCACTGTTCTCCTCTCCAGTGATGTGTACCACACAAAGAAGCAGCTGGCTAACTTTGAGGAGATGTTGGAGAATATCTTCATGCCTTTGTTTGAAGTCTCCATCAACCCGCGCAGTCATCCAGAGCTGCATCTCTTTCTGGAGCATGTGAGTATCCCTTCACGAGAAATCTAAGCTATCCAGATAATTCAAACTAAAAGAGACTAACCTTTTTTGTCTTTTTGTGGCATGTTTATCCACAGGTGGTGGGCTTCGACAGTGTGGATGATGAGTCTAAGCCGGAACACCACATCTTCAATCTGGACAGTCCGCTGCCAGCTGACTGGACAGAAGAAGACAACCCGCCCTACTCCTACTACCTCTACTACACCTATGCTAACATGGCTGTGCTAAACCACCTGCGAAGGTATAGACCTGCCAGAAACATTCCTAACACCCAGAAATCCTTTATCAGGCCTTGCATCCACTCAATTTGTCACTACATTTGATTGACACAGGCGCAGAGGCTTCCACACGTTTGTCCTGCGACCTCACTGTGGGGAGGCGGGGCCGGTCCACCACCTGGTGTCAGGTTTCATGTTATCAGAGAACATCTCCCACGGACTGCTGCTCAGGAAGGTCAGGACGGGTCCAACTATAAAGACTAATGTGTGCTTAGTTTTACCATGTTGACTTGCTAGCTTTTTCTGAATGGTGTTTCTCTTGGTTTTGTTGATATAATGGATTGTCAAAAATGTGATGTTAGGATGTCATGTGTTGTCTGCGGTAACCATGGTGGTCCTAAATGAAGTAAAGCACAGCACATTACCCTGACACAAAAAATCTTTCTCAAAATCATTTAGTAACTATTCAAAGTATTCTGTCACACTCTGCCTTCTCTTATCAAGTAGGTTTAGGATTCAATTTGACTCACTCTCTAATTGTTATCCATTAGGCTCCGGTGCTGCAGTATCTTTACTACCTGGCTCAGATTGGCATCGCAATGTCACCACTGAGTAACAACAGCCTGTTCCTCAGTTACCATCGCAACCCGCTGCTAGAGTATCTGTCCAGAGGCCTTGTGGTCTCTCTGTCCACTGATGATCCTCTTCAGTTTCACTTTACCAAGGTCAGTTAGAGTCTAGTTTGCGTTTTAGATCAAAATAGCATGCAGATGATCAGAAGTGCTGATATGACACCTTTCTCTCTGTGTTTATCTGGCTCCAGGAGCCTCTGATGGAGGAGTACAGCATCGCTGCTCAGGTGTGGAAACTAAGCTCCTGTGACATGTGTGAGCTGGCGAGAAACAGCGTCCTCATGAGCGGGTTTTCACACAAGGTAAAGTCTCATTTTGTGTTTCTCAACCTGGGCAAACACTCGCCTGCACATCTAATGCAATTTAGTAGAACAACCTCGTCCTAAAAATATCCTTCCATAAAGTGTATATTGTTCAGTTGTTGGTCCCATTGTAGGAAATCAATTATATTGTTAATTAAGCAAGGTTTTCTTATTTTTTCCTGCAGCAAATTTGAGAACAGAATTAAGAGACCACTCCAAATGCATCTTAAATCTTTGTATGTATGGTAGCCATTCCAGTGTCTGTTGAATTCCAACACAGAGAAATGTTGTCAATAGTTTATAGAATACAATACATTTTTCCGGGGCTGTATGTTTATCTTCTCACTTGAGAACCTATTATAAAGTCACATATGAACAGCTTTTAGCTTGGCTCAAAATCTCACACGATTGACTGACTGTCTCAAAGCACCCAGGCACCACTCATGTAGTTCCTCTTGATTTCAGGCAAAAAGCTACTGGTTGGGCCCCACTTACTCCGACGAGGGTCCTGCCAGCAATGACATCCGTCGTACTAACGTCCCTGATATCCGCGTGGCGTACCGCAGCGAGACACTTTCTGAGGAGCTTCAGCTCATCACTCAGGCTGTCGGCACCGAGGAGCTGGACACTATCAGCGAGGAGGACGCTCTGTCCATGGGCCCTATCCCGGAACAACACTAAAGCCACAATAACCGCGACTTGTCCTGTGAATCCCCAGCCCTGTGGTCCACCCAGCATGACACGGAAGAGACGTGGTGGGAGGGTAATTCCGTTGCATCCCACATACAGTATAAACACCGCAAACCATCACTCTTGAAGTATGCCGCACACACAGATACCAAAAAGCCAAGGACGCAGTGCTGCTAGAGCCATACAGGTTCTTCGTTCTTCAGTTTTTTTTGTTTGAGTCATTATCTGGTTTAAGTTCCAAGTTCCTAGCTCAGTCATAATAAAGGTTGACCAACACATATGTTTCTTGTGAATTCAAAACCGAAAAACACAGGACGATGTTGTCTTTACATCTCAGTCCAAGAGTGTGACATACTGTGAGTCAGCAGGTTGTATGAATACACCAGACACATTACTCAGCGTGTAGTATCTGCGTTCTACAGAAATACTGACATTGGAACTTTCTCCACATAAACCCACTCTGAACACGGCTTACAACCTGGTGCATCTACTATCTTCATTATACAAACTTATCAAATGATTACAGGTTCAGTTTTTATGGAAACATTACAGCTGTAGGTTGGATTTACCCAGAAGACTCGTTTCATGTTTTAAGCTTTTTCAGGTTTGGAGATGTACAGTAACTGAATGAGAGAAAGGATGGCACAGCTTCTGGTGCTTCTTGTTGTGGTTTCAGATCATGTATTCGTCACATTGCACACAAGGAATTGTTCTTCCAAGATTTATTGAGCTCAGAAAATGACTTCCTGGTCGTCCACTGCACACACTCCAGGAGGCTCAAACTTGTCTATTGCTGCAAATGTAATCCAGTAAATGTTCACAATCCTCCCATTTTGATGGTGTAGACGAGGGATTTGAATCATAGCACAAATGATCATGGCTGGATTTAGCATCGTATGAGGAGAAAGCTCTTAGTGACCTCACTGTGGTCATGAAGAGAGGGACCCTCTGTTTATAACTCATTCCTTCCCTTATAGAGAAATCACAAAGTTTAGTTTTATTTCTCCGTCGCATGCAGTGCACTGTACATATGCAACAGGACAAGGTTTCGCAGTGCCTTTTCTTTTTGAGCTTTATCCTGAAAACCCCATTTCTTTTGCAGTCTTCTACACTAGGCCTCCAAGCTGTTGTAATATCCCCACCGATGGAACTGAAACCACCAAGCTGCATGCTCGGTGTAACGAAGCTTGGCCTTTGTTTGACAAGGACATTCAGTTTCTATTTCTCTGCTTATAGGTGCTTTATTTGCATGCCTGCATGAGTAATGGATGGCAGGCGAGAATGAGTGATAGACAGCCAGCTGTAATCTGAAGTTTGAATTACTTCAGGGCTACACCAGCATTTGAGTCAGAAATCTGTTTGCATTAAACAGATTTAAACTAAGCACTGTTCACCATGTAGATACAAGCCAACCATGCTGGGACACGGGCCAAGATGTTTGCATGGTCCTTGTAGCATTTCCTTTTTTTTTTTTTACTTGCCCCAAATCTGATCAAAGCTGGGATCACATGTTGCGTTTTACTCTCATCATATTATTTCTCTACCTGCCACTGGACACGGGCCAACTTCCATCAAACTGTGAGCATTGTTAAGATGATTAGGATGAAAGAAGCTGAATTTGTTCAGCAAGAATAAAGTTGGAAGTAGCTTCCAAGTGTTCAAGGGAGGTGCCATGGTTGTCTGCTTGTTTGTTGGGTTTCATGTATAAAGCGTATTTTTTAAAGGGAGTATAAAGATAAGAGATTTTATATTCACAATATATTGATGTCAAGGTTTAACTATTAGTTGTGTTGCTGTTTACCATTGTGAGTTAGCATTGTGACATGAAGATAGTCGCTCAATAAACGTTATTTTAATTTGTTAATCAGAACATTTAATAGTACAGTAATTACAATATGTACATGATATATATATCTAACTTTAAAGCCAAAAGACTTCTGTTGTTTTTATTAGGAAAGAATCATTTCATCCATTGATGTACATTGCCTTGCCCAATGACTTCACACACTTACTTCTTGCAACAATCTGTAAGGTAATTATGGGAGTTAAAGTTGTATTTTTTTGGCGTACCGGCTGTGGTGCGTTATTCCAGAGGTTGGAATCTGTACTGAACCTTCTCCATCCATTCACAACCTTTTGTATTCTGTGTTTATGACCCTGTCATGGTTTCACTTTTCTTTGTTTTATCAGTCAGCACAGAGCTACATGTCTGCACAACATCGTGCAGCCTACCTCATAAATACTCATTTCTAAACGTTCTCTGTGTTTCTGTGTCCTCAGCAACAGCAAACCACAATTTATGGATTATTTTCATTATCGAACAATCTTTTTCCGGTTTACTCAATTATTTGTTTGGTCTGTAATCATCAAAAAATTGTGAAGAAAGCCCATTATGATTCCTTTAGGACCCTCTGTGTTGAGATGTTTTAGTCCAGACTAGAGTCCAGTTCCCAAACACATTTGCTTTACTTTCATAGACAACGTTACGAAGCAACACATTTTCACATTTGAGCAGTTTAAATGAGTCATTTTTGCAGATTTTTTCTTTTGACAATCACGTATCAATTAATTCCTGTAAATATTGGCGCATGAGAAGTGATGCACATAAAACAGAACATTTAAAGATGCTTTTATCTCTAAGTAGTAACACAGCAATTATTTGGATGCCATCACAGAAACCAGTAATTCAAATATATGCGCTACATTACTCACATATTTATAATTCACACTGATTTATGTGTCATTTCTATCTTTAGCACTCATTTATTACATTTGTTATGCTCACTCTCAAGATATATTTGTGTGCAGCTTATATTTTTCTCATTGAAATCTTTGTTTTTACAAAATCTCGTCCCTTTTTCGACATTTGAATTTTATGGCCATGGATCTGTGGCCAAATTATTGCCTGAAATGAATTGCCAGTGTTAAACAGATGCCTTTGACAAGGTTCATGTGTAATGTCTGAACGAAATAAAGCATGTTTATTCACTAAGATGTTGTATTGTGCCAGAAAACTTTTATTTACAGGTTACTGAATGACCACATACATAAGGCTGTTTACTCACCCGCTATTGTGTTACGTCATGAGGCTTTGCTAACATCATAAAGCAAGACATTTAGCTTTCTTTAGTAGTGCTGGAAACATTGTTTAAATGCACTCAAACCATTTCAACTGATTAGATTACACTTTTCATTTACACCAGATTTCACAACTAATAAACCAAACTATATATAAATTAGAAATCACATATTTATAATTGGATACATGAGGATAATATTCCTAACATTCTTTTATAATTTCTTATTCAAAAGTGTACAGTATTTAGTGACTTGGGAGAATGTTTTGGTCCATGGGGATTTCTTGTTCTCCTTCTTTGGTTTTCTCTTGTCGGTCTCTTACGTGGCAACCTTCGGTGTTCAAATGAAAACTGTTAGACGTGTTTTTTAATTCCTGCCAGCATTAAACAGTGGACCCAGGTAAAGATGGTAACTTACACTCATGGCGGATTTGACTGCTTGTAACTGGAAGAAGACTCGTCCTCCTTCCTCCTGACACACGGTCTTCAGTTCCTCTCGGCTCATCCCCAGCAGCATGGAGCCGCTCAGCCCTCCCAGGCAGCGCACAGTGCTGCAAGACATAAAATATATATTAATCTGTGGCTCACTTCTGAATCTCTGAAGTTTATTTGGTGTAAAAAGGTCAAAGGCTTGCTCTAATATTAAAGGGCAGTGACTTTTTATACAAAATTAAGAGTTGAGCTCTAAAAACACTGGTCTCATTATTGATAATGCACCTTAAAAAATGTTTTAATTAAACACCCTTCTACACTTCTTTTTAAACCACATCCAGTTTGACAGGCTTTCTGCTCAATCCCGTACCAAGATGAGATAAAATAACCCTGATGATACAGAATGAACCCCGACACCTTCAATGAACTTAAGAGACAACGCCTTTTAGGTTTGAGTAGGTTATAACCAAATAAATGAATAAATAACCTTTCTTTAATGTCTTTAAAAACGAGTTTAAAAACTATTTACTTACATTTTACTAAAGCCCTTGTCTTCCAGCCAAGCTTTCACTTCTGCGGGCTTGGATTTCTTCGTGAGGACAGCAGGACCCCAAGGCCCCGGCTGAAAAAAGTAATGGTATTGCTCTATTTTTACTGAAATATAAAGATGAGTATATAGAGAGAGAAATCTAAAGATAGAAGCAGATTATGGAAGCAAAATGTTCAAAGTTGACCAGCGCATGAAGACCAATATTTCTGACTATGGTGTCTCACATTAACACTAAGACACAGACGACCTGATTGTGGTGCTCACCTCGATCTGTCGTTCAGCCTCCAGGACATTATTGGGAACATAGCCCTCCTCCCCTGCACTGTTCCTCACTTTCCACCACTGCTTCGACATGTCCAGCAGCTGGAGATGGAAAGCAGAGCCAGTGTTTGGATGAGTTTTGGGCATTTTCTTTTCTCTTTTGTTTTAACCCTTTTGTTCAATGCAAGCAATACAGCAAGAGGAGTCGGTTAACTCACCTCGACCACCTCTCCTTTTCTCACAGTGAGCTCTCTTTGGTTTCTTGAGATGAAGTCATACGTGACATACATGTTACGCGGTTCAACAAAGCTGAAAAACACAAAGGGCAATGTTAAATGTTAAACTTTGAACATTCACCTGGATTTTATTTATTCTTTATGGGTTTGTTGTACCGTGATTTTTTGGGGGGACGAGCTGGTGTTGTCCACTTGGCTGGAGTCTGTACAGGAAAAGTAAAACAGGGTTGTGTTATGTTTTAACTTTTCTCCCTTTTCTCTCCAAAACCATCGGTTTGTGCAGGTGTTGAACTGAATGTGTGATCTGGAGTTGTACCTGGTTGGGTTGAGGTTGTTGACGCTCCTCTCTTCTCATTGGTTCACTGGGTTCAGGGGCTGCAGTCACCTCAGGGGCCTTCCAGCCGTCTGAGAACTTCAGAGTGTATGTTGGGATGTCCTCATCGTCTTCTGGCCATTGGGTACTAAGTATATTGTCAAAATCATTACCGGTTATTATGTGGACACTGAAGACACACTGCAGTCTGACATATTTTAGTAAATCAACTGGTGGAGGAAATACTCAAATACTTTACTTTAATAAAAAAATATCAATACATCAAAGGTAAAACTAATTATCAGAAAATAAAAAGTAGCTAATTAGGTAAATGTACAAAAGTTTTATCAGGCAGAAAAATAATGTTATCCAATAAGGTTATTTTTTGGAGGATAATCTGATTTATCTGTTGTAACCCTTTTGAACTCCTTTGTGTCCATACATGTAGACACTAAAGTAAAGTAAAAAATACATCAAAACTGATCTTAAGTTAATGTATTAAGTTACTTTTCTGTGATGGGGCTTAGGATTTGGTCTCATGCAAATGAAAAGAGAAAAGCTACAGTTCATTAGGTCCCACACTGTCCAATGTCTCACCTGGGGATGTTCCAGGCGTCTCCCAGAGACTGCCACAGCTGGTCCTCCTCTGTGGACGCCTCTTCACTCAGCAGACGGATACACTGAGGCGTCAGCAGCGGTGCCACGATGGTCTTCGGCAGATCTTCAGGGCAGTGAGATACCAGCTGGTGAGGAAAAGAATAATTAAGAAGGCAGTTCTTCATTAGGCAGGTGCCACAGAGGATGCACATTGGACTAGCACCAATCATTTGATTAGTGCAATCATGAGGTTCTGAAAGTCTATGAGTCCCCTTCTTATGTAACATGGAGGCCAATTAGAATATAACACTTAACACTGGGTATCTCCACCTGCTGCTTGTAAACTTTGCAACAGGGCACCATTATTTTCCTGTAAGTCAATTGGGAGGGCTTAAAGATACTGGAGCTATAACAGAGCGTTTCAGAAAGACATTTTTACAAGAAGTAATGTGTTTTTCTGAACATTGAAACATGCAAACATATACTAGTAGAAACACAAAGTACAAGTATGCACCGAAAAAATTTGCCCATTAAGAACAGAACATAGAAATTCATTATTCAGAAGAAAACCCCAAAACTCAATAAGATACTGAAGATACTCAATGATATGAAGATAAATAATAAAGTATGTGATTTAAAAGGGTTTTAAATGCATTTTCAACTTTTGAGCATTTTTTTTAAATGAAAAAAACAACATTATATATTTTTAAGTTAATTAACATTAACTTAATTATTAAAGTGTATTGGAATTACGAAACGAGGTCACTTACGAATGCTAAGGTGGAAAATAAGGAGTGAACAAATTCAGGGGCGCTAGGATTATTAATCCTTCCATTGAGCTCCCCCTGTGAACAGAAACATTTCACAATTACACAAACTGTACACTACAAAGTGAAAATTAGCAGTACTGTCATTACAACATTTAAATATAATAAAGGTCACATACCACCAGGTTGAAACCATATTTGATTTTATGGAAACACTCTTTAAACTCTGCTGCAGTTGGCATACCGTCTGGGGCTAAAGAATACAAATAAATACAGAATGATTCACAAGTTTTCCTAAATCATAAGAAATTGTAATAATCTGGCACGCCTTTTAAAGTCATGGTGTATTATGTCATAAGTAAATGTATATAAAAGTCATGGAAAGCCAAAGAAAGTTAATAGTACAGTATGACACAATAGGTTCATAAACATGTAGTGATTTCACAACTGATGATATTTTGTGTAAAATCTAATTTCATTGACTGTGTATTATCCTTTATAAATTCTGACATGTATGTCTGCCTTTCTTCACCTCTTTTATTTACCTTTTCCTTTTTTCTTTTTCTTCTTTTTCTTTGCATTTTTTGCAACTACTGCAGCTACTTTTCCCATGAAGATTTCTATGTCACCTAAAATATGATTCAAGATGTCCTGTAAAGAAAGATAGATAAAGAAAGTCATGTTCACATTATGCTGCTCTTGAATCTCACATAACAAGTTGAAACATGTATTAAAAAACAGAATGAAGCATAAATTCTGATGATCAAATATACACTTACTACATTCCTGTCCAGGTCTGTGTATTGACGTGGGGTCGACATATGTTCTTTTTTGGTGGTGGAGGGCTGCGGTGATGGTGCCCTTTCTCTTGGAGGTGGGTCCTCCTCTCCTCCTCCTCCTCCTCCTGAGGTACAAACACTTCATCCTCCTCTATATGCACAAAGAGACAGAAGGTTGGAATTGATTTTGACTTTATAAACAATAACAAATACTTGTATATCTCACAGACTCACCATAGTCAGGAACCGTCCATTGGGGCACTGAGACAACAGCAGGCTTCTGCTCTTCTGGTTCATAACTATCGCCGCCGTTACAGAGGTATTCCATACCCTGATGTCTTGCTATTGGTCCTACATTGCTGCTTTAAAAATGTTAGAGGTCTTTGAAATAAATAATCAATATACATACACAGTTGCAGGTATTTGTTGTCTGACTTAAAGATCTTACCTGATGCTTAAATCATTTTTCCTACGTGACAATGCTGCTGAGAGATCGCTTTGGACATGGTCAGCCTGTTAGCAACATAAAAAAAATGTACTCACTCATTTTGTTTCAGTTTAAAGTAGTGGAAATCATTTTTAGGGTTTGGTCCTCACCCTGACATCCTCACACTGAAACATAAAGACGGTGGTGGTTTGTTTCCCCTTGGGCCGGACCGACATTGTGAGCAGGGAGTTAAACACACCAGCATCCAGCACAGCCTTCATCTCCAGGATGTCACTGAAAGACATGGACTCCAGCTCCTCCTGACAAAAGGGGATGTACTATGTCATGGACCACATACATTAAGGGAAAACCCAGCATTAAGCATCTTCACGTTTTTGTAAATATGTTTCATGTCTCAAAGCACTCTCAATTAAGAACTGTGACAATTTTAATAAACAAAACGGAATAAGGTAAATAAATAAATTATACAGTATATTGTTAAGGTTATGGGTTGCCACAAAGCTATACAACAGCTTCAATTCTCCTTCCTGCTGATGTATTTATAGAAGTGTATGTCGTCTGCTTGGAAGTGTAAACAGATGTTAAGTTTGAAGGAAACTGAACCTAGAGAAAGCATGTACACTTACTGAGGCAGGTACATTGGTATTCTTTGAAAAAACAGGATTTTCCTCCTTTGTTCACAAAAAAGTTCTCATATCTAACCTTTACGAAAGGAGGGTGTGATTGATCGAATTGTATGAATATAGTGTTCAACTGAACTAAGATATTGTGACTGTGAAGGCTGGAACATATGATTCACATCTGTTTGCTTTGCTCCTCTAATCACCCAGTGAACCTTTACACCGTGGGTGGGGTGCACCTCGTCCTGGAGGAGATTACTCCCAGCATATTTGTGTTTCTGTGGGTATCACATGCAGCTCACCTTGGTTTCTCTGTCTGTGAGCAGCAGGTTGGCACCGCGCACCTCCAGCCTCATGTTCTGACCCCACACACGGCCCATCCCGTCCAGCAGCTTCAGCCGCTCCACACAGTCCCCCACGCTTCTCAACTCCTTCCCGTCAAGGTCACAGGTGAACAGGTGCTGCAGCAGGGAGGAATTAAAACACATGATCAAACATGGCATGATTCAGGAGGGATAACATTTGTTTAGATATTATTACGAAGGTTACCTCCACTCTGTACCGTAATTTGTCCATCATCTGGTTTACTGACACTGCATATTCCTTCCTCTGCGCTGTTGATCATTAATCAGAACACTTATTATTTATGAATTTAACTGAACAGGTGTACCCACTGATCATGTGGAGTGTTAACTTACAGTAAACTGACTTTGCACTGAGCCTCGACAAATTTGACACCTGGGAGGATACCTCATCCATATTTGAGAAACCACTGTGACAAATTAAAACAAAATACAATATCAATCATCTGCTGATGAATACATGAAATAACACAATCAATCTAAACATAAAGATTGTGAAATCCATACCTGGACTGGATGGATCCAGCATAGCTGCTGGTGTCGTTGCCAAAGGGACTGATACTTCGGAACATCTTGTCCACTCTCACCTGCCTTATCCTAGATGATATTAACAACACACACCATAAATTATGTTGCTGGTATGAGCTGCGTCAGACCTTCTGAAATAAATATTTGATCAGGGGAAGTTTGTATTCCATTAGAGTTCTTTAAAGCTTGTTGTAGCTTTGAGAGAAAAAAAAAAACGTTAACAAATGTACTAATCTAAATTAGCCTTTGCTCAAACAACAGCCTGGTTATTATCAATCAATGTAAAATGAACGAATGGGTCTTGAAATTATAAAGTGGTCGTAGTCACCTCGCAACACAGAGAGATGATCAACCCAACGACAAAAATAGCCATGAAAACAGTCCAAAGGTAAACGTTATATAAAATAAAATATAATAAAATAAACACAACATACTTCAAACTAAAAATGATTACTAATCATTAAGCTAATTTTTGAGTAATAAGAAAAGTGTTAGTTCTGTTCTGTCAAAATGTGATACTTTGTGGAAGATAATTCTGTAGACTTAGTTTGGATCGTGTTAAATGAAATGCAAACACACAGCAAGCCTTGACTACAGATGGTTACACAAACAGCGAAAAAATAAGAAAATATCGAGTGTATTGTGGAGATTAATGGTCAAAAGCTCTTACCTTTGGTGTCTGCTAGATGAATGTTGTTGGATTTTTTCCCCTATAGTATGAAAAGAACTATTTTAATCCTGCTCTGTCCTCACTCAACGTCTTCCTTATAAAAGAGAAGGACAAAGTCCACACCAGTAACAAAATGATCTGTTGAACACTGAGTCGACTCAGTTAAGGGTGTGAGATCTTTAGTGTGGCATCCCATCCGAGCAAAGGTTACCAGATACAGAGGAAATCACCCTGGAACAGCTTAAAGTTCTCCAGGTCTAAAAATAAACTTGAATGCCTTATCAGCATTTTGTCATTTTACCGTCTTACATTTTTGTGAGATGACAAGCGTTGAGCAACAAGGCTCAGTTCATATCTTTGTATCTTCCTAATCTAAATAGATTATTAATATGGGCCTATAAATGGGTAAATCCTATCATAGATAACTGCCTACAACACAACAGGTACATGTTATAGTAAATAAAACAGATCTACCAGGAAAGAGGAGATAAAGTGTTCAGTATATTGCTAAATGTATTACAAACTTCTGGTAAGGGTGGGTCATATCTTGGTAACCGTTTCATTCAATTGTACTTTCTTGATAGCAATGCATGACAAAATCTCCCTTGAATATACCACCCCCTGTTTAAAATGCTTTCATTAGTCGGTCCCATTCCACTTAAGTCCACTTATTAATCTAATGTACATATGGGATTGATACTACAGAAAGAGCTCTTGGGAAAGATAAACAGAGAACAAACATTTCAAGTGTCAAGTTGCAGCACTTCTTATCTCCGTCAAACTGTGTAAACTAGTTGGCAGACTGGCTCCACAATAAAACAACCACGAGCCCTTCCTTGTTTTTTTATGTCACACTGCCAAACATTAACCAGAAAACGTTCCTCAATGATGTAATGAACACAAGGGTGGGTCACATGGGTCACCTATTCATTTAAATACCTAAATGTATCGAGATGAAAAACCTGGAAAAAGTACAGAAATCCAGTCTGTTAAGCAGTATTGGAATTATTCGCATCGAGGACAGAACTTTCTATTCCTACTCTACAAGAACAGGCTCAAAGTTGCATTATATACTAAATTGAATAACCAAACTGCATATAAACTATTAAAATATAGCTTCTGTGATGAGTCACATCATCAATTCTGGTTACCATTTAATGCCTGATGAGTACCTTTTACTTTGAAAGGTTTTTTTTACTTAATGTTCGCTAACACTATTTCCTTAAATTTACTTAACTAAAACAGCTTCCAGGCTGAAGTATAAAATATATTTATCAGAAACTCATAGTGCTGTTTTTAGATGAAAAAATGGTGGAGCATATTTTTAATTGAAATGTTATTAAAAGATTAATTTGAGAAGTCTAGCTTCACTTGGACCATAGCTTTATGCTTGAATGTGTTTATCAAACAAAACAACACCTGAAGGATTTAAGGTATGAATAAGTAGATTAGGATATAACTAAGAAACAAGGAGACTTCAAGAAGTGATTGACAAGGGTGGGGGAAATAGGACCCAAGTGCAGCAGCAAAGGGAGGCAGGTACAGGTAAAAACAAAGGCGAGCTTTATTCCAAAAAGCTGTTTTACAAAAATACAAAGTTTGGGAAATCCAGGACATAAAAAACACCGGACTTGACACATTAAGGATGATAACGAACTGACAAAGAACAAAAGGGAAAGCAGGACTAAATACAAAGACACTAATCACAACACAAGCCACAGCTGGGGAGGGGAGGAAGAAACAGGAGGGCCACAGGTGACAACAATGAAACAATCAGACACAAAGAAAACCAAAAGACAGGAAGTAATACTACAGATGACAAAACAGAGGGAAACGATTTCAAAATAAAACAGGAAACAGACACAAAACAAGGATCATGACAGTGATCATGAATATAATCTACAAACTTTCATGCAAAGAATTATTTCTCCCCCCCAGAAATTCGCAATTTGTAGCAAATTGTAATTTATCTGAATTCAACAATTCTGGAAACACAAAGTGAGGATTATCATATGTACATTTGTTTATTATACCATATCAGAACTACTAGCACAACATAATATCAACAGGCATTAACACAACATAGTAATATTTTTCAACATGTTTGTAGACACACTGACATTGTCTACATGTCCGGGTCAATGGTCAGCTGGCTGATTAGGTCTTTGTAAAAGACAACATTCTTCTCATGGTCAGCGAGTGCTGTCAGCATCTCATCCATCTCCTCCTGAGTGAAGAGCTCACCTGGTTTACACAAAACCATAAACAAACACAGCCATGGTTTAAAACAGTTTTTACATTATGAGATGTTTTGAAAAAATAGTAGGGGGAATGTAAGATACTCAAAAACATATCTGAGGATCTGTTCTGACAAATCACAAAGTGGAAACTGAAGGCTTCTGCTTTTACCTTCCTGTGTCATGTATTTCATCAGCTCCTCAGGCTCTAGGTATCCTTTCTTTTCTTTGTCCAGAACCTGGAAATATAGAGTTATTGATGTTATGCTTTAACAAATAACAGTTACAAACACGGTGAGGTTAGTTTCACTCTGACAGCATGATATCTGCCAAGTCTTGAAGGCTCTAACTCCAACTTTATTTATACTGTGCAGACGCGGGCACTACAACACTGGAGAATATGAATAAACAAGCTGATCTCACCTCAAAGGCCTGAAGCAGGAGGTCCTCAGGGATTGGAGGGAACCTAACACACACACACACACACACACACACACACACACACACACACACACACACACACACACACACACACACACACACACACACACACACACTACATTTACCCACACAGAATAACACAACTTTAAGAGAAGGTGGCATACATTATTTAAAGAGCTCTGACGTGTTATTTTCTTGGTTGATAAAAAAAAAACCTGAATGATTAATGATCAAAAACAGAGTTACAGTGGATGACCTTATAACCACATTTCAATTCAGTGAAATGCTTCAGTAACATCCTCATAATAGGTACCAAACATCGCTACTGGCATTAGTCAAGAATGTGTATTGGAAATAAAATAACTGTCTTACTTGTGCTCCAGCAGCACTTTACTCATGACTGGGAGGAAACTGTCCAGTTGGATGAATCCTGTGTGGTCCTCTTCAACCTGGTTGAACAGCACACAATGAGACTGAGTTTTGGCTTTTTAACAAGCTGAGACATTTCCAACAGAACTGATATCATCTTTTAGTTGCAATTTCAAGCAGTCTATACATGCAGGTTGCCATAACTATTATGCGCAAAATAATTAAAGAAACAACGTTCTGACCTCAGCTATTAAGTCGTGTAGGTCTGCTTGAGTGGGAAAGCAACCCAGGGAATATATGATGGTGCCAATCTCTCTGGAAAACAAAATTAATGTTAGACCACACTATTTATCTGAGCATATGCCTTACCTGAGTAAAGTCCCATTTACAATGTTTAGTTGATTAGACGTATAATAAAATTCCACCTTTTAATTACTGTGTTGAAAATGATGATCTAAATCAGGTGTTTCCCAAAAAAATTCGCTGAGGGCCACATAAAGAAAAGCATGCGAAGGACTGGGCCCCTCACTAGAGGTGGGGTATATTGCCTCATAAGTTAAGTTACAAGATAGCAAAATCAATCAAATGTAGGTCAATTATTCTTGATACTTGAATATGCTTTAAGAAACATCACAGCTCTCCGTAGGTGTTCATTTATTTAGTAGGCAGCTCATCCCTTAAAACAGAAGCCTCGATTGCTTCTTATATGGGGAAAATGTCTATTTCAAATTTGTTATGTAAATCAGTTATTGGGATTTTTTTAATCAATTATATTTGTTTGAACATTTGTTCAACTTTAATTGACTGAATTTATTTGAGAATTGGGCTTATTAACACATGAATACTGCTGTGTCATATATTATTTTTACATATTTAAGAAGTAGAATTTAACAAAAGTTTCAGGGGAGGGCCTTATTCCATTATACTTTTAGCATTTGCTGTGGGCCAAATAAAAGTGGGCCATGGGCCGCATTTGGCCCTCGAGCCATAGTTTGGATGACCCTGATCCAAAGGGTTCAAAGGAATGTGTTTCTACATTACAATATGGAGCTCACCTGACATCCACCGTGTTGTTAGACTCATAGTCAAATGCTTCAAACGCTGCTCTGATCGTCTTGTGGACATCCGACACTGTGACTTCTAATAGACCAAAGAGAGGTAAGTTTTATCTGAATACTTTTCCCCCTCAAGTTTCTTTTGAAAAGTCAATAGATGTTTATAAAGATGGGTTATAAATAAACATATTCCAGGTTTTCATTACAAAAACGTTAAGGTAATACATTTCATATAAACACAATATAAAACAATAAATTGTACAAAACATAAAAAATGTAAGGAAATGAAATGAGGATAACAAAATCATTTGAGGTCTGAAATCTAATTGTTCAATAGGACTTAAAAAATAACAATCTTGTAATATAACACCTACCTATTTACAATCTTAAACAGAAATTACTTGAATGTTTTTGGTGTTTTATGAGGTAACAGAAATATAGTGGTTATTATTTTCAATCTTACTGATCAGAAATAACTCCAAAGTCAAATATTTCAAGCAACAAAAAAAAAACGATCACCTACTGAACCATCGTTTTTAAGACAAGTCACTGTTGTTGTGTGACCGTAGAAAGTTGGTTAGTGAACAAGCTAACTCCTACGAACCTGCACTCTGCTTGCTCTCCGCCATGCTCGCCAGGTTGTTGTTGTTGTGTTGCCTGGAAACCGACTGCTGTTGTCAAAGGAACAGCTTGTTCAATGGGATGTCCAACAGACAACACTCTGGATCCAGCGGCGGTTTTTTCCTCACTGTCACCGACTGTCAGCAGTCAGAGGACGGTCAGCTAACATCCGAGCCCTCGCTCTTAATCAGAGGGGTTTCACTGTCAGTAAATCATGTGTACTGGGGAAGATCGGGACATGAGCACACCAATTTTGGAGATGGCCAATTTTGTCCTCACCACTTTGCATTAGGATAATTTGTTATTCTGAAAACAGCGAACATATAGATAAATGTGTCTTAAGCGGCCCACCCTTTTAGATTACTGATGTCTCATAAATTATTTGACAAAAGTACTTAGTTTATAGTTCAATAACTCAATTACTCCAAATTCACACCACATAATACTACACTACAATACACTATTAAGTCAAATATTTATTTGGAAATGATGTTATTCAAATATAAATTAACCTATTATCTACAAACACCCCTACTGTTAAAGAAAACCACTAGAGGTCAGCAATGCTGCAAGAGCACATCCGGTGCTGATCAAAGCGATCAAGCAGCAGAATCACCAGTCATCAGCGGGTCATAAAAGTAAACCAACACTTTTGTACAGAGGTAAACTATTTTACCATTTTGGAAAGAAACAAGTAACCTGTGTGTGTCAACATAACAAAAGTAATTCATAAACTCGGTTATCATTTCTGCAATTTTATTGATAAAATAAACATGCAATCACAGGATAAATTCAACTAGACGTAAAACATAATTCAGAACTCCAAAGTGCAGTGGCATCCATATTAAAAAGGCTCCATGTAGCTGAATATTGTTTAGTTAAATGCTGTCTGGATATAATACATGGCTTAAAAATCAAAGATATGTTTACAAAAATAGAGTATAATATAGATGGAAAAAAAAATAAAACAACTGAAGACAAAACTGCAGACGAGGTGACGGGACAACTGCCAATTTTGTCAAATGGGAAGATCTTTTTTAAGATTTGTTAAAAGAGTCGAAACACCCAATATGCTGGCAGGATAAATGGAGCCAAATAGCCTGTTTAAAGTAATACATGAAAGTAACACATGAATAGAAGAAAAATAACATCTATGCTTTCATTTATATTTGCCTATATTTTATAATCCAATGCTAGATGTGTTGCTTTAACATTTTCACGAGACAAAAATATAAAAAGGTTTTCGGCACAGTGTAAAGACTGCAGGAAAATCTGGTAATCACTGACCAGTTTTGTATAAATAGGGCATGGGGCAGTCCGTTACTCATTAACTAAGTTAACTTAAATGTCCCCTGGCAGAAAGCAGGACTTTGGCCCCTGCAGTCACTGCATCCGTCTGTAGTTCCTGCCCACATGATGTGGAGGGATGCAGGTTTGAACGAACTACTTCTATATACACAAAATTATAGTGAAAGCACTTTACATGAGAAAAGCACTATAATCCTACAGTATAGTGTTTACATTTCTGAATGTGATTACACATACACACAAGTACTTATTTTAACTCTCAGTAGCACTGTGGAACATACAGTGATATATGATATATGTTGGTTCAGAGTGGACTGCTTCACTGTGCCTGCAGAGCCTGGACGATGTTCAGGCCTGGGCCGGGGGGCAATGCCCAGCCGTCCTGGCCCTGGTGGGTCTGCAGCAGGCAGTACAGCTGCTTTAGGTGGGTCACTATGTTATCTTTGATATCTGGGATTGAGATCTGCAGGCGAACGCTGCCGCTGTCGAAGGACCGTGTGCTGTCCCCTGAAAACATCTCGCTTATCATACGTGCCACCACTGGAATGATCTGCAGGACAAAGAAGGGACAGAGGACCAATATGAGTCACACAATCAGGCACTCCTAAAAAAAAAAAGAAGTATTGATTGCCTGTGGTTAGCATATAATGAGGATGAATAGTTGCTCCTCAGGAATGAAAAGGACAATATGAGTTATGTGAAAAGTGTTTGTTAATTTCTATTTGCGTAACAGCAGTGCCTACCAACCCCTAAACAATCAAAGAGACAACCCAAAGAAGACTGGGACTGGGACTTAGAGAAGTGTTTAAGATCAAGGGTGAGTACAGGTAGATTGAGATGTACAGTAGGCTATAGTAAAAATAATCTCTTAAAAAATAAAATAATATAGCATGTAAACACCTTATATGAATAACCCGATACAAGAATGAACTTAGAAATCAAATCTTGAAATATGTCTCCATCAAGTAAAAAAAAAAAAAAACTTTAAATAAGGAGATATTTTCCTGGGTATTGTATAAAACCATTTTCATGTGACATATTTAAGCACTTTTTGCAGGTTAATATTCTTTTTGAGTAAACCATTATTTCAACTGCTGTTAAACAGCGATGAAGTTTGTCCATGCACAGATATGAAGTGCAGACTGCTGATTAATGGCCTGTATTGTCCAGAAAGGACCACAAAGATTCTTCATAAACAACATGTCTTACCTGAACCATGATAAGTTTCCTCTCCTTGGGCCTACCATCAGGCCACTCCTCTCCAAAACATAGGTTGATTTCAAATAGAGGAGGGATTGGGGTCTGGCCACGCTGGTGGGCTATCACTCCTGCACATCATATAATAATTTATTAGGATTAGATTTGCTGATCAGAGAATATAAAATGTTCCAATTGAAAAGCAAAGTCTTCATTCAAATGTACATATAACACAAGTTGTTGGGCCAATGGTAAAGGTGAGAGTTGTTCTTACCACTGAGAAAAGACTCCAGGCAAAAGAGTTTGATCTTCCTCTGACGCTCTATAAGATTTGGAGCAGCAGGATTTGGAGCACAGGGACCGGACCAGTACACCTTGCACTGGCAGAGACGCACTGCATAGATGTCGTGACCAACGACCTCAAGGATTAGGCCTCTGTCCATCACATCCAGCAGGCGGTTAGTGAAAATCCTCTGCTTCTCGTTGGTAATGTGCTCCGTGGTCGGAAAACGTAGCTGTTCCAGGTTCACCGGGCCAAACAGCTCCTCCTGGTTGACCATGGGGCCGAGATCTCCGTAGAAAAGCCTGCAGCCCTGCGGGTTACTGACGTTCCCTGTGGGACACATCTCCTTCCCTCTGTACAGGAACTGCACCTCCAGATCTGTCACTGGTACAGAGAGAGATACAGACTCATTTTAAAACCATGCATGACATTTCTGTTTTCAATAAAACTATTCCATAATTTTAATTGTACTGATCCTTCTAAAAAAAAGTATTTGCCCTGTGGCTTATTCCTCTATGCCATAGACTTCCAATGTTGTCTATAAAGCGACATAGTTCACTGGCTGACGTGCCACTATACCCAAGCTGTAAATACTTATAAAATCACCGCAATAACAAATAAAGGGAATATTTTTTGGTATGCTGTGCAAGGAAATAACATGGACCGGATACTATCCTTTTTCATAAAATCTAAATATACACTCTGCTGTTTTGGAATGAGAAGAAAATTAATTCCTTTCTGTTGACTGTTTCTTTTATGATGTGCAGTGATTTCAACACTAGAGGAAGTGCATGTTTACTCGGGAGAGAACTGATCCACGTCTCTGGAGAGGCGAACAATGTATCGGGTAGAGAAGGAGGATGCATTGGGAGGTCAGGCAGAAGAGCAGGAGGAATTTCACTCAGGGGTGTAGGGTGCATCTCCACATCCACGGGCTCCTCTTTAGGCCAGATTTTAACAGGCTCCTCTTTGGGCCAGACCTCATTTGAAGGGGGACAACTGGAAGGTTGCATGGGGGATCCAGAGCTCATAGGAGACCACATAATTAGAGGAGAGGGACTGGTGCCTAAATGAGGAGAGAATAGAGAAGGGGGATTTTGAGATACTGGTAGGAAATTAAGGGGGAAAATGCATATATTATGAGGAGAAGGCATTCACCATTGGATGGGTATGGTGGGAGGGACTCTGGTGTGTCTGGAATATCTTCGTCACCACCATCTTCCTCACCTGGAGTCCAAGAACCAGCATCTGAGGAACCTGTGGGGTAAATATTCCAAAATCAATTGAAATTAAGGAAAAATAGCAATAGAGAATGAAAAAAGTCACTCATATTTAACCGGCTCTTGTTTACCTTGGTTACTGAGGGGCTGTGGGATGTCGCAGACATCATAAATCTTCAGAGGGTTCATGGGGACCTCTTTCGTGCCATCGTAGACAAGGTTGAACTCTCTGCTTTTGTTCAGAGCACATCGAAGCTGGGCTTTCCACTTGGCAGGATCAGGTTCATCAACGCCCTCTTGGAACTTCCCGGTCTCCACAGCCCACGCCTGGAGGAAATATTTAAACACAGCGGAGGTATCAATATCACAGTCCAGTTTTACATTTCTGAACTGAATCCACATATGTATACTGTCTTTTTCAAACGTAGGCACACATGTATTTAGATATATAGCAAAAGAGACTCGCACCCCTAAAGATTTCCTTTCTCATGACAACACGACCCAATTAATGTGTTCAGTAAAAAAAAAGGGATTTAGCATTTCTAAAGTTACAACAAATGTTCACTTTCTCAAATAGTTCATTTTCAAAAAGGGACACATTGCCATGAATAAATAACAGTCTACATGAGCCAAGTTCTTTTTTAGAGCTGGAAGTCAAAATGAGGCCTTATGCAACTCGCAAAACCAGATATTTCTCCAGGGACATGCACAGAGATTTGATATTTTATGACTTATAAAAGCATATTTAATAACCTTGCTTAAAATATGAAACGCAAACAAATATCGATAAGACAATAGAGCACACAGTTCCCTGCTTGTGCAGCAGTGCCAACATTTACAAGCGCTGCCTCAGGGTAAACAAACACTTCGTTACATGGCCTACATTCCTTTCTCTTTTAGCTCAACCATGACATCTGTTGAGTTTGGGTTAACCTTAAATATGGTGTCCTCGTCCTCGTGCTGTGGTGTATGTCGTGTCGCGTGTTTCCATGGGATCTTGAAACGCATGGCCTCGCGGTCAATCCACACCAGCCCCTGGTATCGGCCGCTGTCCACCTGAGACACCAGCCAGGGCTTCAGGCGGACACGTCGAGGGGTGACCGACATCCTGACTGACAAGACAACACACACCGATCAGTACACTGTAGATTATTACTCTGAATCATCTCCTCCAACAGCCATAGAGACGTAATATCCTCAGTGACCAACAATGGTGCAGCAGTGTTCCCTGAAATCCTGCGCATCCGGATTATCCAAACATTTAACAGGCACACTGACAGTCGGGATACAAGTTATTACATATGCACTTATTTGTCATATAACTAGATCTGCTCGCAGGTTATATCCACTATTTAATAGCTAAACGTATGTATCAACGTGAGATTTAATTAAAATAATTCAGGTAAAAAAGCCACCAAACACGATACTAACGAACGACAAATACCTGTGGTGAACCAGGAAGTTGGAGAGGTCTGTCCTTGTCGGCCTGCTCACCAGCAGCTGGAGATAAAACCGTGTTTCCTCTGCAAAAACCCAAAGTGTTGCAGATTCCCCCGAAGAAAAAGTTAATAGATAATCATTTGGACGAAGGTGTGAGAGAATAACAACAAATTATTCCCGGGGAACTCTGGTGTTGTTCACTCTGGCTCGGCCCTTCCCCTCTCCTTACCGAAACTCAGGTATATCTGTGACGTCACGCCGGTGACACACCTTTTTCTGAGCAGCTGAGGGAAAAGCTGTTCCTGAAGCACATGGACACACACTTTATTTTTCCATTGGAGCATTTCACTGTGAGCCAACTTCATAACATTCTCATGAGTTACGAGTCTGACAAATAGATAAGCTGCCTGATCAGGAATAATTATAAAATGATCCTAATGTATTAAATAAATAAATGCTTTTATGGCTCAATCTGACACACGTTTGTTTTGGCAGCTGACGCCATATTATTAAGATGTTGACATAGCACATCGACATGTTATTTTAATAGATTTTTTAGTTTAAAAAAAAGATTATACATTTCTCATTCAGGGATTTATTTACCCTTTTGATTTTGATTTTCCTCCACTGGTGCATTATATTTGTTTCTGAAATGGTGTCTTATTTGCTTTAAAAAGTGTGTGAAAGAAAGAAAATACTGTTACTGTAATTTAGGATTTATTGGTTATTCATTAGATTGCGTATAAAGTGGCCAGCATTGCGCACTAGCAAGTGACTCAGCCGGCCACAGATTAAGAAGTTTCCATAGAAAATAAAATCGTATTCACTGTGCATTGGCACAAGTGGACGGTTGATGATGATCCTATCATTAATAGTACACAAAACAGCCCGACAATAATAAACCACACCCTGAAACTACTCATGGCTTTGAGAGCGTGTTTCTGACATCCAGCTGCGCACATTTGCCTTTGGTTTTCTTGGTTTCGGATTAATATCCATAATGGGCCTATCGCCATGTGTGTGTAGTGCTAATTATTAGCATTCTGGGATGGATGGTCTGTCCGACTCTTTATAGGTGTGTTGGTTTGTTATGGTTCCAAGTAGGTCACAGTCCCATCACAAAGGATGAAGCCTGAAGGAATCTCCAGGGGGATACCATAATTTATTTCACATAAAGGGGGGTGTAAGGAGGTCTCCAGATTATGTATTTAACACAACTAGATTCATTTTATCAGATTTTTAGCATTTTTTGGGATCCAATCCTCCTCTGTCCTAAGACTAGTCTGTCTGCATTGAGAGATAAAAAACATTACTTGACTTTTTAGAATGTAAACAGTCCTTCTGTGTCCATAAATCAACACACACTATTTTAATGTGAAACTATCATTTCGCTTAACACAGACTACAGGCTGTCTAATGTTGTAACTCGACAACTGAAGAACAACAGAAAGCTTTAAAATTTGCCAGGGTTCTAAAACTGCAACATTTATTAGCTTGTTGCTTCCAGTTTGCTTAACACAACTGGAAATGCACACATCATGTTGTCCTAAAGAATAACATGGTCAAATATCAAACAAAAATAGGATTCAGAAGATAGAAGACTGATAAAAAAAAAATGAATCACACAATTTTGAGACACTTAGTATAAGGTACTTGTTTATTCTAAAATATACATCAGCTACTGCTATCTTAGATGAAGGGAAATCTAGGTGGTGCAAACATGTTTTCAATAGCTAAAAATCAATTCAATAATGGCACTTCATGGACATTGGACAGAAATCATGTAGTTTTACACTTCCAGTCCAACAAAGAGTTGAGGTATTATCCTGTTTTTATGATTTGTCTGATTATTTCAGAAGACAAAAAGACATTTTATCGCAGCATAATAATTTATGTTACTATAAAGTATTGTCACAATATTTTATAAATATGGTTAAGGTCCATGTTGAAAGCATTCTAAACTATGAGGTAGAATACTTTGCATTTAAAGTGTGTTGTTTCACTGATTACAAAATCACATCAGTCATTGATAGTCTATGAGTTAGTAAACCAAAGGAGTACAACCATGCTGTACATTGACAGTGACCCAGACTTTGGTACACATCCTTTTATCCTGATGAGGATTTGTGGATTATCCATCTCTTCAGCTGTGGCACAGTTATGCAAAAATGTATATTTAAGTGTCAATAAAGATAGAGGTATCAGATGTTGGCTCTTATCTCTCCTTGAATTTTGTTGACAATATGTGTGATGTCCAAACTCTCTGTTAGTGTCGCCAGCAGCATTTCGTCATTCTGAATCCCCTCCATGAACTCCTCATAGGACAGTTCACCTGTAAAACAAACACATATAACCACTAAGCACAATCATCTAATGAAGATTGTCACAGAGATTCATAATTAGTAAATCCATTGCTACGGTTTTGTCATTCAGCTATTCTCCAATATTCAAGTATTCCCTGATGTCTGAAGATTTCTCCCTCTGGTCTTACCATCTCCATCGACGTCAATCTTTTCAAACACCATGTTGGCAAAATCCTCTGATGAAATCTCACTGGGAATGCCATTAATTGCACGGATGGACTAAACACGACACAAAGAAAGGAAATCATTACAGCAGATTACATTTCAATAAGCGGATGCACACTATACATGCAATCAACCTAAGAGATACAAGTGCTACATCAGAATATATTTTTTAATCATGTTATGATCATGAACATGCAGATGCTCGGTTGAAGATGACACATCAACACATTCAACCACAAGATGTCAGCCATGTGTCATCCATGTGCCTTCTAACCTTGCGTAACGCACGGTAGATCCCATGCTCCCTAAAGCAGAGATTTCTCTGCCTTGTATCTCATTTAGACCCCAGTGGTCTGAGCAGGTTGTTTCAGGACAGTGTTTGGGATTTCCTTAAGTCTTTCACTAAGCCATGCATCATGCGTTAACGTAAAGGCTCTTTCGCACCTTAATTATCTGAAGCAGCTCCTCTTGGTCGATGCAGCCACTCCCATCTACATCATACAGTTTGAAGTACCAACGGAGCTTCTGCTGCACTCCTCCCTTTAGCACCAGACTCAGAGCAGCCACATACTCCATGAAATCAATGTAGCCATCCTACAAAAGAAAAGCACATCATGAAGATTATCATAAGTAGAGCAGTACTCAATGTATACTCCTGACATTTTAAAGAAAAAACAATGCAAATAGTGGTATAAACTCCTGTTCCCCACCTATTTACAAAAAAATATTTCAGGTAATGCGCTGCTACACTATCAACAACAGCACAAAGAAGAGGTTTGACCTTTCTCGGTTAAGGTTGTAGGTCAGTAAGCAGCGTTGATGGGATAAGCCCCCTCTGTTAAAGACTAAGTTCCTCTCAAATAGATTTCTATTAGTAGAAACAAACTGAGGAAAACACAGAGGAACAATAAAAGCAAACACATGCACTGTTTTAAAACTAAATTAAAATTAAAATAAAAGCATACCAGCGTCTCATTAAACCTGGACATAGTGTGACAATAGATGATCAAAATAAAGTGCATTTAAAGAATTCAACATTTCTTTTATTGGTTATCTTCTGAGGATAATAAAGACCATTTTAATCTTAATTTATAATAGCAGATTATTCATATTTTTTACATAGTGAGAGTACGATTTGCATTAATAATATTAGAAGCAATATCATAAGATAGACTTGCAAATAATAACAACCTATGGGAAATAAAACGTTTTAAAACAATTAAACAATGAATTGCCACTGATATTCAGTAAAGATGAGAACCAACTAATGGTGAGTAGAGACTCATCTTTTCTGATAACATTAAAAGGAATGTCTTAACCAGCCATACAAATATAAATGATCTTACACTGTTCATATCAAACGTAGAGAACATGGTCCAAACGTAGGCATTTGACGCTTCTGACAGATTCCTCAGGCCGAAGAACTGTTTAAACTCGTAATAGGTGAGAAGTCCAGATGGGCACTCAGTCATGAATTTTCTGTACCATTGATGACTTTCACAAGCTTTTAGTTCCTCCACAGTCGTCCCATTGCTGTTTCCCATGTCTCTTTTTCAAAATAAAAGGTTAAAAATCCTGTAAAAACATGCCCTATACATATTGCATTCGCTGAGCATCCACACAGGGACAACATGAAGTGTACCAGCAGCAGCACGATCCACAGCTAGCCAATCATCTCTCTGTGCGTGTGTGGAGGGCTAAAGAGTTTTAATCCACTTTGCTTCCCAGCAAAGACTTAACTGAAAGAGACCTAGTAGCAGAATTAAATGTTTGTTTATCCAACTACATGACCCCAGCTGCCAAAACATTAATATTAAAGATAACTGGCTGACTTAATGAATCAAATATCAATTATGACAGTAAAGGTAGGAATGTGCTTTATGAATTCTGCAAAATAAATGGTACAAAAGCATTACTCAACTATTTGTTCAACGTACCAAAACTAATTTTATTTGTCTCTCTTTTGCACTGATTTTGGTTTGTATTTTAATATGTATCCCCATTGCTTTTACTTTTTTGTAATCTGCCACTTTTTGATATGGTTATAAGGGTGATCATGCTTGTAAAGTAGAATACTGAATATGTGAACCTAATTTGATGTCACTATAGGTTTTACTTTCTTTCCTAGTATCTCCTAGTCCTCCTCCTGGTGTTAACGTACAACAGGTCCCTCAAAGAGAAACTTGAAAGACTCAAAAATGACTAAAAATAAAAGGACTACAAAGAAACTCATTGAGATACAAAGACAGGAACTAGTTTTGTTTTGTCTTTTTGTCTCTATGTGTCTCACTGTAGTCCTTTTCTAAAGCAGAACAGCTGCAAATTTAAGCAGATACACAAAGACTCACAAAAAGGCAAACAATGACTATGAAGACACACAAAGAAACTCCATACAGATTCAAAACAACTAAAAAGAGATACAAATAAATAATAACCAATGTCTGAAAATGATTGCAGATGCATCATTAGAAAAAGAAGAAGCAAAACAACCAGAAAGTGTGTGTCGCTTGGTCTTTTAGGGAAGGTGGTGGGGCCGTTTGCATGTCTATGCCCAGGGGCCTTGTGTCTCATTAACCGCCCATGTCTGTTACGGCAGACATTGACATGAACTCAACCTCACCTTGAGGGGTCATCGACACATAGGGTAAAAGAGAAAGTAAACTCAGAGGTAAATATGGGCGTATAAACATGAAGCCAAATTTAAAATTCAGCATTACCTATTTTTTATAAATATTTAAGCTTTTGACACACACACAGTTTGTCTGGACTAAATATTATTGCAATTCTTTCAGGCTAATATCAGTTAAAAAATGTCTCAGCTTACACTATGGTTTCAATGGATTTACTGTGTCGCCTTAGACCCTGTTAAAGCCCCTCCACCTGACGTCAGACCCACAGCAGGGTTTACTGTTGTTGGACTGGACTGAGGCGTCAACAAACCTGAAATAATTTAATTTTATGGTCTTCAGAAACATAACATTAGTAATGATTATATATATATTAGTTCAGTTTACAAAAAATCATAAGCGAAGCATACAATACATAAAGCAAGCAACACATACATGAACACACATTATTATATAATGACCTGTGAACCATACTGAAGAAAACCTGCTGAAAAAAATGAAAGCTGGCTTCAGATAACAGATCTGTGATGTTGAAACTCACTGTTCTTACACAGAGTATCTTGCTCTGATGTTATCTTCAGTTTCATTTCCAACATCATAGTTCTCATCACAATGGAATGCAACATATGTAAGTTATTTCGGTTTCCACGTCCTTTTACTTTAGTGTCTGTTTGCAAATAATGTCAGTTGTTTCTCTCTTTATTTTCCTTATGCACAAGTCAGGGCCTGTTTCATTTTAGGCTAGAAGTACAGGGGAACAAAGGGGAGAAAAGTAGAAGTGGATCGAAGAAATGCTGTAATGATCCAGGTATTAGCACTGACTGTTACCAAGACACTGTCAGTTTTCTATCAAACATGATGGTATCTTACTCAACTGTGAAAAGTGGTGAACATTAAATTACAAGGCATAAAAACATTGTGCTTCTCCTCCCTAAAGGACCATGATGTAGCAAAAAATACCTAAGTAATTAATTGAGCATTAAAAAGAGCTGATGATGCGCAGAACTGCTCCTGCTTGCATTTCATGGTAGAGCCGAGCTTTACAGTATGTTCAGCACTGTGAAGCAGGTAAAGCGCGAAAGGCCGTTGCCAGCACATTCTTGACATTTCAGCAGGCATCAGTCAGCATGATGAATTCCCTCGGAGGACAGAGAAACTGGATGGACCGGTCTGATCATCTCCATGAAAACTGAGGTTTAGGTGCGACAGGCAGACATGACACAAACACTGTAGCCAAGAGACAAAGTAAAAAAACAATTATCTGGCTCTGAAGTGCATCATTATTTAAAAACCCACTATTGGAAATAAAAAACAAACTTGAATTGACTTCACAAACTATGAAAGTATAATTAATATATTAAATTATTCATTTCTAAAACAGACATTTTAAGTGTAAATGTTTGTCAACTCTATCGATCTGATCAAAGAAATGCATCAGTTGTCCTTATGGAATATTGCTACATTAATAACAATCCTGGATTATGTATTAACCAGCGGTGGAAGAAGTGTCTTTGTCTAAGTAAAAGTAGTATCAACATTAAGATACTCTTGTTCCTCATAGTATCTTTTTCTTGAGCATTCAAACAAATTAGTTCAGCATTTAATGCATTGTACTATTATTATGGTACCAAAAAAACTATATAGATATTATGATATTTAGGCCAAAGTAATTTAGATTTTTATCAGATCATCATATTTTATTCTTATTAATTGAACGTACATTTGTGTAGACTTTAAGTAGACAATTATAACGTTTAAATGTACTGTTTACCAATATGATATTACATAACACATCAATGACTAGTGAAGTTTTATATGGTTCTACAGTACTTGGGTAAATAGTGACTGTCTACCAGTGTAAATGTTGACCTCATCTGATCCGAGCTCATGAATAAACAAGGATTGTGGTACAGCTGAGATGGCAGTGGGTGAATGGTGTTGTTGGTTTGCTTTCAGGGGTCAGCTCTCTCTGAGCTTTAGAGGAGTCCTGATCCTCTTTAGCTTTTAACATCATCTTCCCGGTTATCCTGTTAATGTAGGTCACATGCTTAACCATCCCTATGTAAATAATGACGGCATGAGTTCAGGTATTACTTAAGCATGACTTGTATTTATAATAAAGATTATCAAGCTGCTTATTTTTTCCATAGAGTATAAATAAATGGCTGTTTGTTAGGTGAGGAAAATGGACCCAGTAGCATCATGTGATTTGAGGTTGAGAGAAATTATAAAACACATTAAATCTAAACCAATATTTTATAATGAATATGGAGGAAAAGTGTTCGGTGAGTTCTAGTACGCTTTTTTTTTTTCATCGTAAGGATTATTGTTTTGTGTATAATGTAAAGCAGCTAACACTTTTGCTCTTTTAAAGACTATTGTATTGTCTCTGTTTCCAATATAATTATTGCTTTGAAGGTAGAAACAAAGTATGATAAAATGTATTGTTTTATTACACATTTATATCATGAGGGATTTTATTTCCCCTCAACACCTTACTTTTGGAAGGAGGCCTAAGCACTGGTGAGCTTTACAAGATGAGGGTTAGTTTATAAAGAATATAAACAAAGTAGTCAGATCTCTACTTAGTTATTTTCCAAAACTGTGTGTCATACTGAATAATCCTTACGTTTCTAGCAAATGATAAAGTGTAACCAGCCCTGCTTTGAAGCGCAGATGAGTGCACGAGTTGCTCATTCAGTGCGCAGGTGAGATTTGTGCTGGAATGTGTGTGAAAAGGAGAGCGAGGCCTCACCTGTTGGGAGTGTATAAAACAGGGAGGCACGGTGAAAGGGGGTGGGCGTGGTTATCTCCATTTTCTCTGTCTGTCCCGAAAAGCGTACAACAAATCAGTGGAGTTAGATTTACCAGGCGCGCGGCGGTGCACCTGTCTCGAAAGTAACTCACCTTCGCTTTACCTCGGATTTACCTTTTCATTCAAAATGCGTCACTAAGTATAGAGCCGACCAGTCGTAGCTGTGTTTTAACTTAACAATAATCATGAAGAAGGGTCTGAATTTGCTGGGTCGGAAGAACCGTTCTCTTTTCGATACCAATATCAAAATCAAGGACATGGGTGAGTACAATGTTTACACGGCCCATTGGCTATTCGTAGAGATTGAGTCATCACTTTAAACCTACTGAAGAGCAACACGACCTTTGTACCAGATGTTGTCATGGACAAAAGTGTTATAACCGCCAAGCCCCCATATGTTAACTGGTTGATACTGTAGGAAATCACAACAGTACTTTAGTATTTTTCAATGACCTGATGAATAGGTAGCAGCAGGTGAAATCAAGATAACGAAAACATTTTCTCAATGATAAAGTCCGAGTCTGGCTTCACACTGACCTGTACTCTGTCCTCTAGTGTTGGTTTAATGTGCTTTAGTCTCGCCCTAACAATGGGTTGAGGCAACAAGGGATTGTGTAGGCATAGCTAGAAACTCCAGTCAAGTGGAAACATTGGTGTAACTGAATATGTCCCAGACCCAACACCCTGAAATATGATTTATGTCTAAAACATTTGCTCTCACTGGCCTGTTTAACTAATTTTTACTGTTGTTCTGATCTGTCTCATAAAGTGAGTCAGCTTAGATACACAACAAAATGATGACTGATGAGGTTTTTGTGGCATTAGTTCAAGTAGGAAACAGGAAACAGGAGGGGTTAATATGCAAAGCCACAATATGAGATGGAATACTTGTTAATTTAAATAAGGTACGTGCATAATAGGGAAAATTCTCATTTGGTTAAACTGGTTGGATATCACAGGCAATTCTTCCTGTAGATTTTGCATTCTGAGTTGATTGCTTTTTGAGTGACAGCCTCATATGTTTTAAAATGCATAAACATAAAAGGGGGGACATGAGTAAAAGGTTAGCCCTATTAAGTAAAGAAAAACACTTTGCTCTCTTTGTTTATAATGTGAAGCTCTGAACAGGAGATTAAGTGCCTTCGAGTGACACGTCTCTTTCAACATTCACTTATTGGACAGAGAAGATGACTGACGTGGAATAAGCATTGAGGAATGTATGACTTCTGCATTTCTTTTCTCAAGCCAACCGTGGAGACCTCTAGTGTTATCAGTCTTATTGCTTCACATCTTAAGCTGGATGGGGATAAGTTTAGTGACTGCCTTTCAAGTCAACCTTTCCCCTTTGGGCCTCTAAGTTGATCTCAAACACAAATGATAAGAAAAAGACCAACAAACGATTTTCTGAGCATTACCACAAAACATTTTAGAATGATATAAATCCCTCCCTAACCACTTTGATTTAAACATTCAGGATCATTATGCAGTACAAACAACACATAGAGAACTTCAAAAGCAATATATACAGTCATATTAAGCAAACATGTGAGGCCAGTTAAACTCAATTAATTCAAATAATGCTAAGCTTTCATTTTTACACAATGGTGAAATACACTAAGATTACAATCATTTGTTCATCTGCCAGTAACTATTTAGTTGTCAACAACAAGACTACCTTTAACAGCACATAGGATCACACTGTCACTACTAAGAGTTCACTTTGGTGCATAGAGTATCTCATCACCCGTGCAATGAACGATTAATTGTGAAGTATTTGACTCTGTTGGTCTGTTTCTTACACCAACCACAGTGCTACCAACCACATTGCCGCTTTGCTCACTAAGGGCCTGCCACAGCATAATAATCTTGTTTGCTTTTATTTACTCAGACAATGTGGAGCTGGTGCTAGACTCATCAGCGATCCCAGAGTCGGGAACTGCCAGTGTGCGGGCCAGACCCACCGTCAAGCATCATGTGAGTATCTCAATAAAGCTTTGTTGTTATGCATGTCCTGTACATATTCACATTTATCCATTTCCTGTATGACAATAACACCAGATATGCATCGGCGCAAACTCCACCCCATCGTTTACCCGCAATTAAATCATTACTTAATATTGTACTCTGCATCTGCGAAGCAGAAATATTCAAATGAGCTGATAAAGAAAGTTTATTGTTTGACTGCTTTGGAATCTGGGTCGGCTCCTAAACAAGCACAGGCCAGGACGCTACCAATTATTCGTTGATTAATCATTGTCAGAACTGCATTGGTGTTGGTTGAGTTTGGAGATGTTTGTGTGTGTTAGGTGAGTTTGTGGTCGGATAAAAATGTGCCCAAAACGATTTTCTTAATTGACGTGCATTACAAAACATACTGTAAGACAGAATCTAATTCATAATAATAATACATAAATAAAATAGAATATGTCATAAACAGAACCTTAAGCTTTAACTTCATCCAGGGACATTTAAAATTAGTTCCAAAACATTATGGTTAATACATTAAATGTGAACAGCTATATTTGGTTTTAGTATAGTAATAATAACGTATCACAAGTTGTGGAAGAACTGGAATAAATGAGTACAGTTTTTACTTTACTAAGTAATTTAATTTAATTCTACTGTATACATCTACTCCAATTCATTTTAGAGTTAAATATTGTTCACTCACAAGAGCCATTCTGCAGCATAATGAGCCCTTTAGTTTTTGATAATCCTTTTTTGATAATAGTTTTATAATTTACTTAATACTTTTTTATTGCAGGTCTTTTATTATTTTCACATTGTGGCATTGATACCTTTATTTAAGTAATGTTCCAAATCTTTCACCTCTGTGTATCTCAAGTGTAGATATCCCAATATACTGAGTGAGTTTTATTTGTAAGTGGTTCGGGAAGATTCACCTTAACGTGTATCAGCCTGAATGACTGTGAGGCCTCCCATACATCGTCATGGTGCATATTTAAATAAAGAGCTCATCTCTGCTCCGGTTCACACACCTCAGTGTTTGGGAGTGTTCTGTGACTGTGTCTGAGGCATGTATTTGGCGTGGCACACCCAGCACATGGGCAGGACAGCTGAGACTGCTGCGACAAATGAAAGTGAGTCACAGCTCAGGAAACAAAGAGACAAAATCAAACTCAATCATACGCCATCTTTAGCGACACACCTTCAGCCTGTGGCGCAGTGTTCATACCTTTCCAAGAAACCGCATAAATGCCCTGCGAGATTTAGCCAAGAGAAAGATTTAGGGTGTGATGTCAGGCAGATTTCAAAGTATTTTAGTCTCGAAGACAAGCATTAAAAGGGCTTTAAAGCACTATACCCACAACTGTAGGAACCTAATTCATTACCAGCGTAAGGCACAAGTCTGTTCTTTAAATAGAAATCAGTGCAAGCTTGTTGTTTAATTGTATCAGCAAATTACTCAGATTCTGAAACACACAATTAAAACAAAAAGTACAGCAGATTTTAGTTTACCCCTTTGAAGGGCATATACCCAGTTACCATGGACACATGTACCTTTATTGTGTCAACACTGTGAGTGTTTATTTTTGTTGGCGTTTGGTTCATGGCAAAAAGCAAATCTTGCTCACACTGACTCGTGCACGACGTAGGCTGAAACAGAGGTATCTAATTGACAGCTTGCTATTTTCTCGGCCTGGCCCATATTAACAGTAGGACAATATAATTAATAATGGGTGTATCCTATGAATCACTGCTACTCACGACGAGGTATGTGGAGGATTGCTGTACAAAATGACCCTTTATTCACGCTACAACTAAGAATAGCCTTAAATCAGAAATTCTGTGGTAAAATAATAATAAAAAAAGCATTTATGAAAATATAAGGTTTATCATAATCAAGATTTGAGAGCCTTGTTCTATAAATGGCACTAATGTAAGTATTTGACACGCAAATCGGTTTTCAAGTGACATGAGGGCTGTTCTCAGTTGAACTGGTTTGTTCACTCAAGGAGCGAATACTCCCATTTAAAAAACAAAAACAAAGTTTCTAAGTGCCTCTTAATTTTCCAGCTGTTGTTAAACCAAGCTTTGTGCCACACTTGTCGAAATATTAACGGTTTGATGTTTATATGTTTTTTTCCCTCACAGTCCACATCTGACAGTTTTCAAGGGTTTGCCGTCCCGACACCCAAAGTCCCCCTCCTCCCACCTACCAATGGTCCAAAGACCAACGGCTCAAGTGAGTGTCTACCTACCTCAAATATGTACATTAAGTTTAACATGTTAAAGAACTGTATTATTTACTCTCTAAAGGACTCAGATCACTTGCGGCGCCTTTACTCAAACTCAGTTGATGGATTGCAGCAATCGGAAAGTCTCCATAAAGTGTTAAAAAAAAGCAGGGCAGGTAAATGTTTGCCCAGGCTGTTGCTCAATAACCCTCCTGAATGTGTCTAAACTACCTTACCAGATGGAAAGGTTGTTTACAAAATGGGAGTGTTGCCGTAGAAAGAAAGGAGAAGTCATTCATTTAATATTATCTGTAAGCAATTCTAAATCAAAGTGTGATAATAACAAAAATGTTTTATCAGTCTTTATACTTCCAAAATCATTTCATCATTAAATGTAGATTTTTCAGAAACTTGTTTTTGATAAACTGTTGAAATATAATGGTAAGACCTGATTGTATCCACAAATGTTGTCGCACTTTGACAATCTTATCAATGTGCTTAACGTTTCTTAAATTATTCTGATTGCTCTTACAGAATGTATCTTCTTGTAAAAACATTTAAAGTTTTCTCTCAGTGTACACTTACTATCAGTTATTCTCTATTCTTTATTTTTACACAGTTGGTGGACATCACCTGTCCAATGGATCCGTTATATCTGTGCCCGACCTTGTGGAGGGGGACCTATTTGTTCCTCCCCCTCCCTCAATGGCGCCTCCACCCCCTCCACAGACTTTTGTCCCTCCTCCACCAGACTTCATGGGCGACCTGAACACTCTAAATTTGGCAAAACCGTCCTCACTGGCACGCTTAGTGGATGAAGAAGACTTCACCTTCTTTAAACCACCACCAATGGCTCCGCCAAAGCCTCCATCTACTTGCTCTACTGGCTCTTTATCATCTGTACCCATTTCTAGCCCCTTGCCAGCAATCCTACCTGAGCACCCAACCTTTGCCCCACCTCAGCCTCCTTCTGAAAGGTCTCATAAGAAACCACCCGCAAAACCCATCAGACTGTCCTCTATATCCAACTTTGATTCCCCACCACACACTCCGGCCCCACCTCCCCCTGTGCCGAAAGCAGCAGTGTCCAGTTTCAATCCCCAAAACACAGCAAAGCTTTATAATGTTCCTCAGCCCTCAATTCTCAGCGGATATCAGGAAAAGGACACAAAACCAAAGCAGGTGTTACTCCTGGAAGATTCTGCATCTGTTAACTCTGCTCAAGTGCCTGTTGAGGTGGATGGGAAATCCCCTAAAGTGGCTACACCATCCAAACCAGTTCCCAAAGAAGTACAGGAACTGAAAGAGTCCTTAAACATAACCCAACCCTCTTTATCACGCCTGCCTGAGCCAAACAAGGAAGTTAAAACAGGGATAGTTCTAACTAAGCCAGAAATTGCCAAACCTCTCCAGCCTTCACCTCAGACATCACCACAGCTTCAGAAACTAAACGTTTCTCAGGTGAATTCAGAGACAGTCAAAGACAACCTTGTAGAGTCTTCAAGTCAAAGTCGTAAATACAAATACAGTCCGTTACTAGACCGTAAACTACGAAACCTGAAGAGTAATGAATCTAACGGGGGGCGAAATGGACCTGTAGCCTCGCCACTGGCTCTTCTGAAGGCGGCTAAAGACAGAGATAAACACAGATCCAGTCACACTCTGTCACGTGAAAACAGCAGCAAGTCAAATCAGGAGCCTAGTGCAATCATTCAACCAAGTGACTCGAGTCCGAGTTCCTTTATCGTCAGCCCAAGGTCCAGCTCAACTTCTTCTCCATCATCTCCAGAAAGAATGCAGGAGAGTTTAAGGTCTGTCAGTCCTGCGGTACATATGCAAACAATTCAGGGTGCAGAAAAACCCAGCAGCCCGGCTCTGGTCATGGATCAAAAGTCATCCAGCAGTTCAGCTCTCAATAGGATGGCTGCATCCGCGAGTAGGACCAACCTGGTTGAACAGAAACAAAATGCAGTGCAAACCCCTTCAAAGTCTCAATCCACACTGCCTGAGGAGTTAAGTGTGCCACTACTCCCTCCACCGCCAGAGTTTGATGACTTTGACGAGTGTATGGAACCCCCTCCTTCCATCCCTCCACCTGACCCTCCCATGAAAAAGGCACCAATACCAACACCAACACCATTACCAAAAATGATCCCTCTACCTCTATCTCAAGTTCCCCCTCCTCCTCCCCCTCCTCCAAAGGCCAAACCCCCATCAGCTCCAAAACTCCCACCCCCTGACATTGATGCAAAGCCAAAGTGGCAAACCCAGACAAAACCGAAAGCTGTCCCTTCTCAGATACCATCTAATCTTTCACCCAGCCAAGCCACACTCCTGAGCATCTTACAAAAAAAGATGTTGGAAATGGACCACAAAATGGCATCAGTTAATGACGCTGAGTCCAGTTCTGATGACTGGGGTGGCCCCTTGCCTGAGGAGGACTATAAGGTCCCTGTTGTGCCCAGAGTACCACAAAAGAGCAATAGTCACCCTGTGGTCAACAAAGCACCAACCCTAAACATGCAGGAGCTGGAGGGTAAATTGGTCAAAAAATATCAGGAGACTTCCTCAATGAAAGTTCCCACCAGGTAAAATATGGCAGTTTTTTTATCGGTACAATAAGCCCAGTGTTTGTGTACAGTATCAATTAGTAATCATGAATATGTTTTTCTTTTCAGCAATGGAACACAGTCAAAACATCAGTATGGTAAGACCTTCACAGTCCGGCCTGGAACCAAACAGCCCATTACCCTCGTCAGTAAAGGGGAGCCTTAACGAGATGTGGTAATGAGATGGGGTTCTTCTGTTAAGCACAACTGCGTGTGATTGGATAATGTGACCTTGCATCACAAGGACTACAATGGGGGGGAGCACTTTGAACAAATGTAGTTTGCAAATACACTAAGTATGTTTTATAACAAAAGTCTTCTCAGTTCTAAATGTTCTCTAAATGTATTTCTCAATTTGGAGAATGCACTTTCAATGTCAAATATTGTTTGCTGTTTTTGTATTTTATTTTTTTAAAGTATCAGTATGGAGGACCATTATTTTTGGCTGCTGCTGCTTATTCTGTGTAGATGTATATATTCCAAACACATAAAATTGAATTAGTACAACACGGTTAAATTCATAAGAATATCTTCAAAGTCTGACAGATGTATCTGTAATCTTGATTGTATAATACAATAACAGACAGACTAAATAGCGTGGTTCATGCTGAAGTCACATGTCCAATATCAGAAATGTTCTTTCGCTGTTACATGTACAATATGCTAGGTCCTCTGGAGTGAAGCAAACAGCTAATTCAGACAAGTGTGTTTCAGTTGGATTGTTTCTCATATTTATTGATCTAGGAAATGTTTTTCCACCTTTGAGTTATTTTACTGTAAAATGTAATGCATCTAAACTCATGCTGTAAATATATCAGTTTATATGATATTACAACAGAACTTCAAATGTGTAAGAAACAGTTGCATGTATATGTTAAAGTTGTATAATCAAAGTATTTAAAATAGAGGTTATAAAGTCTTAAAACAGCGATGTTCATCTATTCCAAAAGTTGTCCAACAACTTACAGGGAAATAAATTCAAGCATTAATTGCATGTCTGGTGGAGTTTTTTTGTGCGGTTTTAAAGCTTGTGTTTGGGCATCTTAGTCAAGAAAAGACAAAGATGACAGTGCTTTGGAGTGTGCATATTTAGTAGTAGTGGATTATATAGTAAATAGGAGGACATTAGGGAATCAAGCAAACATTTTAACCTGAAAAATGTTGAATCTCATTTTTCATTCTTCGTCTTAAGCTGGTCACATTTTTTCAATATTCTTAAGCATTGCAAATGTCAGTATTAAGTCATTTGTTAAATGAATTACATCTTCATATTTATTTGTTGGCTCGAACTTAACTCTGTGAAGGCAATGAACAACATTTGATTAAAGGTGGTCAGAGTTTAGTAGAGTGTATTCTTCACTTTTGCCCCAGAACATTGTGCTGGTGTCATGGGAATATAATAATGGCGTCTCAGACCGGCCTATGACAGACCACAGATTAGCAATGAGAACCAATGACCTGCCACTCACTTTGAAAATAACATGTAATCTTGTTAATTTCTGAGCCAACCAACCCACACGTCACACATGACCACAGGGACACACAACATACTACCCTCATTTGACCCAGCAATGGGTGAGGATGGTATTCCCCAGTCTGACATAAACCAGACACACCTGTTCATATAGGAATTTAGAGCCTTTTCCTATAAAAAAGTATTGTATGAAAAGATGTCTTATTCTCAATAACTTCTGTCATGTGACCCAATGACCAAAATTAAATACCATAAATCACTACACTGGACACACCTCATGATAAGGGATATGAAGGCTTATTTTATAGCATATTAGCAAATGAATGTCAAATTCAAAATCATGTATTTTAAGTTTCCTGTTTTTTTCAGCATGCAATTAATTGCTACATATTAGTTATATAATATATGGTTCACAGTATAATCTTCACAGACACGTTGTACAAGTGTTCATCTCCACAACTGTTCCTTCCTAAAGTCTTGCTGATGTAAACATGTAGTAGATTCAAGGAAATAGAAAGAAATGTCAACTGCTCTCGCTTTCACATCAGGAAGTAACCTTTAATGTAAAATTATGCAAATACAAATGGGTTGCCTTAAGTGTAATCACACATGAAATTGCTATACAGTATGAAGGAAGTGGATAGAGACAGCAAATATACAGAAACTATTGCTCTACTAGGTCAGGAACGGTAGAGCAATAGCCCAAATATTCTGCACATATCCGGAGTACTAAAAGACAACTAAACACTTTAATCGATATTGCCAGACTTATTTATTATATGTATCTTTTTAGATACGCATGGACGCCCCTCAAAAATAGGGGGGTAAGTACTCATCTTAATACACGCTCTCTCCAAGGTATGTAAGCATCTGTGTGGTCTAAGAGGAAGAGTTTGGAGCTTTAGTGGCCGGATCCACCGTGTGGTGAAGCACGAGGTGATCCCAGCCTACGGTTGTTAGGGTGTTGGAGCCATCGTGGAGCCAGCACACTCCTTTAACAAAGTCCTGGTGCCGCCGATCTCTCAGTCTACAGAGAAAGAAGAAATGATTACTTAGGACTCGGAATCTTGAGATACAAATAACATCGTCTTAAATCAATAATAACGCAAAGCAAACACTACATTTACATTGCTCATGTGATATGAATTCATTTGAGGGAGTATCATTCGAAGATTGTGGTTTTTATTTTTACATCCCACTCACATGACCAATGATTAACAAACATGACTCTGAAAATGACTCTGCATTTGTAATACCTCCACTTAAATTCCAAATTACATAATTTAACACTCAACAACTTATTTTGTAATTGTGTTCATTTTTTTGATTGACTGTCTTTTTTAGTATGAAGTTAAAGGACTCACATTTCTTCCAGGTCAGAGTTCATTACAGCAAGGGAACAATCATCACTTATGGAGGCTAGCAGGGGGGCACTGGGAGGGGGAGAAACAATTGGTTAAATATTTGTAGAGGAGTAATGTAAGAGCTAATAAAACATAGTTAGAATTCAAGATTCAAGGCTTTATTGTCATGTGCACAGTAGCTGAAGTGTAGATATGGCAAGGAAAAACTCAAGTCCCAGGCCCCTCCAACAATGCAATATACATACATACATATATATAGGACATAAAACAAAAAGCCAATAAAAATAGTGAAAGAAATAAAATACTGCAAGGAACAGTCTATATACAGGTAAATGGAATATGATGTATAAAAAAACAGAATGTAAAATTAAATATTATACAGTACAATTAAATTAAATACTGTTTATTAACATGATAGCTATTTAGATAAATAAATTGCAAGATGCAAAGAGATGAATGCTTTATGGAGGCACTTTACAGAGCTTAGGTGTTTAATAGTCTTATGGCCTGTGGAATGAAACTATCTCTGAGTCTTGTGGTTATTGTCCTTTTCAGGTTTTTTTCCATTCAAGGTTTACCTGTGTGTAGAGAAGGCCAGCCCACTCACTCCGCGGCTGTGGACGCTCACCAACCGGGCCGGCTCTGTTCCAAGGAAATCCTTCACAGTCACTCTACCCAGCTCATCACCTAAAAAAGGCACAATAAAAAAAGATCAGAACCACAGAGGGTGCCAAATAAATGTCTCCTTCAATCAGTAACCAGCTGCTGGACCTTACCAAATGCAATGGTGCTTCTGTGGTGGGGGTGCCAGGCTACTGTGGTAGGGGAGCAGATTGGGGACTCTAGCTCTGAGAATAACACAAAGTCGACAATGGAATATGCATTATAACAAAGCGCTTAAGATGCAATCTCATTCATTTAGTTAGACAGACTATAATGCTGCGTTTCCACTGCCTACGGAATGGCTCTACTCAAAACAACTTGGTAGTTTTGGTTTTCCATTAAGGAAATGTATCGTGCAATGAAAACATGGTATGAGACTCATGGATCAACAGAGACCAAATGAAGGCGTGTTAGATCAGCCGGACAACATGGACTAGCAGATTGTGAGACACTTGTCTGTCAGCGACACAATTTTTCACTGTAGCAAAAAAAGAATTCCTATTTTGTCAATAACCTGTCAAAAATATCAGGGCCTGTTTTTTTTAAACTGGGGCATGTAGCTCACCTATTCTTGAGGCTGGCTTGTTTGGCTTCCTCCTGTCCCACATCAGAACACGGCCATCCTGAGGGAAACCAGATAAGAAAAGGTAGATATGAAATGATCTCTCTTCTCTTCAATAATGCTGGACTTTGATTTTCAACACATTTTTTATTTTTGTATCATAACACACAATGAAAATTAGTTAATTCCTTTTGAAATACAGATTTATTAAACATCACGCTCCAAATCTACTTCAGGCAGTCGAAGTGGGTTAGGTGATGTGTTCACAACAATGTGTGCTAACTGATCGGTATCTTACCTGACCACAAGAGACGAAGAGAGACTCATCTGTTGGACTGCAGGCAACACAACTGACTGGCTGCGTGTGCCCTGGAGAAAGAAAAAAAAAGTAAGAGACAGGTATTGCTTTTACCAGCTTTATGATTGAACATTTCATTTTTATTTTTTTTTAATTAGTAGTCACACACAAAACTACATGTCCCATTTGAAGAGGAAAAGCCAACAGTGTATGTTTTTGCCAAATGTGTACAATGTTTAACTGAATATAATTGTACTTTTAAAAAAAAACATTTCTATTATATTGATATTCTGAAAGCATTTTTAGAGTTCCTTTACCATGGTAGGTAGTAAGAGCCATATCCTGACTGAGATCCCAGACTTTAATTCTGCAATGAAGAACAAGGAAAGGGATGCATTGTTATTAGAGCTGCAGCGATTAGTCGATGGACAAAAAAAATAAAATGTGTTAAATGTTTATGTTATTGTAAACGCAAAAAGGTAAAAAATTGCTTTAATATAGAGATGACTTCTTTTATCTGTCTCAATAGTGTTGGGATAAGGACAAATTAACACATTTAAAGACATTACTGTAGCCCTTATAAAAACAACAATTAGTCTAGAAACAATCTGCAGATCAATGAACAATTGTTACAGGCAGCCCTAGAAAATCCTTAATGCCAAAGTTTTACACATCATCAGTCGACATCTTTCTTTTATGGATCTGTGCTTGTATTCTTGTAAAATGATGTCTCACCGACAGTCCATGCTTCCGGTGACAGCACCGCTTCCTCCACTAATTGGGCTCACTGTTGTGACAATGTGGTCATGCTCATGTTTGGTGAAGCGATTTAACAGCAGGCGTTCATCCTCTGCCAGTTCCCAGAGCTCCAAGGCACCTGCGAAGGCACCAGTCAAATAAACTCCAGCACTTCACTCTTAATACCAGTGCTGGATTCATAACTGCTGTAAATGTTTTTCTTACCAGAGTCTGATGCAACAAGAATACTCTTTTCTGATACCCATTTCACATCTGTGACTCCAGCCTCCGTTTGCACACCAGCTTTGCAGAGTCCCTCATTGGGGGCCTGCTCAGGGTCACTGTAGATCCAAACAGATCCCTGCCAGTTTCTGCCAGAGAGGCTGGAGGCACCGAGCAGAAGAGTACCATCTGTGAAGAGAGCCCATAAGGAAAGAAAAACATTCAAAAAACAACATACATTTAGATTTTACCGCCAAATACAAATAAACCGACTTCACCAGTCATTTTGTTCAAAATTGGCTAGCATCCAATCCACCAAGTAGCTCATATTAAGCTGTACATTGCAATGCGTTTCTCAAAAACGAGTCACCTGCAACCACTTGAAGAATCTTGCTCACCTGCTGTGCATGTGCACCTTTTAAAAGTAATGAAATGCATAATGTTTATACACCTAATCGCGAGGGGAGGGGAACCTGCACATCAGAGGATATACACATAGACCCAATAATAATAATAGCCACGTAGCGGCCCCACGTGTTTACCGGTGTACACTTCAACTAGTTTGCCTCCTACCTGCTCTGTATTGCGCTGAGCTCAGATGCTTCTCCATGCAGGCTGGAGCATTGGGAGGTATGTTCCACCGGTTTTCCTTGATCATGCTAGTATCCACTGCACTTTTCATTCAGGCAACGCACTTTTTTTCAATTACTAAAGCTATAGTTTTCCAAATAAATGTAGCACGACTTTAACGTTAGCTAGCTAGCTGTTACTGTTTGCCTGAGGACCGGGTTCGTCTCTGGTTTAGTTAGGAAAATAAGCTAACAGGTTAGCTTATTTTAGCGAAAGATTGCTAAATATTTCGTCCCAACAATGAATGAACGACTGAACAGATACCAATGATATATGCAACACATGGGAGCGATGAACAGACACTTCCTGGTCTTTTCTTCTTCTTTGGTGTTTACAGCAGTTTGTTTCCACAATGGTGCATTACTGCCACCCTCAGGTTTAATCATTTTCTCATGTCTAAATTTCAAAGCTGTCTTTTTCTTTATTACATATCTTCCTTAAACTCTGTCTGCTCACTCTGATATTTATATACATTTGTAATGTTGTCTGCTACCTTCCCTATGTTTTATAACTGTGCCATAATTTAATTTCTTTCCTGTCTAAATGTTTAGAACTATAATCCTTCCTGTGTCATTGAAGTCCCAGTATTCCTGCAAGACGTTTATGCATAATTGCTTTACATAACGGTAGGTAAGTCAGATAATTATTATTTAAAAAAACAATTATATAGATAACTATACAGTATATAGATTACATACAGTATCTACCTTCTCCAACCCTACATAATCGGAAACCCAAAGGGACGAGATACTCAGTGTCACATAGAGTGTGTATCACTTGAAATTTGAACAACAAAGCGCTGACTATCATAGTAAATTTCCAAGTCATTCTATCTTATTTTGTACGTTTCTGTGCATAGACAGCTGGAACTACCATGGAGCAGTTCTAAGTACTTTGCCAGCCATTTATATGTCAGCGGATATAATTGTGACCCTGAAAGCATCCCAACCTGGTCCCATCCATGCAAGAGGCTGTCACCAAACTTTACAGATGTGTAGTTGAGGTAAAAAATAAGGTCAACTTTGAATTGGGCGTTGTGTCTGGTGTGTGTTATTGTTTTTATTTATACAAAAGGCCATCTCTCATAAATGTGGTATAACCGGCCCTTGGCTGTAGGAGTGGCGATCATGAATCATCTTTAGGATATGCAAATGAATGAAAGAAAAACTTCTTTCTCTGTCAACCCTCGTCAGGTGATTGTCTCCTTGAATGTGCATGCTTCTTTTCTATCTTGCCAAATACAGTAGCATTATTATTTTTTATTCCAGTTTGCATCTCTATTATCAAGCAGGCTGTTGCTGTTCTTCCTTTTTATTCTCCAGCTTCTTGTTTGAGGACAGGAAACCTAAATAATAAGTGCATGCCTTCCTGAAAAGATTTGTTTGAATGTCCTGTTCATCTTACTATTGCACCCTTAAACACGGCAACTATACAGCTTGTAAACCGCTGAGAATACTACAATCATTCACCACATCACACCCAATTAGGCGTGTCAGAAGGGAGCATAGGGTAGAGAAACAATGAAGACATACAGTATATAAGCCTTTAATCTGTTCATACCCATTTCCTTGATTTTTAGGTAGTTTCACCATACTGGTAAAGCAAAACATTTCCAATGTAAAAAATATTATCTCATGTCTTTATAATCGCTCAAGATTTGTGGCTTGAATATATCTTCCATTCTGATCAACTTTAGAAACCATAAAAAGGAAGGCAGCATTGTAAATAGTTATGACCAGGATGAGTTTGGTGATATGGCCCGTTAACTGTCTCCATTAAAACCTATAAAATGGAGAGAGAAAAGACAGAATACATCTTGCAAGTTGCAACTAACACCAACAATGTGGAACAAATGCAATAAGCTGTCTGTTCTGTGCTGTCATACATGGAAAAAAAGCAGATATCTTGATGGTGAAGGGGGAAATAAGAGAACTGGGAGATTATGCAAAATATGATTAAAAACAAGATTCATTCTTGGGAAATGACTTGTTTAAGCTGATGTTCTAGTATTATGTAGGTAAGAAAAGTAAAATCATAGCTTGTACAAAGTGTATGGTCGACACAAAGATGTTAATAATGGCGATGTGTGAAGTTGAATTAAACTAACAGGAAGTCTGATGCTCTCATTGCGCCATCAGCAACGTGATAGATTACACGTTTTATTTTCAACAATACAATTGTTTCCTCATACTAAAATTGTACCATTATGCTAAAACATATCAACCAAACACCAGACTAGAGTGAGAATAAGTCAAATCATCTTTAAAATCCTGTAAAACGCGTTTATAACCTTAAGGAAATCCTACACGCTTTTAATCTGAAGGTAAAGAACCGGAAGTGGCTGTTAAATTGTCGCTGCCTTCACACTTCTGTCTCTCGGTCTAAAATCGATGAGTGATTGGCTTTCTTGATTATTAAAGATATTGGGAGTCTATTAACGTGCTCCCTGAAGGTAAGCACACCATGATGTCAAGTGGTTACACTGAAATATTTTCTATATGGTGTCGTGTTCTCACTTTACGGTAGCTGAGTAACGTTAGACGTTGTCACAGTGATGCCTTTGTCTGTCTGAAGTGTTCAAGGCTAACCGTTAAGTGTAGCTAACGTTAGCTGTGGCTTATACCTGTGTGACTGACAGGTCGGGCTGTCTGTTTGTTAGCTTACTGCTGATGTGTGCACACCGAACTGCAGGCTGTACGCACACAGATGACATTAGGATGAATCTTTTACTACTCACTGTTCTTGAGTCAAACCTCCAGACAGGCCAGCATCATTAGTGTAAATGTCATTCCAGGTGATAATAATGATCTAGGGTGGTTGTCATCTTTTATAATTTAACAATACATAGCATAACACCTACATTGGGACCAGGTGGCCTGTTGAAAAACACCCTTATTCCTGTTTTCCATTTGCTAGAAGAATTGTACTGTATGCCCAGCTGTCTCAAGTTCAAAATTGAATTGGGGGTCAAAGTTCATTAAGAGAGACATGCATAATTCCTCAAGGATGACATGTATGTGTCTCCCCCCTTGAACCCTGGTTCTAATGTGCATAATGTAAGCCTTTATTTTGGCTATTCTGTGACTTTAAATGTACTTCTCGATTTGCAACATGTAAAAAATAATTAAAGCCATTACCGTTATAACTTTTTTAAAACTATCCTTTTGTGTTTTTATCTTATTCTGTTTACTCTTTGTATTCTGGTGTTAAAGCTTCTCTGATGAAATGTTCTGTTTAGTTTCAATTTATTAACAAAACAGAAATACTTACAATACTGAGACATTATGGACATATGTGATACAATTACAGAAGCTTGGGATAGGGTATGAGAATATTATTTATCAATGCTCTATTGTTAATATAAAATGTATGTAATCGATTAGATTAACAATACAAGATAACAATAAAAAGAGACTCAAGGCAAGTAGAAATAACAGTATATTTGCATTATTTCAAATAAAAAATATAGAGATTTTAAGTTTTATCGTGCCTTCTCTAATGAAAGTTGAAATAATTAAATGAATGCAAATAAAGAAAATATAAATAAAGCAAAGCCTCTGGCAGCTCTATAGTTATAAAACAATATAATAAGTCATGTTTTACCCAGTTTTTTGTATTATACATATTTAAATAATGTTTGATTAGAAACTGAAATGGCACTTTTTTGATAAAATGTATAATTCTGCATTATGCGGCATAGATGGCAGCACTGTCAGGATGTTAAACTGGCTGCTTCTGAGCCCAGCAAGTCTTAGTACTCTCTATAGTGTAGGCCCACACTGTCTAGATGGAAAACGGGTATGTTATGTATAAGATTACACCTGTGCAGTGATACTTGTAACTCTACTGGCTTTGTACCTCAGGGGTTCGTCATGGCCTTGAAAAGGAGAAGGGCAACATCCCCCTCTAGCAGTGTGAGTGGAGGAGATTTTGACGATAACCAGACTTCATCGTTAGTGTCTTCAATTGGGAGAAAGAGGAGAAGGACCTCAAACATTCCTACTGTGGACCCTGTAAATTAACAAATCATTTCAGATTCAGTTTCTCTTTTTCAAACTGATTTGTACATATTACTACTTCAATACATGTTAACTAGTTAATTTGGGGAAAGATGCTGACATTTATCAGTGTTTATTTCTTTGCCTTGCAGATTGCTGTCTGTCATGAACTGTACAACACAATCAGAGATTACAAGGATGATCAGGGTAGGATGTTGTGTGAGCTTTTCATCAGAGCACCCAAACGGAGGTGAGGAAACAAATGTGTCATTAGATATGTGCATATTAAAATACATCCTTAAATTCCTTCAAATTAGTTCAATACTATTTTGATAAATTAAAATGTACACGTCCCTTTTTCTTACAGGAATCAACCGGACTATTATCATGTTGTATCTCAGCCTATCGACATGATGAAGATCCAGCAGAAATTAAAGATGGAGGAGTATGATGATGTTGAACAACTCACTAGTGACTTTCAACTGTTGTTCAACAATGCAAAAACATACTATAAGGTAATAAAAAAAACAATCAAATGTATGATAATAAAACATTTGAGATTGTGGGAAGAAAAGGAAGTTAAGTTGTGCACCGACGCGAATATGTGTTGCTTGTGTCTATCTAGTCGGACAGTCCTGAGTACAGAGCAGCCTGTAAACTTTGGGACCTTTACCTGAGAACCAAGAATGAATTTGTTCAGCGGGGCGAATATGATGATGATGATGAAGACGGGTACGATGCACAAGACAACCCCGGAGGCTCCACTGAGGATGAGGTGACATTCACACACAGTACTGATAACACATATTTATTATTACTCTTAATTTACCAAATACTGCTGACTATAATAATATTTATTAAAAAATCTGTGTTTCTGATGTATTTAATTAAAAATACAATGACTCTAGTATGACTTTTTAACTTGTATTTTTCCAATTTTATTCGTATTTTAATACAATAAATAATAAAACTGCAATACACATGCTACTTTACCAAAGTTGACGGGTCGCTGTGGTTGCGACTTTCTTGAGCACATTTTAATCAAGCCCTTAAGCATACCCTGTGATATCATTTATTTTACTCTAAATGGCCATCATTTACAAAACAAAAATCATTGTGTATTTAACAAGACATGAAAGAAGTGATTGGAACCATAAACTTCACAGGTGAATGTTTATTAAAGTAGAGAAATCATATTAGAAGTAGGGTCATTTCCTCTGAGCCTTCTACACAATTGGACATCTTTTGCACACACTGGAGTCCCCCCCTGCTGGTCATTTGAATAAAGGACAGTTGAACACACTTTAACATTGGATTCACTTTTCTATCTTGAGGGGCTATGTCCACTTCTTTAATACAGTCTATGCAAAGAACATTACTAGGTGGTTTGGTACTCATCATTTGAAGTTTGCTTTAATTTGCATGGTCTAATTCACATTAAGAGCGATGTAGAAATGTTGTGACTACTTGTGTGTGTCAGAGTGCACCCACCTGCTTGAAAGAAGTCCTCGAGCAGCTCCTTGATGCCGTGGTGTCTTACACTGAGCCCACAGGCCGTCTGGTCAGCGAGCTTTTTCAGAAGCTACCCTCCAAAATGGTACAAGCACCTCAGTATGATTTGTGACATTTTTAGTAAAAAGATGGTCTCTGCTTTGATACGTAGTTTGCCTTTTTCATTTAGCAATACCCAGATTATTATGCCATCATTAAGGAACCAATAGATCTGAAAATTGTGGCTCAAAAGATCCAGGTATGCATTTACTCCTACATTCTACGTTAAATATGCAACATTTCGGTGATTTAAAATATCCAATAAATACATTTTGTTTTAGTTAAATCACTACAGGAGCGTTAGTGCCATGGCTAAAGATATAGATTTGCTGGTCAAGAATGCCAAGACGTATAATGAGCCTGGATCGCAAGTGTTTAAGGTAAATGTGTGTACATGAGAATATCATGCATGCTAAATGTAATTTGCAGTGTTTGGCTGGATACCTAAGAGCTCTCCTATGTTCCTAGGATGCAAATACCATCAAAAAGGTTTTTGCACAAAAGAAGTCTGAGGTGGAGCATGGAGAGCCAATCAAGTCCAGCATTCGTATCAGGTAAATAGGAGACAACACTCAGACTGAAGTGGAATGAAGTCATGTTTACTTCACCACTCTTTTTTTTGGCTCTGTCAGGAATAGAAGGTCTGCTCAGGGGGACCGCCTCTCAGCTATCACCATGGCTCTTCAGTATGAAAGTGATGAGGAAGGCATTCTCTCCGGTACTTCTTTACCTCCATATCTTACATTCATCAAACATGAAGGTGCTCTGCTCAATAAATGGTAATTGATGCGTGTGTCATTTTGTATATATCTCTTCTGTATTCCTCAGGGTCTGTCCACTATGATGAGGGTGAATCTGAAGCAGAGAGTATGACCTCTAACATGGACATGAGTAATCCCATCTTCCAGCTGTATGAGGCGGTGCGAGGGGCCAGGAACAGCCAGGGCCAGCTGATCTCTGAGCCTTTCCTGCAGCTGCCCTCCAGGAAGGACTACCCCGACTACTATCTCCAGATCAATCAGCCCATCTGCCTCCATTTGATCAAGTATGACAGAACTAGTAGTGATCTAAGTGTGCATGTTTTTTGATGTCTTTGTCCCCAAGGACCAGACATTTTATTACAACATTAAAATGTGTTTTTATTTTTTCTACCCTGAGTAGTGTCATATGTTTTTTTGACATTTTATTCTTTGACAGTAAAGTATATTTAAAAATAATTCAATTCCTTTTTTCAAAGTGAAATTCAAGCAGAAAGGCTATTAGTAAAATATGCCATATTAATTCAGGGATTTTAAACCAATATCATTTTTAATTGATTTGCAAGAGAAGCACAATAATATTGTTGATATAATATTGTTTGTTTGCATGTGAACATAGCTCTGTGTATCCATCAAGTCACATTTGGTAACCCTTTAAAATGTCCTGAGAAAGTATATACGTTTCTAAAAATCAATTGTACGTATTTATCATGTTGGATACTGTGAATTCAGTCTCATATAACACTTCTACCGGGACAAGTAATATCTCACATCAAGTAATTTGTTAAATAAATCTATTTATTTGAATGAAAAAGTTAAATTGCAATATTATAGAAATTAGTCCTTTCAAACTAAAAGTGGACATTTTTCAAACATTTCTTGGATCACAGCCCATTCTACCTCTGCTCCATCTTTTCTAACTCTTGCTTAAATCACAGATTTGTTTTGTTTTGTTTTACCAACCTTCTCTTTTTTTTATTTTCTACCCCTACGGCATCACACACACTCACTGTACAGTACAGTTTTTCTGTGCCCTCCTTTCCAAATGTGAGCGCCCGTAATTCCCCCACAGGAACAAGATGAAGAACAATGAATATGAGAGCGTGGAGCATGTCGACTCTGATCTGATGCGGATGTTTGAGAATGCCAAACGCTACAATGTTCCTCACTCCTCAATCTACAAGCGTGCACTCAAACTCCAACACATTCAGCAGGTCAGTCCAATGTAAACTTTTGGCCAACTACTTGATATTTTGCAAGAGGCGTTAAAGCCATTTGTTTCATATCTAACCTGTTATCTGTTTAGATGAAGAGGAAAGAGCTCTTACGGAGAGATGATGATGATGGAGACAGCATGCTCTCCTCTGCAACGTCTGACACCAGCAGCACAAAAAGAAAAAGGTTTGCGCTTTTACTTAATACACCTCTTCAGCTACTTTTGTGTGTGGAGGCATATTGACAGTTGATCTGCATTTTGTTTCCAGTCACAAGAAGAATACGAAGAAAAACCGAATGAAAGCTCTTTTTTCCGCCGTGGCTGAGGCACGAGAAGCTGGCACTGGTCGGAGGCTTTGTGACCTCTTCATGGTCAAGCCCTCGAAAAAGGACTATCCCGACTACTACAAGGTCATCCTGGAACCGATGGACCTCAGGACCATTGAACACAACATCCGCTCAGACAAGTACATGACTGAAGATGCAATGGTGGAGGAAATGAAGCTGATGTTCCGCAATGCTCGACACTACAATGAAGAAGGCTCTCGGGTAATATCTATTAGATATCTAGTTAACAGCAAGTCAAATTCAGTGTGAAAATAATTTTACTATGAGCTCCTCATGATGACTCTGTTGTTGTTTTCAAGGTCTACAACGATGCTGACGTCCTAGAGAAGATTATGAAAGACAGACGCAAGGATCTTGGGCCAGCAACAGATGATGATGACATGATATCTCCAAAGTTGAAAATAAGTACTTAACTTTTTCAGCCAGAACTTTACTTTCTACCTTTGAATCAAATTCAAGCAAGGGTCTGAGATGTTTTCATTAACACAGACATTTACTTTATTTGATTTCAGGAAAGAACAGCATTACTTTGAAGAAGTCCAAGTACTTAACACCCTTGCAGCAGAAGCTGAATGAGCTCTATGAGGCTGTCAAGAACTTCACAGATAAGCGGGGCCGTCGCCTCAGCACAATATTCCTGCGGTTGCCGTCTCGGGCCGAGCTGCCTGACTACTACATCGCTATCAAGAAACCTGTTGACATGGAGAAGATCAAAAGCCACATGTTGGCTAACAAGTACCAGGATGTGGATGCACTGGTGGAGGACTTGGTGCTCATGTTCAACAATGCCTGTACTTACAACGAGCCCGAGTCTCTGATTTACCGAGACGCTCTCATGCTGCACAGGGTGCTACTGGTGACCAGGCGTGACCTGGAGGGAGGAGATGACGCCCATGTGCCGGATGTACCACGGCTTATTCAGGAACTTGTCCGCAGCCTCTTTGTTTCCGTGCTCGGTCACCAAGATGACGAGGGCCGCTGCTACAGCGATTCACTTGCAGAGATACCTGCCATAGATCCCGCAAATCCTGAGAAGCCACCTCTGAACTTTGAGATTATCAGGACCAATGTAGATCGAGGGCGTTATAAGAGACTGGATGTGTTTCAGGACCACATGTTTGAAGTGCTGGAAAAGGCCAGACGCTTGAATAGGTGAGGAGCTGTTGTCATTGGTCTTTAATGCTTGGTTATGGTAGGATTATGTATTTAAAGAAAGCTTACAATTTTTAAAACGTTATGTATATTACAGGACAGATTCCGAGATCTTCGAGGACGCTGTGGAACTGCAGCAGTTCTTCATCCGGATCAGAGATGAGCTGTGTAAGAACGGAGAGATCTTGATGTCTCCTGCTCTCAGCTACACCTCCAAACATCTGCATAGTGATGTGGAAAAGGAAAAGAAAGAAAAGCTCCCCAAGGAGTTTGAGGAGGACAAAATCAAGCGGGAAGAGGAAAAAAGGGGTATTTTGATAAATATATATTAACGGTCACATTACAAGAAATTCTGTCATACATTATCTCAGCATATACTTCGACATTTCTTATTGTGTCACCTCTAAATCCCCAGAAGCTGAGAAGAGAGAGGACTCAGTTGGAGGATCATGGCAGTCTAACCTGCAGCGCACATACAGTCAGGACTGCAGCTTCAAAGACAGCATGTACCACGTGGGAGACTATGTGTATGTGGAGCCTGCAGAGCCAAACCTCCAGCCTCATATCATCTACATTGAACGCTTGTGGCAAGATGACACTGGTGAGTCTCATTATTGCCCAATAATTATAATTTTGTATAAAACAATCACAACAATAATTGTTTGTGACCTGCAGCATCTTTATTTAGTGTTTCCGTTCAGTAAGACGTCATCCTTTTTACTGATATCATTTTTAATATATATTTTTTTTCCAAATCTAAAACATGCAGGTGAGAAGTGGCTCTATGGCTGCTGGTTTTACAGGCCAAACGAAACGTTCCATCTGGCCACAAGGAAGTTCTTGGAGAAGGAGGTTTTTAAAAGCGACTATTACAACAAAGCTCCTGTCAGCAAGATTCTGGGCAAATGTGTGGTCATGTTTGTGAAGGTAATACTCTTTCTCCTTTGTTAGGTTGTTTTAAGAGCATCAACTGTTTTGATATGTTTTGAGCGTTGGCTTAATATTCATGGTGTGTTGGCTTTAAGGAATACTTCAAACTTCATCCAGAAGGCTTCAGAGCTGAGGATGTTTATGTCTGTGAGTCGCGCTACTCTGCCAAGTCCAAGTCCTTCAAGAAGATCAAGATGTGGACCATGCCCCTGAGCTCAGTTCGGTTTGTTCCCAGAGAGGTTCCCCTACCTGTCGTCCGTGTAGCCTCCATGTTTGCTCCCAAACAAGAGGAGAAACAACCTGAGGTGGTGGATGAAATCAAAATGACAGATGGTCTTGTAGACAAGGTAAATATCTTTTTTTCTTCTTCTGAATGACAGAAAATAAAGCAGCCTAGTGTCAGGTTAACTATTTGTGTTTTCAGGAGAGGGAGGATGTCCCCATGGATATGACCAATGGGGAGCCGGGTTGTCAGTACTACGAGCAGCTCTGCTACAACAACCTGTGGCTGAAAGTAGGAGACTGTGTTTATATTGGTTCACATGGACTAGTGCGCCACCGAGTGGGCAGGTAGAGTAAATACATATAAGTTCAACTTCACCATAATTATTTTTAGAATCAAATGCTAAAAATTGTCTGGCTAATATCTAACCCCATAATTCAGAAACAAAAAGAGAGATTGTGACCATGTGGAACATTTAGTTGGATACTAAATTGACGACACTAACCTTCGGTGCCCACCTTGAAACAGTGGTTGAACTGGAATCATTTATACCACAGTATTGATCACTTCCATTTTGACAAAAAAACCTTTCATGCTGTCATGGTCTGGACAGACATGGATGTTAAGTAGAACTTGAGTGGTTGCTGCAGCAACAACCACAAGAAGGTCACTCTAGTTTTTATATCTATATTGAACAGGATTGAGAAAATGTGGATGCGAGACGGAGCAGGCTACTTCTTTGGTCCAATCTTCATCCATCCAGAGGAAACAGAGCACGAGCCCACTAAAATGTTCTACAAGAAGGAAGTGTTCCTTAGCAACCTTGAGGAGACTTGCCCTATGACCTGCGTCATAGGTAACATGTTAAAACGAGTACTGCTTTGATTTCACAAATCCTGCAGTGCATGATGTTTCAGTTGATAGAGTCAGCTGTCTTGTTTCCCAGGGAAGTGTGTGGTGTCGTCCTTCAAAGACTACCTTTCCTGTCGGCCAACTGAAGTGCTTGAGGAGAACGTACTGCTCTGTGAGAGCCGCTACATCGAGAGTGAGAAGCAGATGAAGAAGTTCAAGGGCCTGAAGCGCTTCTCACTCTCTGGGAAAGTGGTTGAGGATGAAATCTACTATTTTAGGTGAAAAATGTTTTAGTTACCATGTATTAGCAATAAATGTTTCCGTTGACAAATGTAAAGAAAAAAATACTTTTTGGTTCAAGAATGACCTGGTAATTAAGCACTGATACAGAAACATTTTGGCAGTGTTGGCGGCACCATTCCTTTTTTTGTCTCCTTGATTGTCTATGCTTGTTGCGCAGTTTAATGAAAGAAGAACGTAGTCATTTGAAAGAAGGTTATTCATCTGTTAAATACTTTTTTTGATGTCTCATACAGGAAGCTCATAGTGCCTCAGAAGGAGCCCTCCCCTCTGCTGGACAAAAAAATTGAGGAACTGGAGGCCAAGTTTGCTGATATGACAGATGAGGAGCTAGAGGATCTTGGGGATGATGATGGCGAACTAGGGGACCAGTCTCACTCTCGGAGGCACTCTTCCATGTCTAGTGACATGGATATCATGCCCTACACTCCGCCGCAGGTCAGGGTGGAAGTTTTTAGTTACTCATTTTAATATTCTATTAAAACTGACGAGCAATTATATGATGTTAGCACTCATGTAAAAGCACTTTGCACTGTGTTTGGTTGCAGTCCACACCAAAATCCATAAAGGGCCTTTCAAAGAAGGAGGGCTCTAAGCGGAAGATCAATATGAGTGGCTACATCCTGTTCAGCAGTGAGATGCGGGCGGTCATCAAAGCCCAGCACCCAGACTTCTCCTTTGGGGAGCTCAGCCGCCTCGTTGGCACAGAGTGGAGAAACCTAGAGGGTTCCAAGAAAGCAGAATATGAAGGTGACGGGAACATTTCTAGATTATAGTCTTCACCTAGAGGTCTGTGTTTCAAGAATTGTAAACTGTATAAAATCACACCCTTTGCTGGTCGTTATTGTTTTTGCAGAGCGAGCAGCTAAAGTAGCAGAGCAGCAGGAGCGTGACAGGGCCCATCACCAGACGTCGCCTAGAGCAGGTACCCCAGTAGGGGCACTGATGGGGCTGGTCCCTCCCCCAATCCCCATGGGGATGCTAAATCCCAGCATGACGCCTGTGTCAGGTAACCCCTCATAGATGCAGAGGGATCACTTAAAGGCTGGAATAAGAAGCTTAACTGCCAGATGTTTTGTCATTTGTTTCCAGTTTCCTAATCACACTCATGTCTGCATGTGACGTTGCAGTGTCCTGATTTAATTTAAAGTCGTCTCTAACATCATTTAACTTATTTATAAGCCCAAACCTTGATTGTTGTACAGTACTTTGTATTATTAACATCATGGTAGAATCTTTATATCAATGCAGGACATGTACATAAAGTTGCTGTACACTGTTTGAGGATTGGGACTTAAAGAGTCTGTGTGTAGTATTTAGGGGAGTATATTAGCTGAAATGTAGTAGTAACTGTAGTAACGCAGGCCACCAGCTGAATTAGGTTGTTTCTAAAGTAGTGTTATTGTAAGGATTATCTCTGAGCAAGGCAAAGGTCCTGAAAGACACCACAAAATGAACACATTTTAGCAATGGTGGCTCACTACTCTAGTCTTGAAAAGGGAGGGGTTAGCAGCAGGGTATTCAGTTTGTTGAACTCTTCAACCAAAACACTACATTATGCCAATCCTACACACTGCCCTTTAAAAATGAATAAGTGCTCGACAATAGTGCATGCAAACATAATTGTATACACTGTGCATATTTAACTTTTTTGCCTTTTTATTTAAGTTCAAAAACATCATAAAGCTCTCTTGATTGAATGAAAGCATATATATTAACATGGTTCTGCATGCTTTGTAGTGCAAGTAGTTGATGCATGTCTGACTGATGCATGTTGCTGTCTTTGTTACTACTGTCCATTCCTAAGAAGCTATGATGGGTGTATATCGGTCAGCTATGATGCCCCCGCAGGGATACGTTGAAGGCATGGTTAGTATGACTGGCATGCCACCACATCACATGGGGGTGCCTGTCTTTCCCCAACATCTCCTGCCTGTTATGCCTGGGTTTCCTGGAATGCCTTGCTTTGGTAAGAGTGCTGTCATAGCCACCCCACCTGCCACGCAGTTGCTTCCTGTCTGCCAATCTGACATGCTGGAGGGGCTACCTGTACCAATAGGCTGAGGTCCTGAAGCTGATGACTAGTCAGTTGAGCAATAAAATCCTCAACTGGGGCTCAGTTTTTTTGTCCTGCTCAAAATCCATAGGCCGGTTGCTTACAGTGGGGCAAAAAAGTATTTAGTCAGCCACCAATTGTGCAAGTTCTCCCATTTAAAAAGATGAAAGAGGCCTGTAATTTTTATCATAGGTACACTTCAACTATGAGAGACAAAATGAGAAAAAAAATCCAGGAAATCACATTGTAGGATTTTTAAAGAATTAATTTTCAAATAATTGTGGAAAATAAGTATTTGGTCAATAACAAAAGTTCATCTCAATACTTTGTTATATACCCTTTGTTGGCAATGACAGAGGTCAAACGTTTTCTGTAAGTGTTCACAAGGTTTTCACACACTGTTGCTGGTATTTTGGCCCATTCCTCCATGCAGATCTCCTCTAAAGCAGTGATGTTTTGGGGCTGTCGCTGGGCAACACAGACTTTCAACTCCCTCCAAAGATTTTCTATGGGGTTGAGATCTGGAGACTGGCTAGGCAACTCCAGGACCTTGAAATGCTTCTTACGAAGCCACTCCTTCGTTGCCCTGGCGGTGTGTTTGGGATCATTGTCATGCTGAAAGACCCAGCCACGCTTCATCTTCAATGCCCTTGCTGATGGAAGGAGGTTTTCACTCAAAATCTCACGATACATGGCCCCATTCATTCTTTCCTTTACACGGATCAGTCGTCCTGGTCCCTTTGCAGAAAAACAGCCCCAAAGCATGATGTTTCCACCCCCATGCTTCACAGTAGGTATGGTGTTCTTTGGATGCAACTCTGCATTCTTTCTCCTCCAAACACGACGAGTTGAGTTTTTACCAAAAAGTTCTATTTTGGTTTCATCTGACCATATGACATTCTCCCAATCCTCTTCTGGATCATCCAAATGCCCTCTAGCAAACTTCAGACGGGCCTGGACATGTACTGGCTTAAGCAGGGGGACACGTCTGGAACTGCAGGATTAAGTCCCTGGCGGCGTAGTGTGTTACTGATGGTAGCCTCTGTTACTTTGGTCCCAGCTCTCTGCAGGTCATTCACTAGGTCCCCCCGTGTGGTTCTGGGATTTTTGCTCACCGTTCTTGTGATCATGTTGACCCCACGGGGTGAGATCTTGCGTTGAGCCCGAGATCGAGGGAGATTAGCAGTGGTCTTGTATGTCTTCCATTTTCTAATAATTGCTCCCACAGTTGATTTCTTCACACCAAGCTGCTTACCTATTGCAGATTCAGTTTTCCCAGCCTGGTGCAGGTCTACAATTTTGTCTCTGGTCTCCTTTGACAGCTCTTTGGTCTTGGCCAGAGTGGAGTTTGGAGTATGACTGTTTGAGGTTGTGGACAGGTGTCTTTTATACTGATAACGAGTTCAAAAAGGTGCCATTAATACAGGTAACGAGTGGAGGACAGAGGAGCCTCTTAAAGAAGAAGTTACAGGTCTGTGAGAGCCAGAAATCTTGCTTGTTTGTAGGTGACCAAATACTTATTTTACCGAGGAATTTACCAATAAATTCTTTAAAAATCCTACAATGTGATTTCCTGGATTTTTTTTCTCATTTTGTCTCTCATAGTTGAGGTATACCTATGATAAAAATTACAGGCCTCTCTCATCTTTTTAAATGGGAGAACTTGCACAATTGGTGGCTGACTAAATACTTTTTTGCCCCACTGTATATGCCATAGAAAGAAAGAAGGTGTCTTCAAAAATAAATCTGATATATTTTAGTTAAATGATTCTCAATTGGACTTCCTACTTGTCCTTATCTACAAGATAATGATGCTGGTTAATTTCAGTAATGGATTTTGAATGTAGTATTTGATTAAACCAAGATGAACTGACCTGCTACACTTGACAATGTCTTGATGTTGAATATCCCCACAGGTGTCAATGGCATAGGAGGTGGTCATGGAGCAGGAAACAGCCAAGGATCTCAGGTAATCTGTAAGGCTCTGTAAACAGGCAACCTTATATAAGAGGAGAGCATATCTCTGATAGTAAGCCCTTTTCCCCATTCAATAAGTATTTTATTCAGTAATATTGTTCATAAACCCAGTGTAGATATTGTCAGAAGTATGCCTGATTCATAAAACATTGAAACACATTTCAAATATAATTTTAAGCCCTACAAAATATTACTAAGTTGTTACTATCATGTGTTAGTTTGGGTTTAGAAACATACATTACATGTTCGAACTTAAAATACTGCAATAGTTAAATAAACACAATACAAATATTACCATACAGAACACAGTATTGTTTGAGTATAAGTGTTTTAAATGATCATTATGTATTTAAAAATGTTGACCCTGATAGAATAAAAGTGTGCTTAAAGCCCTTATGAACAGAACATGTAAAAACCACAATATAATGCATTTGAAAAAAAACACCTGTTGCAGATTGGGACTTGATTATCAGATATTAATGAAGATGTAAACATGTATGAATTCCAATCTGAAAAAGGATTAATAATAGTGTTGTTATAATATTATAGGGTTCGATGGGCCAAGGGCAGCAGGCTCCCCCACCTTACCCAGGACAAGGCCAGATGGGACAGCCTGCGCACCAGCAGCCCTCGACCCCCATGTTCGTGTCCCCACCAGCCAAATCTCAGCGGCTGCTCCACTCTGAGGCATACCTCAGATACATCGAGGGCCTTACTGCAGAGTCTTCTACCATCAGCAAGTGGGACCAAGCTCTTTCAGGTTAGTCTGTTTTTTGTATTACAGGTGAGAGTCACACTAGACATGCACTTAAATAAATATTGTTTTCCACTCACTAAACTTTAACAGTATGTAATACATCAACATCATAATCAGTAACCCTACAATGTTATTAATACATTCAGTTGCATAATTGTAATGTTTTATTTGTGTGATTTCAGTTCAAAAACAAGATGTGCGTCTCACTAAAGAGCAGGAGAGCAGACTACCATCCCACTGGCTAAAGAGTAAGGGGGCCCACAAGACAATGGCAGATGCACTTTGGCGACTCCGTGACCTGATGCTGCGAGACACCTTAAACATACGCCAGACGCACAACCTGTAGCATGCTCGTATTCTGAGCCTCTGTTGCCACTGTTCCTGTGAGACAGGACGAGGGTCAAGCTCACTAAAAGTGTTAACTTTGTGTTGTCGTTTAAAAATGTGTTTGTAGTTTTAAAAGCTCACTGTGTTTGAAGCTTTTTTTTGTTTTACATTTCAGATATATTGTTCAAAGTGCATTATTGTTAATGCCTGTCATTCTGTGATGAATGCCTTCATGCTTTCACAATTAAAATGTGAAGAGCTCAATGTGGCCATATTAATTGACTTGGTAAGACCAACTGTATGTTGATACTGTATTTAATATGCATCACTTCAAATCCACTTTATAACACAAACACTCACTGACATGCCACTCATTTATTTTTGATAGTTTAGATTACAAAGGGAATAAACATGTTCACACTACATTACATAAACAGTATAGAATGATATACACCGTGCAAAAATAATTAAATATGAGAATAAACAGTGCAAACATGGATAAATGAGGAGTATGCAACCCTCATAATTTTAAGGGAGTTTCAATGATGAGAAAAGGCAGGCTCATATCTCTTTCTACTGGGAGAGTGCATCCACAGGGCGAGCTTAAAAATTGCAAATCCAAAGTCTTGTGTACAGAATAGACCAGCATGATATTATTAAAATACAGACAACACAACCCATATGAAAAAGTGGTACATAGGAAAGCTATTTTACTTGTATTTCCCCAGGAGGGTATTATTTTTTCACAACTAACTTAACATACAGATAGCAACATACACTATACAATACATATGGCCTCATACATAATTTACAGTATCTGCAGGTATGGTTAACAACCTTTAATTTTAATATTCAACGAGTATTTGATGTAAAGTTGCCTTGTGTTGTTGCACTTGATGGAGACCGAGCAAGGGGCGTGTCTAACAGCATTCGTATGTCTTCTGCGCCTGCGCAGTATAGTGACCGCGCAGTTCCTTTTGCTCCAGACGTTTGAAAGCTGGCACGGTGAGCGCGTCTGGACGGTGTGTAGTGCCTCCCATCCCATCCTGACTGAAATATACTGTAAGGGTAAGACGTCCCGATGCTTTACCATTAATTATATACAGTCATGCGGGATACACACTTGTAAATTGGGTGCTGGTCCTATATCTTGCCAGTAAATGTGAACTGTTCAGACATTAGCTAACTTTACGCTTAGCAGAAAACACATTAGCATGCTAGCAGCTAACATAACAGGCTGACTTAGAGGACCTGGATCAGTCTATTCCCTGGAAATGGGATACTGCATTCTATGCCGCTTTAGATAACATTGTACGTCATGTTAATTTAGTTTAGGACAGTGGATCAGGACATAACTTCTGTTAAATATAACTGTAGGTTAAATCAATGCAGGATTGCCATGTGCTTGTATTTAACTTGTAGAAGACGAGACAGCCTTTTAGACTGCTAGCTTAGACATCAGACCGCATAAACCGATCTGGAGTCAGCGGGGCCAACTGTGCTAACGTCAGATTGTGGCTAAGTAGCTTAGCTTTATTAGCTGCTAGCAAGCTAACGTCAGACTGAATGCCTGCTATGACTGAAACTAGCAAAATATATATACACTTTGTAACAAGAACTGACTTGACTTGTTAGATAGAGCAGTGAAACAACAACTTTCATACACAACATAAGTTAATTACAATTGCATTTTCCCGCATTTATACACTTTTATGTAGCATGATCTAAGAGGAACCAATATGTCACATGTGTGTAACGTTAAACTTGAAATAGTTAATTGATACCGAGTTATCTCTCTCATTCTATCACTGTTTTCCCTCAAATTTAGTTTCAAGCATGGAACTAAATGATGCTAACCTCCAAACCCTCACCGAGTTCCTCAGGAAAACACTGGACCCAGACCCAGCAGTCAGACGTCCAGGTAAAACATTATAATGACGCATTGCATATCTTAATGCGGTTTATACAAACATATAGTTTTGAATTGACCTGTTTATGCAAATGATGCAAACTTGATTGCGTAATCTCTGCTGTACCAACACCTGCTTTCTATGTGTTCTTAGCTGAAAAGTTTCTTGAATCTGTGGAGGGAAACCAGAACTATCCTTTGTTACTGCTCACTATGCTTGAGAAGTCCCAAGACCAGGTCATTCGGGTCTGTTCTGCTGTTACCTTCAAGAACTACATAAAAAGAAACTGGCGCATTGTGAGTCTCACTGAACAACATCATGTTTACATATTGTTTACACTTATACCTTGTTTGTAGGGCTGGATATTATGGAGAAAATAACATCATAATTGAAAAGGATGAATACCTCAGTATGGAGTATTTGTGATTGTCACAAAATATTTACACAAGATTTAGATAAATAACCTTCTGTAATGTTTGCTGAATTGCTAAGTGGGTAAAAGCAAAACATAGAACAGTCCAGTATGTTCAGTATTATAAGAGTGTATCACTTAACTGTAATGCAGACTTTTAAATCGAGAGAAAGACAAAACTTATCCAAATTTTAAGATGGTATCTAATTTTACATCACAACACCAATATGATATCAATGTATTCGCCACCCTCGTCTGTATGTAGGCACAGTGTCTAGATTCACCCTGCATGGCTGGCATCAGATGAGGCTGCATGGGACAACCTGTTACTTTCTTTTTCTTTTGAAAGAAGCATTTGTACAAAGTCTGACCAGAACTAGTATTGTATGTATTAGTGTTGTTGATCTGTGGTCTTAGTTGATTGTGCTACTTTCTTCCTGTTTTTCTAAAGGTGGAAGATGAACCAAACAAAGTCTCTGATACAGACCGAACAGCGATCAAAGCCAACATAGTAAATTTGATGTTAAGCAGCCCAGAACAGATTCAAAAACAGGTACCTCCTCACATATTATTATGGTGCCTAAAGAATTTGAAAGTGTGTAGGAACATTCTCAACCAAGCCCCTGTTTATGCTTTGCTTTTCCACAGTTGAGTGATGCCATCAGTATCATAGGAAGGGAAGATTTCCCTCAGAAATGGCCGGACCTGCTAACTGAGATGGTGAACCGCTTCAGAAGTGGAGACTTTCACATCATCAATGGAGTACTTCGTACTGCACATTCTCTCTTTAAAAGGTAAATCTCACTGCTTTATCGCTTCAAAATATGTGTTCATTCAAACACATTTTATAAATACAAGAAAAACGTTGTGTCCTCAAGGTACCGCCATGAGTTTAAGTCAAACGAGCTTTGGACAGAGATCAAACTAGTGCTGGACACGTTTGCCCTTCCTCTAACGGAGCTGTTCAAGGTTCGTAATGACTTGCAGTTCATTTACCACAACTCTTAACACATCTCACAATGTAGGACGTGGGTATGGTGACGTTTTTGTTCATTTCCAATTTTCATTCTCTATGCTGTAGGCCACTATTGAGTTGTGTCAGACTCATGCCACAGATGTCAACGCCTTGAAGGTCCTCTTCTCCTCCCTCACGCTTATCTCCAAGCTCTTCTACAGTCTGAACTTCCAGGTCAGTAAAGTGCTTTGTACTTCAAGGCTTTGCTGTTTTGAACAGTCACAGTACGTCAAAGAAGAGTTGTTTCTTAAAAGCTGAAAATACTACTTGCTATCATTTTTTGTGACAACATAATAATAAATTGTGAATTGTAATGAATGTGTTATTATTGAAAGGCAATCATGCAGCAGTGTTGTAGTCAAGTCACTATGCCTCGAGTTCAAGTCCAGGTGCAAGTCTCCAGTGTTCAAGTCCGAGTCAAGTCCAAGTCATTAAAAAAATGTCCGAGTCGAGTCCACTACTCATCCAAGTCGAGTCAGAGTAGAGTCCCTATTGATCAAGTCCGGGGGGGGGGACGATAGCAGAGCGAACAGGTACAGGAGGCGTAGAGCGAGGAGATCATTGTCCACTAGTTAATCGATCGCGGATAGCGTCGTGCTCGCGGACGGATTAAAAAAAACTAAAGGGGTCGCGAAATACACTTGGGCGGCCGTTAATATACCTGGACGGCCTTTCAGATGCACTGAAAGGGCAAATAAGAGAGCTTGACACACACATCATTCACAAAGATGCGTGTGTCAAGCTCTATTATTGCCCCCAGCTCCGATACAATAATACGCTGTATTATGGCATACATATTAATAGAAACATATCGAAAATGTTGCGAAAACGCGCCGGTGTGTTTGTCGACCTCAGGGTTTTAATGACAAAGTGGAGTCCTTTCGAGTCAATGCGAGTCCGAATGCACGAGTCCAAGTCGGAGTTCAAGTCATTAGTGCTCAAGTCCAAGTCAAGTCACGAGTCTCTAAATTTAGCTCACGAGTCGCACTCAAGTCCGAGTCCCAGACTCGAGTACTACAACACTGTCATGCAGTACTCTGAAATGTGTTGCAAATTTCCCTCGTTTAAAGGGTCAGGTACTGTTTTAGTCATTCATTTACACTTTCATCAAAGATGGGAAACATTTGCTTTCAACTCATACTCTGTATTATTACAAAGGACCTTCCAGAGTTTTTTGAAGACAACATGGAAACGTGGATGACCAATTTTCACGGCCTACTAACTTTGGATAATAAACTTTTACAAACAGACGTAAGTATCTCTTTCCTTTTCCACTCACGCAATACATTTTTCCCATTGGCTGTAGAGATTTTGATTATCTGTGTTTGTTTGGACACCATCGTAGGACGAGGAGGAAGCAGGTCTCCTGGAGCTGCTGAAGTCTCAGATCTGTGACAATGCGGCTCTCTACGCTCAGAAGTACGATGAAGAGTTCCAGCCGTATCTGCCGCGCTTTGTCACTGCCATCTGGAACCTTCTAGTTTCTACTGGCCAGGAAGTCAAATATGACCTGGTGAGAGTCGTGTACCCTGACTGTGTTTATGAGCTCTTTTTCAAAGTTCATTTTCCCTCTACTAACAATAAACCTTGTATTTGTTGCAGCTTGTGAGCAATGCTATCCAGTTCTTGGCATCGGTGTGTGAAAGGCCACACTACAAGCATCTATTTGAGGACCAGAACACACTCACTAGCATCTGTGAGAAGGTCATTGTGCCCAACATGGAGTTCAGAAGTAAGTAAATACTGTTTTTACCTGGAAATGTCATCAGTGGTGGCTGGTTGCTCTGCTGTGCTTGCAGTTACACACACATGCACTGTGTGATACTGACAGGGATGTTTTTAATGCCTGATTAGGTGCAGATGAGGAGGCCTTTGAAGATAACTCTGAGGAATACATCCGGAGGGACCTGGAAGGATCTGGTAAATATTTACATCATTTATGTCATCTATTCACATTAATACACACAAATATGGGGTTCCTCCTCACATTTTGAGTTGGACTATTGTTTTGTGAAGAGTCTCCTGGCAGATAAGATTAGTCCAACCCCATATGAATAGTTATTTCATTCACTCAAAATTTCACACATAAATAACTAACCGATCAAAAATAAATAAATAAAATGCTCTAAGGATAACCATGTCCCCATTGTTTACCCTTTTTTTGCATCCTACCTCAGACATTGACACTCGTCGTAGGGCCGCATGCGACTTGGTGAGAGGCCTCTGCAAGTTTTTCGAGGGCCCTGTCACAGCGATCTTCTCTGGCTATGTGAACTCTATGCTGGGAGAGTATGCCAAGAGCCCTGGGCAGAACTGGAAACACAAAGATGCCGCCATCTACTTGGTCACATCTCTGGCGTCTAAAGCGCAGACACAGAAGGTATGATGACTAGCAGAAGATTGCTGATAAATGACTGCTTGTAAAACCTGTTTGATATCATGAGACTTACTGTTTCAAGTTATTGTCCTTTTCCCCCTCACCAGCATGGAATAACACAAGCCAATGAGTTGGTGAATCTGAATGAGTTCTTTGTGAACCACATTCTCTCAGACCTTAAATCCCCAAATGGTAAGAATTCTCATCACTTCTTAAAATATAAAGTAGAATTAGAAATTGTATCATGTGACAACAGCGACTTAAAAAAAAGTGTATTTCCAAATATTGATGTGTATAAAGCCAACATCAAGCACCATTTGTCTTTTTAGTCAACGAGTTCCCAGTGCTGAAGGCAGACGCCATCAAGTATGTCATGATCTTCAGGAGCCAGGTAGGAACCGTCAATTTTCTCTGCGACATTTCAAATGGCAAAATGAAAGCATCACAGACGGCTTCTTTGTCCTCTCCCTACAGCTGCCTAAGGAGCAGCTGCTGCAGGCAGTTCCTCTGCTGATAAGTCACCTGCAGGCGGAGAGCACAGTGGAGCACACGTACGCTGCCCATGCTCTGGAGAGGCTGTTCACCATGAGGGGCCCCAACAACTCCACACTGTAAGTATCAAGAAATATAGGAAATAGCTACTGATGTTTGAATGAACCAAAACAATTTCTGGAAGTGCCCAAATTGTTTCAAATGCATAGAAAGTCGCAGTACTTTTTCATTATCTTATTTTCGTCCAAAATAATACATTTCTTTAACTCTCCCATCTTTGCCAAGTCCAGTTAGGATCCAGAACAATATCTCTACTTTTAAGAACCTTTATTCACAATAACAGCAGTAATATACAGTGCACAAGAGAAGAGTGTGAAGTCCACTCAGACTATAGGGTCTATCTGAATAGCTGCTAACCCTTTAATTTAGCCAGTCATCCCCTCTGTTTGTTTTTCAGTATCACGCCCGCAGAGATGGCTCCTTTTACTGAACAGCTGCTCAACAACTTGTTCAAGGCATTGGCTCTTCCTGGTTCTGCGGAAAATGAATACATCATGAAGGGTAAATCAGACTTTTCTCTGTCATCTAAATGCTCCTCATGAACTGCAAAGCTATTTTAAGTAGCCTCATTATGCCTTTCTTTTTTTACTTTCAAAGCCATCATGCGCAGCTTCTCCCTGCTGCAGGATTCCATCGTCCCCTACATTCCCACTCTGATTGGTCAACTCACTCATAAACTCCTCTTAGTCAGCAAGGTAACACACACTTATTATGTATACAGATTTATTCACCAAGATGCTTGTTCAGGACATGCACGTGTCAACTCTGCCCAAATCTCGTTTTCAGAATCCCAGCAAGCCTCACTTTAACCACTACTTGTTCGAGTCCTTGTGCCTGTCTGTCCGGATCACCTGCAAGGCCAACCCCACCACGGTCAGCAGCTTCGAGGAAGCACTCTTCCCCGTCTTCACTGAGATCCTCCAGAACGATGTCCAGGGTTTGTCATATACCTATGGAATTGATTTGTCACCATGTTGATGACGTAGAGGTAACTCTTCTGATCCTTCTCTGTTCTCTGTTGCAGAGTTTCTTCCATACGTGTTCCAGGTGATGTCCCTCCTCCTAGAGATCCACTCCAACTCTATTCCCTCTTCCTACATGGCGTTATTCCCTCACCTGCTGCAGCCCGTGCTATGGGAACGGACAGGAAACATACCCCCTCTGGTGCGCCTGCTTCAGGCTTACTTGGAGAAGGGAGGTGTCTCTATCGCTAGCTCAGCTGCAGATAAAATCGTAAGTGGTTGGGCGTTGTATGCAGCAGTTATTGTTAGATTTCTTATTATTTAAATACGGTGTGATTTGATTCATTGTGTGGACACTATTTTAACACTTGGGTCTCATCTTGCTCATCTTTCTCCCTCAGCCCGGCTTGCTTGGAGTTTTTCAAAAGCTTATCGCCTCCAAGGCCAACGACCACCAAGGTTTTTACCTCCTCAACAGCATCATAGAGCACATGCCCACGTAAGTTGACTATAGTTGTGCTCTCAGTGGACCATCCATAAAATGTCATACCTTGTGGAATTTATTGGTGATATGTATTTTAACCTTTATGTTTTTGTTGTGCCAGGGAATCCATCACTCAGTACAGGAAACAGATCTATATTTTGCTCTTCCAGAGGCTCCAAGGCTCCAAAACCACCAAGTTCATCAAGAGTTAGTACAATCCTCTCATTACCAAAGTTCACGTTCTGTTCAGAGCTGTTCATCTGATGTCTGTCATTCAGCAAGTATTTAGAAAATTACAACAAGATTTAGTATCGATTTTTATGTAATGATGCTGTGTTTGAAATGTTTACATTTGTACTTGTTTCATTTCACAGGCTTCTTGGTGTTTATCAACCTGTATTGTGTCAAATACGGAGCCATCGCACTTCAGGAGATTTTCGACAGCATCCAGCCAAAGTAAGTTTAATTCCCATATAGACCAGAAGATGCTGACAGAAGTACACTCATGTTTATGTAGTGGGTTTGTCCATCAGTGCAGCATTCAGGCAGTGGGAATGTGTTCTGTTGACCCTAACGGCATCAAAGACACAAAAGCTGGCTGTGCTTTTTTTTAAGTGTACAGACAGACCTAGATATTTAAACCGGTCTTTCTGTGCACATGGGACACAGTTTGAAGTTACAGAGATGATGCATTTATATCAATTATGACGATATATATACCCCTGTGAATTCTCACTGTGATAATTATGATGCTGGCTTCCTTCTCCTGCCTACAGTGTAGTATATTTTTCCCAAAATATTTCTTGATCCAAATGCTTTTGCAGGTCTCCAGCGCATCTTGCCTTTAAGTGCAAGGGATCAGTGGAAGTATGTATCGTTGTAACTCTGATTGCCTTTTGTCTTGCAGGATGTTTGGGATGGTGTTGGAGAAAATAATTATCCCAGAGGTTCAGAAGGTGTCTGGACCGGTTGAAAAGAAGATCTGCGCTGTTGGCATCACAAAAATCCTTACTGAATGTCCGTCGATGATGGACACGGAGTACACTAAACTTTGGTAAGAAATCAGCCTGGAGGAAATGCAACCATTGCTTTTATTTTTTTCATAGATTCACTTGATTTAAAGTCCCTAAACACCTTTATTCCACCCACAACCCTTGTATCAGGACTGCATGAAAACTGTTTGATGGATTAGAAATGCTCTTCTCATACGTCCTGAATTCCATGTGATAGTTTCTTGTCCTCAGTTAAACTGTACCTGAAGTTTTGGGCTTTATTGTGTCTGTTCAGGCCTCCTCTGCTCCAGGCACTCATTGGTCTCTTTGAGCTGCCAGAAGATGACAGCATCCCAGATGATGAGCACTTCATTGACATTGAAGACACACCAGGCTATCAGACGGCCTTCTCACAGCTGGCCTTTGCCGGGAAGAAGGAGCACGACCCGATAGGAGACGCTGTCGGAAACCCAAAGATCCTGCTGGCCCAGTCACTCCACAAACTCTCTACTGCCTGTCCGGGAAGGGTATGTAGACACATGCAGGAAATATTTTCATAGTCATGTTCTGCGGTACCGATATTCACAAACATGTAACTCAGGAAAGAGAAATAATTCAGTGGAAATATTTTCTTCTACCTGGGGTGGCTTGTTAATATTTAAGAGGAAAATACCATCATGTCAGCTTTCTTTCTTCGAATTGATTCATAATGTGCACAAAATCATCAATACCCATTCTTAGTCATTTAATTTACTACACAGTATTGCCTGTAGCTTCCCACCGTGTCGGTACACATTTCCCCTGTCATCGCTCAGGGAAACTGTTACTCTAAAGATTTGTTTGGACTAAAATAAAGGTTAAACGTCCCCTATTATACTCTTTTTCAACAATATATCATAAGTCTCAGGTATATACAAAACATGTCTCAACATGTGTGTCGCTCAAAATACCAAACAGATGTTCTGTCTATGCCCCTCTGAAGTGTTTGGTTTATAAAAAACTGAAACACAATGGTGCTCTAGGAGGAGATTTAGATGATAGGTTGGGAGGGTGTTACCTTGGTTGGTTATTGGCTAATGGTTGTACAGCCCAACAAACATTGTGACATCACAAAGTGGCCAAAATCTGATCGCTCATTTTCATGGAGGTTTTTATATAGATGGATCTGGACAGAAAGAGAGGGAATCTTCTTTCCTGAGACTTTCTGAATCCCTTAACACAGAGGGAACACATTTTTATGTATAGAAAAAAGTGGATTTAGCAAAATAGGTGACCTTTTTAAGATTATTCCGTACCGCTGTGATCAGCGACAGAGGAGGTGACGATGTAGAAAGCAAACGAGTAATTCTTGCCTTTTCTCTCAATTGCAGGTTCCCTCTATGCTGAGCACCAGTCTGAATGCAGACGCCCTCCAGTTCCTGCAGGGTTACTTACAGGAAGCCACTGTGCAGTTGGTTTGAAACCGATGTGATGGTGTTCACGATATAAGGAGTACAATACACTGCAGGAGTAGCCACGGTGACCTCAGGCCACACGACAGACCTGCTTCAGCTGAATTTGAATCTTTACAGATTTGGTTTGACCGCTTCTGATGGTTTTGCCAGAGAATTTATCTTTTTGCCTGCATTTAGGGTGTTTTCTCAGATGCAAGCTGTTTTAAGCGTTTTTAAAGACATGACAAGACTTGCGGTTTTGTGTTTGGGCCCTTTGTTTGCTGTGTGGAAAAGACTAACAAGGATGTGGATTACAAGGTTCCATACAATTGTCAGTTTATTACAATAACGGCTGCAGCAGAGGTACACTTAAACAGTATTGTGGGAAAGCTGAACATCACAATCACATGGGAGGGGTTTATTTAGCGCTTCTTTTGTATGGTTGAATTCCTTTACATCTTTTGAAATCTGTGGCTTAAAAATTATACAAAATATTTTCCTGTTGCATGTTACCCCATATATTGATCATCGTCTCGTCTTCCATTTCCCCACTGTTTGTTAATGTGAATAAAAAGAGGCACTTGTATAGATCTGCTTTCATCGCAGCCTCTTTTCTGGGAGCTGTATTATGAAAAAACGTTTGTTTGTGAAGCTTTCTGGCTCTTTGGCCTCTAATACAGATATCATTTGATATTTCTATTGATTTATAAGGAGGTAGAAATCCTTTTCATCAAGCAAACACTGGCTCCCCTTTTGGATTCAGAAATACTTATATAAAACCAGAAAAGACCCAACATGTATGCAGTGCAACATGGCTGTTAAGAAAGTTACCCTTCATCCCATTGTAAAAATAAACCTGCAGGTATTTGACTCTCCCTTCACGTGTTAAGGATAAACACTTAGAGCCTATGGTGTCTGCATTGGTTCAGACAGTTATAAAAGAGACTGACGGAGAGGTCTTAGGATTTGACGTGGCCGTTGACGTTCTTTAGTTCAGCATTTTTGATGAAGGGAAGCATGCATTTGTCACCTCCCATGAAGCGATATGTTGCCACGTTTGCCTCCCAAGGTAGCAATCTAGAGAAGGGAAGGAAAACAAACGGAAACATTACATTTTTTGTCATGTTTCCAAATCATTTGTGTATTGTTCTTTCTAATCTATAATGGCTTTAGCAGTATACTCACGCTCTTGTTATGAAGGGGATATACATAAGGCGAGGAATGCAGATCATTTGCTGTTCGGCTAAAATAGCGTTCATCGACTGCTGCACTGTGTAGAGGGGATCCAGAGGGGGAATTAGACCCCGGAGCTCCTTCCTGGTAAATATAAAAGAAAAATGTACATTATAGAACATACTATTTCTAGGTTTGACAACTCAAGTCTAAATGATGAATGGTGGCATCTCACCTGATTTCACAACCTGCAAACATCCCAGTGTCTACAATATAAGGGCAGACTAAAGTGGTTTTGATGCCGTCATTTTCTTCTGCGAGCAACTCGTGCGTCAGTGACTCGTGGAAACCCACGGCTCCGAATTTACTGGCACAGTAATCCTATAGGAAGAACGCAAAACGCTGCTATTTAAATGTGCACTATAATGTAGTGTTTTAGGATGTGTCTGTTCAGGGTTGTAGTTAGGCAAGTCAGTAATATTGTGTCTTACCTCCACACATGCAGTGCTGAATAGTCCAAGAGCACTGGCAACAGTGACAATGTGACCGTGGTTTTTTGTTTTCATCTGAGGCAGGAAGGCCTTTGTCATCTGTTGGGTTACAAAGATGATTGATTATAGTTGAAATCAATCATCAATTACCATGCCATTTGGCACGCAATACATGATGCCAAATAATACAAGGGAACCTAACAACACGACACAATGTTAATGTACGTCTCTGTGTGTTTTTACTAATTCACTTCTGTAATAGTGTTTAACTTATTTTATGGGATCAGAGTTTTAGTAAGAACAAATGTTTACAAACTGCTCTTGAAATCAAATATATTTAAGTATTTCAGTTTATCTGCCTGGACAAACCAGCTACTTCATCTGTACGGATGGTTTTTTCTCCACATGTTCAGTTGTTTAGTCCCATTCACTTTCATTTGATTCCCTTAAACCAACGTACATAAGATTAACAATGGAATTAACAGTAAGAAACTTGTGTTTATTATTACAACTCTATTTACAACATCATGAACCTGGGCCTTAATAAGAAAGACTGGATTACCAAAGCAACAGCTTTTCTAAATAGGTATTTTATGAATCGTAACTTTGTAAGGGACTATGAACAATACAACTCGTATGATAGGAGCCTTATTGTTAAGACATCCCTGCTTGAGGCCATGTCTTTGAAGAGGGGCTTTGTGTCAAATCTATTTTTTCAGACCTTTATTAATTACGCTGATGCCGTGCCCATATGGTACATAATCCTGATTTTCAAAGCTGGTGCCATAGAATCCCAGTTAAAAGGGTGAAGGCAAATGCAGGTTATTATGAGCCCACAATTTCATTTTGGCTCTCATGTCCTGTTGCTACTGCCAACTATTCCCAACAGTGTGCTTAAACAGAAATTAGTACCCTCCCTCTGTATGTGTGTGATATCTTGACATTTGATGCTTAAGAGCTTAACACTTTATTGTATGAGCACGAGACAGAGGCTTAGAGAGGTTCAAGAGCAGAATCACATGATTTATTGATGATTTAATGTTACCGCCTCCGACTTGAATCCTTATGGAACCTTAACACATTTAGAACATACTGTAGCTGTGCTGCTCTGAGCCTTTCACACATCAGTGCACAAATACAGGCTCGGGCCAGGGGGGAGGACTAGTGCATATGTTACGTAAGTCATGTCAGCCAGCTAGATGACATGTGTTCTGGGTCTATCACAAGTTTTACGATTGCATATTGTGCGTAAAAGGTGCGTGCGTCAAGTCTCACCCAAAACAGCGCGTGGCAGTTCACCAACAGAGTCCTCTCCAAAAGCTCATCGGGACAGTCCAACAGCCTCCGTCCGGCCACCACCCCTGCGTTGTTTACCAGTATGGAGACCTCCCCCACCTCCGCTCTCACCCTGTCGGCTGTCTCGTAGATGCTCATGCGCTTGGACAGGTCCACCGTGTACGCGTGAACCTGAACTCCCAGCTCCCGCGCCAGTTTTGCAGTCTGCTCGTTAGCTTCCGCGTTGCAGTCCCACAGCACCAGGTGGGCCCCCTCTTTGGCAAACTCCAGGGCGAACAGCCTCCCCAGCGCGCCCCCGGCCCCAGTGATCAGACAGAGCTCCCCATCAATGCACTTGAGCCTCGGCCGCAGGACAGTCTGGATGATGGCACTCAGGATGGAGTAGGTCAGGTCGATGAGCATCAGCAGCAGGTCCACTATAACTATCATGATGCTCCTGTCCTGTCCCGGTATGAGCCTAACAAGCAGACTGCCAGGTTTTGGAGTATTGGTTGTTTCTCTGCGTGGCGCGGGAGTGGATGGGCATTTTATATAACGTGTGTGCAGGATTAGGACGCCGACCGATGGTGGCCTCCAATAGAATGGGGTTGTGTCTGATGACCGAGGAGCTAGTGGGCTAACCCGTGCACATTCATAACTCGTTCATAAACAGTGGCAGAGTATGACCGAGGAGGATTACCATAACACTCAAGACCAGAGCCAAAGCCAGCATGCAATGGGCCTAATGTTTACAATGGGCTGAGAGATGTACACATAACAGCATAGATTCCGTTTTATTAACATTAAGGATAAGATTATATACTGCTAATTTTGAGTCATACGATGATAAATAAAAAGACAAATCAACAAACATTTTACCAAAATATGTTTTGTATCGTCTGTTATATTAGTTACAGCCATATTTTCTACTCTTAACTTTTCTTATGCCAGGTGTAATGCTATTGGGGATCAGTCCCTCACAAATTCATCAACAGTACCTCCTAACACAACATGTACATAATGTTTTAATTCACACTTAAATATCAGGTAGCTCTTGATCCAACAATTATGGTAATGTGAGAACTGAATCATCAAAAATGATTGAAAGATAATATGTTATCTTTGTTTATAATTCAAGTCTAAATCCACAACAACATGATATGGATTAGAGGTTTCTATCCCAAATACCTTTTTCTTAAACCGAAAACAAAAGATAAAAATATAATGTCAAGACCACAAATGACTATATCAACTAAAGCAATTTTTAAAAGTATAAAATGAAATGTAATTTGACTTAAAGGGTAATGTAACTGACATATTCATTTCTAATAATATTTTTATTTGGGCAATGTGTTTACCGCTTGTCAGTCAGCTGATTAGAGGTTTAACTTCACTTTGAGTTCATTGCAGTTGGATTACATGTTTGTAAGTTAAAAATAACAATGTTATGTTATGTAAAAATGGACTTATATCCTTTACTGTGAGATATTTCCCTGCCACAATAAACAACAGTAACATTTTTTCACACAAGTATATTTTGAATATTTCACCCATGACTGGTAAACTCTTCTGAAGAAATTCCTTTCGCTTTTCATACAAAGTTATTTCTGATCCATGCTGTGAGATGGATTATCCAACACTCAGTAAAATGTTAAGGTGATAAACTGCTAAGCTTGTGTGCAGAAATCCCTACTTTGGAGCATGTTTCATAAAGTCACATTTCTGTTTTTGTTAATAACGTTATATTTTAAATTCATTTCAATTGTATGAAGAGTTTTTACAATACTGGTGACTTAAACTTTAGGGGTCTTGTTTAAAGCATTGGCTGTGGGGTGCAATGTTCCTCTTTGACGTCAGGAATGTTTGGGTTTTGTGAACAGCTATTGCTTTGACTGTGATGTAATCCTCTTCCCGCTTTGGTCTTGACGTTTCTTGACGTATGTCACATAACACATAAGAAGTAAGTATATCATTTAACATCATATAGAATAAAGTAAGTATATAATCAAAAATGTAATATATTGTGTATTAATATAGTTAAGTCTGACCCAATTTTTAGCAGTTGGTTGGTATACATATTTTTATAAAAAGGTGATCTTATTATTTGTCATATAAATGCCATAAACATATTGGATTATAATATGACATTAGTGGAAAATCTTTATATTATACAAGGCTAAAAGTGATTAACATGTTAATTGATAGACTCATATTTTTGCTTCTTCTTTTAGTTTTTTATATATATATACATATATTTTTAAACATTGTCTTTATTGATTTTAACAGTTTAAATCACAACATAAGGGCTGTACAAGTGTGCAATATACAGACAAGTAATCAAATACAAATCCGGTCAGCCCTTCCCTCCCTCCCTCCCTCCCACCCACACACACCCACCCCCCCAGGTCCGACCTTTACCTTCCTTTTAAAGTGCACTTACTTAAAGAATAATGAGTTATTATGAGGCGGTATATACACTTATAAAACTGGGTTAGTTTTATATTTATAAGATGTAATATTGTTGGACTGTTCAGTCATAACAAGAGACTTAAAATGTTGTTTTTGGGCTGTAAGAAATTCAGAGGGCCATTTCTCTGTGTTTTTGTGAGATAATTGATAGAGTAATTGATAATGAAAATAATTGTTTGTGGCATCCCTTACAACTATAACATCTTTTGATTGAATACAGAACACTGGAGGGTGCTGTTGTATAACACACGCAGCAGCTGCACATTCTCACTGTTAGCTCATGCATTACATTCCTGGTATGTGTTCTCAGTGGTTTTTAGGAAAGCACATTTCAGTTAAATGATTGAGGCACTAACACTGGTTTACTCTATTTTATTAAGTATCCGTCAGTAAAATGAGAAAGTTGTTTCGACATTTCTGATCATAGACATTTTCCTATAGCTTCTTATTGATAATATTTACAATTTTTGTGTGTCAAAGTTTAATAGCGCTACATGCGTTGAACAACAGGAAACCACAAAGGTAATAAGTCTATGAAGTCAACTGGAACAGAGAATGAAACTTTATAAAACAAACCTCACTCACAGTAAGCAAAAAAAAAAAAAAAACAGGCGTGAATAACTCCCTCTAAAAGAGGGAAGATTCGGAAAACTAAATGATGTGTCTATATTTGGCTTTGAACTCTAATGTGATGTATTGTGCTTAAAGAGAAAAACATAAATACTTATTGAAATTCTACCTTGTGCTTTCGGAAATCGTATTTGAGCCTTTTTCATACGCAGGTTTACTAGAAAGCAGAGGATTTTAAAAAAGACCAATAAATAAAGTGCAGTTTAGAAAACAAGAAGGAAAGGTATAAAAAGAAACAATAAGGACACTGTTGTTCTTCATCCAACAGAAATAAATAATTGTAAGCAATAACATTGACCATGGCTTATTTGGAACTAAGTCCACCCTGACAAGAGGCTTACTTCCAATTAGTCGGCATTTACTGCATGTGTGACTGTTGTTGGATGAATATTAATGAGGTTTCACTGTGTAACACAAGCTCCCTTTTCACCCATTTAGTCTTTTCTGGTGTTTGTTATGCCTTCATTATTGAAAGTCATCTTGTAGTTTGACATTTTTATCCCATTACCATGCGGCGTTTAGGGTTCTGCTGTAACAAATCCCACGCACCAGTGACTGTTTGTGTATTTCAACTTAAGCTGTCGAAGCCTCCCATTTACCAGAGGGTTTTGTTACAAAGTTTGTTCCTCCATCACCCAATCTGACCAGAAATTGTTGTAACTGAGCCTTTCCTTCTGGCCCAGACTCTTTATTTTCATGCCAAGGATGGTATTTATAGAATCACAGAAATGAACACATCCTCAAAAGGATGCCTCAACCCAACTGCCATTTCTGCACCGTCACCCTGCACAAAACACTCGAGGTAATGGAAGAACACAACAGTGTGCGTAATCTGGCAGCATTACTTTATACATGATACACTGATGGAAATTCTTCTGTCTGAGGGAATTAAAAAAAAATAATTTAGAGAGTTAAGAGTATCAGTTTTGAATGTGAAGCTGCAGCCATCATTCGGGGGGTCAGCTGTAATCCTCTCTCTGTCTCTACCTTCAATATTGCAATTTCCTAGATTTGTCAGTGTTTCCATGAAAAACTAAACGTTGCATAAAGGGATGATGTGCAGTCTGACTTAAAGGCCTAGAATCCAGTTTGCTTTAACATATTTGTTAGATAATTAAGAATTCACCAGACTGAAGCCACAGGTGAGGAGTGAAAAACATACGACAGAGTGCCTCAATGTATTCATGAACACAATGTAAACACTGTGTATATTAATAATGTATATTGAGTCTTTAAGGAGCCCGTCTGTACAAATTAGGCTACATGCTTGCATCGAATCCCAGCCATCCAGTCATCTCAACCATCACCATGGAAACAGTGGACGTTCACTCCGCTTAGTAGGTCTGCACCTGCTTGTTTTTGCGGATTGGGTCTTTTTCACGTAACTGTTTAGGTGTACAGGAAAGACATCAGAGGGAGGGTTGTATCTTTCATAGCAGTCTGACAACTCGATGACCCAGTTCTGTTGGTGTTTTTTTGCTGTACAGTTTGTTTAATTGTCATTTGGGCTGTCAGAAACTGTCAGGTTCGGTGTGCAGGGCAGGCGTGTGTTTAAAGCAAAGGCACAGAAATGTCTAACTCATGCTATGTGCAGTGATCTAAAGTGTCTTTAGTGTAAAGACTTACTACTGAAAATAAATGCTTTGTAGCATGCTTGCATTTTATAAATAAGAAATGCTATTAAACCATATTTGCATGTTACAAGGAACATGAGAGCACCGGATGGTCATGTGTTTGGAGTTGGATACATAGGAGCGGCCTACATGGGACCTCCATGCTGTTTGCGTCCCCTCGCTGTATGTAGCTGCAAGGTGCTTTATTATTTAACTCATATGAGTGTGAAGTTGTGGATCTCTGAAAGGAGACCATTTGCCGAGATCCAAGTGTGTAAGTAATCAAATTAGCTTTCAAAATAAATGTAAAATAAAGTGCTAGGTTCCTCCTGCATTTCCTGTCAACAGCTGTCTTACATGTTGTTACCAAATGAGCAAGTATGGCTCCCTGAATTATGTCAGATTTTGAAAAGGAATGCTTATATTTGTTACACTTTTTAAGTAAAACAGTAAAACTTATCATTATCTACGAGTTATCAGAAAGAACAGTTCTTTGGTTCTTCACATTGCACAAAGAAGAGAGGGACAGACATTTAGGAGGAGACAGTAGATAACAAAACAAATTCATCTACTACAGTATATTGCCTTACAGATGCAACTCCATCAAAAACTATGCCATACATACTACATCTAAATGCAAAACTGCAAGATTAATACAATATATTTTTCTATTGTTTTAGAAAATATCTTAAAAATATAAATTATTTTCATTCTTCACCTTGTACGATACATTTCTTTCTCATATTCTGCTCTTGTAATTATACATGTTCAATATCCACACATAGAAAATCCCATTGATTTGTAATGCTGTCTTTGCAGCTCATAAGCACTGTCGATTAATATAAAGATTATCAGCTACAATAGGAATGATATCTCCTCTAAAACACATTTGAGAAAGTTTATAAATAAAAGATTAGACTTTAGATTCAAACTTTGATGTCATCAACACAAATACCATCACAAACAAGAATAAAGAGGTTTGTTTCTGTGTTCATAATAACAAATAATCCTCATCTTAAGGTGCTCTCTCTTGCTTGCAGAAGGCAACCAAAAGAAACATTTATGGATACAGCCTCACAGTGTCTCTGCGTGTTGTCTAAAAAGATTTTCTGTGCAGTAAAAAATATGAGCGACATCAAACTCAGAATGAAATACTTAATCTCCATGACGTTCACACTTAATAGATCAAGAACGCTACATCATAATTATTATACTGTTTAGTATATTTATCTCTCTTTCTGTGCTTCTCTTTTATCACAACACAAATCAGGGTGAGAACATTAACTAAGGCCAGTTTAAAGAAATGAAGTTAAATGAAGCAAAAATAAACATTTTCCAACATAATTCCTTATGCCAATTATATACTGCCATAAAGTCAAATGTCAGTTCCCCCTTCACACAACAACATATTCATTATCTCCGCTAAATCACTCGTTTTGATGTAATGCCCTTTGTTGTTTGCTACTGTTTGGACAGCTTCTGCTATTGTGGCTTTAAAGTGGTATGGATGTCAGAAAAATAGGATTTGCTTATAAAAGTTATATCATATACTCTTACAACTAGGCTGGAATCATAATATGAGGATCTAATCTATACACACATTTTAAAACCTATTACAGTCCTCTCTTTAATAAGGTAAATCAAGAGTCCTTAGTGGGAAAAGTTCAAGAGCAAAGAGCGAAAGTCTTTCCCATTGTCCAAAACTATTTTCATGGGAGAAGAAGTTTTAATTATATAAATGTTCCTGCAAATGTTTTCAGTGCCTTTCATATTTTTGGGAGTTTTCTGAGTTCACTGTGCCTCTTAACTTCGTACTTCCTTAACTACTTCCTCCTCTATGGTCTCTCACTTATTGTAACGTTAAGCTTTAGAGTGGCTGTTCTCTCCCTGAAGTGGCTGTAGTTCCTGAGCCACATGGTTCTCCTGTCCTTCCAGCGGCAGTTTTCTGTTTCCCAGCCTCCTCTGCAGACCCTCTGTGTGGTTGGGACCTTGCTGGAAGCTGGAGTGATGGCTGGCTTTTTCCATGAGTCTTTGGGATGTGTTGTTGCCTGAACCCTCATTCATGTGCTCTTCCTCATCTGTGTCAGCATCTATGAATTTATTGACGGAAGCGTCGTGGAATGTGAAGAGGCTGTTGGGCAGTACATTCTCCGGACTCTTGCTGGGAGTCCTGCTTCTGGCAGTTGTGTAAGCGGACGCCTCATGGCTCTGGACTGAGCTGTCTGAGAGGGCCCCTGTCCCTGAATCTTCCCCAGCTCTGAAGTTAACATTGAGCGAGTGGCTTTTGAGTGGGTTGTTTGAGTGCAGAGCCCTGGGCCTGTCAGAGTAAGGGCCCAGCTTGGAGCCTCGCCCTGTCACGGGTGTGTTGTTGCCCTGGGATCCTTCATGCTCATTCTCCAAGGTGGGTTCCAGGCTGGGATTGGTGCTGACTCTACCTAGTATGCTGGGGATGTGTGAAAAACGAGAGCTTTCAGGGAAGTCAGTGGCGCAGGTGATGAAGCTGTCAATGCTGGACATGCTCCTCATGTCTGCAACTGTCTCTGTTTTGCTTGAGATGGCTTCAGTGGGGATGATTTCCATCTCTAATTCAGCTCTCTGCCTAACTATTTTGGGCGGTAGGCCTTTTTTCTTTTTGAGGTCGGTTGTGACAGAACCCCAGTCATCTTGTTGTACGTTTCCTCCAGTTTCTGTGCGCTAAGATGCTGAGGACTGCTTGATGGTTTGGCCTGCTCTTGGTAACTCGATTCAAGGGTCTTGTTTGGGCTGTGCGGGCTCACTTGTGACTTGAGTTTAGGTGTCTCTGTTTCTAGACTAGGAGGAACGTGATTATCTAGCACCTTCTCCTTCTTTTCATCAGTTTTTTCCACCATTATATCCATGAGCTCTACACTGCGGCTGAATGCATCTTTCATGTTCATAGAAACGATGCTACCATTTCTCTTAGCCCTCTCGAGCGCCTCCCTTCTTTTAATGGCTTTCTCCTGCCTCTTTTGCTCTTTGTAGAACTCAGAGAAGTTATTCACGATGATGGGGATAGGCAGGGCTATCACCAGTACTCCAGCGATGCAGCACAAACCCCCAACTATCTTTCCCAACAGAGTTTTTGGGTAGATATCTCCATAGCCAACAGTTGTCATGGTAATGGTAGCCCACCAGAAGGAAGCTGGGATACTTTTGAACTTGGTATCCTCTTCATCTTTTTCTGCAAAGAAAACTAGACTGGAGAATATCATGATGCCCATGGCTAAGAAGAGAATAAGCAGGCCCAGCTCATTATAACTCCTCCTGAGAGTAAATCCCAGAGACTGGAGACCTGTGGAGTGACGAGCCAGCTTCAGAATTCGCAAGATTCGCATGATCCGGAAAATCTGAACCACACGGCGGACGTTCTGAAATTGCAGCACACTCTTGTTGGATTCTGTCAGGAAAATGGTGACGTAATAGGGCAAGATGGCCAGCAGGTCAATGATATTCAGAGGACCCTTAAAAAACTTCCACTTGTTCGGAGAGGAGAGGAAGCGGAGCAGGTACTCCATGGTAAACCAGGCAATACACACAGCTTCCACGTGGGCCAGTTGCGGGTTGTCTGTGGATTGACCAAACTCATCTGTGTCCTGCAGCTCTGGAAGGGTGTTCAGAGACAAGGCAATTGTAGACAACACAATGAAGAGGATGGATATAATTGCCAGGATCTGGAAAACAAGACACAGAAGAAAACAATCATGAAACATACTGAAGAATACAGGAAAAAGTCTGAGGCATGTACACCAGTGCTGTTTTCTTTATTTGGATCCTCATTAGCTTCAGCAAAGCTGGCAGCTACTCTTCCTGGGGTACACACAAAACAAATAAAACAAGACATGTAACAAAAGTCTTAACGGGAAGACCAATAGAAGTTGAGTAAAAAACAAAACAACACATCCAATTTGTTTCCATCAAACTACAATACTTTCCATCAATGGTTCAGTTTGGTCAATTATCATTTAGGTTATTGATAATGTTTATATTTAGGACTCTTTTAAAGTGTGCCTCACTGGGGGCTCCAATGTAAATGGATGGACATTTGTTTAACATGCCAATAGCTCTATACCTAAAACATCTGCATACTGCCCCTGTTTTTAGTTTTAGTTTTAAATAGATAATCACTATTCGCGTGCCTGGTAGTGTGATTTACGTTGCATGTTAGCTAGCTGGAGTAAGCATTTAGCTCAAAGCAGTGCTGTGCCTATGTAAAGCCTCACAGAGTTGGCTGTTAACATGTAGTTTTGTATGGGTCACCCTCGTTTATAGAGTTCTTTTGAGGGTCACTTTCAAACAAAGCTAACTTTATAACGTTTGAGGGTGTTGTAGTCAGGTGACAAATCTAATATAAAGCATTATTTGACTTATTATGCATACTAACAATATATTGACAGTTTCAGACTAATTGCCTGTTCATTCAAGTCTTTAAAGCTTGATGAAGCAAGAGGCTTGATCATTACTTCTTACATCGCTGCACTCAGGATGGCCCCCTGACTGAAACGTTTGAAAGAGAAGATTCCACTGAAAGAGCAATAACTATGATGCCATCTATTTCATGTTTGTGCAAGGGTCCTTCTCCCTACCTTGAGCCTGTAGTTTCCACCAAATTGTAATCTTAATAAAATAAAATGAATCACAACTACACTAACTCTTGCATATTGAGAAATTGCAATGTTAAGGCCGAATGTAACAGAGACCAGTGGAGCTAAAAGTAGCAGTTGCCCCTGAACTACATGCTGAAAGTTAATGCGCTCAATAAAAGTGCTTCAGCGATGCTAAAGGAAGGTCAGTCCCGTCAGAAACTCCACTTCAAGGTGTCAAACCAGTGCAGTTCTATTTGTGACATAAAATTGCAGAACTGGCTAAAAAAAAACAAATAGCAAATGCCTTTTCTGATAGAATTTGGTCACAGCCCATTAACGTTCTGGCTTTTTTCTCCGTATTCAAGAAATGTCATGTCAGCATTTTAAAGAAACGGGGCCAGAGCTACAGTAATGCCATCTCTGGGGAAGATGTTTGTTTTTCTTTCTCTTCGTGTTTTGACATATGCATTATGGAGAGAGACAGTGTGAGGGAGGAAGAGGAGAGAGACAGTGAAAGATAGTTTAAAACCCCCCTTTAAAACCTCTCTGTCTCCATTTCCATTTAGTCTGTTCGATACTTCAATGTCCAAAACTACAGGAAAAACCCCAATTCGTTACAAAACACACACTTCATGTTCAGTGAGCCAACTGACAGACCTCTTAAGCATTGAGTCACTTACTAATGATGTAATCTGCTGAGCGCAATCAGTCTAGTCATAGGGCGAGGGATTATGATGCTGCGATGTGGATAAGTGTTGCCACACCTATTATTCACATCCCAGAGCTGGGACCAAATCCAACACAAGGTCACTGTGGAGTCTATATCCCAGGCCAGCGGTGAGCAGGATTATTCCCTCGCATCAATCAGCGGCCATAAGCTTCAATTAATCTTGACAGGTGACTGCTTTAACACCTTGGCCTTTGAGGAGAGTGGGACTAAAGGCAGAGCGCTGCTGGGTGGAGATGCAAGAGGACAGGAAGGCAGAAAGAATAAAAGATTTCAACTATAGTAGCCAAATAAATCAGCAGTTATAGTCAATAAACGGGGGACAAAAGTAACTCTTATCAGACCATTCACTAAAATAGCCTGCCTCCTGGTCTTGATACCTTGAGGGATGTATGAAAACTCATGAAGACAACCATTTCCAGCTAGTTGCTTTGTTACTTACATTGCCATCATTCACAGAATATTTAGAGTCACTACGTGAGTGTTTTTAGAGTATGTGGAGGTCAAATTATGGGACACATTTCAATCCAGAAAGGTTGGGACCAGAAAGGACACCATATGTGCGATATTTAGCAACAACATTTCAAAAGACAGGAGAGGCATAGGCTAATGAGCCTGAGATCTAGAACTGACCGTCCAGTGGAAACAACTTGACGCACTGACCTGTTTTGAGAGTCACTAATGGATCATTATAGCTGAATACAAAAGACAGCTGTTGAAACTTAACCTAGGTGTGTGTGTGTGTGTGTGTGTGTGTGTGTGTGTGTGTGTGTGTGTGTGTGTGTGTGTGTGTGTGTGTGTGTGTGTGTGTGTGTGTGTGTGTGTGTGTGTGTGTGTGTGTGTGTGTGTGTGTGTGTGTGTGTGTGTGGCAAACAACTCAAGCATGACCAGCTCCACTGTCCATCAAATTATCTCTCTCCCTCACCTTTTCCCCTCCCACCTCAGGTCTACTCCAAACCGGGGTCAGCCAGAGAACAGATTATGGTGGTGATCTCACCACAGAGATACAGGAAAGATAGAGTGAGAGAAGCAAGTGTCGTCCGAGGACAGTCTGCACGGTGATAAATCTGTGACACAGAGGGAATGTGGCAAACCCACTGTGTAACTTGTGAGTTTTCTTGGTTAGTCAATGTGATGTGAGTGTCTATGTATGATTAGTGTCTGTGGGGTGAGTAAATTGAATTTGAATGTCTTAATGTAGCTGCCAGACAGAGTAAAGCAGTAAGAGAAAATAGTGCAGACGGTGCATATAAAAGGCAATAAAGCTAAATTGCCTTTGGGTGAATATATTTCACTCGGCAGTGGAGATGTTAAGACACAGAGGTAGTCTTAAAAAGCGTTATAGTTAGTGTTGTATTACCTCATTCCCTTTTAATGACAAGACGTCAGGTTATGAGGACTTCCTGTTTGCATAAACACTGGATGACTAAGATTGCTGCTACTTTGACAACTCTCATCTATACACATAAGCACATGCGCACGCACACACACCCACACACACCCACACCCACACCCACACCACACCCACACCACACCACACCACACCACACACACCACACACACCACACACACACACACACACACACACACACACACACACACACACACACACACACACACACACACACACACACACACACACACACACACACACACACACACACACTTTCAATGTATTCCACATATGTATATATTTCACATCCTCAAATCTTTATTGTTGTTATTGTAAATATTCTTCTCTCTTTTTGCACTATTTTATTTATCTTATTTGCACCATGTATGTTGAGTTGTTGGAGGAGCACGCGACATAAGATTTTCATTGCCAACATATACGTTGTATATGCTGTGCATATGACCAATAAAACCTTGAAACCTTGAAACCTTGAACACACACACACACACACACACACACACACACACACACACACACACACACACACACACACACACACACACACACACACACACACACACACACACACACACACACACACACACACACACACACACACACACACACACACACACACACACACTTTGATATTCACTTCCAGTTGAGTAATTAGCCCTAAGCCAGAGGACTGAATATTTAATATCCCCCTGAATTACAAGCTATCCTGTCCTGGAAAAGGTGAGTGTGAGTGGGTGGTCATTGGGCCATTTTCGAGTGCAGAGCCACAGAGGAGGCCTAGTTTTCACAATGTTTTCTCCCCATCATGTTAGTTATGCTTCATACTCGATCAAAAGAGGGATCGACAGGGGAAAAATAGTTTCTATAAACACACAACAGCAGGTTCCTAAGAGAGGGAGCGTCCCTACAGGATAAGCTGCTGTGTGGACAGGTTGTGCTTGTTTGATGACATCTGATATGAATTCTGTAACAATTTAATGGAAAGTATATTTAATATTGTAACGTTTTTTCACTTAAAGGATCAATGAGGCATATTAAGAAAAGGTCAGGAGATCACCAACGTCCCTAAGATGCCTCCTCTGGGTGCCATGAACACAATTTCATGGCAGGTAATCCAAAAGAAGTTGAGATATTTCTATTTTGATCAATGTGGTAGACAAATAAACTGCCTTTTATGCTATGCCACATTTTCCGTCAACATATGACTACATACGCTGTTTCTCATGACTCTGAGATTCCCTGTTTATACCTTCATCAGTCTTATTCTGTCTGGGCTCAAACACTGCTTTCATTTTAGACCCTCATACTCACATGTGCCTACCCTCCCGTCCGCAGATTCCCTTCACCCCGTCACCCTCTCCACTCACCTGTCCCCATTCCCTCATTAGCTGCTCAGTGTATTAACCTTCACTTCAACCAATTTGCTGCCATACTGTCTTTATGCTGGGGACTAAGCTCTCAGTGTCCATCATAATCAGCTAGTACCTATCTTTAACTGGGGTTTTGTCCCCAACCTCTATTTCCTACATTTATTTGTCCTATACAGCATAACTTTAACCTCACTCATGACCTTCTAAATCCCACAGGCCTTTAGCAAAGGCCTTAGACTCATTAACTTAGATTAATGGTGCTCTAAACTTTAGAGCACCATTAATCTAACTTTTGTATTAATTAATGCCTCAACTCCAGCACTATGGGGTCTGACTCTCAAAATAACTCATAATAAAAAAACTCATCAGGAGGACATGTTCATATGATTAGTGTTCATTGTTTTGCTCGATAAAAGTTGCTGCCAAAATACATTCAAATTAGTGTAATACTTTGCCATTAGAGTCAGCAGTAAAACAGATTAAAACAACATGCCAATATCTCAAAACTGAGCCGATTCCTTTTGGGAGAGATTGTAATGATTTCTAATAATTGATGAATCATATTGAGATTAACATCCTGAACTATTTTGCAACAGAGATGTCAAGAGACGTCGCATTAAGTCTGTAAGTCATTAATGAAAACAGAACAACAACACACAGCTGACATTTGGGTCTGAGAACAAACGACATCAAGGACAAAGTGGCCTGGTAATCGGCAGAAGAAATCTCTGTCTGGTATTTAGGGCTTTCCCTTGCGTCATGCTTTGTTAAATGTTGAATCACTTCTGGTCCCTCCTCATCGTAACTGGATTGGCCTTTTCACCACCATGAGCAGATCAATGGAGGGATTATTTCCACAGTGACTCACTCACTCTTTTTCTGTGGGCATGGCGAGTGAAAGGTGGCATCTCTAATCTTGCTATTGTACTATTACTTCTGTGATTTGTCAACAAATGTTTTCTGAGTGCTGGTAGCTGACCTTTCTCCTACAGAGTCAGCTGTAGTTCCCTCTGTAGGATACACTTTCAATATTTTTAGCTAAGACGTCAATGGAAAAGACAGATGGAATTGCGCTGGCAATAAACACAGTGGTGAATCCGTGCGGCTGTAAACACGTCCTCCCCAGAGTGATGGTCTCCTTTTTGGAAAGTTCCACACAGGGACCGCCGGGCAGTTAACTACTCTCACCTGCTGCCCATTTAATAGAAATAAATGCAGAGAATGGACATTTTCCTCCCTTTTTATTTCTAAAAGCTTTTAGGTTTCTAAAGGGGTCAAAGCATTCTTTATTTTTGTTTCTGCAAACACATCTAATAGACTTACTGACTGATGTTAATCTCCTCGATTGACAGCCTTAACTCTTGAAACGGTAATAGGAAGACATTATCAGTAAAAAAAAAAGATGTCATGTAAGAAGAGATAAAACTGATTTGAGTCAAGAGTGAAGCCAGACTCGACTTGCAGGCTTTTCAGGGTGCGAGCAAAGGGTAATAAATTATGAGATCGATGAGAGTTCAGCCTTCACTAATGCCTCTTTTTCTTAAATTTTTATAAGATTTTATATTTATTCATCAATTTATGTTATTTTTTATTCAGTGACAATACAGTTGATTTTTTTATACGTTTTGTAAACATTGTAATGTTTTGCATTTTCCAACCAAAAAGGAAAAAGCCAGAAAAATATTAAATTAATGTAAAACATGTCAAACACAGCAATAAGGAGAAACAATGAGGAGAAAGAATAACAACTCTTTGAATCATTAAAAAGCAATGAAAAGTTACATAAATGTCCCCAGTTATACTTCCCCATCTGTTTCTAAATAAGATACAGCATCTCCCAAATTGACAAGGCCCCCTGTGTCCCACACAGATGTGCCCTCCAGCTCATCTGCCTCGCCTCACCTTGCCTTGCAACCTTTTCTGTCCCACCTTTGAGCCTAAAGCAGGGAGCATGTGCCATGTACTGCGGAGGAGACAGGGAGATGGATCATTGAGCTTGCGGCTACGCACCGGATGTGTCCTCTCGGAAGTGTGAAGGTGGTGCTAAAAGATGAGGCACACATGTGGAAGGCATAGTGTGTACACACTGATGTATGACCTGTTTTTGTCATTTGCTAAAAATGACATGAATGTTGGTTTTAAGAGTTGGGGAAAACATATAGTTAATTGAATGACTGAAATAACTAGCCTTTGTGCATATACAGAAGTACTTATAACCAGAAAACAAAACATAAGCACTTTAGTATTCATAGTTTCTAATTTCGTTATACGACGAAGAAATATTGTGCTTTTTACCTGATTACATTTGTCTGACTTATTTATTTATGACTTACTTATTACTCTTTGGTTAATGATTATCTCATGATGAGTTTATAAAAAACTGCATATTATTTAAGTTTAAACCAATGGCTCCCACACATTTTGGCTTGCAACTCTACAAAGAGTGACTCCAACCTCTATTGCAGTGGAGATTTTTTTTTAACATTGCTATATTCATACTTTTAACAACAAATATTTGTTCCACCCCTGCTCCAACCTGCACTCAAGCTCATCATTAGGTAGAGGGTGAGGACGTGGCTGCCTGAGTGAGAAGCTGAGGTTGGAGATTGCTCTCTTGGCGGATCCAAACTGGTAAACCTTGACTATGAAACATCTGAAACCATGTGTAATCTGGCGTAAATTGACAAATGCATGTTTGGATTATGGAGTGAGTGAGTAAAATTATTTCAGATTTTATGAAATTCCATAGTAAAACTTTCTCATATGCGGAACACCGGGCCGATACAGATCTATCCCTTCGGCACAAATCATTTAATTAGGCTTATGAATCAGTTTGAGCACGAAATGAAAGACTGATCCAAGATTATAAAGTGATTTAATATCAAACCAGACTGACTGGCAGAGCAAAAGAGGTTTATAAAGATCCACCTCACCACGATGTAAGATTATTGATTTAAAAGTATAAATTGTTCCCTAATCCCCCAAAAATCTTCCTCATCCTTTCCTGCAGTAACCTATTCTCCTCATTTGTTGAAAATGTATTACAGTATCTGCACATCAAGTTGTACTTCAGTATTTGCATATAAGATGAATATGTAAATTATACCTGTTTCATAATGAGTGGTACATATAGTCTAAAATGTGAGGTGCAAAATATATATTAAAAATATATTTGAAAATATATGAACATCATTCTAGATTTGGCTTTGATGAATTTGTGGTGTTTTATAAGAACCCTTTCATAATAAATATTTACTTATTTTTAGTAAGAGAGCACTAACTCTTTCCTAAAAAAGAGCTCATTTCCATGGACTCTGCAGAGTCTGAGGTCTTAACAGCGTGTGCCTGTCTGTTTGTGTAAGCATGCTGTGAGAATGCTATACTAAGGAGAGTCTCCTCCAGGCTGCAAAAATAAAACCCCTCACAGCCCGCATGGCTGAGCCTACTGATGAAATAAGTATAGCATCTGTGATCCTGAGACGTTCAATCCTGATATACAGTGGGAGTTTTTATGTGGGCCTGAATGCAGCACACTGGAAAGACTCAAGGTTCACAGCACAATCACATCTCCACTCAGCAAAGACACATCACACCCAGCTGAAAATGACATGTACTCCAAATCTGCCTTTGTTCTAAATACTTTGTTTTGTGCACGATGGAGCTCCAGCTGTCTCTTGTTGCTATGGTCTTTGCTTGCTCTAAAACTGGCAGCCCTGTTGACAGGCAAATGCAAAAAGAAAGAAAGAAATGAACAGAATATATCATGCTCCATCACCACCGGCTCTGTGAAAATTGACCATTTGGTAGCATAGTGCACAACTACACCATTGTTTTATGTTTAAGCTTTTTTATTGGCTTGTTCAAATCAAACGAGGATAAGAACCAGTAGAGAAAGGTGCCAGGTCTGATTGCAATTAGGGTAAGCAATCAACATGAGGAGACATACAGGCAGCCCAAAGAGAAGCCATTAGACCCTGCTAGCTTTAATGCAGATTATCACCAGAATGAAAACAAAGACCCTGAGATCAGACATGGAGGTCATGACCTTTGTCAGAGAAAGCTATTTCTGAAAAATGATTGAGTGACCTCTGGTAAAAGCTTTGTAGGTCAGTAACATTAGACCAGAAATCATTCAATCATTCAATCAGAGGAATATCTGTTTTCTGGCTTCAAGTCCTGCTATTTCTCCATAGCTAGAAAAAGCAAAGCATCATATACAGTAGGATCTCTGACCTGAGGCTTGATACGAGCCTGGGCCTAACACTGAGGCTGATGAGATGTCTTTACTGATCTGGTGTCTTTTGACAGCTAAGTAACGTTCAATAAATTCCCTGTCTCAGGTGACCTGCCACCGTGTTCAATGTGTAACATAAAGAGCAGATGTGATGGGCTCCTGTGACATGATGAGGTGTCTGCACTGAGTGCAGGCAGTTACCTGGGCTGCTTACAGTGAACACCACGTGAAACAGGAGAGGTCTTAGTGCTACAACAATCCTATATGACGCTGTGTCAGTTTTAGATTACAGTTTCAGAGCTGGAAATTGGATGACAAGTATGATGCTCAGGTGCGATCAGATTAACAGATACTGTAAGTTATTTTAGAGGAAGGGAAATTTGGGGAATTATTCTTGCCAAGTGAAAAGGCTAAACTGAATTTCTGAATATGAAGCTACAGCCAGGATACAGATGCAGCATGACAACTGCAAATTTAAGGCTCAGCAACCCAAGCTCTGTTTATTAAAACCTAAATGTTAAACATGTTTCCATTCTTTTGCTAACCGGTTGAAATCAATCGTCCCGTTTAACTCTCAGGAAGAAAGCAAGATGTCAAACTACAACATGATGGCTGACAACTGAACTTTGAGGAAAGATGATTTACTCCATCATCATCCTTCAAACATTGTTCTTGAGCTCTACTGACAATTCCCATCATTGCAGCAGAGATTTCAACTCTGGTCTGTCACATTCCACTCCTACATGTGTGTACATGCAGAATTGCTAAGGCAACAAAACTGAAAAGATCTTAAGTGGTCCCATTGTGCCAAGCCCACCACTCAGTGTAGCCATGACAACAAATTCACCAGGTTGCAATTGAAGAAAATGTGGCACCACCGGATGTCTGTCAAAATCTCCTTTCCTTCACTGTGACTTAACGTCTCGCTTAATGCATCTGTTGGTCCCCTGTCTGTCTGAAAAGGAAGATATTTTTAGCTCCTGGTAATGGCAGGTGGCCCTAGAACTGTGCTCCATTCAACACCGTTAGCTTCAAATAAAAACATCTGTGATAAAAGATCAGTATAAACAGAGACAGAAATGCCCCCACAAACACTTATCCCCGTGGACAAACAGGCGTTCAGCTGACAGAGAACTTATATCCAAACCGTGTAACCGCACGGCATCTTTAATCGTAGTTTTCTTTATTTATTTTCTAAATTAAATAACCCAAAAGTGATAAATTGGCTCAAAGTATCCATCAATACACAATTGTCCTTTTCTGCTAAGGAAGTGAAAGGACTACTGTGCACTGAGTCTCCTCCTAAATGATTCAGGAGGAGTGGAAGTGCAGACCAAATAACTTCCTGGCTGACCACTGAGTGACAATCATCTGTGTGTGTGTGTGTGTGTGTGTGTGTGTGTGTGTGTGTGTGTGTGTGTGTGTGTGTGTGTGTGTGTGTGTGTGTGTGTGTGTGTGTGTGTGTGTGTGTGTGTGTGTGTGTGTGTGTGTGTTATGTCAACTACATCAGTGTCAGATCGCTAAATGTATCCCATCCTAACTCTTTTTTTCTGTCCAACTGCAGTGCACTCTGGAGGCCATCGCACTCTGACACACCCGTTCGTCCTCAGTGATGTAGCGAGGTCAGAGATACATAATGCAGAAAGAGACCAAGAGAGAAAAAATGTGAAGCATATAGTGTATAATGTATGCAGCTGGGATGTACTGGCTCTAATGAGCCCTAAGGCAACAGGCAGAATTAGAAACTTGAGTGACCTATTTTCTTAAAAAACAAAATGAAATATTTTATATGTGTAGTAGTGTTCCATGTCTGAGTTATGGTGAGAATAAAAAGGAGGCAAGAAAGAAAGAAAGAAAGAAAGGAAGAAAGGAAGAAAGAAAGAAAGGAAGAAAGGAAGAAAGAAAGAAAGAAATGAAGAAAGAAAGAAAGAAAGAAAGAAAGAAAGGAAGAAAGGAAGAAAGAAAGAAAGAAAGAAGAAGAAAGAAAGAAAGAAAGAAAGGAAGAAAGAAAGAAAGAACCAAAGAAAGAAAGAAAGGAAGGAAGAAAGAAAGAAAGAAAGAGAGAAAGAAAGAAAGAAAGAACCAAAGAAAGGAAGGAAGGAAGGAAGAAAGAAAGAAATGAAGAAAGAAAGAGAGAAAGAAAGAAAGAAAGAACCAAAGAAAGGAAGGAAGGAAGGAAGAAAGAAAGAAAGAAAGAAAGAGAGAAAGAAAGAAAGAAAGAACCAAAGAAAGAAAGAAAGAAAGAAAGAAAGCAAGGAAGGAAGGAAGAAAGAAAGAAAGAAAGAAAGAAAGAAAGAAAGGAAGAAAGAAAGAAAGGAAGAAAGGAAGGAAGAAAGGAAGAAAGAAAGAAAGGAAGAAAGAAAGAAAGAAAGAAAGAAAGAAAGAAAGAAAGAAAGAAAGAAAGAAAGAAAGAAAGAAAGAAAGAAAGAAAGAAAAAAAGGAAGAAAGGAAGAAAGGAAGGAAGAAAGAAAGGAAGAAAGAAAGAAAGAAAGAAAGCAAGGAAGGAAGGAAGAAAGGAAGAAAGGAGGAAAGGAAGAAAGGAAGAAAGGAAGGAAGAAAGAAAGAAAGAAAGGAAGAAAGAAAGAAAGAAAGAAAGAAAGCAAGGAAGGAAGGAAGAAAGAAAGAAAGAAAGAAAGAAAGAAAGCAAGGAAGAAAGAAAGGAAGAAAGAAAGAAAGAAAGGAAGAAAGGAAGAAAGGAAGAAAGAAAGAAAGAAAGGAAGGAAGAAAGGAAGGAAGAAAGGAGGAAAGAAAGAAAGAAAGAAAGAAAGGAGGAAAGAAAGAAAGGAAGAAAGGAGGAAAGAAAGAAAGGAAGAAAGGAGGAAAGTGATAGGGTGACATTTACAGCAAGAACAGTTGAGAGCGAGCTAACCTTTAAAAAATGAACATTCACTCTGAGCTTAAAGGCCTGAGATACAAAAATAAAACCTTCATTACAGCTGACGTTGAGATGAAGCATTTCAATGCAGGTTACAATTAACAAAGGGCAGATCAAAACAAACTATACTTAACTATACATCACACTGTCTGTTTGTGTTTACAGTGAAATGTGACATTTTTGGAAGTACATCGGGGCCATGAGGCCTTTCAGTCATGCTGTAATGAGAGTGGACAGGGATTGTAATGAGACAGAAAAGTGATCCGGCTGTCAGCCACAACATATGGCAAATGTATACAATAGCAGGCAGCTGCACGCAATCTGAGTAAAGATGAGGATTTGCACAATGGTGATCAAAAACAGGGCGCGATGCAGAATGCAGTGGGATTAATTGTCATGTTGGAGGGGAGAAGAAAAAGACAGGCTTATCCTCTCCTATCTCCTTTCTCCTCTCTTTCTAACACATCCACATTCACACTTACTCAAACACACACATGAACTGGCAGAAAGCTGCACGGGGTGTCTGCAGATCTCTTCAAGGGGAGACTGCAGCACGGTGGTGTACAGCTCAGCTGATTGTTGCCATGGTGACGTAAGACTTTTTAGTGTTTGCATAACAGACGCAGAAAGGCATTCACAAAAACAGGACACAGACAAACCCGAGTCCAGGGGATATGTGATCGTACTGAGCCATACAGTGGAGAACATTTAATATCTGATAGCAACGAAAGGTGAGTTAGGTAGACCCAACAAGCGGGACATTTCAAGAAATCAATCCAGCAGTTAATTTAAATCTTTAAAAAACACACAGTTTATTTATCAGGCTTTATCAAAACATTTCTGATTCAACTTTACTGAGTTGTGCTTCTCAAATATGAGGAACAGCTACCTTTCTTAATGTGATGTTGAATGACATGTTTTGGGGTTTTGAGCTGCAAACAAACATTGCAGCTGAACGTCTCACCTTGTGAAGGGCATCTCTTTCTATCGCTATTTTTCTTATATTTCATAGACTAATCATTTTATTTAAAATAATTACACACACAGAAATGTATATTCATATATTGTATGCTCTGGGGAAATGGTGCTTTTATTGGTGTCAGCTTCAACAGTCCAACTGCGATATAGAGTATACTACAATTACCACTTCTTCTATTTGACAAGGTCATGTACTCTAAGCTCTTTTTTATGCCCTTAGATAATAGTTGATAGTGTCAAACAGCGTCATGGTGCCTTTGTTATGCAAGCAATAATGGATAAAGACTGTCAAATCAATCAAGACCCTCAATTAAAGTAGGAAAAACCAACACAAAACAATAAAGGAATAAAACCTAAGAGCCTTTTAGAGAGCCAATTTTCCAGGGTGGCAACCTAGCATTTAGCTAACCCCTTTAAAAATATTGTTGGCATTTCCTCAGACGATCACACACAATAATCCAATAAACTCTGTTTTAGTGAGGCGATTGAATCAAACAGGTTTTTAAGACTAAGGCTTACAGCTGTAATGGTGTAATTATGTGCTCCCTGTGTCCAGACTAAATCTTGCTTTCATAATACTGCTGGAATGAGTAATGTCTGCAGATCATCAGCGGCTGGCACAAAGCACAGAAAAGAGCAGACTGCTGATTTCCAGTTTACAATGACCAAACAATCCAGTTGCAAATTGAGAGTGAGAGTGACAATGATTTGCAAGTGGAACAAACCCTAAATTATAGACGGATGTTTTTAATATTGCTGCCGTCCTCTGGGTCCTGCTGAGAGATTAGGCAGAGCGAAGGAAAGACAAGTCTAGTCGGTGCAATACAAATGTGCCAGACTAAATCCTGATTTAAAAAGACACACACTTTTGACTTACAATTGTGTGCTCTCTCACTCTAGTTTCCCAGGCATGGAGCTCAAGTGGAGGGCTACACTCTATGAGAAAAAGGCTAAACACATGTCAGACGGGTGCTTGACGCTCCCCACACTACCTGTATCCATCCAGGCTTGCTGTAAACTGGCCGACAGTCAGGCACGCTGGCCCGGCCAATCACTGCCATACATGGAGATCCTGACCCCAGATAAAAACACACTTCTCCCAACGCTTTTCCTGACCCGACACGCTCTGCTTAATGGTTTTAGCTCCATTACCATCCATTTGAGATGATGTCTACCAGTTTCCATTTCAGATCTTTATTTTGAGTAAACAGATTATTCTGTGTCCAATAGGCAGTCACATTGTTTAACGTTATGAAAGAAATCAATCAGGGAGCTGGTTTACTTTACTAATCTGCCTCTTCTGCTGCTAGTGCAGCTGCTGACCTACACTCATATTCATTTGATAGAGAAACACCCTTCCCCCTTCTGCTGCTGATCACAAAAGTGTTTAAGTGAAAAGACAAGCAAGGTTGGATCAATAAAGTGACACCTTTACATTTTGGATCCTTTTGGGACAGATATTCAAACCAAAGTTAGATTTGTTTTCCTACCTAACTGTATGAGAGAAGCCGTTTCTGACATCTCACTCCAAACTTATGCACAGTATATTTCTCCATGACCTTTCAACCACATCCTTTCTGAGTTGATTCCCAAATAAGTTCTCTCAGAGTGAGAGATCACACTAAGATTAAAAAGCAAATCCGTAGAGATTTTGCAATGCTGTTGCTGCTATTATCCACAGAGGCACGGTTTCAATGGGATAGCCCCTGGGATTTCTGTCTTACACTGATTTTGATCGGGGCAGAGGGTTGATGAAAAGGCTCTAATGAGCTGTGATCTCTTCTCATATCTTCAAAGCTCTGTCCTGCTACAAACCGACTGTCTGGACCACAAGAGAAAGTGTATTACATGAAGGCATAATGGCATTAAGATGACTTGGACATGCTGTCGTCATAACTAGTTTGTCGTAGATAGGAAGACAGAAAAGGAACATTATCTGTCAATGTTATTCACAGGTCAACTTAACATGTAACACAAAGTATTTTCTATTATACTAAGTTATATTTTACGGCAAGAAGCGATACGGCAAAGCGCTTAGCATGGAGCTATTGTAATGGTGGACTGTTTTTTAATCCTTTCTCCAAAACTGTAGGAAGGAATTAAACTGTTTATCTGTTTAAACATAAGATGCAAACATTAGCATGTCTCGCTAACTATTTCAGCCGACGTTTTTTTATTTCAAAATATGAAGAAACTGAGCATCACTTAAAGGACAACTTTTCATATTATCACTAACTTCTGGGTTAGAGATACTATGAAAAAGTCCAGCTCACTACTTGCACATCCAATCTGTAGTATTTGCCCAGTGTGTAAAGGTGTTTTCACAGTCTGTTAGCTTAGCTTCAGTCTTTTACCGGAACATAAGGTAGTTAGCCATCAATTCAATATTAAACAGTCATTAAAGTCAACTGGAGATTCTTTAAGCCGTTAATCAAGCTAGCTGAATTGGCATAGCTGGCTTAAGTTGATCAAATCTGATTGCAAAATCTATCATTTCGGAATCAGCGGTCGGCAGCTATAAATAACGAGCCTTCATCCGCTTTGTTGAAAAATTCAAGTAGTGAAGCTGCTATGTAATTATTATAAACTGCATGTGTGTTGTGCAAAAAACAAAGGGAAGCTTAAGAATGCATATGCAATGCAATCAGCCAGTGAGTGCAAAACGGCACAGTCTCACACTCTCAAGCCTCGACCCCCGTCACACTGATACAGGGAGCCTTCCCAAAGTGTCCCAGATGAGTGTGTGTTTATGTCCACAGAGAGCTGCACCTGGGAACCCAAATGTGTTAATGTAACGACAAGAGAGTCAAGTTACCCTCACATCACTAACCCTTTCAATTTACATCACGCTGCTCAGTTTACACAGGACCCATCGTCTCAGCTTCTGTTCTCCTGGGAGATGGAGCTGCCTGAGGTGGTTTGAGAGATGGATGTCGCACACAAAATGAGCCGACAGATGATGAATTCCAAACTAATATGAGCCGAAACCATCAGCTTTAGATGTATTTCATGGGGCGGTTCTGTGCATTGCCACCTAAATAATAATAAACAATCACTGTTATTGTGGACAAGAGATATCAAGGAAAAAAACGATTAGGATGGAGGTATGTATCGAGCCCTACTAGAGAGTAACTCACTTTGAACAGAAGGGTAGAACAGGGTTGGTTGTAACATTTATTAAAAACGGAATGGTGCCTTGCTCAGGGACACCTCAGTAGCAAACAATCTTTCGGGAACTTGAACCAGTGACCTTCCGGTTCCCAAGCTAAGTCTCTATGAATTTTGCCTCTACCGCCCACGCCAGGACTTTTAGTGTTGTTGATGTAAAGATCCAGCTCTTCTCTGTTTCTCTTCTAGGATTTTACACAACTGACTCTTCAAAGGTAAGTTATTGCCTCTAAAACGTATGATTGCTGTGTTGACTCAGAGTTTTCCCCAAGGAAAATAGAGACAAGCATGGTATGGTATTCATATGTGCACAAGACATTTTTTTAATTCTATATCTTATGAACTGAATTAGCCTAAGGAGAGTTATGTCCTTTCATTCTTTCTGACACATTACGTTGACAATCTCCAGTAAAATCTATTCACAATACTGTTTTTGAGGGATTCGGATGAAGATCAACCAGTTCTCTTGTCTCCATGCCCACACCCTTCCAGCATATTATGACCTTCAACCTGAAACCCCCCTCCTTTTTTTCCCTGCTTGGCCCACTTCACAAACATGCCTATATAGCTCCATGGCCTAAATCTCAAACCAGACAGATGTAAGAAAATGTGCTTGGGACTGGTGTCTGGTAGGCGGAGGGAGGAAGAGAGAAACGAGAGCAGCGAGTAGGATGAGGTTCTGGCAGCAGACTGGGGGGAAACATGGACTCCTGGGACTGCTGCCTGGAGATTAGTGGGATAGTGATTTGATCTCACACAATCCACCCACTGCCAGGCTATCCTCCTCACTGATCTTAGTGTAACACAGTGTGGTATGCTAAGGATTGCATTTAAATTATGAGAAATGCGTAGGACCTTTCTGGGATCCTTTAATTCAATGCGCCACATAGTTTCTACCTGAGGAGGTGAACTGCTTCTCTGTGGTGTGATCCTGGCAAACAGAGCCGTGTACCACTAAGGTGAACTCCTAAACTCTTTTAAGGCTCATCTAGAGTACTCTACTACCCTAAGCAATACTCCTGAATTTAATTACAACAAATGATCATTAGTTCCTCCTCAGTCAGCACACCACAGGACACTTGCATAATTACCATCAATATTAGCATACAAATGCCCCAAATAGGTGGCCTTTGATTCTCTTGCAACACAATGTGTTCACTCTGGATTTTCCATATTTTATACTGACTCTTGCTCTTCTGCCAGGGAGATTTTTCTCTGGTAAACGCTGCATACAATACACAGTTGATTAACTTTCTCTACAACACAAACATATTAAAACACATTCGTATTAAAATATTTCAGTTTTAAAAACATGCAAAATCAGCTGAAATTCTTCCCTGTGATGACCCAGAAAACCTTTTCTTTCCCATGTTGTATCTCTTTCTCTCTCATTTGCACCCATTCAGACAAGCATGATAAATAATACTACACTACCACATACATATTGTGAACACATACAACCTGCTCAGTGTACCATGCAAACAGGTTGGTTATCTATTGATTTTTATTTAAAGTTTGGGCTCTTTAATGATGAACCCATTATCCATTTCACTGTGGTCCAAAGCCTGATGTAACTTGCAGTGACGTTTGTAGATGTTGATGCACAGCAGCACAGCTTTTGTTTGTTAAACCTGCTCTTATGAACTGATCTCTGGGACTTCGGTTGTGGAGAAATTGTTTTGGGATTTCTGAGATTCTTAACTTGTTTAATTTGTTTAACCCCTATTAGGTAACAGTTACAGCAACCATTAGGTAACAAGCACAAACAAGCACCCATACTTTTGTGTGCACATATAGCACTATTGGCAAACCTAATAAGAAAAAAAACTTTGAGAAATGTGGCTATTTGCTGTTTTGCAGAAGGTTAGATGAAAAGTTAATTACTAATTAGAACTTGTCTAATCAATATATAGCTATCTGGCTTCTGCTGTGGCTGTGTTTTCATTTAACTCTCGACAAGATAGTAAACATAACTATCAGCATTTTTAACATTTCCTTTAAGTTGATAGCAGATATTTGCCTAACTTTACAAGTGAATATTAAAATATGTGGCAGCACTTCCAGCTACACTAAGGAGCACCAAGTGCACTTTAACACAAAAACACTCCAAACACTTTCCTTCCCCAGAGACCCTTTCTGCTATCACACCAATCAGTTGAGTGCTAGTCTATCTAACAATAAACCTCGCTTTCTCACACACTTCCCTAACACTCCTTCTTTCTGTCTCCCTCTGGATGAAAGGAAACCTTTGCAGTACCCTCTGCTTATTTACAAAAGACATCTTGGTGACAGTCTGCTGTTCGGAAATGAGATGGCTGCCAAACAGTTTGATGAAGAACATTACAACATCAATGCGTCTATTTAAAGATGTGTGTGTGTGTGTGTGTGTGTGTGTGTGTGTGTGTGTGTGTGTGTGTGTGTGTGTGTGTGTGTGTGTGTGTGTGTGTGTGTGTGTGTGTGTGTGTGTACATGTGTTACCGCATTTGTTACTCCTTGGGAGAGTAACATTAATATTGTGCTAAGGTAGACAATCTGGTGGGGCGGTGCTTGGTGTCACACTCAGGTGGCATCATAACTTATCACAGGTTGTGCTTCATTAGGATGAGCAACGCCCTGTATAACATTAACAACCACGCGCTTCTGCATTGCCCTTCTAAATCCTTTTTGTGCAAACAACACACAAAGAACACTGCATCTTTTCTGGAGAAGATACCTGCTAAAGGATCACCTTTTCCATTGTAAAGAAATACTGGTGCTCCTGTTTTTCATACAAAATGTATCACATAGTAAATAGAAACACGCTTTATCTGCATGTTTTTGTGGGCTCCCTGTCATTATTGAGTGCCTTTGTTTAAGTTATTCCAGTGCATTTGACTTAAAGAGTGTAGGCGGACACATCGATCCAAAAATCAAACCGAACTCCCCATGACTGTTACCCTCAGTGAACAGACACTACCTCTGCTCTGCTGATGCCTGACACAACAACTGTTTTTTGGTCCACACAGGTGAAAAGTAACGTGAGAAGGTCAAAACAAAACCAAGAGAAGATCTTATCCTCCAGCACTGGCTCAATCCATCCCAGTTATTAGAGGTGGGGACACTGGGGAAACCTGTCAACTCCCACTCAAACCAGTCCAAGCTCAAACCTGCATAATCTCATTAAACCACTCTGGGACAATCCTCACAACCAGGCATCACAGGCGCTGTGTGGGCTTGATGAACTCAACCTCCTCACACTGCAAAGGATAATTGTAAAGTATATTTTAAAATGTGCACCAGTCACACAACTGGATCTATAGCTAATTCCTCTGTTGGTGAATGCACATCTCTAACTCTGAATGCGAGGTGTAAAATGAAAGCTGCAGATGAAGGGATTTGAACATAGCTGTTTGCTTTTCATTCTCACTGTATTTGCTAAAGAGCAGAAGCTTTTGAAGCCATGGAAAACAATGGCTCTCTTTCTCACCCATCTGCCGCTGTTCACATGCAGAGCCTCGGTTTAGCTCTTCTCTTTACATACTATACTGTTCTGGGCACTTTCTGTCTTTATTTCATAGTGACGAGACAGGACAATTCGGTAGGGGAATGAAACGCTCAAACTGGTGGCCTCTTGTTTTAAACTTCATGTATTTCAGTTTATTTAGAAACAGCAGTTATCTCACATAGATGAATCTATTAACCATGCAAGTTTACTGTACTTTTATATATCTACAGTGTGTCACAAACACTACGCAGACTTGCAATGCGATATGCTCACATCAACTGTAACCCAACGCTTTGTTTAAGCAGCCTGTCTAGCATGGCAGACTTGATGCTCCACATTGAGAGAGCGGAGGCGTTCTTGTGTTAATTGAATCTGTTGTTGACTGTTCGACCATGGAGCTCTCAGGTGTGGGGATCTGTATCAAGTTCAAGTAATTACTGCTGCTCAGTCATGCAGCTGCTGTGAGCAGCAGCACACACGTGGACCTCCTCTACTACATTTTTAATCCAAAATGATGTTGAGAACTTGTGTTGGTGGTGTGTGAGTGTTGTCTCAGCCACTCTGATGGGACGTGTTATTTTTCTTAGGTTTATTTGCACATTTTGTGTACAGTCTGTATTGTTGTAAAAACATCCAGCAACTCATCATTTAAACCTCAGAACACTTACCTTTTTTCTCCTACTTTGCACAAAGCACACACAACAAAGAGCTAGTCGACCAAATAGGAAGAAACAAGCTGATTTGAATATGTGTACTGAACCTTATCTAGCCTTGTGTATCATGTGACTATTCCCATCTAAAATAAGAAGCCCACAGGAGGCAGCCATTATTCAAAAGATGCACTGTGCTCATTATTAAACCATTACAGAAACTGTAAATACAGTATATTTTGTTGTATTTTCCCTCCCTAAGAATACATCATGCTTAATCATTCAGAAATAACTTTGAAGAGCAATGCTATGCAGCAGCACTGTTCTAAGCAGTAAATTGCTTATTATATAAATTATAGCTCCCATGCTCAGCTACCTCTAAATACGACTGAGGTTTCTCCTTTAACCTTCTCGTATGACCAGAGGATAACATGGTCATGTGGCAAAGTCTAGGCATGGATGTATAGGAAAATCAGTTGAGCTGTCATACTGTAGACAAACAAAAGGACTAAGCCCTAAATTTCCTCACTTACATCGGGTTTCTTTACTGTATGCTTGACAGCTACAGTAAGTGACCCTGAATGAGGTAATCATGACCAAGGCAGCTGGTTAAAAATGCACGAGCCATCTTTTTGTCCTGCTGTCACCAATTGATGACAACCAGGGTAAAGCACGTGTAGCACTTGAGTTGGGTAAGAAGCCACAAGTGCAGCATCACAGAGCAGTGTCATGGAAAGGAAGAATCTGTGAAGTTCAGAGATGGATTGCATAGATTATCTCCACAGAAAATATATCTGCTGTCAGAAAATGTATTAGACTGACTACAGAATTTCACTGCATTATTCAGTCATGCCTGTCATTCCTGTGACTGGGTGGCTGGCAACTGACCTTTTCAGTCTCAGCCTGCTGAGTGAGCGATGGAGACCTTGGTCTGGTATGCAACTGTATCCTTAGAAACCAGTTTTGCATGCAATGGCTTTTGTGGGAATGCGTAACTCTCTGGAAACTTTGGTTCCTCTCTGCGGGTGACCACTCGGCCCCACACCACTCTGCATTTTCCTGAGTGATGTTCCCTCTCTGACAGGCCTGTCTGAATAATGAATGAAGTTCTTCAAAAAAGTAGTCATGCCTCTGTCTCCTTGAGAGTGACCTCTCACCTTTTTAAATGTCAAACTTTGTGTTCCACAGTCCTAAACCCTGTTACACCAATGAGTACAGAATATAAGCAAAGTCACAGGGTGTGCTAAGTAAAAAAGGCACAGATTTTGAAGGTCTGTCGACAGAGATACTGTGCAGTGGGAGTGTGTATGTGCATGTGTAACATACTGTGTTGCCCCAGCTGGCCTACGTGATGCAAGATCACCTCTCTCCATGGAAACTTGAGGTCAACAAAGGCGCTACAGACAATTGACCACCTCCTCCTGAAACATCTGCTACAACCAGAGAATGAATGATGAATGGATTGATATGCTGTCATGTATTAAATGTACCCACTCAAATCACAATGACTGTATTTGATAATTGCACAGTAGAATCATGATATCCCAAATACTATAAAGACTGACAACTAGTTTATCTTCACAATTACATTAATGTGTTTACAAGAAAACCCTCAAAACTGTTTATTGATTTTTGACCAATTGGGGCAGTAGCTGTAAACACAACACTGTAACACTATGCAAACTATAGTATTTATTTGAGAGAAATCATTTCCGCTGAGCATATAGGATGCATGTGGAGCACTCTCTCACCACTACACAAACAATTTAATCCTCCTCTCTGCAGTTGGGCAGATTTTCTTTATCGATTAGCAGCCACTTTGGTGAGCGTTTTACATCTTAGATGAATTTCTATTCATGTGTTTCCGCAAGCTGATCAAACGACTTAAAAGGCATGTAATGAATCAATGATGCTGATGTGTCTCTCAATTTAGAACAGAGTCTGTGTGGTTCTGATTGCAAAAGGTCATATATTCAGCTCAAAAAGGAGAAGCTAAAGATAGATATCATAAAATAAAAGACAACAAGCAAGAACTTGAAAAGTTGTATCATTAAATTAATTGGTGTTTTTTTAATTAAACCTCATAATAATCAATTTTTTCCATGTGTGAAGGAAAGAGGAACAACAATAGCCTGGATACAAGATGATAAGAGACCAAGGAGGAGAGAGAGATACTTTGTTTGCCTCTGTAATCTGCAGTACAGTCCATGTGACTCTGTGTATGCTCACTTGGTGATATATGTTATTGCTATCCATCTTGCTGCTGGGAAACTGGGAGACATTGATTTATAGCTTTTTAAAACTCACCTAAGCACAACGGAAGAGTTGTTGTCAACCAGCATCAGCCGTATTATAAACGATATAGCCCAACACCTGGCTATTAGCAATTCACACATACAGTAAGAGAAAGGTGGGGAGGGAAGGAGAGACAGAGGAAACTCTAATCCTCATTGTTTGAAGCCACTGTTAAAAATAACAACTGTGGAGACAAAATCATCCTGACTGTACTGCTGCATCTCCTTTGGTCCTGTACACTCCTCGTGACACAGCGCTGGAGGTTAGCATGACTGACCGCTCCTTGCCCTCACGCACGGCTCTCAGCAGGCAGCAGTGGAAGTCACACGTCTAATGACTGGTCAGTGTGCACCCTCAATACCAAGCGTGCCTTAGATCTTACTGTGTTTGCCATCGATTTCCTCCAATTCATACAAAAAAGCACCCTGCCAGCCCACATGGGGTTTATCGTTCAAGAGGTAACAAAGCACACACAGAGCCATTGCCAGCGAGCACAGAGTGATCTTCACAAACAACAAAGCAAAGTGCTTACAGTGAAGTCAATCGGGCAGATCTGATGTGCGGTAAGGAGTGCAGTTAACAGCCTCAAGTCATGGTTGTCTCTGACTCGCTTAGAGGAAAAGTTTCCATGCAATTAGTTCAAACAGCCTCTGCCAAGGCAGGACAACTGGGCGTCAGTTTTTATAGCTCAGCTTCAGCGGTGTAGAGAACGCTACAAGGCTTTAGGGAGACAGGAATTTGAATTCCCTAAGTGTACAAGTGTCAAAAAGTCTGTTAAGTGAAAGTCTGTAAGACTTTAGTAACTTTAAAGTCAGAACATGATCCTTTCCTGCCTGTTACTTATCAGTATGGTCAGTCAACTTACAAACAATGTATATTCATGAGCTTTGGTGTTGACTTTAAAATATGCAGTGCAGTAACTTGAGTTTTCAATGTTTCACAGTAACCTCCATCCCAACCAATGCCAGGAATAGAGTGCAAGTGTGTGTGTGTGTGTGTGTGTGTGTGTGTGTGTGTGAGAATGTGTGTGTGTGTGTGTGTGTGTGTGTGTGTGTGTGTGTGTGTGTGTGTGTGTGTGTGTGTGTGTGTGTGTGTGTGTGTGTGTGTGTGTGTGTGTGTGTGTGAGTATGAGTGTTGTGTGCACATTCAAATTAAGCTAGATACTGATAGCTGCCTTCTCACTTACGCAGAAAATGTCTGTGTTATGAGCTGATTGATGAACCGTTTCTGGGACGTTTACAGGAAGCGAGGTTTAGAGTTTACAGCAATGACCGTCCTAATGCTAAACACCTGGAAGTGTGATTTATACGGTGACTATGCTCCTTATGAGATTGAGTTGCTCCTTAGGGAAATTGAGCAACAGAGGCATGCTTAGACATGTTGTATTATATATACTGGTTTTACTCACAGCCCACTTACCCTTTCCTTCCACTGGGCCATGCTAAAAATGAGGACAGCGGCATTCAGCACATACTGTTCTGTATCAACAAAAGCTTATCTTTTATTGATGAATTATTACCTGCAGGTCCCCCCTCAGTTTCCAGGAGTCCATATTGTTCTGCTAAATAATTTGGTGGGCAGACCGATGGTAGAAATGCAGATTCATGTGGGTATAAAACTATTCAGTGAAACTTCAACACTCCCAGGCAGAATGACAGACTATTAAGTGCTGCACACACAGTGTCCTTCGTGGCTGCTATGACATGAAAAATAGCTTGTCCAAAAGAGCAAGTGCAGGCGGTTATGTGTGTTTGTGTGGAAGTTGAAGTTAAGGTGACAACTGGAACTAGAGATATTCAGAATCACACCTTCCCTCTCCGGCATTAAGTCAAGCCTTATTAATGTGCAATTAAAATTTCATCTCAGCTCTGAAAAATAAATGAAGCACAATATGTGTTTGGGAACAAGGCTTTTCACCGATGCAACTCTTCAATTAAGCATCGGGAACAAGACTGCATTTAATGGCCAATTAACCTCAGTTTGACTTGTTTTTAAATGGTTTTCTGTGGCATGTGGGAAAACTAAACCACAAGGAAATGGCCCTATTTGTCAAACAACAGGAACTTATTCAATCGCAGTGTCTTGGCCCCTTAAATTGTACACACTGTGCATTCTGTGTTTAGCTGAGGGCAAGAGTTTGCACGCTTCTATGACCACGAGAGGAGATAATACATTGCAATTCTATATCTCTATTGAACTGTGTAAAGAATTTCTAGCTGAATGATGCAGCCACAGGGAAGGAGAGACATTAGCTAAAAAGTACAACAACGTACGTGAAGAACACAGAGGCACTTTGAAAGGTGGACATTTTGCTGGGTGTGATTTATTTTTTAAAATGAGTTTACAAAATATTGCATAGCAAAATAAAGTCAATCAGGCGTTTATGATGTGCCATGTAAGTCGTTCATACCTTTGCAAAGTAAATATTGTTACATAAGAAAAGCTATTATTATATGGTCATGCTCCCGATCCTAATTTCCTGTAAGCTCAGTGAACAGAGAACAGCCTGAGAACAGCCAAATGAAAGAAGGTATTCAAAGACAGTTTACAGTGAAAGCATTTCGAAACAATCCTGAGTATTATTAAAGCAATGATTTAAATGTAAAAATCATTCAACAAGATAAAATATGATAGAATATAATATCATATCATATCATGTCATCATTGCATGCATATTAGTGCATGAAAGCATGAAAGCACACACAAATAATTAGAGTCTACTAATTTCTGATGTACACAAGATGGTTTCATCTGCATCAAAATTAGTCTACATTAGAAAAGTATGATATTAATGAATACTGGCAAAGTCCCACAATATACCTTTACATAACCCCACTGTCGCTTATGTTTGGAGTTTGTTTTATATCATTGCTTATTCAAGAAATTAATAAGCTTTTATCAAAATTGGCAAATGATCGACTTACTATACTGTATATAAAAAATAATGACTAACAATGTCAAAACACTTTTGCAGATCCTATAGTTGTGACTTTTAGTTTTTTTGTCTCTAAAGTTACAATTACTTTGTTAAAATCCTCAAAGAGCAGTGGGTGTCTCTGGCAGTCGGGAAATTACAGGGTTATTGTATCACACTGCAGTAGGTTTGTAGTAGGTAGGAGAAGGGTAAACTCAGAGGAGACCTCCACAGAGAGAGTTCCTTGGCATGAATACCAAGAGACCTGGTGTTGGTGTTGCTTCAAAACTGAAGCAGGTCTTTCAGCATTCAATTGAATATTTGGAAAAAAATAATTAAGAGCTTTAGCAATTCAAGGTCAAAGATTGAGCAGGTTATTTTCAATTGATGAGCTGTGTAAATTATGCAGGAGCCCCTGTTCAAGGACATATTTGAAGTAATGATTTGATCATGGTATCTTGCACATTTCTCTGCTCACACATTGACATACTAACTGAAACGTAGCACATCATTTTTTACTTTCCTTTTTCATTCTCTGCAGGAAAGTGGATTAACTGCAAAGGTCAAAATCTCTTAATGTGAATATTCCCCAAATGCAATTATTCAACCTTTTTGATTGACTTTTGACCCAATCACTTCTTTAAGTCAGTCCACTTTAAAATGCTGTTAGCATGACTACATTGATCCAGCGACGTGAAGCACCCTGGTCTCTGGAGTGAGTCTGTTAATGAGCCGGATGATTGAATGCTCGAGTGGAAATAAGGCAGGGGTGGCTAATGAAGACAATAGGGGTTGACTGCTGAAGGGATGGGAGAGTAGGGTGTCATGTGGTGGTCTAAAAATATATATTCTGTACAGTATACTGTAGTTTCCTGCAGTCGTATATGATTACACACTAACAATAAGTGTCATTCACACATCCTCTTGTGTTGCCAATGAAACCAAACAAGCTTTCAATAATTACCCCAAGAGACAATCCTTGCTCAGGAATAAATATCTGACTAAAACCAATCAAGGGAGATAAAAAAGACTGTCTTCTTTTCACCAACAAAAAAGGATTTAAATTCACTCTGCGGGGAAAAAACCCGCAGCCTAGTCTTTTTTTCTCAGGGTCAAAAACCTAGTTAAGATTATAGATTTAAGTAGAGTTACAGAAATAGTTTCCATAGTAATGATTAAGCTAACGTTTGTTGATACCTTTGACCTTCACCTCTGAGCACACAACATATTTCTTATGCTCTTCCTCCTGTACTCAAAAGTGACAGATTAAAAGCACTGGGTAAGGGTAGAAGAAAGTTAGACATCAGATCAAGCTGTTTCAAAAAGCCTCCAGATGTTAAACTCCACAACCCCACAACCTTCCCTTCAAGCAATGTCCTGGTTTAAAATGTTAAGTAACATAGTCCTGTCCTCTCTCAGGTTACCCACTACTTTCACTTTATCTGCCCTGCTTGTGTGGCTGTGTTGCACATTACCTTGGCAGCGAATGATGAGCTGGGCTTCTCCAAAAGGTCCCAAAGTTTCTGCCTCTTTTCAGAACAGCATGTGGTTGGAAACTCCTCTCCGACCCTTTCTCTCATGCTCTCAGCTTCTCTTTTCAGCTCTTCGTTCATCTGCTCCTTTTTCTGGTGGTACCTGGCCTGGCAGCAGGACTCCAGGTAGATCTCATCGATGCCCCAGAAGTCCAGCTCTTGGCTGAAGGACAGAGCGCACATCTCCTCCATCATGTGCAACTTTCCCGTGCGGTAGAAGTTCAGAATGGAGGTGAAGGCACCGGGGTGTCTGTCGAAAAAGTACTCATTGTTCTCCAAGCTGTAGTCGTCACATATCTCCATGATACAGTCGTGGGTGTTGCAGTCTCTCAGTTTGCCCAGTCTTGTGCGGGGCAACCTGTCCAGCGTCCTCCACAGGACTTCATGAAGGAGACCCCCGACGTTGAGTCTCACCCGGCGGGCCTGGGTCTTGGTGCGGATGATGTCCATGGCATCCGGTGGCAGCGAGGACTGCGAGTGAAACCCCTGTTTGATCATCTTCACTCAAGTCCTTTGGTCACTTGAAAAGACAATAAGATAGAGTCCGGCAGGTTAAGAAGACATGGTCCTGTAGATGACTGCATCAGGGTCCCTCCTCAATTCTCCTTGTGACTGTAATAAAAGAAAGAGAAAGAAATAATTTAGGCACAGTTAAGCGAGCAGTGTCCTACAGTAGCAATGTCAGGTGGTTTATCCACTCATCAGAGAACCAAATAGATATTTTAATCAGCTTTAAGAGGTACAGCTGCTTTTCCTGCTAACAAGGGTGGAGAGCCGGGCCAATGATAAACTGGACTTCACTTGTGAGTGCTGTCCGGTGCTGAAACGTCGGTCCGTCACTCGGCAGCCCGCTGCCGGTCTATTGCTGTCCGCGGTCTCCGGTGCTGAAACGCCTCAGCTTGGGTGGGACAGCGAACAGCATTTGAACTGTTCTCAGGAGGGATACTAAAACTAATACTATGACCAGTTACCAACTTTGATTCAGCCCGTAACTCATCCAGTCTGATGTTTATTCTTATAAGCGGTGCAGTTTGCCCAGTTTGAGTTTTAAAGGACAAACTATTATAACAATTTAAAAACGTGAATTGAGGAAAACATGACATTATAATTACAGTATTCTGTTCATATCTGAGTTATGCAACATAACTGTATTTTTGGGAAATGTAATAATTATACCTACGAGATCTGGCAGGTAAATTGGTGCATATTGTAATGATGGTCAGCTACGCCAAATACAGATAGCGCAAAGTGAAACGAAGTGGGCTATAAAACACGATAGCATAGGAAACCTAACATGAACATAACAAAAGAATATGATACATACGTGTGTCGTTTTCATCCCGAATCAACTCATGGACGGATATGAGCAACATTTCATGAGTAAACTGGTAAAAACTTGTATTGTCCGTGCAGCTCTCCGGTGCTCTGCTGGGAGCTGATGGAGGCATCATGAGCTACGTGGCGACATGTTGAAAAATATAATTGTTTAACACAAATATCACTGTATCCCGTCCGCCCTGTCCACCCCTTCTGTGGCGAATCAACAAGTTCTGTTCAGAGAGAAGCCGGGAACACTCTGGCCACCTCTGCTGTGACTGAATGCTGGCCGGCAGCTGTGCCTGTGGCCGGGATCCTGCAGGGGGCTGATTTCACTCAGGCTCCTCCAGCGGCTACAGCCTGAGAGTTTAACCCTCACGGAGCCAGCGAGCCTCAGCTCAGCAGGCTATACTGTATGCTATTACTGCGCAGCAGTGCTAACAGTGTTGGAGGAACCCACAGCCTGGGATAAGACTGAAAACAAAACCCGTTTAAGAATTGTAAATGTAAAAAGTTTTACGTTTTTAAGTGATGCTATGATTCTATATTGATAGGGAAAATCCACAACAACATATCCTTATATTAAGTAAGGAGGGATGTAATTTCCTAGGATTTAGCATATTTTTTATCCCCATAGCAGGTTTGAAAATTTTTTTTTTAATTAATTTAAAAAAAAATATATATATATAATAAAAATAAAGATTAGACAATAACAGACAACCAATTACAGTACTAACACAGTCAGTGAAAGTGACCTCCAAGTAAGGCCACTAAGCACACTCAAACTGCATATCCCTACAGGAGTAGGGGATTATTAAACTTTCAACCTACTATTAGAGGCAGACATACTGTAGCCCTCCCTGGACAGTCACCTGCTAATGCTTTCTAAACTGGAAAGTGAGTGGTGAAAAATTCAATAAGAGCATAATCTGCTTCGCAGACTGGCATACAGTCAGGCTCAGAGGAAAATGTAGCCATTAGTTTCTACAAAATTACTCAACACTTAGGACACACAATTTTCTTGGGCCTAAAGGGATTGATTTTTATCAAAGTTGAGCCCTACCTTTGTGAAGGTTGTGTTATTTTCCAGGGTCAACGTGATGTAGACTTTTATCTCTAAGCAGAGTGAGTGCAGGTTGTTTGTTGTTTCTCTGCAAACCTGCACAGTACCTTACAAATCTTCAATCTGCGTCCACGGTGGATCTGTTCCTGCTAAGTAATCAGTTGCTTTCCAAACAACATATAAATCTAAACTTTCCAGAAGTCTCACTCTGCAAACAGAGGGCATGTGTAAGTGTGACAGATGTGTGGCCGGCTCTGTTTACAGTACAGGCAGTCCCCACATTACGCTTGTGCTCTTTATTTAACATACTGCTCCGAAGCTACACTTCTCACAGCTCCTTAAAAACATACCGTACGAAGACAAATTTCAACGTCTTATTAATAGTTTTACTCATAAAATAGTAATGTGGGATTCAGCACAAACAATTCTACGATTGTGATGGACTCACCAATCATATTACCCAAAAACTCAAAGAAATTTGACAACACAATATATGATTTACATTTATTGATAAATAACAAAATAATTATATACTATATCATATAAATAAAGGATACAAAAGTACAAACGGGCATATTGACACTGTAAACAATGTGCATGTGTTGAAATGTGCTTTAAAGATCAGTGTTTTGATTGCTTTTATATTCCTAGTGTGAATTTCTAGGTCTGTATCGGACAAGCAAGTCCCTTTCTGGTTGAAGCATCCCAAATCCATAACGATTGGCGTTTACCTCCGGCAGCTGAGAATTTGGGTCAGACAGCTCCAAATCATAGTTTGTCAACACCATGTAAACAAACCTAAAGAGGAAATGCAGATGAAACATGAAATTAGGACTTTCAATATGAAATTAAAGGCAACAAACTCATCCATTGTGAAACATGTTGAGGTCTTATCTGATCGTAAAGTTACATAGTTACAAGGACACTTACTGTCTGATGGTATTGATGGCAAACTTCTTTCCCACACAGCCATTGATCCCTGCACCCCATGGCATGGTGTAATATTTCAACCTTCTCCCTCCTTTATAAAAATCTCTCTTCACTGAGCCATCTTTATTCAGGAAGCGATCGTACTTGTATTTCTGGAAAGGAAACACATTTAGAGATGCAAGCAGTTAGAATGAGCAGATTTCATTCAGTTATTCAGAGTTTTCTAGATAGTTTAAGCTAGGTCCTAGTTGTTGGTTTGTTTAATTTCAAGTGGACAGTGTGTCAGTGTTAAGTGTCAGTGTAGCCTGCAATGTCCTTCCCACGCCTATTAGCTGTGTTTCTGTTCCCGTGCTCAGCTAATCCCTCAGAAGGTCCACAGCTCTTGGTTTGACCTCTACCCGGGCAGGGTCAGCGTTGTGTAGGCGTTGATTCCACCTTACATAAACCACTACACTAATTACACTTAGATCTGCCTCCAACTAGTCAAGACAATTAGTGCTATTCCTGTAGGCAGCACAGTAAGGTTTGGATAGAGCGAGGAGATTGGAAACAGGCAATATGTCACTTTATCAAGATAGGACAACAAACCTGTGGCTCGTGGTGAATCTCTGGGTCCATCTGAGGACTGTTGAAGGGGAACAAACACACCCTGTCTCCTTTCCTCAGCAGGTACTGTTGGCCATCAGCCATGTGGAGGGTTTTTTCATGCACTACCTCTCTGGTGATGAAGGGGGCAGCAGTGAGTCTAAGGGTCTCTTCCAAGACGCTATCTATAAAGGGGCAGAAAAAAGTGTGTCAATAATAAAAGAGCAGAGAACTCATTTGCAATATTTCTATAATTATAAATGAGATTTTATTTATCTTTTTTTTTTTTGTTCACCATAATCAACTTTTCTTAGCTGGAATTTTTCTAAAAATGTGTTATTCTTTTGCACTAATTTAAAAAAATGTTGCCCTATACATCAACATGAAGTGTATTAATCCATTCAACTTTAAAATGTGATTCCAGACTGTAGTTTCTAACTGACAAAAGGAGCAAGTTACTCCCAACAAATGTGTTATTCTGTTTACACTAAGCCCTCACCAAACACAGGAGTGTTCACAGGTCTGTCCAGTAATGAGGTCTCTGAGGTTTCCATCGGTGAGATACCACTGAACTCCTTCTTCACTGCTGTCAGGGCTTCAGGGTTTGTCAATAAGTAGCCCAACAGCCAAAATGCAGCAGGACCAACATTACCCTGAAAACAAACAAAGACTCACATGATGACAATGATAGGGTTTTAGTTTCACTCTGTCGTTGCATAGTGATGGCGCAGGTGGTTGTTTGTTAATAGCAAACAAGAACATCACATGACACCCATAGTGCTCATGTCTACTGTTTGTTAGAGCACACATTTCATTAAAAGACTGGTTCCATAAAAAAAGAGGAAAGCATAATGAATCTTTGGGCTGCTGACTGGATAAAAAGGCAACAGCTTCCTTTCATCTGTGTGGTATGAGAGAAGCCATGCTCTGGATAGTTTCACTTCTGGCAAAGCTCAGCACGGTAATGGTTTACTAAATAAGGAAACCGCTTGGAAACCGGAGGTCCCCCGCCATCTGCCTGCATCCAAGGGCAGGACAAGCTATGAAGCTATTTAGTTTTACAGCTTACTGGAGCTGTCTGCCAAGAAAAGACACATAAAATAGTGCACATTATGTAAATTTAATACAGTCATTTTAAATACACTACTAGGTGTGTTTAATGGGTACTAAAATACATAAACACAACTGATCCTAGAACTTCTCTATCCATTAAAAGATTTGTCACAGGTACATGACATTATCCAAACTTTTGGAAGATGTATTACAGACCTGAAAGCTTCCTTATACACAGAAATATTTCACTGTTAATAACAATATATATGACTGACATGAAAATATTGTTAATCATCATCACTATAATAACTGTCCAAGAAGTTCTTTTGAATTTCATGCAATATATTTGTTAACTTCCCTCACCAAAGTTTTTGGGGAAAATAAGAATGTGATTCAACAACCAAAACGTCATGTTTCAATGCTTGTAATCAAATGGGAATTAACCATGGTGACAAGTGCATAAAGAGGATGAGTAAGCAGTCTGAAGGGGAACACAAATGTTGAAGTTGGCCTCTTATTTACATCTTTGATGCAATAAGCGTTTCCAGCGTGCTGTTGACAAAACTGTGAGTCAATAGCAAGTCCAGTTTTATGTGAGCGAGAAGTCAAGATCAAGTCAAGATCAGTTCGGATTCACTTTCAAGACTAAAACCAATATAACTTTTGTTTTGTAGTTAAAATAGAAATAACATAATTCACTTTAACATTGGAAGAGATGGAAGTATGTGCATTTCTGATTTGAAGGCAGAATAACTGCTGTGAAAGCAGAAGTGAACAGCACACTCATGTGCCAAAATAAGAGTACTGCACAGTAGCGGAGGAAGTAGTTCATACCAGAATCAGGAAATAAAATGACTCCAGTACAATTACAAGTCCTGCATTAAAAACCCTACTTATGTAAAAGATTATGAATTCTGATGCAAATAAATACTATTTAATTCTTAAAGTTTGTAGAGTAGTCATTTTTGTTTAGCATAAATAATGAATCTGAGGAGTCACTAAAGAGGTCATGGGGTTGAAGAAAACTGAGCTCATTATTAGGTTAGTTATACACATTTCTGATTTTTTTTTGTTGTTGTTATTGGTGAAGTATTGGATAATTTTTGTATTTCAAAAGCTTATTATATATTTCCAGCTGCAGTAACTGTCTAAGTGAATTAATCTAAAAGTAAAAGTAATAGTAATAGTAGAAGTAAAACTATTCAGTATCAAAATATTGGAAAAACTAATGTCAAGCATTTCCAAACTGAACTTAAGTGCAGTATTTAAATAAATGTGCTTTCCCACCAGAGAGTGAATTCAAGTTCAACTGACAGACAGCCTCTCTAATCTCGAGAGGTGATCACCAACTGACATTCTTGCTTTGCACATGCTGAATATTTCTTTCAACATCTTGCTCACCTGTGTGGCCCACAGTTGCATCAGCACAGCTTTCTTTTGTGTCTCCTCATTGGCCCCATGCTCCTGCAGGAGCGTCCTGTAGGCGTGGAGCCAAGGGCTTGACTCTGAGTCCTGAGTCAGACCTGCTGGAGCCAGGAACTCCCACAGTCTCTGTCGCACACTCTGGGCCGTCCTCTTCTCCTCTGTCAAACAGATACACATCACAGAGTCAGACTAAACATAAGCAGTCAAGCTTAATGAAGTGCTTTACATATAAACAGATCATACAGATAGCAAGGTTTGACAGGCATGACTGGAGAGCAATGGTATTGTTATTGGCCAACTTTCATGTGTAATACAGGACAAATGCAAAATGAACAATGATACAGCACACAAGGAAAAACTTTTCTTTAGAGAGCTTGGGAGAGGTGTATGCAGTGAGCTGCTGGTACAAGTTGTATCAGGTCTGTGATGATAAATTGTGAATCGTAAAAGTCTTCAAAATAAAATCAAAGCTAGACGCTATGTAAGCAGCTGAGTGAGGGAAACTCTCCATGACAACCGCAAAACAGATCAGAGGGTATATCTAACAATGATGTCAATCCATGTTAGTGACTAATGTTAACAGTGTAAACACAAGTTACATCTTCTCCTGACTCATGGATTTTGATGTGCATCATAACTAACAGACTTTTGTCACTCTCATTTATGTTCACTTCACAGCCTTCCAGACTAAAACTTCTGATGAACCAAAGGATGTCTGTAGGCACAGTTAGTTCAGCATCATTACCTGGCTTCAGTGTGCCTCTCGCCATTTTAGTCAAGAGGCCATCAAACTTCTTGTACTCCTCATAGATGCTGGAGGGATCTGTGCTGTTGTTGTTCTGTTCTCCTCCGAACAGCGACAGGTACCCCGCCCTGTTGAGCAAGGAGAGATAAAAAGTTTGAGAACCTGTGGGGATCTCCGGGTGATGAATGCCGACAACTTTTTGCCTTGACAGAAAGATAACCAGCCCACGCAGTTATTTCATTCAACAAGAGATCCCCTTTCAACTGGTATGGTTTCCATTGGCCAACACAAGGTGCAGCTTCTCCTCAGAGTGTATGTCACTGTGTCAAAGGTAACATTATTACCTGATTTCTCTTTTGTTTACACTGATATTTCTTATCATGAAGGGCAGCTATATGTATATTCACATCCTGTCTCCTAATATACTCAAACGGAAAGGTGACCTCACACATTTGTGCCACAGTAGTCATCTTGCATTTTTCTTGCTGTGTTTACAAGCAGTGAACTGCAGGACTGACAGGTGTGTAAACTGTTTATTGGAAGGTTTTTGACGTAAAGGCTTCTTTTAACATAGTCAAGAGAGTGTGTGGGAGAGAAAGGGGGCACAATTACTTGAAAAGTAGGCTGTAAGAAAGGTTGAACAGTCCCTGCTCTTTCCAGTCTTTCTGGTTCTGAGGCATCTCAGTTTTCAGGGAGGCCTGCAGGTGTCTGCTCATGGTGCTGTTCAGCGCAGCCAAATTCACTCCTGTGAAGTGCCTGTGGACACAAAAATGTTGAAATGACAAGGAAAGGAGATGTTAAATGGCACACCATTAAGGGGAACTCCTGTAAGTCTTGTCACACTGATTGATGTTGACCTGACTTGAAAGCTAATTGTTGACATATGTTTCATATTTTCCCCGAGGTAATAAAAAGGCTTTAGTTCATTGTTAACATGAAAGGAGAGGTCAGCAGAACACATAACTTATCACATATATGACTTAAGAAGTATAGCTTCCAGAAAGCGGTGTGCCCAATCATCAATCTTTTAAACCTTGACATTAAAAAGATTGCTTTGTTTTTACATTGATGTCTGCCAGTTTCTCAATAGAATATGTGCCTGAGCAATAATGAAACAAGTAGCCCTAAAAATAGATTTCCCAAAATAGTAAGGGAGTTTTCAGAAATATCACTGTGACGCTCATTCATGATACTCGAGTGGTGGTATTTGCACGACCAAATTTCGCTTCTCTGTTTATCTGAAATGAAAAGGATAAAGAACAGTACACGCTTTCAGTTTGGAGTTCATACTAATAAGGACTTACTTTTTCATTATGGCTGAAACATTAGCTGGCTGGTGATGAGGGAGCCGCAGGTTAAAAATCCTCTCCATGAGAACCTGTGCATAGCGAGTAAAGTCCAGGGATTCTGAGTCATTGATGACCGTGTCGTAGGAGTGCGGATCCAGCAGCACCGTCACATAACGTCCAGCAGCACGCACCTGCACATCATCAGGGAAAAATGAAAATGCACGAATGGATGCAGCTGTAATTCTTTTTTCTTGCATGTTTGTGTGTTTAACTGTTTTGAATGCACTAAACATTATACATTCTCATATCAGTTGTTAGTGTTATAATGTATCCTATTTCTTAACTCTAAGTGTTCAAGCAAACCAAGTTAGTTTTCGCATGAAGGGCAGGATTACATTAATCTTTCAAATGAATGCAAAACTCTGTCATTTGTTTCAGGATAACTTGAAATCATCAACTCATGGTATCCTGATTTAAAATTCTAATGTTATCCATTTCATGCTGTTACATGAACATAAACCTATTCTTAAATCTCTAACCAGTAATCTACTGTAACTTCTGGAGAGGCAGTATTACCTTTATTCGTAAGCTGCATTTTTACGCTGAATTATTTTATGAATATGGACCTCATTGTTGGTGTTTCCTACTCACTGTGAAAATGTCGCCATGTTTCTGCTTCATTCGGTCCAAGAATTTGGAAGCATCTTTTCCAAACTCAAGTGCATGGCCTAACCAGGGAATAACTCCTTTGTCTAGAGGTGGATCGTTCTTGGATCTAAAGGGAAAATGAAATACAAATATAAAGTATAATTAATTTTGTGTATTTCGAGCAATTTGCTATTTTGAAGATGATTGTATTTGTTTATCTCTCTGACAGTTTAACAGGTTACATGCAGCTCTGTACAATGAACAACACAGTAATGTTTTATTTTACATATGCATCTACTGTGTGTGTCTCAATATTAGTGTGTGGTGTAACTACTTTTATGTCACACCTTTTTTTATTGTGACATGATAATTGACGTTAACAATAAAAGGGATTGGTAAAAATTACTTTTCAAATGATTCTTTTCTCATTTGTTATTGCTTCAGTGGAAAACAGGACTCAGTGAAGTGGAAAGCTTCACAATGGGGAAACGTGTATTTAACACTGCAGTCGTTTAACTGCATTCCTTTGAATGGAAAAGCCAAATCAATACAAATAAATTGGTTTGGCGTGTGCGTACATCACGCAATAATAGCATACTCAGGTGGAAGACAAAAACGTTTGACAAATTTGTCAGCACACTGCCTAGTCTTACATTGGCACCAGTTAACAGCAAACACGAGAATATTTTTGACAAGGGCGCGTAAGATTCAATGTCAACAGGTGAATTTCCATATTCTATTAACGTATCAACATCACGAAAAAAGCGCAATATAAGTAAATGAAAAAGTAACTCACCTCGATCTATGTGTGAGAAGGAAATAAAGCAGGACAGCTTGGAAAAGCAGAAATATGGTCCAGATCATCTCGTGTGTTCACTTCCTCGCTGCTCTGAGCCTATGGAGTCTCTTCTGCTCTCACATGGCTTTATTATGAGCCAGAGCTACGTCACCAGTGTTCGAACTATGCCGAGATTTTCGGGGGGTCCCATTTTTCTCTCGGGGTGGGGGGCGCTTGCTCTTGCGCTTGACTTGACTGATATTTTAGAGACCCCCCAACATTTCCCAAATCATGTTTTCGGGGGATCTCGTGTCAGTTTCAGGGGGTCTCGGATCCCCCGAGTCCCCCCGTAGTTCGGACACTGTACGTCACAGTTAACTCCAGTCCAACTTTTTCACAAATGCAGATGTGTTTTATCATGTCGCCATTTCCACAAAAATATACCATTATTTTCTTAAATTGTTTTTTCATTTCTCAAAATAACAAACATTAATCCAGACTCTCATTGATCTCAACCACTATTCCTTCGCCGTTGATCTTGGTTTGCTCTAGGTTGGCTACGTTGTTGACGCATACCTCTCTCATGTAATTGTTCTAGTCGATCACAGTTATTCCCTGTTCCCAGTTCGCGCTCGCACCATTTGTCGGAGGATGTTTCCCAGCACCAGGCGTATATGTGTGAATTACAGTGACCAAGTTAAGGCGTGAGATGAACAGCCGGTTCGCAGTGTGGAGTCCCAATTTGCTGCTTGCAGTTCTTAGAGCGGCAAAAAAAAGTGGCGACAGATAACCCAAAAGTACCCATTTTTTCGTATTTCTGGGGTAGAATGTGTGGGGACCCGACAAAAGTTGTTAGCGTTATTATGTAGTAACGTAGAGCACCTAACCGCATATGATTGGGAATTACCTGCCCTCTGGGAGCTTTAAAAATGGTCGTGCACAAACCACATTATTTGTGTTTACAGCTTTAAAGATAATGTATATAATCCCCCATGTTCGTAGTTCATAGGCTACTTACTCTCTAAACCGCAATAAAATATAACTCAAATGTGTCTCAGTTTTCCTATTTTACTACGATCTGCGTAATTTGTGTTACCTTGTTTGGGGAAATCCCATTAAGTGTTCCTGTTAAGCAATTGTTTATTGAAAGGCTAAAAGGAAGTGTAACCCTGCATGCAAGTGTTCAGGCACTCGAGCTATTCCTGTCGATCAGCGTGTGTCATACAAATTTGGCATCTTCCATGTTAATATGGGCTCATGTTTCACCACCAAGCCTGTGCTCAGGTTGTCACATGAAACATGGAGAAACAAGGGGGAAATTACCCTGATTGTAGAGATGTGCTGGCTTGCAGGTAGACATTAAAGATTTAAACAAATAATAATAAATGTAAAAGTACATGGTCGCATTCTTCTAAGAAAACAATTGTTCATTATGTGATGAATATTTAGAATGACTTTAAAGGATCAGCTTTTTGTTTTAATCTTTATTAACTGGACCAATATGAAAATGTGCAGTCCCTGTAAAGGTGACACAGCGGATCTGAGGTGTGCAGTGAAACAACTCTTAGCAGCCTTCTGAACAGCAATATGACGAATGAACTGCTTCACTCAACAAAAGGTTTGGGAGCCACTAAACTGCTGCTGAACATGAAAATAGTTTGTAAAAATGATACGCTATAACTGCTTGGCAAGGTTAACCAGAGAACCTGTATTAAGAAAAAAAGTAAAAATCGGTAAAGGAAATATAAATTATGTTGAACCTACATGTCCTCAAATGTAAACTCAGAACTTAAACGCAGGATGTGAATTAGGAGAGATCTTTATCCCCCTTCTCTTCCCCCTGTGCTTTAACCGTTCCTCGTGATTCATAGACATCTTCCGGAGTTTGGCCAAACACGCCAGTGGTCCGCTTGAGGAGGTAGACTGCAGCATGTAAACCCCCGACATTGACCCAAACAGTGTGCAGCCTCTTCCACAGTCCTCCCATCCTCGAGATAGCCTGCAGACAACATAAATCTTGTAAGGGCAAACCAACAAATGAGACAGTTGTTTTGTGTAAAACACGATATCAGAGCTTAGACAAATACAGCTGTTTAAAGTATTTTCCATGACTCATGGGGGGCTTATTGGACTCTGCATGCACACTTCTAAGCAGAGCACTATTTTAAGTTGTTTAAAATTTAAGGACAGTTGTATAATCATGTCTTTTAAAATCTACTGTAATACACAAATAATCATAGCTAAAGGATTGTATGAGAGGACACAATTAATAATTAATAGTTTTAACGCCATTAGAACCCAATTTTCCTTTAAAAAATGTATTCATCATCTGGGAAAGCACATATATCCCACCAAAGGTCAACAGTAATGTCAGTGACTGAAACAGAGCTATTTGTTAAAATGTGTAATGCTATGTTCCAATGTGGACACAAAAACCACATTTGACTTTATAGATATGCCTTGCTTTCAGTCTGTCTGTCAATGGTCCACTTCGGATTTACTTTCCCCCCCCCCTAAAAGACCCATGTGGTCCCAAGATGATGAATCTGAAATGACTTTGGTGAGCCTTTGACTTTTGCTCAAAGCCTCCATGTTGTCAAGATTCAAATTGGACACTTTTTAACCTCAACAGACACCATCTTGGCTATATGATGGAAACAGCTGCTGTTGCCCTGGTGAACAATGTACCATAAAATAGTGAGCTATACATCTGTTTTAATACTAGGTCTTAAACCCTGACAATGACAAAACAGAACCCTTGATTTTACAGTACAAGGGTGAAATTGAAAATGAACAATTGTCCCTAGGCGGAACATGTTTTTTAAATTGTGCCTTTCTGTACAAGGAACATGTTTACTGTACAACCCAAAAATGACAAAGCATCAGAATTAAGTGGAAGAGGCAGTTGTTTCCCTTTCAAGTTCTCCTCTGTGTGAATCAGTGGTTACAGCAAACTATTAGGTTTCGATGAATATAATTCCTTAACAGGAAGATGGGCAGGACAAGGCTTGCACTGTGATTTTTCTCGGAACGTTCTCACAAAAATATCATGTTACGGTTACTTGCATGACCACCGATGATTTTACCTGTGAAAAGCATTTCTTGTCCTGTGTCAACAGGGCAGCCTTTCCTGAACCCAGTGTGCAAACACGGGCCATTTCTCTCAGACAAGAGGGGTACAGGTCCCAGTTCTTCTTCCTAGAGCCCATTCTTCAAGAAAACAAAAGGAAAGACTTTACCTCATGGTGTGAAAGAAATGAAACCACTGAAGAATAAGAATGTCTTTTTAAATTAAATTTGCCAATAATTACGATCATCTATACTTTCTGTGGGAGAAAAAAGGATGACAATCAACTATGGTACCGTTCTGAATTTGCAGTATTTCTTTTTTAAACACATTGTCAAGAAGCGTATTCAAAATGGGCTTCAACAATTAAATATCACAATATTTTTGACCAAATAAATTGATATTGATTACTGTCTGTGCCTCGACTAAAGACTAACACACTGAGATGCACTGTATGGTATCAGCAATGTGGATTCAACGAAAAGGAAAATGATAGGACAGCTAGAACACTCAGAAAATTACTTCACCATACTGTAATGAACCATTTAAAACATGGAAAAGAACATGTATTTATATTGTTAAGCCTTAATACTAAACATTCACTTCTACATACTACTAAATCCACCGTTTACTGGACACGTGATTATGGTACCTCTTCCCAAAGGGCATGTCGGTGATGATGATGTCAACAGAGCCGGTCCTTATGGGTAAGTTGCACAGATCCCATTGCACTGTGTCAATGGGCAATCCAGATGCACTGTTTTGAAGGATAAAATAGGAAAAGCATCATCAAAACCATATGACGATCGGCCCCGGCCGTGGCGCAACTGGCTGGGGCACCTGCACCGTACGCCGGCGACCCGGGTTCGATTCCCGACCCGTGGTCCTTTCCGGATCCCACCCCGACTCTCTCTCCCACTTTCCTGTCACTCTCCACTGTCCTATCTGATTAAAGGCAAAAAGCCCCAAAAAATCATTTAAAAAAGAAAAATAAAATCATGACGATCATCAAATGCACATAACTGTTTAATACATACCTACTTATGGAATGTCAAGCTCCGCACACTCACCTGCCCTTAGCTGCCCTCCGTTTCTGGATGTGACATATATTATTGACTGTGCGATTTACTGCCATGTCATTGTTGTCACCGGCGATGTAGAAAGAGCTGTTAAATTCAATGGCCCCCTGGTGATGGAAAACATGAAACACAATTACATTTTGGTTTTTTAAATACAAGTAAAAGTCAATGTTAGACAGTACTTTCTGTCTTGAAACTTGAAGTTTACAGTCTGTATTTTGATCCTGAAATGTATTTGATGTCATCAGAGGACAGCAGTAGCATACTATGGCGCAGTGCAATGATTTTTTTATTGCAGGCTGCTCGTAAAATAACACCGTTTACTGAAGAAAATGAAGAAATCATAAAGTTATTGGAAAGGGTTTAATATATCAGATCAGAAGTACTCAGAATCAGAAGTACTTTATTTATCCCAAACTGGGAAATGTTTGCGTTGCAGCAGCGAAATACAAAGAGAAGCAAAGCAAATACAAATAATTAGAACTAAAAAATAAAGTAAAAATAAAAATGAAATATACAAATGTACCAATGTATATACAGTGGGGAGAACAAGTATTTGATACACTGCCGATTTTGCAGGTTTTTCCACTTACAAAGCATGTAGAGGTCTGTCATTTTTATCATAGGTACTCTTCAACTGTGAGAGACGGGCTCTAAAACAAAAATCCAGAAAATCACATTGTATGATTTTTAAATAATTAATTTGCATTTTATTGCAAGTATTTGATCACCTACCAACCAGTAAGAATTCCGGCTCTCACAGACCTTTTAGTACCTCCTGTTCTCCACTCATTACCTGTATTAACTGCACCTGTTTGAACTCGTTACCTGTACAAAAGACACCTGTCCACACACTCAAACAGACTCCAACCTCTCCACAATGGCCAAGACCAGAGAGCTGTGTAAGGACATCAGGGATAAAATTGTATACCTGCACAAGGCTGGGATGGGCTACAGGACAATAGGCAAGCAGCTTGGTGAGAAGGCAACAACTGTTGGCGCAATTATTAGAAAATGGAAGAAGATCAAGATGAAGGTCAATCTCCCTCGGTCTGGGGCTCCATGCAAGATCTAACCTCGTGGGGCATCAATGATCATGAGGAAGGTGAGGGATCAGCCCAGAACTACACGACAGGACCTGGTCAATGACCTGAAGAGAGCTGGGACCACAGTCTCAAAGAAAACCATGAGTAACACAGTATGTTCTCATGGATTAAAATCCTGCAGCGCACGCAAGGTCCCCCTGCTCAAGCCAGTGCATGTCCTGGCCCATCTGAAGTTTTCCAATGACCATCTGGATGATTCAGAGGAGGAATGGGAGAAGGTCATGTGGTCTGATGAGACAAAAATAGAGCTTTTTGGGCTAAACTCCACTCGCCGTGTTTGGAGGAAGAAGAAGGATGAGTACAGACCCAAGAACACCATCCCAACCGTGAAGCATGGAGGTGGAAACATCATTCTTTGGGGATGCTTTTCTACAAAGGGGACAGGACGACTGCACCGTATTGAGGGGAGGATGGATGGGGCCATGTATCGCGAGATCTTGGCCAACAACCTCCTTCCCTCAGTAAGAGCATTGAAGATGGGTTGTGGCTCGGTTTTCCAGCATGACAACGACCCGAAACACACAGCCAGGGCAACTAAGGAGTGGCTCCGTAAGAAGCATCTCAAGGTCCTGGAGTGGCCTAGCCAGTCTCCAGACCTGAACCCAATAAAAAATCTTTGGAGGGAGCTGAAAGTCCGTATTGCCCAGCGACAGCCCCGAAACCTGAAGGATCTGGAGAAGATCTGTATGGGGGAGTGGGCCAAAAACCCTGTTGCAGTGTGTGCAAACCTGGTCAAGAACTACGGGAAACGTCTGATCTCTGTAACTGCAAACAAAGGTTTCTGTACCAAATATTAAGTTCTGATTTTCTGATGTATCAAATACTTATGTCATGCAATAAAATGCAAATTAATTGCTTAAAAATCATACAATGTGATTTTCTGGATTTTTGTCTCTTACAGTTGAAGAGTACCAATGATAAAAATGACAGACTTCTACATGTTTTGGAAGTGGGAAAACCTGTAAAATCGGAAGTGTATCAAATACTTGTTCTCCCCACTGTATACACTGTGTGTATGTTTTGCACTTGATCTTTGTGTTCTACACCAAAGCAGTATTGTAGTATAGGTACATAAGATAGTACTTACCTCCAATGGTATAGCTCCTGTCCCGCACATTGGATCCAGTATTATATCGGATGCCTGAGGACTACACAGCCTATCAACACAAAAGTGTGAAAATAACACAAAAGCAACATGATTATCATACAGATTCAATATATTCCAGTTCTGCCTTACACTAGAGAAACTTTTTTGTGTCGGAACAATAAACATGACTTGGTGCATTTCCATGCAGAGCCCCAGGTCATTCCACATTCGACAAAGCATCAAATCAAACCAAATAAACATTTCAATTCAATTCAAAAGTCACTTAACTTGAATTTCATCTAGGTCACATTAATTGTTCTGTGGTTAGCACTCCATTATTTTGTTATGATTTATATTTCAGTGCTCTTGTATGTGCTCGTTTGGAATTTCCACAGAAAGTGTTTTGGATTCACTAACTACTCCTGTTAATCTGTCAGCAGAATTACAGAAAGACTTCCTTGCGCTTACAGTATGTAAGGTGCAGCGACCCCCACTGTGTTAGGCATGTGTCAGTAAACAGTTCTGATAAAACTGGTGCTTTTAAAGAAATACAGCCGTGGAAAAAAATAAGAAACAATGCAGCATCATTTTTCTTTTCTTTTTTAATGTATAGATACAGTATGTCTTTGAATTTAATGATTCTTATTTTTTATCGTATTCTATAAACTACTAACAACATTTCTCTGTGTTGGAGTTCAACAGACACTGGAATGGCTGCCATGTAGAGATAAAGATTTAAGAAAAGTGGAGTGTATTGGAGCTGTATACGTGTCAAACCATCTTCATGGAAAATATTGCTAAACCCTGAGGTGTGACTTGCAGATTTATCTCAACAGATAAGAGTTGTTTTTTGGCTTGAGTGATGTTATTCGATATGTCAGTACTCAGACAGGGCTTTCAACTGGAAGAATTGTTGGATAGTCCCACCAACGCCTTTTGGAAATATGCCATTACAAAGTTATCAGTTTAATGTATCGATTGTTTGATTCTCTCTGGCATTTGTTAAACTTTGCATAAGTACATGCACAAAGACATCTCTCTGGTAAATAATATTTAACCAAGTTGTGGAATATTGATTTGGTTATTTGCACATTGTTCTTCGTGTATCTCTATCTGTGTGAGTGAGAGAAGGAAAACCCATTGTATCTGCTGTGACAGTACAGTATTTTTGTCCTGAACTCTTCCTCCTTCCTCAGTAACTTTGGTAGCTGTCCAAGTTAGTTGCTCTTTATTGCAGGTGTCACCATGGAGGTGTTTTTTAATGACTAATCCATTGTCATAACAGGGCCAACGAGAAACTTGGAACTGTTCCTTTTTTTAATAATATACATATAAACACAAAACTTTAAAGAAGTTCAGGAGCCCAACCATATCTGAATAAATCCCTGGTTCAACAAAGCCGTGAAAACAGTGTTGTATAAATACCTGAGCATGCCATAGCATAAGGTAGAGCGCAGAGTAGTGGGTCCAAAGTGGCTGATGTTTCTCCTGTGAAGACTCTCTTCTGTGAGTGCGATGCCGATCACCATCTCTTCCTTGTGTATGTTTACTAACACCTACAGTGCAGGAGCATACAGTGCCTGATTAGAAAGCAATTATCAGAGTTACCATGTATACGTGTTTATATTCTTTAGAGCTGAAACAATCGTCAGGAGATTCATTACCAACTATTTTCAACTGGACTAATGGTTTCTTCGCAGCCAGATATTCTAGTCTATTATCTTTGGTGAACTAAAACACACAGCTACCAAACAAACCCTTACTGAATGATCAAATTATTAAAACATATATTTAAACAAATATTAAAATATAAGCTCAGCGTGAGTAGCACTGAATTTAGTCTCTTGAGTAGAAACACACCGGGCGTTTGCGAAACAAGCAGTTAAAAAATGTTCTACACATTTTTAAAGCCACACTTTGTTATCACTGTTATTTTAAAATGAATGCTCGGAAAGGACACACTGTTTACCTTCATGTGATACAATGAAGCATTTCTCAACATGTCACATAATATGGACGGCATATCTTCACGGAAACCTTTACTTAGCAGAGCTGTTATTTTTTCTTTTGTTACTCCTTAAACTAAATATTAGTTTAAGCCTTACAAATGCCTTAGAGCAGGCAGTTTTTTGGCCAGTGTAATGTTATTCCATTTAGGCCAGTCTAGCCTGAACAGGCACGCCTACCTCGATGTCAAACTTTGTCATGTCTGCTTTCCACTGGAAGAATTCTTGCACGGCCCCGCCAAAGTCTCTGGCTGCATCATTAGAGGTAAAGCTGTGTTTGTCACCAGCCCTGCTGCACGTCACACGAAACTTGATGACTTTGGTCTTGGGTTCTGCCTCCTCCGAGTCCTGCGTGCTGTTGGCCGTGTTAGCAGTGATCTCTAACTTCGTCAGGCTTTCAGCAGCGGACTCCACCTGAGGTAGTTCTTGCTGCTCAGTGTCAGCGACGTTTGCATCTGTGGCCTCACCATTAGTAGGTTTAACTTTGGTGCCATTTCCACCTTTTCTGAAGCCTTTTTTCTTTTTTAGGGTGCGATTGAGTTTCCAAATCTCTAAAGCATTAGTCCAGGGGAGATTGGGGGCAAGCTGCTGCATCTCCATCAATGTCTCCTCCTGCACAGAACACAGTGTTTAGTACCCATGAGAATAATCCATGCATTGGCTAACAGAATAACGCTGTGTGTGTTACCTTTGATTCTTTGAACGGGTAATGATCATATTCCTCAACCACAACAAACAGGTTGTCCACGGACTTCAATTGATGGACCTTAAGGAGGGAGTGAATCGAATGAAGGAAAGACAGACATGTTCATTTAAGATGGAGGTTATCTGTACACTTTTTACAACAGGGAAAGTTTAACTTGGGTTGAACATGCAGTATCATCACTGGGCTCTAACATTTAAAAGAATAAAGGCACGCATTGTCTCCAGGTTCCTACCTGGTAAAGCTTGTCAGACGTTATTGGAAAGTATATGCGACCACGATCTTTGCTGATTTCTGCATCAACCCCAATTTTTTCCTTGACTTCTTCTGCAGCAGTGTGCTCAAACCCTGTAGGCACTGTTGCTCCAATGGTGACAGTGATGATGTCCCCAGTTGGGAGGGCATCATTTTCGGAGGAGGAAGCGGATGTGCAAGAGCCCGGCTCTGCATCCCTATCTTCCTGGGAGGACATGCTGTATTAGTATTTATGGGCTGCACCTCACTAGACACAGAGGCTTAACTGGAAGATATGAATCACAGCTGGGGTCAAACTCAGAGGCTCACGTGTAACACCTGGGGACAGAGAAAGACACACAGAGCGAGAGAGAGCGAGTTAACACTGCATATTCTTCAATATTCTGCAAGAGAGCAACGTTTTATAAAGAAACATTGAGTTCTACCAAGTAGTCATAAGTAAGCTTAGCTGACGTGAACAAATTGAATAAACCTGTAACGTTATTGCTTGATAAGCATCCACTGAACAAGTTAATTCAGTAGGCTAACGTTAGCTTTAAGTAGCTTAAACGTTACCACTTTAAACCGTGCTAACGTGGGCCACATACATGGCTTTTACATTACTACGCTGCCACGTTGTGATACACGTTTATACGATGAGCCCCCATGTTTAACTGTTGCAGCTGATGGTAGACGTTTTAATAGTTTAACAGTTAGTTATGTTATACTTGTTAACCGGAGTCAGACCAACCTGTCAAACACGAGGCGAAGACATTTTCATTGAGCACAAGACTTCCGGCGGAAATCCTCCAGAATAAAAGCATAATTTCCACAATTTTAATCTGACAAAAATCAAATACATTCTGCAGGTTAAACGTCACAAAATAATCCTCAAAATCATACATGATGAAAATACTACAATTCATATAAAAGGATATCTTCTTTCTTTCTTTCTTTCTTTCTTTCTTTCTTTCTTTCTTTCTTTCTTTCTTTCTTTCTTTCTCTCTTTCTCTCTTTCTCTCTTGACCAACCTTCAATGTGCAAATATCCAACAACCAAAAGAAAGAGCATGTTTAAAAAAAAACAACAGGTTGTTTTGAAATCCCCTGATGTTGATCATTTGCTTTCATTATTTTTTCGCTGCTACTACTTCTGGTGGAGCTACGTGTTTCTCCCAAGTGATCGACAGAGGGCGCTATGATATAATGTTTTCAGCTAAGTGGGAGAACCATGGACTGCAAGCAATTATATTGGAACACAGGAAGAAAAACCATTCACCTTTAAACATTTAACAACAAATAGTTGAGGAACAGAATACTACAGGTAGTCGCCTACATGAAAAGACATCCACCAAACTATACTTATCCCTGAAACTAAAAAGTGAGGCATGCAGGTTTAAAGTATACGAGAGATAGCAACACTACTTTTAGTAGATTTAATTCATATCGCACCATTAATCCTATCCATATTGACAATATGCAACTTGGTTAGGACTATTTAATTGTGTACAATATAGTTATAGCCAAATACACAGCCACAGATTTAAATAAAGTGCAGTCTCTCACGTTCAGGCATCTTAGATTTTTAATTGTCGCCAATAATATCTATTTGTGTTTAAGGAGGTTTATGTAGAGAATGTTGATAAGAAAAAATGTCTTTCCCTCAGTGTTACATTTCCTTGGGTGATTAATTGAACCTCTGGGCAGTGGAAGAAACAGCTTTTTTCTTGTGTTATATCTCCACACTGTACACAAACTATGTTATGTTTATTGAATATGGTTTTCCTTTTTCGAACTTTTCTTAAGGTCAACTTCTTCATCCTTTCCAACAGATTAGTAAATGCGAATTATGACAGACACGTGGGCGTGTGTTCGTGTCAGGAAACAAATAGTCCTGTGCAACAGATGGCCAGTGTTCCACAGAGCCACTTTGAACTATTGAGAACTCAATCGTAAACACATTAGCAACACAGAGAACAAATGAAGAAAGTGGCTGACAGTGAAAATAAAATCAAAGTAAAAGGTAGACTTGTTCCTGCGTTAGAAGTGATGATTTGCTTCTATCCTCACATGTGAATCAGCTGCAATAACATGCAATGTAGAGAAAAGATATTCAGGGAATGAGGGAATATCCTCAAAGCTGTCACATTTCACATTGGGTTTTTCTCTGAATGTTGAGAGGACCCTCACTGAGATTATTCTTGTTAGGATCGAGGTAACATGTGCAGTGATAGGAGCACACCTCTCAGGAAAGAAAATTGCATATCAATTAGACATCTCTCTCTCAGCGTGAAAGCTGGATGATTGATTAACGACAGTGTAAAAACGGCATTCAAAGAATATACAGAATGCGCTCTTCAGTGTTTTGCATTTCATAGTTCTTCATTTCAATCAGTTATACAAAAGATTGTATACGGAACCTTAAACTGACAGGAAATAATACATAACAATGAACACAACCTGAAACCCACTTCCTATTGGTCCAGAGTTGTGTGCCAGATGCAAAAATAAATAAAAAAGTGTGAAGTCAATTTATGATGATTCTAATATATTTATCACTTCAGCTATCTGAACGTAGAGCAGACCAAATTACATAACTGTAATGAGTATCCCAAAGAGTTCTCATTTGTTGTATATGTTCTTAGTTTGCTGCCTTTATTATATAACTATAATTATATCAGGGAATGGAATGTATATTCCATTAGGATGCAATTATTCATATCACTATTAGAGCTGAACCTGTATCACATGCTGCCTATTTCAAGATTCCCACAGGGCAAAGATCTTTTAAATTTAAAAGGGGGGCAATTATGAGATTTATGAGAACTTGTTGCACATGTCGGTACAAAGATTACTCTGTTCAAGGAAGAAGGAATGTATCAGAAACAAGCAGCCCTAAAGGCTTATCTTCTGTCTTATTTTCCATAGCTTTGATAATCACTTAGTTGATCACCTTCAGATTAAATCTCACTAATGTGTTTTTTCTTAATACAGTATGAACTTCAAGACGTTCATATGCAATGTTTAAATTAAAGGTTAACAGTGAACTGTAGACATTAACATCTAATAATGTGATGTCAGACTTTTGGTGACCAATATTGCATCTGCAGATATGTTCAGATATTTTGGTCCTGCCAAATCAATGATTGACTATTACTGCCTTCAGGCCCAGACTGTATCCCAGGGTGGCTTTCTTGTACAGACTGGGTCTGGAAACAAGAGCGGTTTCCACTCTTGTTCTATAGAAAGAAATAGTAAAAGGATCTCACAAGGGATCTTTGTGCGGTAAATACAGTAAAGTCACAGTCCCCAGGCTTTACCCCCTGAGATGCCTAATGAGAGAGGTAAGGGTGAGTGGGGTGAGGAACAGAGGGATGGTGGGAGGGATGAAGGGACAGCAGAAAGGTTACCTCCACTGACTTCTCTGTGGTATACACAAACAAAAGCAGAATCCACCCTGCTGTCACTCTGGCCTTTCAGCAGGCCTCTCCGTCACAGCTGATGTGTCACAAGTGTCTGCTCTCCTCAGACGTGTAGGAGATACATGAGGCCTGACAAACCACTAAGACCCCCAAAACTGCAATGATACAAAAGACATTGTGATGCAATGAGACATATAACACAGGAAGTCACTAACCCTTTCGCTGACTCTCTCTCATATCAACACTCGCTGAACACAACATATATACACACACGTAAAGGTGTCAAAAAAAACTCCTCAGGGGCTTTTACTCCGGCGAAAAAGGTTGTGCATGCTGTGTTCAATTGCCAGAAAATATTTGTATACATCAAAAGCCCAGCAAAGATTTTGTAGCTGATTTCTCATGACAGTACTGGTGAAACATAACGGTATAACCTACCTATGTGTGATGGATATTCCTAGAGTGATATAATCACTGTAGACATCATTACCATGTATGTATGTAATATCTTCATTGCATTGTTTAACTTAACAGTACAACTCATAATAGACTAATGAATAATGTTTTAATTTGCCAGCTTGATCCTTAGTGCAAGTGTTTATGCTTTCTTTTTGGTGATAGCACCGTAATATGTGTTGATTTATGTAATCCAACAATCACAACAATAATGACAAGCCATCTGCAGCCATTACTGATAACCTAAAGCTTTGATAAAGTCTAAGTGGTGATTATTTCTACATTTTTTTAAAGAATCATTTTCATCTTCTTTTTTTATGCGGAAGAATATAGACATTAGATCTGTCAAAAATGCTGTCCCACCTGTCAGTTTGAAATATGCATCAAATCCTTTTTTTTGGTGCCGATGGAAATGAAGTATAGAAGGCTTCTACAGTGTGGCAGTTTGCAGGTTGAGTCACCTCATTGTGAGTCAAAAGCCTGTTCCCTCTTGAACTGAGAAAAACTAAGGTGACAGGCACAAACTGAGTCCCATGGACTGTTAAAAAGACGATGAAGCACCCAGATGACAGTATCTGTCAGGAAACACGCTCAGCCTGTGTCAGTACAATACTTTGAGAATCTGCTTCATGATATGAATATAAATGTGCTCTTTCCCTGCAAGAAACATATCTCACATTAATAGCTGAAAAAGCCTAATTCATTTTAGACATTTAGGATATGTATTTTTTTTAACAAAAATACAAATGCATATCTTTACAGTACTTTAAGAGTTATTATTGTCATGGATGACTTGGTTGGGCTCATATTTCACCTCAATAATTGGCAACAGTTTGTAAGATGAGAAGTTTTTATTCCCCTTTACATGCATACAACAGCTAAAGACATTTTTCTACCCATGATAGTCTTGCTAATCATACAATAAGCCACAGCTCTACCAACAGAAAAGAAGGGGTGGAGTAAACAAAGGGTGCAACGAAGGCATGTCAATATACCTGTTTGCAACAATGGAGGGTGGTGCAAAGAACAATCTACCTTCAAACCTTTTAAAAAAGAATGCATATACCACAGCAGTGTATTCATTATTAGGCTAAAAATGGATCAGGGGTGTGTCATTCCTGAGCTTTCAGAAATTAACCATCACAACTTCTGCTCCCCAAGCCACATCTCCTAAAAACTTGGATGAAAGTAATGCAGAGGTAAAAATGTGTGGTTCCCATGGCAATGCAGTCAGAAGAGGGGGAATATCTTATTTTCAGAATTATTTCTGCCTCTGTATTGGAAACATGAATATGATTGTTATAAGAGAGGCCTTCAGTTAGTAATGATGATGATGATGATGATTACATTTCTATTATACATTGTGTGTGTGTGTGTGTGTGTGTGTGTGTGTGTGTGTGTGTGTGTGTGTGTGTGTGTGTGTGTGTGTGTGTGTGTCTGAGAGAGAGAGAAAGAGGGAGAGGGAGGGTGGGCGGGGGTAAGGAGGGGTGGTTGACAATATGAGGAGGCTCACGTGACGATCTTTTAAATTCCTGTTCCCCTGCAGCGCAATTTGTCAGAGGGCGAATGGTGTCTGCCTGACTCGATGCTCATACGCGTGTTACTTAATGTTGTGTTCACAGTCTTTACTACACACAGGGACATAACTGCTTGAAAACCTCCATGCGTCGCTAGGCTCTCTTCATCATGGTGTTATTACAGTTGTGAGCTCGCTTGTGTCTTTTGTTTTTCCGGCTGAAGCTACTGAGGACTGGTACCAGGAGAAGGAGGAGGAGGAGGAGGAGGAGGACTTGGTTCCTCTGCTTGAAGGAAAACCGGAGCAGGAAAGACAATAATGCAACATTGGACTTTGCTCGTGTGTTTTTTCTGCACTCATAGGGTGTTTTGAACGGACTCCGGAAATACAACACATTATTGCCTTTGTTTTCTTCAATGCACAGCCGCTAGAAAAGAAAACGAGCAAAGCGCTGCAACGTTACAAGTCCGGGATCATCACCTAAGACACAAGACAGTCCTCGACCTACAGGGTGTAACCCTCAAACCCGAGGCAGGATGTCTTCTACGAAATACAAGAAGGATAAGGAGATCATAGCGGACTATGAGACCCAAGTGAAAGGTGCGGTGTGAATGTGTGTGCATTGTCTCTGCAGAGGCTGTCCACCGAACAGCCTGACTTTTCTGTGTTTGTGGTTTTCTTCTTATTCCTGTAATATAATGCAATCAACCTCTGGATTAGTGTTAAACATTGAGCATACATTGACTCTCCCCTATAATGACAGGCAAACCGTGACAGTCAACCCAATGACAAGAGGATCAGAGCGCTAGGAGAAAACCTAGCCCTTCTGTGTAAAAATGATTGTCATTAATTCAACATCAGCCAAAGGGATTTCAGTGTGCTGAATTTTGATTTATCACAATGAGTGTTAATTTCGTTGTCTGTATTAAATCAGTGCAGTGCAACACATTGTTCTACTGTTAGGCCATTCTTTTAGCTAACTAAGGATGTTGTAGTAAGATTTGTTGGTGAAAACGTATGGGGATAGATTCAATGCATTCAATGCATATTCAGTGTCTTGCATTGGCTTGTTATGTCAATGTGGTTTAATTCACAGAGCTGATTACACTCCACTCACGTTCCGCCTTTGATTCAATGTTAGTGACTCCCTATTTCCACCTGGCAACATGGATCAAACACTCTGGCTGTCTTTATAGACTCCTTTACCTGTGACATAATTTAATAAAGTATTTCAGAATTCTAATAAGTTCAAACCTGAGGGTAGATGATGAACTGCTGGGTATTAGTATTCATTTGTTAACAGAGTCAGGCTACGATGAACTGTAAAGGCAAGTTAAATATGAAAACTATTTAATGTTTTTCAAGAAAAACTAGATAATTGGTAATACATTTAAGTCTGTGTATGCTGCAACCTACAGAATACAAGCCTCCCAAATAAACAATCAAAAGGTGCATACAATGTAGTCTGCTGTCTAGTTTAGAAGCGAAGGGGCATACTGCACAAGCAGAGCAGACTGGTTATGAGCAGTCATTTCTCCAAGTGGAGCCAGGGTTCAGTTTCAAGGCCCTATTATAGCACTCTTACTCTCTGTGGTTTCACTAATGTTACACTCTTGGGCTTCAGCTGATCATCCCCCGAGTCATGTTCCAGTACGGACCTTTAGATTCTCAGAGCGTTTGGCTTTGTAGGATTCCTCTTAAGGTGTCTTCGTGTTGTTACCTCGCAGACTTTTTTTGGCTCTATAATCTAATTTTTGTCTCTAGGTGTGCACTGGTCATTCAGAAAATTGCCTTCTTTCGAACGCATCATTGGCTATCTTATTCTGCTGCTTTCCACTTTACTCCAGGCCATCTTTTGGTAATTCAGGCATCAATTATTCATCTTTGATCCAACTGTGCCATGGGAGAATTACTCTTGTTTCATTGAGCTAGGCCCTGTGTGCTGCTTCTTTGCATTAGTCGAGGCCCTTGAACTGTGTGAGGACCAAGTTAATGGTAATTTATGGAGAACGCTGCTTGTTTCTCATTCACAGCTGGTGTGTTGCATTGCCTACAGACGTTGAGGGCTCTGCTCCCACAATCCACCACCTCACAACAATGGAAATATTATGAATTGAAGCAGGCAGTGAGCAAACTGTAATGAAATTCGGATTGGAAATTGCACCTGTCTTCCAGTGAGTTATTGCTTTATGGTTAATGTGTACATGGCAGAAGGGGCCAAATCATCAGTGTGTCATTGATTGGGTCATAACAAGCTCGCAGGGTTGCTTTATTATGCATGAGGGCTAATAAATAAAATAAAAACACTTGTTTCAGCAGCAGTTTAACAACGGAAGAAACGCTGACAGTGCATATGCTATTTATATTTCCTTATACAGTATGTAGTCACCGCAGGGGTTATATAGAATTGAGTGCCTCTGTTCCATTGTAACAAACCACTCTGCTAAAATCTTAACCCAAAGCTATGAATGAATTCTTGACGACCTTAGAGGCTGGCTGCCAAGCACCTTGGGAGATGGTCTTCACTTTATTCAAGCTGTTCAGCTGGCTGAACCTGCATTAGCATGTCAAAAGAGAGGGCTCGTATGCTGAAAAGAGAGAGCCTGACTGAGGAGCTTAAACTCTGTTTTGTAACTTACCACCATGTGGTTGCTGGACTGCAGCTCTGCCTCCTCCTGTTTGCCAGTTTAATAGGCAGCTTGTGAAGTGATGCCCTCGGGGCTCAACCATCAGCAGCTGTTTGACATTTACACTCCAGATTCTGAGGCTGAAATATGCCTTCAGTATAAACTTATACTCGCACATCAGTGGAGCGACGATGAACTGAACCATCACGTTTTAATATATCAAACAGCGACCATAAGTTAACTGGTTGCGTCTTTACAAAAAGAGAGGATGATAGTGGTGGAGAGAGGCGGTGATGACAAGTACGGACCATTACTCTGACCCCATTGTCTTCCACACAGCTCAGTTGTATTAACTGGTCTTTTGTTTACATATTTTTGCTGTACTGTACTTTGACATGAAGTACAGCAGGTGGCCTGTTCTGTTGGCTGTGTTCCCTGAATCCCCCTCTGCAAAGAATTTGTGATTCATTGTACAAGTGCAGCACAGTGTTACCCCTTCTAATTTTTTGTCTAATTGAACCCTTAACATTTTTATTTTTCCTGCAGTATTTTGTAGACAAATGTTTGATCAATGTTAAAATGTGTTGGCTTGATGTAAGAAAAATTACACCAGAATTCATTTGCCTTTCCTTGGTTTTCCTCCAAGCTGTAAACTACTGCCTAGATCCAGGAAATGAATGAAGGCAACAGCTTCAATATTATTTTCAAGTTTTATCCAATGCACACACACGCACACGCAAACAAACACGTACACATACACAAAGTTGAGGTGATACTAAGAAGGAAAGGGAGGGCTTCACACCTCTGGCTTTAGGTTTATTTTTGTTGCTGGACTATGCTGGTTCCTTTTGCTGCCAGACTCAATGAAAACAAATGTGACCTTCTAAGCAAACCTAATAAAAACCTGAAAGAAATTTGACCAGATTTCAAACAATATGTAACTGCTCTGTATGGAGTGTGTTCCTAGTATGGTCTAAAACCATACCTGTCATCACTTAAATGAAAATGAACCTACTGTGTGTGTCGTGTTATATAATGATCATTTTAATGACCTGAAAAAGTGTTGTCTGCTTGGTTAAATGCCGATTAGAATTGTGTGAGACACTAGGTTGGTCTGTTTGTTGATGCTCCAGGCTAAAGACAGCTCTGCTGATTGAGGTTAATGCTTAAAACAAATTACAGTTCTTTAATTTTATTTAGCAAGGGAACAATGATTACTGAGAGCATGTGGTCTCTTTTGAACTTTCAAACATTTGAAAATACCTAATGATAGGCTTATTGCTGGCACTCAATGTGTTGGTTGTGAGATGCTGAAAATGTGACTAAATAGCATCAAAAGTTATCTGATTGTACGATCATGGCGTGATGTTAGTTAGCTATTAGCATCCTGCCAGCATGAGGCTGTCCGTGTAAAAACTAACAGTTTAGGAGAGAAGTGGTGGCACTGACTCACCGGCAGCTTGTTTGGCAAACCTGCTGCTGAGTGAGAGAACATTTGTGCTGAAATCTTCTAGCTATTAAGACAGAATAATATTTAACAACAGCTTGTTTATTTTACGGTCCAATTCATGTTTTGTTATACTGGGTTGGTTTGTTTGTGTGCCTCGGTAGCAACGAGTCAAACAAACGGGCAGCCAAAGTTGCTGACAAGATTGCGTTATTTCATTCTATTTATGTAGACTTGGTCTTAGAGGAGAAGTTTGACATGACAGGGAAAAAAACGAATATTCACTTTCATGCCGAAAGAGAGAAGTCAAAAGATATCTAGTGTGTGTGTTTGAAACATGAGGAAAGCTAGCCTCACTCTGTCCTTACTGCATCTAAAGGTCACTAAAAAACACCTTATAACTGGGTTAACCCCACATTACTTTTTACTTGCTGTTTCTTCCTGTTTGTAAACTTTTTGATGAGCTAAGTTAGCCTGCTGCTGGCAATAGCTTAATACTTAAAATACACGTATAAAGTTTGGATCAATCCTCTTATCAAATCTCTGCGAGAAAGTAAATAAACACATTGAACTATTCTTTAACTATTTATGGACCTAATCATATTTTATTAAGAAAAACAAAAGTTTACTTCTCATGGCAAAATAAGAGCCAACAAGTCTTCATTATCTTATGTTAATTCATTATTTTGTCTCCATCAACACCATACAATATATTAGCAAACGTGGCAAAAAGTGTAGATATCAACTGTGATTTTAACACTTTAAAAAACATTTGTACCATACTGAGCCACATCATGCCCTCTGCCATCATTTAATATGTAGTTTTGCATCAGAGTTCTCCCACCTTTGCTGACTCTGTTTTGGTATCTGTAATCTCAGAATGATGGATGCAGCTGTCACTTAAGAAATTGAGAGTTTTTTCTGTCCATTTCACAAGGACTCAATAGATAATCAGCCTTTCATAAAACGGGTGATCTGCCAGCCATGGATTTTCATTTAGAACCGTCTCAGAATCGTTTTTGTTTGTGTGCTGGCATTGATGAAGTAGACAAAGGTTCATTTAAACAGAAAAACAGTTTCGTTTTCTTAGTTATTTGGTGCCAGACAGTGCATGATTTCACTTCTCATTGCTTCAGTCTTCAGTATGCTGAAAGAATATTTATCGACACTGTCTGGATAAGTGTAGCTGTCAACAGCATGATTGTATTATAAGTTGAGTAAAGCTCTGCTGTTGGGGGACTAAATGTTCTCTTAAATGTATTTTGGCTGTAGTTCTGAAGATATACATGATATTTGCAATTGGATATTGACAGAAACGGCAGAAAACTAAAAGCTCAAGTTTAATCCTTAGAAAAGTTATAACCTGGTAAATATTGCTAGCATGTTCTGTATAAAAGAAATGACTTTGTCCTCATTTTAAACTGGTTATGGCTCTTTTTGTATTTTTCAAGCATTCAAAATAAAGTTTCTTAAAACAGTGTATCTCAAGACATTCATTGGGTTTCAAGGACAACCGAGTATCACAATACCACTTTTGGCAAACACAGATGAAGGCATTAAAAGCAAATCTAAAAGTCAAAGAAAATATGACATTAATTATTACCCAACAAGAATTCATGTTAAGATGAAGAAATAGTTGATACAGGAAAGAAAGAAACACAAAAAATACTTCCTGCTGAGAGACTGTAACCGTGTAGAAACAGAGTAAATGGGGCATGTGTGCAAAAATAACTCGAAGGGAGTTTGAAAAAGTGACTATTTGATATAGTAATTAGTTAAGCTCTTCTAGTGCAGGCATGGGACCAGCTAAATTAACTTTATTATGCACCCATGATTCACAGGTCCCACTATAGACTCTAGATAATTAAAAAGCGTACCTATTTGCAGCTCACAAATCCTTTTCACCCACCACTGATGGTAGAAATAGAAGCATATATGTCACAGGTTCCTTATTTTTCACAAAACTGAAGCATTTTGTTATATTTACTTTAATGAATTAGTTACTGTAGTACTGCAACTAATGATTAATTTTACTTAAAGCCCAAGGTGTTGTCTTTAATTGCTGGTTTAGCAAAACAAGAACATTCAAAAAACAACAACCCTCTATGCTATGTAATTTATATAATGTAAGGTTTATTTGTACTTTACAGTTGAATGTAATTATAGTATATTTGGTCCTCCAGAATGTGCAGAACATAAGGATGTAAGTATGCTACCTCGATCTTATTTTAACTGAACTATACTTTTTTTTTTTGCCTACTTTGAGAAAGTGAAGAGCTGTCTTTGTGGTAATCTTGGACATAAAAGGTAATAGGACCCATTAAGTAATTTAAAACTTCCATTGCATTTCTGATAACCATATGTGGTGGTAGTATTTATTTATTTCTATTCAATGCAATCAGTGTTCAGGAGGAAAAAGTGAAATCACTTTGACGGCTTTCATCAGTGGGAACCTCATCAGCTTTACATATATAAACCATGTCCTACGTGCATCCTCACATAATGCTGCCACCTGTCCACATCCATCAGACCCCACCTCTCCTCCAATAAGCTGCTCCCCGGGGGCTGGTTTGCGCCTGTGTTGCCATGGAGACACCATTCACCCTGGTCCTGCAGAGTTGAATCCTGGAAACAGCAATGATGGACAGCTAGACTCGGAAAGGGCGTGTTTCCGGATGTAGCTGAAATGCTCAGGCTTCTCTAAAGCTTCAGACTCGTACAACGTGCAGACACGTGACAGCGATACAGGCACCAGCGAGGAAATCAATTTCAGCCAGCGATAATTGATCGTTAAAGTTGATTTCACTGTTAATAGGAGTTGGGAGTTTACCTCAAAGCGGAGCGGTTTAAGGTTTATCACAGTTTTTGAGGTTCGTACAAAAGAGCTGCTTATCAACAAGCTTATTGTTTATCATGACGGGAAGCACCTACCTAAGTAGTTTTCATTTTCAGTTAGAGATCAATTAGTGAAAAACCTGCATTAGATAAGCTCATTTGATTGATTTTAAGTTTGACAGAACATCTAGTTGAAAATTGGATAACCAGGAGATAATTAGGAGGGAGGATTAAGTGTGAGGGACGACCCAGAGACTGACAGCTGACATCTTGCTGTCGGACGCTTCGTTGGTTCGCCTCTGCTCCACCTCTGCTCCACCATTGATTGGTTGCAGATCCTGTTGTCTTATCTTTGAATACATGTGCTGCAGCAGTCAGGGGTAACGAGGTAACAGGCGAGATAAAGACAGACAGAGAAGAGCCTGCACTGACATCAGGGACATGCCCTTGTGAATCAAAAATTGCATTAATCATTAGGGGACTTAAAAAGAACCGAGAAATAGGGGATTCATTTAATGACTGGAACTTGTATTATGAGTCTAATGTGAGGCACAGAGGGGATGAATATAGAGGTCTGGATAAGGGTTATGTTTGTCTATGTGTCTGCTTTTCATGTGAATTTGTCTCTGCAGTGTAGAGCCCAGATACTGCAGAGCTGAGTTAGGGATTAGGTTTGGCTCTGAGGGGCTTGTGTCTGGTGTGTATGCGTGTCTTACTGCATGCTGATGTGAATGCCCAAGGACGTTATTTTCAAAGTGTTTAATACCTTGTGAGGCTGGTTAGGATTTATAATTTATCTCCATTACACTGCGACATGTAGTTCTTTCCTCCACTCTGACTGCACCAATATCCAAAAACATGAAGAGGAATCACTGCTTCTTGTTGAGTCATTAAATCACTTGCAGGTATCCTAGACATGGCTGTAATATTCGTAAAGAAGACACAAAATTCCACCTGACCCCACTATTTGCGAGATCACATTTTAACATCATTGCTCTGCAGTAAAACAATCCATCTTTCCTGCTCCTCCTCTGGCAGCCTGGCTTCCCCTGCTGCCCCTGGGATGCTCTGCAGAAAATCCCTCTTACTCACTGCACTCCATGTTATCTTGACTTCATTGCGTCAAGACATCACATGGTCTTCTTAAACAGCAGACTTGCAGGAAAATGCTGCAACAGTTCTTCACCACCAGTGTCCTGGATTGACTCCGGAAGGAGGCACAGATTTTTATTTTTATAACCTCTTGTTCTCAGCCCATAAATCTGTATGTAGAACATCAGAGGCAATGATACCTTTTTTAAATGCTGGGGGAAAAAAAAGGCAAACAAAAATCAACAAAAATCGTAAGATAGATCACGTCTCTGGCTTGGGTCTGACATCGATTCTTCCTTTAGAATATGTAATCACTCAATAAAACAACCCTAAACTCGAGCCAGAGGAAGTCTCTTACAAAAATTCTCTGTACTTTCGCAGCCGGAAAAAGATTGTACTGTGCTTGCTAAATAGGTCCAAAAACCCAATAGCCTAAGCCAAAAAACATTTAGTTCTACTCATCCTTCAAATATTTCCCTTAATAAATCCATGGTGCATATTAATTGAGATTGAAGCTTACTTGCTCTGTTAGTCACATTTCATACAGACATTTTGAAGGAGTTCAGCTCACATAGGATTTTGGGTGGAGTGCAACTCCAGTAGAGAGCTTTCAGTTATTCATCCTAGAAACATCACCATACTAGGCGGTAACACAGCCGCCAATTCAGAATTTTGTCTCTACGGGTCAAAGTTTAGGGACCTCCAACATCCTAGTATTGTTTTCAGAGGGTTTCCTGTGCTATGAGGAGACAAGTGTTCACTGAGCTTTCAATTCCTGTCCTTAAACGGTGTAGGGGAAATTATATTGTAAAGCAGGTGTCCAGTGGAAGGGTTAGGGCTCTTATAACACTGATGTATAATAAATACTGTGCGCGCTCATAACATGTCATATACAGTACATTTCATAATGAAGCTATCCTTTACAGAGCAGCAGTAATGAACTACTCTACAGAACATTAATACATGACTATTGACCTCAGAGAGATAATCAGACTCACACTTACATTGATGATACAGTATGCATATGCACACAAACAAACTTTTTTCCATCCCAACATGCTCTCCACTTAATGAATTGTTGTTATGAACAGACTGCATTTTGATCCGTACGGACTAAATCCCAGTGGACGGCGGACAACTCAAGTTCAAAAGACCAAAACCTTTTGATTTAAGGAGATCTGAGAAATGCAAAAATATTGCTCCATCATTAGTATCACAGAAAGACACTGATTACTAATTTGTATTTTGATTATTGCAGCGTTTAGGACTTACTTTTGCTAAACAGTATTGCAAGGTTTAAAGGGATAGGCAGAGGACTTCATTTTTGCAGCCAAAATAACAAACTGCTCAGAAGCTGTTTTTTTTTTTAAACGGGGAACGAGTAGAATGACGAAGAAAACACATTTTTCATTTAACAGAACTAGTAGCAAAAGGTCCACATGAAGCTCAATTACACAAGACACAATCTAATTATATGCTAATGTCACAAGGTCCTTCAATTATAGCCTGTTATAAAGCTTTAAATGATGAACTCATCCTCCAGACAAATAATTGTGGTCTTGTTTTGGATGATCCCACCAGACTTTGAACATATTTCTTCTGCTCCTCTTCCCCTTTTTTCTCCATCCGCCTTTTTATCTGATGATAACCCCCACCTCTGTTCTCCACAACAACAAAAAAAAGCAGATGGCTTCATCTTTAAATAGAAAGACATAGAGGCAACACGCAGTAGGTCTGCCACAAATTATAGCTTCATGTGCAATCAAACAACAACATGAATGTTTAATTTCATCACTTTGAATCAAATAGACAGTTTTTTGGTGGGATGCCCAAATAATCCCACCTGCACTGTGAGAATTTGCCTCAAAATCCAGTCGGACTTTTTTATCAGACACAGTTTGAAATAATGGTCAATAACTTTAATCCATTTGCTGTTAAGCGCTTTAAAAAAATGACACACAAATACTATAATCGTCAAACTGGCTGCTAGTTCTTTTCATTCTATACATTCAGTGATATTTTTCATATGGGATTTTATTATTTCTGTTGAAATACGAAGGGAGCCGCTAAGCTGAAAGTGGGGCATCCATGTTTACTGTAGCATTTTAATTTGTGGTTCAAAGCCTTGCTACATACATGTCAGAAAGGAAGCAAGGAATGAGGCTGTGAGTGCAGATAAAAAGACCTTTATGCTAAGGTTATGTATTATACAGATAATATGGAAAAGGAAAGATCCTAAATATCAAACAGTAATTGTCTCTATGTTTCTAATGCTGCTGGAACAAAACAATTTCCCAAATTGGGATCAATAAAAGTCATATCTATCTATCTATCTATCTAATATTTTAAAGCACTTGATGATTTGTAGTTTGAACCACCGAGTTTTATCTTCGCCATAAACCGTGGTCATTTTATTTGTTTACATGCAATCATGAACATCAGAAAGATTTCTTTATTTATTTGTGTCAGCTCTAATAGTGCAAAAGACCTCTGCTGATGGTGTAAAAAATAAACAATCTCTATCACTTTAACTTCAGCACTACATTCACATTCTGCTCAGAATTAAAAGAGCCGCAGAGGGGTCCCTCACTTTGTATAAACCACATCCATTTAACCCACTCAAAGAGCTGGGAGTACTTGGAGAATAATTCTCCAGTTTTTCTTGGTTTCTGAGGGAAGGGCACACTACTGGTGTGCATGACCTATTTTTCTAAACTCATCAGTCAGATGCGGAGCTGCAGCTGGTGGTTCAGAGTTCCCCTTTTGTGAAAGAGTGTTTTCAAAAGTCCTCCTTGTCACTCATCCACATCGGTGTCACATATTCCTGGGACATTTCTCTTGGCTCCTCTGCTGTAGCACAATGTTCTTCTCTCAAAAAAACAACAAACATTTCAAACAAGGAACATAAATGCATTTTGGGAAAATATTTCTGTCAGGATTGAAACAGTTAAATGGTATGTCGTACTAAAACCTGAGATTCAAGCCCTCAGAACTGAGAGGGAAAGGGAGGCCCCCGGATAAAGGGGAGGGCTGGGACAATGGTTAACCACAGAGTGAAGCATGCCGCTCGAGGCAGAGGCCAGACGGCACGACATCACAGGGAGAGAAAAGGCTTGCCCCCACTACATCACTGTTGCAATTCAAAGTGATGGCAGCGAGAGCCTGCATGCATCCACAAGGAGGGCTTGGCTGACCAAATGACACCCTCAACAGCAAGGAAACGCAGTCAGTGTCGCTGCAGTGGTTTTACAATTCAGTCAGTGGCTCATCTGCCTGGCAGAGGGTTGCGGATATGTATAAATCCATCCTTTCAATGACTCATGAAACTCAAGGATGTTACAACATGCAAAGACAAGTGCAAGGCCATAAAGACCTTTTGAAGACAATCTAAACTAATATTTAGCATATAACATGATTGTGCACTCCTATTGGAAGGTATTGCTTTAAATGAAGAACTTACTTGTACGATATGCATACTTTTAATTAATCATCTCAAAGTTTGCATGAATAATTCCTGAAGATACCAAGAAAAGCACTGAAAGCATAAAGGTGCTCTGATGAGGCGCTGCTGTATGTAGTTATCTTGTATACTTGTCATAGTTTTTTTACTCAGTAACTGCACTGAGGCAGTGTTTGTGTGTGACAATAAAACCTCTTTATATGAGATGATCAAACAACGTTTTGGCTTCTAATAAAAGATGCTCATTAGTGGGAGTTTTCCTTCCCCTTGAGAAGTGACACCACTCATCCTGTTTGCCGTGTCTCGTCCATCGGGTTGCATTTCTGTTCTGCAAAATAGGCCTTTCTCTCTTCCTGAGTGAAGACATGCTGATGACAGCACTACAAAGAGGAATCAGGTTTCTCTCATGGGTTCCTACTGGCATGAAGGATCTGTAGTCTGCCTGGCAGCTTCTTCTTAAGGCAAAATGTAACCTTTATACTCGCTCCAAGTGGGGGAGTGCATTAGCTTCTCAATAAATCAGTTTGATCTCACAGAGGTCCTACACTCAACCGTCACTTTACAGCCTGGCATGGAGTTTCAGTGGTCATTCCCACTCTCAGTAAGAGGCTTTGTGTTGCTGATGGTCTGAAAAATATAATGAAAAAAGCTCAGAAAATGCCATTTTATGATTATTCATTACATACACCAACATTGTGCAAAGATTGCTGATGACTGCAGTGCTGCTTAGCTTGTATTTACTAAGTGTGACATCACATTTTGTGCTATAATACTTTTTTAAAAAACAAAATGTAAGACAAGTTTAAGTTGTATATTCCCTTTAAATACTATTAGTGTGCATTACGGGTACTGCAAAAAGTCCTACCCTAAAGAGTTGATCAATTCTGATATTAACTATTACTGTGTATGTAAGTCTTAAGGCAGCAGGTCTCTGAAGATGAAGAAGTTGTTACACAGCATTTTATTAGTCATCATATCCTGTTTTGAACAGTTCCTTTTTGGGTTGCTTCATAGTGTTAACATGTGTTTCTACTTTCTGTATATTAATATAACCTGTAGTGGCAGATTAATCCCTCTAAACATGTTTGAATTTAATAAATCAGCATCAAAAACCTACAGTATGATTTTGTGTCAATGTTGAAAAAAATGTACTACTTGAAATTTGTTTGTTGAAGATGAATATATTTTTGATCATGTTGTACAAAGTTGTGACAGCAGTACAAACAGTCGACTCATATGCTCTTTGTTTGGCGTTTTGATGGACAGAGATCCGTAACCAGCTGGTGGAGCAGTTCAAATGTTTGGAGCAACAGTCCGAGTCTCGGATCCAGCTGCTGCAGGACCTGCAGGAGTTCTTCCGCCGCAAAGCAGAGATTGAACTGGAATACTCCCGCAGCTTGGACAAACTGGCCGAAAGGTTCTCCTCCAAGATCCGCAGCTCCAGGGAACACCAACAGTTCAAGTGAGTTTCCTTTCCTGCAGGCTGGAGATGCAGCCAGGTGCTGCTGAAACTGTTGCAGGTACATTCTGTGTGCGAGGGAATTGGTTTGGATACATACAGTATAGCTATGCTTTTTAAATGAATGGTCTACCAAAAACATAAAAATACTTACCTCATAAGCATCCCCTCCAAAAACCTCACAGTACTTAACTGCTCTATATAATATATCTGATTGATGTTCATAAAGCTACTGTCTCTTCTCCTTTCAACATGTGGACCACATGCATCTGTACGCCAAGTGACTTTATCCCCCTCGCAACACTATTTATAACCCAACTGTAAGAACCAGCCCTGCTGCTCATCACAGTTTGATTACAGTGCAGAACTACTCCAACATGATTATGTACTGTAAGGGAATATCCATTATTACAGTGAAGATCTCTAAGGCATCTTCAAAGTTCAGCTGGTTCTGGGGCGATGCTGAGGATGCAGTTCATCAAAGAAGTTAAAGACTGTTAAGATTGTTTCACTACAAACACTGAAATGTATGCTGGTGCAAAAGAATAGATATCTTCTGCACAGAAACCACCACTTTGGTACCATGACTCACACAGGGCATGAAATTAATGCTGCAGTTCCAACAATCCAGCACCTGGGGCAAGCAGGCAAGTTTATTTCTGTTAGTTTAGTCTGGAAACGGGACACTTAGCCAACTGTGACCTGGCAGCAGATCTTAGACAATAATTCAAATGAACTTGTATGTCGTCTAAATTCAGATTTTGTAAATGGAAATGGCAGGAATGCATTCCTCACATTTCATATTTTGAAGCTTAAAGTATGTAATATGAAGACGTCTATGTAACTCTTAAATGCCCCCTGTTATGGGTCATGACAATGTTACTACCAGCATGCTCAAATGAAAACAAAATAATATATTAACAAATTTGGTTATAAGGTGTGAACAGACCTTTAAGTCTAATACAGTAAATGCATATACCATATGAATACAACATTCATGTAAAACAAAAGGAGCAGCGCAAACTACTACATGTGTATATGGTTGTGCAACATTACAATGCATAGAATGCATGCAGTACTTTCTGCTCTTATTTTGAAAGTTTGGACAAAGTACGTAGGGCGTTACTGATGATGATTATTAAAGGGTCCCAATTATTCTTTTGGGGGTTTTCCCTTCATGTAGTGTGCTATATGCGTTTTTATGACTGTAAATGTTCTGCAAAGGCTAAAATCCCCAAGTTCCCTTCAGAGAAAGTTTCTCTCCCAACACTCATTGGATTCCTTTGTTTACTTCCGTAACTTACATGACATAAATATGTAACGCTCGTGCTTCTATTGGCTAGCGCTCCAACACATTGTATGTGATAGGCTAAGGAGCGGAGTAAATAGTAGAGGAACAAAACACACATATGAAACAGAAATAAAGCACAAAAGGGCCCTGTTAATACTTTTACTTGAGTTACACACTTAGGGCTAATTGACGTTCTGACAGAGAATAAGGAATGGTAGAAGTTTGTGGATAGTAAGTAAATGTACAGCATGCATCAGAGCTGTGTGTGAAGTGGATGAGGCTTTGAATACATCATTGAATCCAGATGTGTGTGAGGCGCTTCAGTGTGCTGTCTTAATCTTGTAGTATGGCTGATATTAGACAGAACTGTGCTGCCGCTGCTGCAACACTGTGGCTAAACCTTTGGACTGCACAGGGGATTTTTATCCAATCGGGATGGGGGTGGGAGGCAGGTGTAATTATACCTTATAATATTACCCTTTACCCGAGGTCATGGCAAACTTCATCCAATTTTATTGTCTTAACGGGGACACACACACTTCAACATTATGTGCTAAAGGTTGAAACTTAACCCCTGATACCATAGAGGAAATGTGGGTGGAGGCTACCACCCATACTTGACATATAGAGGACGTAATAAATCAAACCTAACATATGTGTTACCTGTCATTCGTACAACACACACTCTTTACAGAGTGTATTTTATTCAAACTGACCAATATTTTATCCTAAGACAGTATTTTTAAGCTCCACATGTTTGCACAGCACCTTGTGAGCAGACGGGCAACCACAAATCCTTGTAATCAGCTGTGACACGCCCTGTACTGTGCCCTTCCTCCCACTTTAGTGCAGTTTAAGGCAAGGCACCAAAAATGGGCCTATGCAAGAACAAAGTTTGTGTGTTTGTCAAAAAAAAACCTCTTTGTGTATAAAGACCAACCACGTAATCCCAATCAAAAACAGTAAAAAGAGGTTTGTTGTAATTTGATTCCTTTATTGACAACATTATAAACCAAGATTAACCTTTTGTTTCAAATTGTTTGATTGATTTTTACTAAAAGGATGTTCGGATGTCCTGTGATTCAATTGAATTAAGAAACATATAGATATAGGTTTAGATGCATTTTAAAAGTCTTAAGAATATTTTGATGATTATCAAGATCATTTTTCAAACCACATTATTTTAGAATTATTGCAACAAGACATTTTCATATCGTCCCAAGTCTAATTGCACTGCAGAGGAGAACATCAGGATATCATAGTATCTTGTGCCAGTTAAACTTACAGTATATGTTTTACAGGGCTATCAAAGCTGCGCATTAAAACCTAGTCATCTTGACCGGGGCAGACCTCCATATGTGCTGGATCACACTAACAGTCTGTTGGCTGAACCCTCCCATTGCAGATTCATTAGCAAGCTGAATGCCACAGTGATTTACAGCTACTGCAGCTACAGCTGCACCGCAGCAACCTGACCAAGGATAATTTTGCTTTCCATTTTACCTAATTTGCCACTGAAAAGACACGCTGAAGGGTTACTGAGCTGCTCCATACTGCAGTTGCTTCGCCAAATAGTGCACCACTTCCTTTCTCTGTCAGGTTCACAAGTCCTGAGAGACAACAGATAACTTGATTATAACTATGGAGTACACATTTCAGGCTATATAATGCGTGTGATATATAATGTAGCCCATCAAATTACAGTCGATTGGTATCATCCATCTGTCATACAGACATATTCAGAAGTAAAGTAGCACCATTAAAAAGACATCTCATGCAATATTGATATGGAGAATAACCTGTCTGGTAGAGATAACACTGGGCTTGTAGCAATGCCCAGATTGGTGTGTGTGTGTTAATCTCTTTGTGTGTATCCAAGTGATTGGTTTGGGAGGAGCTGGGGGAGAAAATTGTTTTATAACCGTAACGTGCAAGATCTTTGTACGGTTTATTTGAGTTTTGAAGCTTCTTTTTCTGAATTTCCAAGTGATGTCTCTGTTCATTTCATGGTTAGCAAGGCACAGCTTTGAAAACTACCAATGGATACTTCTGCTTGCTTCTTTTAAAAGCAGTTAAGAGTTATGCAGCCTGTGTCCAGAACACATTTGTCTTTAAAGGGACACAATGAAAAGTGTGAATGCTTTAGTTATCAGTGTAGTTATGTGATTATGATGAATGATGTCTGCTGCAGTAGGATAGTACCGGATGTTGTAATGGGGTTTTGTGCACTGGCAGTGTAGCTGTATTTCAACTACAGCTCTAGCTTTTGACCTAATGTGTGTATGTAGTGGAACCATGGCTGCCTAGGGGCCAAAGGGTATAAAGATGAAACTTTAATTTTAAGACTTGGTTTATTTGGTCTATGTTGAACACAGCATTTTAATCCTCTTTTTGTCAGTTTAACAAATCAAGCTGATAGAAGTCAGCTGTTTTTTTCTTCGGATTTTGTCAAATCCTTCATTGAAGCTGAACTGTGCTCCACTCTGCTCCGGTCCCTGTGTCGGTGCAGCTGTGCATTATCAAGTGTTGGCAGTGTGACTGTTCACACAAAATAAGTGCTAAACGATGTGCAGATCGGCACTGTAGCATACTGAAGCCATGCTTGAAAACAGGGGCAAAACGAATTTGAATGACAAAGCTGGCTGCATGTGCCCACGTTCCCCTTGTCTTTTGAAACTGTGTTTGGCTCCTTCTCCTCTCCTTAGCTGTTTCATTGATAAGCAGCAGGCGGGCATCGGGAGGGGATTAAAGGCCTTCACAGAGCCGAGTCTCTGTTTGATTAATACACACTTCCTTCTGGAAATCCTGGCTCAGACGCATCATAGGCCCTGGGTGATTAGATGGTGGCATCCATTGCAGCCATGACTAAAGCATATGCACTATCCTATATAATTCTCACTTGTTCAGGGTATGCACATTATGGCAACAGCTTGCCATCAGTTTATCCTTGAATCAAAGGATTAGTGCAATATTGTCCAACCCTACACTCTTTCATTGTTTCTCTTTTCACTGTCTCTGTCTGATCTTCTTCATGCTTCTTCATGCATTCACAGATTAAACTGCATGTATGTGTCTGCCTCACAGTGACAGTGATGCAGTGCAGAACTTGTAAAAACCATGGAGACAGCCAGGCAGTGCTTTGCAGAATGAGACGGATGTAATAGGATGCTAGAAACCTGCACTTGTCTCACCTCCTCCTCTTTCTCACTTCTCTAGAGACTCGCAGAGTTCATTGTTTGCCTCCTGTATGTTAATGATACCCTGTGTATAAATACCGAGGGCATGGAGCCATCAAAAACCAACCCTTTTGAAGCCCTCTAGATTAATTGTCCAGCGGGCTCAAGATTGATATGCAGACTTTTACAGGAAATCAGCACGGAGAAATGGTTACAGAGTAGAGATTAATGAGTTTTGCTGTAAACTGAAGTCGATCTTTTGTGATAGATTGACCTCTGTTTTAAGAGCCGGTACAAAGAAGTTATTGTCTCTTTCCCATAAAACAAGTGCAGGAGCTACATTTATTGCAGTGTTAAAATACTCCCAGACATGCTGCTGGTACACAGGCCTAATTACCGACCTCCTGCTCCTAATTCCTGTGAAATGAGGACAGCGACTTGGGAAGAGAGGTTTGGTGTCCTTTGTCTATTTCTGTCTTCGCGCTTTAACCCTTAGCATTAGGAATACGTTTTTCACCTTCAGACTTTCTTATTTATCGTCATCATTGTTCATTTTTTCTTTCAAATTCACCACCTTGTTTCAGACTGATCTAGAATACCTCAACAATAGTTAAATATGTTGCCATTAAAGTGTACAGTCATAGACATTGTCCCCAGAGGACACATCCCATTAATCCACTAATATATTATATTATTATTGTTTCCTCTAGTTCCACCATGAGATTGACATGTGATTTTGAGTTAAATCTCCATAAAACCACTGGATGGATTGTCATTTGCTTTTGGTATATTCATGTACAATTCGGTTTGATGATCCTCTGATGTTTCAACACGTTTTTACTATTTCAATCTGTCTGCGTCTTTGGTTTATACCCGCATATGTGTTTTTGCTGCCTATATGCATAACTACTGACTGCTAAACATAATAACACACTAAACTAAGATAAGGACCACACTCAACATTATACATACAAAGGCAGAGCATATCTATAGACTCATGGTTCTGTTTGATGCATTATGAAGAAGGATTTACCTGAGCAGTGTTTGGGTGAAAAGGTGAAGAGGATAAAAAAAGAGCCTAAAATGGGAACCTGGTTGTGCTTAGGGATGTGATGAAGCATCTCTGACCACTTTTAGGGATTAGCAGAGAGTACAGGTGCTTTTTTCTTAAACCTCTCAACCACAAACAGCAATTAAACACAGAGGAGCTGCATTGCTTACAGGCAGATAGGTCAGTCAAGCAGAACTGGCACAAAATGAGGGATGTTAAGATATTAGGCCATCCAAGAGTAGTGAAGGAGAATGTGCTTTACATCTGGTTCTCTATTGTTTATCAAACCTAAACCCATGATTTCCAAAGTCTGATGCATCTCATTTTTGATACAGCAAATGTTCAATTTAATCAATATATTATAGCAGGGCTTTAATGGGGCGTGCACAGCCTTGATTTTCTCAACTCTTTTAAATTACTATAATAGAAAACTAATTGACTTGCTAAAGGCATCTCAGGACACCTGTCTCTATTTAATGTTGCAGGCCCAGTAATACTTGTACAGATGATGTTTGGCATCATGTTACTGCCGTGGACTGATGTCTTGAGAACTATGTGTATGTGTCCTTTCAGCCTGATGTAAGTGAGTTTATGGGCAGAATTTAGTAAAGGAATAATGGGTAAAGCACTCTGGAGTAGCTAGATATCAACTTCATTAGGTGTGATTAGCATTAAGGAAGCCCTCTGAAGGAGGGCTCTTTGATGTTGGCGCTGCTCATCTCCTCTTTCTGCTCCACAGTGAAACACTATTCCTCCACTCTTGCTCTGGCTCTCCCTCCTTTGCTTTCATTTGCCCATCTTTCTTTGTGTCTCCTCCTCAGGGTTGGTTGATCGATTAACGCTCAGATAGGATCCAGACAAGGATATGGGGTTTAAAGGGATTGTGTATGTGTGTTGGCTTTCCTGTCTATGAGCCTTGGCCTTTCTTTTGGAAATCCACCCGAGGCAGAGACAATTTAAACTGATTATGCAGCAATCAGAGCCCATGATTCTCTAGTCATTATAGGTCACCAGCCAGGGTAGGAATTTCACGGCGGCCATGACAGCAAAGGCCGTCATTGCCCCTCGGTCTGGCCATGATGGCCCGAAAATAATTGTACGTCCTACGGCCACCATGACCTTTGGGGCCCTGATACAGTTAAAATCTCGAAGTTGCTTTAAAAGCGTCAGAGCAGTGGTCTGGGCTCTGAACTGCATTAGTCCTTGTAGCTTGGATTGGTTGCGCGCACCTCACACATCATACGTTGTATCATTCAATCATCATTGTAGCGTCTCGCACGACCTGAAAGTAAGCTGTGCATGGGTTCCTTCGACAAAAAAACAATGCAATTTCTCCATAGCCTTGTGTTATGCTATAAACGAACAGTGATGGGCAAGTTACTTCCAAAATGTAATACAGTACATATTACTTATTACTGTGTTTTTAAAGTAATAAGTTACATTACATTATTACTGTCTCTGAAATGTAATGCGTTACACTACTTTTGCGTTACTTTGAGTTACTTTCACCATAAATAACCACAAAAGTATGGCTTTAAATGCTAAAATGTAGTTTATTGCAGCTCATTAATTAAAGCTATCTATGGCAGTATGCTGAAATTAAACTTACGCTCCGTTTAAGTGGGCTGAATAATGTGATACCGGTAACATTAAGTCGCTGTGTGTTATTAATAACATGTTAGTGGAACCTCTGCACGGCCCTGTAACCTGCTGTATATGATCGGTGTGTTAACGGGGATTTGGCTGACAAGCTTTCTAAAAGCCGGCGATTCCAGTTGACAAAGGTTGCATACCTTCAACACTCTGCCACGAGTCTCTGAATTTCCCGGGGTTCAAGAGGCATGCAGCCCGACAGAAAGTTACCTTCTGTTGCTTTGGCCTGCGCGCACTCGTGTGTTTTTCTTTTCTTTTCTCCGAGCCTGCAGCTCTCCATTGCTAATCTGTTTCTGCAGCCCTTTTAACCAACAGTAAACAGGCTTACTGAGATACTATTCTACCTGCACAATTATTTCTCTGGTGTCGGAATGTCTCGCGATGTTTGTGATTTCTTAGAAACAAAACACCACATAATTTCGGGTTAAAACCTGCGTTACTGAGAATTGTAACGGGTATTATATTACCCACATTTCAGAAGTAATGCGTTATATTACTGCGTTACAGCTCAAAGTAATACATTACTGTAACTCCGTTACTTTTGTAACGCCTTTACACCCAACTCTTTAAACGAACTACAGAGGAGTATAGCAGGGTCGCAGGACTTCAACGTCCCACCAACTTAAGATCGTTTCAACTGACTTTCGTGCGCTTGCATATTTAAACAAAGCTGTTCCTTTGAGCCACGCTGTATTTCAAGCAGAACAGGGGGAAACAAATTTAGCGGGAGTGTTTACGTGTTCGGCCTAATGACGTACAACGTCCTCGACAATTTAGCCACTAGTTAACAACTATCGTTTTTCAGACACGTAAACTCTTCAAAAATCACCAGCGGGATCACTGCTGATGTATTTAATGTCGTATAACAAAACGTGATCCTTCTCTTAAATTTGTGTCAACTACAGACCTTATTTCGAGCTATTTTCCTAAATCCTATGGTAGAAATCGCATTAACTATGAGACGAGGGAACCGGAAGTTGTGAAATGCTTATTCACCTCCGGGTTTTAGGACTCGTTCCTGTGGCACTTTATACGAATACAAGGAGGCCTTGTGTCTCTTTTTGTCCGTGAGTTTATTCACTCCTGAAATAGGTTACTGTTGTCCGTAAACATAAACTATACTTTCCCTCACCAAAGCTCCAGTAGATGGTCAACTTCTTTCATTTTCTGTTTGTGTTATTTACCGCTGGTGATGTAGTCTAAGCTCTCCCTTCTCCTCTTCATAACTACACTTTTCGCAGCACACACACTTACAGCCAATCAGCTCTGACTTTCTAAATGACGTTTTAGTGGGGCTGCGAGCACTTTGCGCCATTTGATTTATTTGTAAAAAAAAACTACTCTATTCAATGGGCAAGGTAAAAAAGTGATTTGTTTTCCATGTCATTCATGTTTTTTATTATCAGAAAGGGAAATTATTTATTTGTAAGCTCCAAATCCTAATTTTTCTTTTTATCCTCAGAGTTGTTAGTGATGCTGTTGAATCTTAAACTCATGTTTAACTTAGGATAATGCCAGATAAACTAAACATTTATAACCACCGTTACAAAAAATGTCTAACAGTCTGGTATTTTTGTTGTTTGGACTTTTTTTTTCAGGAAAGACCAGCACCTGCTGTCCTCAGTAAACTGCTGGTACCTGGTGCTGAACCAGACGAGGCGAGAGAGCCGTGACCATGCCACCCTCAGTGACATCTACACTAACAACGTCATCCTCCGCTTTGCACAGATCACCGAGGACATCATCCGCCTGTTCAAGAAGGTCAGAATAACTATCATCTTTCCTCATTTGTTTTCTGCTACTCTCTTATTACCAGTGCTCAAAAGGTCAGATACAACCAATATGCTCGAATACATTGTTTGTGGGGAAAAAACGTTTTAGTCTTTCCCTTTTTTGTTAGCTTTTAGACTTGTTGTTAATCTTTGTTTTTGCTTTAGAGTTGAACTTGCATTTCCAGCAGCCTAAATCTACTTTTCAACTATTGGGCTTTAATTTATTCAAAGAAATTTGGTGTGTTGAGCTTTGTCCCAGCAGACTTTTGTGTAGTAGAAGGTGTATGGTGTATGTGGGTTGTATTTGGCCTGCACCCCCCTATAAGTGTGAGCAACATCTGGCTCAATGTCAGCACATAGCAGGGATGACTGAGGTCTTATTCAAACACCAGAACCCTGTTTTCACCTTGCAGGCTTTCCTGTAGGTGAGCTGCACTCTGCTTACTGGGCTCCATTCAGACACTCTGTTGGTTTAAGTCGGGTGCCCTCAGATATGTTTCAAGGTTTTATTGGTCATATGCACAGCATATACAACGTATATGTTGGCAAGGAAAATCTTATGTCCCATGCTCCTGCAACAACTCAACATACATGGTGCGAATAAGATAAATAAAATAGTGCAAAAAGAGAGAAGAATATTTACAATAACAACACTAAAGATTTATGGATGTGAAATATATACATATGTGGAATACATTGAACGTATTTAAATACTTTACACTGTTGAATGAGGAGGTATGAACAGATGCATATATTATGTATAACAGATGTATATGGCAGATATGTATAATATATAGATATGTGTATTATAAACAGATATGTGTGGCAGATGTGTATAATATATATATATATATATATATATGTATGTGTGCACTATAAACAGATAAGTTTTCAATACTTGAAAGTATGAATATTGGATTTGCTGATGGCAGACATAATGCGAGGCAATAAATAATGCTTTTTTTTAATGTAAATAAATAAATAGCTTGTCATGTTGGACATGAAAAGGGGATCAAAGGTAGAACTTTTGAGAACAAACCTGATCAAGGGCTTGTTTAGAATATAAATGACAAACATGTGTGACCTAATAATAATGCAATGAATGTAGGAGTATCAAATGTAAACGTACAGTAAATCCTTTTATGTTTCTCAGTTCCCTCAGTATAAGTTGATTGCAAAGAGAATATATCGTAACATAACCTATGGCAGTTGCAACGCCTTTTCATATAGGGAAGATTATAAGAATGTAACACTAACAGGCGTTTCTATAAGGGCTGTTAAAATATCAGCCGCCTCATCTCTTACAGTGTCTTGCATCAAGTGCTTCACTTGCTGGTTGAACCCTCCCTGCTCTCCCTGAGCCTCTGCAGTACACGCTGCTGTCTGTCTCACTTCAGAGCCACTGATGCATAAAGATGCCATTCACCAGCTGCCAGAGCCCTTTGAGGATATTCCCCATTTATCACATTCAGTCAAATGCTTGTTCGAGTAGGACAAAAAACTTCAATACACACAGCCAAAATATAAAATCCCTCCTGTAACATCAAGGTTATTTTGTTTTTGTGAGTACATTGCCTTTCCTCTGCCAAGAACGTTCTTGTTTTGGTTTGATTGTCCGTCAGCAGGATTATGGAAAACTACTGCTTAATTTTTCAAGACACTTGGGCATAGAAAGAACCCATTAACTTTTGCAGAAGATCTGAATCACAGGACAGGTCCATAAATTATCTTTCACTTTCATTACCACTGCGTGATAGCGCATGGCCTCGAGGTCTGTTCTCTCTCAATGTCCTTCTAGTTTTATTATGTAGCTTAGTGAAGACTTGATGGTGCAAGGTTTTTAATTTATTTTTTAATTAATAGATAGATTTCTGACTCACTAGTAACACGTTTTTTCAAGCAGTTAAAGTTATTAACATCTGGGTGTGGACAAAATGTTGTGTGTGTGTGTGTTTCTATCAAGGAAGCTCCTCCTTGTTGAATTAACCTGTACGAAAATGATCTTATTACTGTATAATGATTCTTGTTTGAAATAACCATTATGCATCTTGCTGAGTCACTACGATGTGCTGACAAGTCAGCTGTTGACGCAGTTTAAACTCACAGTTTCAGCATTCATAATCAAGAGTTTCACTGGAAACCTTTTTTCTTTAAAGGTTTGCCACCTTAAAAGGGCTTTACTTATGACTCATAGTGAAATCAGACCATCATATTGAAAAACCTACATGGTTCGATTAAAAGCAAGAGAATAACATGCGAATGGTTGTTAATAAACCACCAGAGTTAGCATGGCGAGCATGCTAACAATAAAGGTTCACTATAATACAGTGTTATACAACATTTCATCCTCAGTACCCTCTTTACTGTCCTTTCACTGACTTCAGATGATTGTCATCCTTTCTTCACTGCTGCTTGTATTATTTTCCATTACTTAGGCTGTATACCTTTTAGGGAAACAGAACAAAAACAAAATAGAGTTAGCTGCAGTGTGACACATTTACTTTAGCAAAAGCATTTTAAAGTTACCACAACTCATGGTAACAATAAAGACAAAATATGAACCTGTATAAATGTATTAGAAGATTAAATAGTTAACATTATAAAAGACGGTCTCAACCATATCCTTCTATAGCTCTGGGAAGTGGTGAGAAGTATGCTTCTGTTTTTTGAATGTGTCAGACCATCACACTTAGACATTTGTGTGCATTTTTCTCACCTCCCAGTCTTTAAATAAAGGTTTTGTGCTTCTCTCTAACACAACTGACATTATTAGATTCTCTCTGTCATTTATTTCTCCCTCAAGTCCAGGTGTGTCTAGAGTTGTTTTTCTATTACAAGGCTTGCTGTGCTGTGAGATGACTGTGAAAGTGTACAGTGGCCTGTGTATTAAGGATAAGACTAGAATTAAATGTACAGCTTTATAAGGTGCCCGCTGAATCTCCCAAACAAAACATATTGAATTGGTGGTAGAAAGAGAGGGTGGCTTAAGCAATATTTTTCCTATTAAAATGAGATATGAAACAGGAAATATGGCTTGTTGTCCTCTAGCATCCATTTTTATTAAACTTATATAGAGCACAGTGAAACATCAATATGGGCTCTGTTTTTTGTTAAGAGCAGTACGATCAAAACGAAGGCAGCACGCAGACAATCTGTAATCAATGGAATACACCACCATCTTTGTGGGCAAAGCGTGCAATGGTTATAAATGAAAAATTCTGACCAAAGTCTTATGTCTTTGAATAAATATCGAATTGGGTGGCAATCCATCCTTTAGCTGTTGAGAAACTTCACTATGGCTCACTAAAGTCCCGGTGTCAGCATAATCACTTGGGTTTGCTCCAGTAGGTCATAGCTGAAGGCTCAAGCTTTATTTGTTGGCTCACCTCTGTTCTTTCCTGCTGTGTTTCAGAGCAAGGACATTGGGATCCAGATGCACGAGGAGCTGGTGAAGGTGACGAATGAACTCTACAATGTAAGTAATACACCGTGTCTCCTCCTGATCGATCACTCACACTTTATCTCAGCACAAAGCTCACCCAGTTATTTTTCTCTTTGACGTCTCTTTTTCTCTTCTCTTTTATTACCTTGCTTTGCACATTTTGAACTATTTCCTCGCTTGAATGAAAGAGTATTTTCTTTTGAAACATAAGACTTTGGCTTGGGTGAACATACCAAGTAAAGCAAATAGGAGTCCCTGTCACAGCCTATTAGGCTGTGTTTGAATGGTAGGACCAGTACCAAGAGTAGAGGGAGTTTAAATCTGTACTCATTAAAACTTCTCTGCCATCAGCCCACCTATGCATTTTTAAAATAATATTAAATATAATGTGGGGACAAGTGTTTAACCTCATGGTCATTTTGAAGCATGTAATTTGTGGTACTGTTGAACTCTTCTCTGTTATACTGAGAGGAGAAGTTCATGAGAATGTGCTACATGTATTTTTTCAGGTAACGTATGTTAAAGATAGTTTTTTCAATGTTTATTATATAGCTGCTGAGCACACAGGGATATGATGATGATGATGATTTATGTTGTTAAGTGAGAGAAAGATAGAGGCTGTTGTAAATGATGAAATGGAACATTACTTCCTCTGAATGTTGGACAGTTTCTGGGCCTTGAGTCCCTTTAACATCTGGTGGGTTCTTCAACTTTGGTCTTGTTAAATGGTTACATGACTGGTGGTCTCTGTGGAGGCCTTTAAAATACCTGCATGCCTTAATACATGACGGTATTGTTTGTAAGACTGTGTTTGCAGTTATTGGAGAGTGCTTTTGTGGATAAAAATTAAGCAGATTAAATAATGTGTATCTTGTTTTCATAACAATTGACAAATTTGGTCATTTTAGGTCACCTGTTATAGCTCTGCTGCTTTCTTTCATTGGATGTCACCACTATGTTACCCTCTTTGGAGAGTTATTATAGGGAGAAGTTTCTTTACTGGCACAATATATTTTCTTTATTTTTGTTTAACTGGTCTTATGCTTCATTTTAGACATAAAATATTGGAGGAAAAAGTAGTTCTTATCATTCACTTCTCTGAAAAGCAGTTTATTCCCTTCTTTTCACCAACAACTGTATGTTTGTATATTTCCTGTTATGCTTTATAGCCAAGCTGTTTGGTTTTAAAACACCTATATAACACTATTAGAGGGTAGTTTTTAAAGGTAGCATGTCTCCCAACCCACATTTTCTCAGGTGATTTTTTTTTTTGATGGAAAAACAGCATCTTTGTATCCCCTATTTATGTTTAGTTTGTTTGCACTTTTTCTACCAACCTTTAAAAAAAAAAAAAGTGTTTTATTCAAAATAAAACAACTGAATTGTTAATAATAGGATTTCCTGCAGGAACCCTTGCCAATAGATGAACTTATGTCAGGACATAATGTACTGTTGCTGGTAGGATTAGTTCTTATAGAAGGAGGGTTTGTGCCCATTAACTGGACAAACTCCAGGCAACTTCAGCAATCTTCTGCTCATTGAGGTGAAACACAACAGATGGCAGGGCTGCTTTTTACCACTAATTCATCTGAGCAATGTGAGGAGAGTTACAATGTTAAAGGCCACTGCTGGCAATACTCGCTGATCTTGCAATCAAAGTCATTTTGATGTTGTAATAGATTATTGTCATGGACAGCAAGGCATAATAATATATAGGTATAAAAGAGCACATATGTAAATGTGTGCATTTTAAAAATAAATGTGTTATAGGTTAAATACCTTCAAAGACCGATCAAGGTTTATGTCAACACACTAAAATGCAAGAATTATTTCTGAAGGTTATGTCTGCCAGAAAGTGTGGTTTAGGGTTCATTAAATCACATGGAAATGTTTCATTATTATCAACTTCAGACTTTTTTAAATATACTGTATGTCTGTTTCACCCATTCTGCCCTCTCTGGCTCCGGCTGAGGACAATGCTGCATAATGAAACTCAGATGGTCCCTCTTATCATGCTCTACTTGGCCTCAGCTGCAATCTGGCTGAAAATTTAAAATCCAAATGTTGTATATTCATATGAAAGGATTACCTAGTTTTCATCATAACCTCTGACCAAGTTTGGCAATGTACAGGTGGCAGGAGAGTTATTTCACAAATGACCCTCAGGCAGCAGTAACATTCAGTGTTGGAGGGGAATAAAGGTTTGTTTTTCATGACTTCAACCTTGTTAGTATTTGTGCAGAAATAGCTGAATCAAAAGACTTGCCTCATGGTGGTTGCCTTGTGGTTTTTTCTAACAGTTTTCACAGGCTGCCAACCAATTCTATTCAAGGAAAACTGTGAAATCCTATTAGTGTCCCTGTCTGCTCAGTGAGAGGTAAACTACGGGCTGAAGATATTGTTCCAACATAGTTTAAAGTATGAAACTGCAGCGCGAGTATTACTGAAACATGTTTTCATTGTTTTTTCTTGTCAATAATAGCAAACCTGAGATGAGAAATAGGATCTAAAGCCTGTCACTTCCTGCTTCCAGCAACATTTATCATTGTGAAATTCAGTTTTCTTAGCTTGAAGCTGTTTTAATTTCCTGCTACACTGACTTAATATCCCCACTGGGATCAATAAAGCTTATCTTATCTTTCTGATCCTCCACCTTGTGTTGGTTTCTGCTCTTCAGTCTTATACACCCGTTTTCTTTTGTTAATAACAACATTGAGAACCTCTCTCTGAGGGCTGGTGCTGGTTACATTCATTCATTCTGTCATTTGTAGTTAATTCATCAGGAATATTTAACAACATTTACTCACATTATGTTAGTGCTGAAAAAAACACCTAATTATTGTAGCTGCTGCATATTTCGGAAAAATAACATCACATCTGATTTATTTGATGCATTGTTTGACAATTGAAACATTTAAAAGTTGTCATAATGAATCAAGTCAGCTTAATTTAAAAGTTGTGTCTACATTTTAGCGATTGTTATTATAAGGATTTTGTTTGCTTTTTGGTGTCACGTCTTGTCAGATTATGTTGTGACATATAATGTTAGGATTTTGGAAACCACATTGTTGCATCTCACTTTTTCTAAACATTAATCTTAATGCATTGATCAGTCTTTATATTTATACTAAAGGTCCCCTATTATGCACTTTTTGCTGTCTTTTTAAACAAAAATATGTGTCCCCGGTGTGTAAGTACACTTACTAAGGCTACCTTTACACGGAAACGATCTGAAACAAAAACACAAAAGTGGCGTTTCGTTTTCACTTTTAAATCTGCATTTAGACGAGCGTTTTAGGGTGAAAATCTGCGTGCATACGGAAACGCAAAAGACGGGGACAGGCGCCCTCATGTTTGTTACTTGTCCCTCAATGTGAGGACGGAGTTCCTCACTCAGGGCAAACAGAGACTCCTTCGACATGCGAAAATTCATGCCACGCTTGGTCGTCTACCACCTCATTCATGAAGTTATCCCACCACTGAGAAGTCCTCCCAGGTCTCACCCACAGCTGTCTAGGTCGCCTGCTCTCTCTATGAACTTCGTAGTTCATATTTTTGGTCTGTTCTTTACTACTCTCGCTCATCATTGCTGTTATCTGATGAAATGACTCTTGAACGTCAATTACAGCGCCTAAGGCGAGTTGAAAGTCCGCAGGGACGGACATGTTGATAGCCTTCTAATGTGTTTCCCTCGGTTTTCTGGCGCTTTATTATGCTTGTCACGTCATTTCTATGTGACGAGAAACGAAGTTTTGCGTTTTTCATCCTTTACACGGTGGCGCGACAGTGGAGCGTTTTCAAGAATTCCACTCTGGAGGGTGGTTTCACTTTCTTGCGTTTTCATCCCCCCAAAACGCCGTTTCCATCTAAACGATATAGTGCATCCGCAAAAATGTTTTGCGTTTTTAAGCCGTTTTCGTTTCCGTGTAAAGCCACCCTAAGTGTGAGAAAGTACAACCCTCTCTCTTTTCCTCCTTACCCACATCTCTAAAAACGGGGGTTCAAACGAGGTTATCCAGATTTTCTGCCGATATGAGGTCATATCGGAAATGTGGGCTGGCTTTACATTGAACTCCTGGCAACGTCCCACCCACGTGACACGTCCCAACCTATCATCCGCATAATACAGTCACAGCTGAATCCCCTCTACAGCACCTCTGTGTGCCTGTGCAGGATGTCTGCAGGAGGGACTTAGAGTTGTTGTATATATAATACATATAATGTCACTGTTCTAGCAGTAAACACTGAGAAGTGTTTCAGAAATAATGCTTGATTTGGCTTTGAACATAATATGGCGTTTAATCACAATAGCGTTTAGCTGAGTATCTCCGTTAGAAACTTCTCTCTTCAGACAGAGAGCAGCATGCTCTCCAAAGGGGCGTGGCCAGCTTCACATCAGCTCATATTTAAAGCGACAGTCACAGAACTAGCACTTCAGGAACAGGGCTGAAATAGAGGGGGATGAGGCATGCTGCAATGGGTGATCTGTTTGGTATTTTGAGCAAAACACTTCACATATGTATGCATTGTATAGATATTTCTCTACAATATATTTTAAAAATATAGCATAGTAGGAGACCTTTAAGTTGCATATTTGTCCATGACATTGTCACAAACCCCTTTTTTATTCTTAACAGAATGGCTATTGATATATAAGTGTTTAGATAGAAGAATAAAAAAGATCAAAGGCAACAAAGATCTATTCAAATGCACTAAGGAACTTATTGATTACTCATGGTCTTCCCTAAAATATTTAGATATCAGTAAAATAGAAGTATCTACTTTTTGCGTTACATTCATTATGAAAAACTCCTGGCATTCTTTCACTGCTTGGATTCTTTTACCAGCTCACAGACTGCAGGAGTTAAATAGCCCTGAGCAGATGACTCAACTATACACACACCTCCTGTAGACACAGCTGAAGCTCAGTCTTCCTGCAAATTAGTTTGTGTCTCTAGCTGCTGGTTCCGTAGACAGATGGTTCAATGTAAATGTAGCACATTTTAAGAGAAATTTAAAAGACATTGTGCTAAAGCCTGGGGAGGAACAGGGTGTTAGCCTAGTTTCTCTCTTGACGGAGTAGCAACAATGGTGTTGAGCTTTGTCTCTCTCAGAATAGACTACTGGCTTTCATTTTCTCTATTTATTTTACTTTCAGGTGTTTGCCTTGCAGCTCTTTGTCACTCTGTTGTTCTTGTTTTTCTAAGATTTCCTGCACTGCCTGGAGAGGAGAACTATTTATTCACACTTCACACAAAGGGGAATAAATAGAGCCTCTTAAAGTGGCAGCACTGATAAATATACTGTCGCAGAGTTGAAGGTCTGCGGAAGATTGTAGTTGTGAATGACCCAACGGCAAACATGTGATGTTGATGAGTAGCTCTCATAGAGTTAAACGGAACCCCACTGCTTAAGTTTAGCACCAAGTGAGCATTACTTACTTGAACACAGGAAACACATAAACTACTGTTTATGTTGACTGTCCAACTTCCTGAGGTGTTCAATGAGATTTCTGAATGTTTGAGGCGTTTGAAGACCAGCTCACATCTGGACAGTCCTTTACAAGGCTTAAGACTGGGATTCCAAAAGGAAAAACTCCCAATGAGCATCTGGGATGAGTTAAAGACACAGGGTGCTTCTGTCTTGTATAATGAAGGTTTTCTGTCACCAAAGTCTTGTCATCACCATGTTGGAGTGTGGTAGGGGCTCTGAGTTTTTAACATTTTTAGTGTGTAAGTACAGATCAAAGTAAAAGGTAACTGCAAAGAAAACAGAAAACCTCGCCGTCACTTTGCTGCACAAAACGGAGAGAGTTGTTGTAGATATGATGTAGAGGCTCTGGAAAGCAAAAGTAAAGAGGAGATGAGGTGGTGAGTTGAAGATTCGGCAGCCAAAGCTAAACCATACACATCCCTGGGCCCTTGGATTCACTTAAAATATTCCACATGAAGTGACATCTGTGTTAGCGCTGCATCGACGCCCAAATTGATCCACCAGGCCACCATGAAAAAGCTCAAGCCAAGCCAGGTCTTTAAAGGAAATGACACCAGGGACGTGGAAAATATGATCTATCATTTTCACCTCCTTATGATGGTTGAATGCAGATGGAAATATGGCATTATCAACACAAACAGTAATGCTGTTGTTATTCGATTAGGGGAAATTAGGCCTAAGTCTATTTTTCTCAAAGTTTCTGTGAGTGTTGTTAATCTGATTAAGGAACATTTATGTACTTATTTTGTCCGATTAACTGTTCAAGACTCAAATCTTTTTAATGTCATATATGAGAAGGAAAAGCCATAAATACTTGAAGTAGAAACCCGAGAACGTATGGCATTTTTACTTGAAAAATGACTGAAATGATGGATGGATTATCAAAATAGTTCCCAATTTATTATGGCTAAATTGACTTTTCAGTATTACTTTATTGTTGCAGCTCTTTTTGATATACAGCATTTCAATATGTCACAGTTATATTAGCTTTTTCTCAGTCTGTGGGCTACTCAATGTTCTGTTAATAAAACCAATATATTATCCAATTGTCTGTTTACCAAAAATAGTTTGACAGCAACTGCGATGCATCTGTAAATCTGTTCAGTTCAACCTATAATACCATATAATGTGATGAACATCAGCCCTTTTATTGGTCAATCTGAATGTTGGTTATCCTCCTGCTGCAGGTGATGAAAACATACCACATGTACCACACTGAAAGCATCAGTGCAGAGAGCAAGCTGAAGGATGCTGAGAAGCAGGAGGAGAAGCAGTTAAGCAAGTCCGGAGATCTCAACGTTAACCTTCTACGCCACGAGGACCGCCAACCAAGACGCAGCTTTGTCAGGAAAATAGAAAAGATCAAAGAGAAGGTGAGTCGAAGGGATGTAAAGGGTTGCTTTAAGCTTCAATTTTAAAATACTGAACCATTAAATGGGTATTTAGGCTGAATTGGGCATTAAAAGCTGTTACAATCAGTATTTTGCGATGTGCAATGTGAACGGGGGAACCTGCAGAGAATTACCATTGAACATGGAGTTTCTCTCAGCTTGGTTATGTTCGCTAATTGTTTAGTTTTCAGGCCCGAAACACTGTCACTACTTTCATACTGTCATTTTTGGCCAAAGCAGGCAGTTGTATTGATCAACCCTCTGTACATCACCTGCAGAGCACTAGCAAACAGACAGTGTTACTGCCTAGCTGCTGAGCACAGTGGCATATTTATCAGGTAGAGTCAGAAATTGCCCTCAGGAGTTAGTAAAAGCCTAGACCAGAGCTAGGAGTGGAGTAAATATGTGAACTGCATTTGCCAAATGGTCAGAAACTGGACAGAGGTTGAATGGTAATGTTGCATCATGTCTGCTGGAAAGATACTAACAAGGTAACATTGTCTACTTATTTTTATGATAATATGTAAGTGGTATTTTAGGTTGTTGCAGGTTAGGCAGCTCCTTGTCAAAGCCAAATTTAGAGGTGGGAAGAATTTAATTCTGTAAATGGAGCTCTTTCTTTTGGTATACTTGGACGGAGTTAGTGAAGGATCCACCAGCACACAGGCAGCAATATAATGTCAGAAAGTCTCAGTAGAATACTGTAGGACTGCAGCCAGATATGCACTGAGAAAATAGCAGCCAACAATCCAACTGTCTTTTCATCTTATGGAGATTTCTACTTGTGTAAAATCTTCTCTTCCAGCAGTGTAAGGCTGGTGGTCTCCGGAGCATAATGTACTTCAGATGCTCCCATGCATGTTTTTCTTTGGATCTTCTCCTGGAATTTCTCTATGCAAATGAAACCCCCATCATCTCTCAGGTGCAGGAAATGAAACGGCTGTCAGGATGACGGCGTCTCTCCTACCGCAGGCTGAACTGAACACTATTTATAATGCAAAGTGGCTTTGAAAGTTGTTTCCTTCCTGCTGCTTGCCTGCAAACAGGTTGGAGGAGAAAGAGCAAGAAATATAAGTTAATCTATCTTCCTCTAAACCACTGCTGAAATTTGCATCATAATGGCTTTGTGAAATTGGAAACAAAATGAGCATGATGTGGAGTGAAACAAACAAACTATTCAAATAATGGGCAAAACGTCTCTCTGCTCAAAAAATGATTATGCTGTTGTTGTATTTCAAACTGCAGTATTGCCTTTCTGAGTCACTAAATCGTTGAGTTGCTAAAGAGAAACTATTTTGTCAAAACTGTTGAGCACAAATTTGCTAAATCAATGTGTTGTGTTTAAGATACGGTCCCACATTTAGCCAACCATGTAAATTTAGAGTTAGAGGTGAAGAAGAAAATGGAGCTAACCGTTAGATGGTTAGGTTAACTAAGCCTGGCAAAAAGAGTGGAATCAGCGGGGACCAACTAGCATGCATCCACTCATAACACAATATTGTTGTTTTTACAATGAGTTTTTTCTATTCTAATAAACAAATAATATATGACCTGTCAAAGTGAACCTTTGAGAAGCTGGTAGCTAGATTCTGGTACCATTAGAAAAATGCAGGCCAGCTGTATGACTCTCTTTATGAAAGCTAAGCTAATCAGCTGCTGGCCCAGCTTCATTTCACTTAGTAAAGCTAGAGTCTCTTTAAGTGCTCCTCTGTGAGCATCCACTGTCTGCAGTCTCTGGTACTTAAGTGTTTGGAGACAGAATAATGACTAAAAGCCTGGCTGTGGCATTTAACACTTACTATCTAGAGGGAGTTTCTTTACAGCCTGTTTCTCCAAACTTTCCCTGCCTTCTCTACCTGTCTGATGGTCCCAAAGCTGCAGCTGACTGAGCACACACTCAAACCCTCCCTTCCTACACTGATGTGTTTTCTTCTCATATGCTCTGTCTCTTTTCTCCTCCCCAGAGGCAAGCAAAGTACTCGGAGAATAAGCTGAAATGCACAAAAGCCCGGAATGACTATTTGTTGAACCTGGCAGCAACAAATGCAGTTGTGGCGAAATACTACATCCATGACGTCTCTGATATGATTGATGTAAGTATGCGCTGGGCACATGTGATTGTTTACATCTCTCAGCTGGGATATCTGATGTTGATTTAAATCGCTAACTCGCTGTTTTCTCACCATCTGTTTCTGAGTCTCATTCACCCTCAGCCTGTTAGCTGTTTGTTTTCATGCTGCTCCGTCGCCCCACTGAATGTTATGCCATCTTTCTTTCATTATTAAGTACTACAAAACAAACCTAACACTGACTGACTGCTGTTGACATGGATATTATTTCAACAATCTGCAGTAACACACAACTACAGAAGGTTATTTTTGACAAATTATTTCGAGGGTCTCCATCAGTGTTGTCTCCTCCGTCTTGTACTCATTCATTTATTTTTGTTGATGCTGCTTTCGGGAGATTTGCCGACACACACACACACACACACACACACACACACACACACACACACACACACACACACACACACACACACACACACACACACACACACACACACACACACACACACACACACACACACACACACACTATATCCTTGTGATTGTCTGCCTCTAACTGTCACCAAGTAAAAAACATGGCCCATGAATCGCTCACTCTGTCTCTATTGTTTGGCCTTCCGTTGTCTCTCCTTTCATGGGTCAGTGTAGAGGAAAAAGGAACAGCCTTTCTAAGTCAGACACTATAATATTCCCCTCAATAATGACCCTATTTTTGTTTTTCCAGAAAAACCTACAATTAACACTAATATATTAAGTCACTATTATCCAGATTATGAACCAGTAGCACAGCTGGAAAGTATGATTACCAGGGTTTAAAAGGGTGAATGTTGAGATAACCACTAATGGTTGGAAGTCGATCAAAGTCAGCTGGTGAACAGAGGCTGTGTTAATGCAGTCATGAATGCAGTTAATGTGCTTGGCACGGAGTTCTCAGCCCCAGGTGACCAGCTACCCTGCAGACAAATAGATGAGCATTAAGATGGGAAATCTTTTATTGACCATTAACATTTTTGGTGGATTTATTTCTTTCAGTGCACATATCCCTCTGAAGGGAGGTTGGACTTTGGGACCTCATTTGTTATTTAACCCTATTCTCATTAAATATTGTATTGGCTGCTTTTGTTGTCCAACAAAAAAGGGCACCCACTGTTGACTGCTTTTGTTTTTTGTTTTTACCTTCCAAAACTGATATTGTTTGGGTTGTGCTGCTAGCTATTGCAGTCTCTGTAATTGGTTTCTGCAAATTTGTTTCTTGCCAAATTGTATTCTCTGTGTTATATTCCACATGAAGACACACTTTCATATAATGACCCCTGGCATTAAATGTGGGTTTTGTTGCCGACGATAACGAAGAAAACACTAACATTTCTATCAACTAAATAACGCTTCAGACCTTAAATGCTTCTGTTTTGCCTCTTCCTTCATTCTAATGGCATGGTTGTGACATTTTTGCTTGAGGCCCGACCACCATATGGTCTTCACCAGTCACATTTTCCAGGTCAGGCATGATAAAATATGATTTTAGAGAGAATTCTATATTTTAATGAACGTTATTCAAAACAAATTGCGGTTGAAATAGGATGGAGAGTATGTCTCTGCTTTATGCAGTGTGATATGTGCTATGTTGTTTGGTAACTGGACATACAAACAACCCGATTCATGACTTACCCTGCCTCTTTGCTGAGCAGCTGTGATGGATCCAGTCTCATGAAACTGAAAGGTCCTTGTCGTTCCAAATCCTGCTGAGCTGCAGGGAATAGGATTGTGAGCTTGACTGGTTTGGCTGCCACAAGCGGCGCAGAGGTTTGTCGTGTCAGAGTAACTGCACACCACACATCAAACCAGACGCTCACACAGCAAGAAGTCAGATTTGTCAGTCAGCATCAGAGACTTTAAACTGTTGAAGTGTAATTTGGACAACATGTGGAGCTTATTCTATACTGGCGGAAGCTGATGAATGCTGTGAAGAGGGGGTTTGGTCAGTGGTGTCAGCTTGATACATTATTTAAAATTCTGTTTGGAAATAAGCTTAACATGACTTTAATTACCTCCATTGAGAAATGTTTTTCTTCCAGCAGCAAGAAGTATGCTAAGGTATACAGCAACAAAAGAAGAAGTATTCAGTTCATGTTGGTTTTGCATACATTACATTTATTGTGGGGCCAACTGTCCAACTGCCTTTCAATTTGGTAATATTAAAAAGAGTTGTTTCTTTTTTGCTGAGGGTAAAATAACTTGAATAGAACTTTATTAACCAAATTAAATGCAGCCCTTCATTTAAATATGAACGAGAAGCATGTTAAACAACTGACACATATTTGCAAATAATAATATGCAGCCGGAATATATGCCCTTATAGTATCTTTGCATAGCTTTAATGAGAAAGATATGAATTAATAAAGAATTGAAAATGGTCGGCAGTATTCTGAATAAATAGTATATCTAATCTTCCTTCCAGATAATCTGCTTCCTTCAGGCAGCCGCTGCAGTTATGATTGCAGACAGTTTAGTTGTTTAAAAGAAGCTAATTGGCTGCCTTCAGTCTTTAGTCTATTGACTGAGAGCTGCAATGGTGCTTGTGCACCAAAGTAGAGAGACTTCTTCCTCAGTGCTCTGGAGTGTTAAAGAGTGTTTACTTAGTCATTCACTGAGCTGTCAGCTGCCTCAAGCTCGCTCTAAACCTCCTCACTACCATCCTCTGCTTAATTAGGTTACTTCATCCAGCTCTGAGTGATAAGACTCTGTAATTATCTCTGCTGTCCTACTGTGCTAGCTCCTGTAATACTGTGAACTCTACTTCTATTTTTGAATGGTAACAAGTAGCAGGATGTAATTTGGGATTTAGTTCATTAAATAGGTCTGAACATGATGGAAAGTGCTCAAGCTAACATACTTTTCAACTTAAACTGTGCACATTATTCCACATTCCCTGAAATATTTATAATGGTTTTCTCCACAGTGCTGCGACCTGGGCTACCATGCTAGCCTTGCACGCACCCTCAGGACCTACTTATCTGCCGAGTACAACTTGGAGACATCACGGCATGAGGGACTGGATATCATAGAGAATGCGGTGGACAACCTGGATAACCGCAGTGACAAACACAAGATCATGGATATGCATAACCAGGTTTTCTGCCCTCCAATGCGCTTTGACTACCTGCCACACATGGGAGATGAGGTAAGATTCCTTAAAAATAACTGTTTTAGATCCCTTAATAATATTATTCAATGTTAATACCTCTATATTTAGTTTCACAAGGTGTCTATTCAAGTCTCAGATGGATCAGTCATGTCTGTTGTAACCCATGTGTCCTCCTCTGCCTCCTCAGGTGTGCCAGGTGAGTGCCCAGCAGCCTGTGCAGACTGAACTCCTGATGCGCTACCAACAGCTGCAGTCTCGCTTAACTACACTAAAGATTGAGAACGAGGAGGTGAGGATTTATGATGGCCCTGTGTCTGTCCAGCATCCAATCCAACCCCACCCCCCAAAAACAGAAAGACCAGTCTCATTTCCCCCAGAGCCAAGTAGGAGGGCCACATCACCATCTGTTCTCTTTGCAATTACTCTCCAATGACCTTTGCTCTGCGGGAGGCAGGAATATATTAAGATCATCAGCACCAATTTTATGTTTTCTATGAAGTTATATATATAATTGTCTGTTTTGTAATGAAAATGGGACTTTTTCATTAAGAGCTGCAGATACAAAGATGCAAATGGAGGTTATAATAACCTGGGTATGTAGAGTGTTCTGTGCCAATGGCTCTGCCTCTTCCCCGTCTGCCCGTGTTTTGTGCTCTGGAGGATAATGGACGAGCGCTGCCATTACCGTGAATGAGCTTTATCAATCTCAACCCTAAACAAAAAGCCTCCTTCAGTAATTTCACATACAATTTGTATCTATGCCAGGTGCGCTTCATTTTTATGTCTTAGTGTGATGTATTCCTGCTGTTCAGGTTGCTCTGGAGTGATATTTGAATGCTGCTTGATGGAATTTCTGTTTAATTAAAGGTCATTTATTGTTCTTGTGACAATTTGTATTTGATATAAATAGCCTACTGCTGTAAATCACTTACTCTTGCCCTTGAAAAGATCATAAGTTTCTTTTGTTCCGTCAAGGATTGTGAAAAATAGCTACAAAAACTCAAATATGACCAAGACGTATCTGTAAGATATGATGCTTAATTTGTCATCTTGGTCCCATTGTATTTCCCCCCCATCTGTGCAGGTGAGAAAGACTTTGGATGCCACCATGCAAACGCTGCAGGACATGCTGACAGTAGAGGACTTTGACGTGTCGGATGCCTTCCAACACAGCCGCTCCACTGAATCCATTAAGTCCGTGGCCTCTGAGTCCTACATGAGCAAGCTGAATGTAGCCAAGAGGAGGTCGAACCAACAGGAGACTGAAATGTTTTACTTTTCGGTGAGTTCATGTAGATTGATCTGTTTATTCTTCCAAACTGTTAATGGTCGCCGGCCTTCTATGAATTACAGCTTTGCGCCACTTTAAAAAATCAAGACATCAGTCATCATTTCCACGTGTTTAAAAAAGGGATTAAATTAAAACTGGAACAGATTGAGTTTATGCTGATTTGAATTGTTTAACTGGGCTAATGTAACACTGGATTAGTGCTACTGTTCACTGATTGTTGCCTTTGTCGGTCTCTGCAGAAATTCAAGGAGTACCTCAACGGCAGTAACCTCATCATTAAGTTGCAGGCCAAGCATGACTTACTGAAGCAGACGCTGGGTGAAGGTAGGGAATATTTTTCTCTTTGTCTGTCTTCCTCTATGACCCTCAGAATCCAACAGCTCTGTTCTGGTAGTGGTGCAGGTCTAATCTAAAAATCAGCAAGAAATGAGGTGTAGGAGGCATCAAAGACAACATTTTTAGGGAAGCAGGAAGGAAAGAGGAAATCTGAGCTGATATTCAAATGGGAAACTATCACACCAGAAGCAGGCCACATCTACTTTGAGCTATTTATTCCCCTTTCTACTTATCTCCATTGGTTGAAGTATTATCCGGTTAGTGTCTCTATGGTAAAGCCGCAGGGAGGGTTTCCATTTCCAGGCTGTGAGAGAAGGGCTTCCTTCAGCCCCTCCCTTCCCCTGGGGTCCCCTTGTCACCTCAGCCGTGAACAGTTTACGCCCAATCAATCAGCAGGACCAGACCTAGGCCCATTTCTGCAGCTGCTCCTGCATCAGAGGTTCACCTTTATAGAAAAGGGCATCAGGCACAGACAGCTGAGGCCTTATGACACTAATGAATACTTCTACATTTCACACCTTGGATTCTTTAATTCAAATCTTTAACTTCATTATTTATTTTGCTTCGTCGAGCTTTCAGGAGCTCAAGAATTCCTCCATGTAGTTTACTACAGACCTATTCAGTCTGTAGTAAACTACCAACTACTTTTTGCACTCATAAACATTCATATTATAGCTCATATAAATCTCTGGACAGCTCTGTTTGTATGTCCACAGTGGAGCAGGTGATAGAGTGAATAAACAAGGCATATGGCTTCTCTAGGTACCACCCATGTTTAATTATTGAGATGATCAATCAGGGTTGTGTTGTGCTCATTAGCTCGTTGCTTCACACCCAAAATAGCGTGTTTGTGTATGCGTGTGGTTGTTTGTGAGCATGACAGAGGGAACAAGATATGACTGATGAGTGCCACATGGCGTTTACATCTTGCCGCATGTATTAATAAAAACATTATATAAGTCACTGGCACCACTCAAGATGATGCTAGGATATCTGCCAGGCCTTGTTGCCCAAATAAGGGGACCACCAGTTCCCTAGTTCAGTGAAATGTATTTGTACACATTTTATGTTTATATAACATTTATCTCTTTATCATTGAGCAATTTTATTAGATGAAATTTGGGAAAAATCAACATAGACTTTTTTGCTCATGCTTGAGAAAATCTGTGTGTAATTTTGAGGTTGGTTGGCCAGAATCAGACTATCATCAGAGGAATGGTGCCTGGGAAATGCACTGTTGTTTCTTCACATGAATGCTTCAGAGACCCTGTCCCATCTGCCAGAATGATGTGTAGAGAAATGGGTTTGCCTTTGCTATTTCTGTCCATTGTTAGATGGAGAAGAGATGAAATTATGTCAGAGTGCTTTTTTTGTGCATTGACTGCATTCCAGGTCGTAGTCCAGTTGTCACTGGCGGACAAAGACACACTCCGACTCTGAGTTCATAAAGACAAGCTAGGTCATCTTTTAATTAACCTAAGACCAAAGGAGGTGCGTTATCAGTTGAAACACATTTTTGACAAATTCCTTAATTAGTCCCAAACAATAAAGCTGACTTTAAGTATAACTTTTCAGACTGTGTTTCCTCTATACATATGCCATAACATGTGCGCGTGTTGTTGGAAAATGATAACAAAAGGCTCAGTGAACCAGCGCAGACTTCCCCAACAAATACACACTGCAGCCGCCATCCCCCCCATTTCTTCGCTCTGCAAGGAGGCCTATAACCCCACGGGGTCCTCTCGGTCCCCTGTGGATTCATCTACAACTGCTCAATAGCTTTGTCCAATGAATGGTGTTAGCACTGCTCCATTCATCTCTCTCTCAATAGTCATGTTGTGTACCATCAAACCATTCAGTGACGGTGGACACTGGAGTCTGTATAATGTGTACCACAATGATTTAACATGTCCCTCTTGTCTTGTTTTTTCCATAGGGGAACGGGCTGAATGTGGAACTACAAGGTATGGTGTCTTTTGCCTTTCAGTTACAAAGCATCTGTAGCATTTCTTCAGATTGCTAGAACATGTAAAAAAAAAAGGAAGACAAAAGCATGTCAGCTGTTGTCTGAACACTCCAAGTGATATACACATATTTAAATGTTTATATAAAAAAATGTAAAATATTAATAATTGCATATTTTTATTATATTTGACTACCTGGCAACATTGCAGACAATACATATCAATCAAAAGCTCTAAACAAAGGTTATGATCAGTATGTTTACAGACAAAAAAAATATTTCAAACGTGTTCAACGTTTTCTATTTACTTTAAAAGAACTTATGCTTATACAAACATCTAAATGCTATCGTGGTTCCTTAGATAAAGGATTGCATTTTTACAACAACTTTAAGCTGCACCTTGCTGAAGTTATCAAAAGAAAGAAAGAGAGACACATACACACACTATTTTATATGGTTGGATACATTTCTACACCCTCTCAGTAAAAGCTAAAAGGCCACCTTTTTTCACTAACTTGATGAAACAGAGGGTGTTTTTACTGCTCTGTTTTAGAGATTTTTAATACTTGCGTTTGAACCTCCGTGTTTGGTTTTAAAGTTTTTCACAAAATATTTGGTGTTTTTGTACTCTTTGTCCATTATTTCACAGGCCCCCCACACTTCCCCCTAAACCACAGAAATTGCGGAAGCCTAGGCCACGCTCCTCGTATAACCATAAGCTGTTTAACGGCAATATGGAGACCTTCATTGAGGTACCTCTGGTGGTAGTGTATGACTGTGGAGCAGGAGGGGAAGGCAGCAAGATGATTTAATCTTAGTCTCTTCCTTACTTTGGCCTTCTATCCCTCCCTCTTCCAGCTGCCCTTGATTATGATGTAATGCCTCTGTTTAACCTCTAATCTTCCTCGTTCCTTCGTGGTTGTGGCGGTGCAGCGACAATCAGATATCTCTTTATTCCCCTCCGGAACAATTCACCATCTCATACTTTATTTCTAGTCTGCTGTCACTCTGTAGATGACTGAGAGGCAGCGGTGGATCTGGTCTGTCCCTCACTGCACTCACCAACCCCTTTACTGCATCCCTGTAGCTTTCCTATTGCCACTCCCTGTGCTTAGCCTTCTTTAACTTCCAAAGGGGTCATTTGTTATCTGAGCTTTTCTAACTCTTTGCTTCTCTGCCCTCTCTTCCTCTGCTACTCTGTGCTTTGCGGCTTTCTGTCCCAGAGGAAGAAGGAATGCCCGCGCCCGCATTCAGGTACCTCTGCTGTTAGAGAGTATAGGACAGGGCACAAGGGCACTAAACTTTTAGACAAATAGTAGATATATACTGACTACTGCTCGGGCTTCGCTACCATGCTGCTAGTTTAGGGTACTAATAACAGTATAAATAACAGTTGCTTATATTTTGGGCTTTTCTTTCTTTGCTTAACATTGCTCATGATTGCTTAATGAATGTTTAAAAGGTTTGTGATGAAATGGATCAAGATACTTGTATATCTTTAATGTGAACTAAAACAGGGGATTGGTAATTTGCGTGCATAAGTGAATACTGCACCATGATTAATTATGCATTGTCTAAATAGAGAAAATGTAGACATTGTATAGTTAATAATGATGCTGGATCAAATTTACTCAAAATACTTCATATTAGTTACGTTAGTAATGTTTTATTTTTTGCTTTTATTTTGTCCTGCCTTCAGGATTCTGGTCAACCAATCCCACTCGTTGTCGAAAGCTGTATAAGATACATCAACCTATACGGTGAGTTTTACATCATTTCGTTGCGACTTTACTTCGGAGTGAAAGGGGAGAAAAAGAAAGCAAAATACAAAGTCATTTGGAAATTCCTTCAGCCTCATAAGAAGTGACAGCAGCTATTGGACGAGGCAATCTATTTCCACAAATAGATACAGAGCCTGACCTGCTCTGCTCTTCACCTCAAGCCTCTGAGGTGCTCAGCTGCCTGCCAGTAAATTGACAAGCTTATAACAATAGATCACACACAGAGAGTTTTGAAAGTCCCATTGGTCTTGGTTTAGTCAGTTCAACCCCCACCCCCCTCAACCCTTTGTATAACTCCTCCCTGTCTACCTTCACATCTGTCTTCAGCTCATTGCTGTGGCCTGGAGGCCTTTCCCCTGGATCTGGACCTAATGAAACTACAGAAAACTGATTAGGAACCCTTTAACTGAAACCATATGCTGCAGCCTCGCTGAGAGGCCCTCTTGTGGAAAAATACCCATCTCCCTTTATGACTAGATTACATTTCCTGCTCTGTGTTATGTGTTTCCAGTCGGCTTTCATGAAGCTGGCACTGGGGTTTGAAGATAATGGTAGCTAGCGTAACCCTGAATCCCCAAATTCTGGGTTGTATTTCTTTCAGGCTTGCAGCAGCAAGGCATATTTCGTGTGCCGGGATCACAGGTGGAAGTCAATGACATTAAGAACTCATTTGAGAGAGGTGAGTCAAAGGAAAATGGTATTCACATTTAGCGTTTTTTCACATCACAATCACTTTACAGCATAAACCAATATATTTTTAATACATATTTTTCTAAATCAGGAGAAGATCCCTTGATTGATGACCAGAATGATCTTGATATCAACTCAGTGGCAGGGGTGCTGAAACTGTACTTCAGGGGACTGGAGAACCCAATCTTCCCAAAGGAGCGCTTCCTGGACTTCATCTCTACTATCAGTGAGTCACACACAACAGAAAATATAAGGCACTGCAGTCGCGATTGTACCTGGTAAATGGAAAAGAGAAAACGCAGTTTGCAGTTTCTAAGAATCTCAGCTTTACTCAAAGAGCAAGGCATGCAGCGCAGCACATGGAAGCAATCTCAACATCTTATTTGAGAAAGCCAGTAGGAAGAGGAGAGTGTGGGCCGCATCAGTCTGCCGTGTGTGAATTCACCACAGAATAATTTCCCTGCTGTTTCTACAGTAATAGTTTGATCACACAGTGTGCTTTTGGAGTCTGGTGAAAGGCAGGAAAGGGCATCTATTAAAGTGTCAAATGACAGACTACCAACTCCACAGCCTTTTGCTTCTGCTTACTTTGATCAATCCTACATGCTAAGGCCTAGTATCGCATTTCTGTGTACAGTTTTGTAAACAGCTTAGTGCCTATATATAAAAATGTAAAAGCTATGTTTGTCTCTTTTATTGCTACGGAAATCTTTCTTGTTAACCTCTCTATCCCTCTCTTTTCTTTTTCAGAGCTTGAGACTGGAGCTGAGAGAGCTCATCACATCCAGCAGATTACTGTGACGCTTTCTCGCACCATCATCATCGTCATGAGATACCTTTTTGCTTTTCTCAATCAGTATGTTTGTACTAATTCACATTATATTTGAATCCAAAGGTCCTGGTTTATAGAGACATGCATGTAGATTAGTGTATTGTTTGTACAGTCATCAGTGATCAACAGTTAATAAATCATAGACTTAACCTACTTGTAAATGTATTTCCAAATGGGAAGATCAATATCAATCAAGAATAGTATTAGAAAATATATTTGGGAAAAATAACACCCGTCATTTATTGCTACATCTGCCTGCAGCGTATTAGGAGTTATTTATGGGCTCGGAAACTAATATCTCATTGAATTGGTATACCTGTCCTCTTATAATGGATGTTTGAAATGCTCCTTTTTACTCAGTTTGCCTGCAGAACAAAGAGTTTGATTTTAAACCTGAGGATTCACTCTTCGGTACTTCCCTTCACTGCTGGAGCTGTTCCAGCTGTGGGTTTACTGCTCAACCTCAGCTTGTTGATAATGTGCAATGGCTGATTATGACTTCCTCTTGCAGCATTGCATGATTTGGTTAACCAAAGTTGGCTGTGACATGCACTAGTCATTTCTCTATAGCGGTTTACTGATCAGGGGCATTTTTAAGCAAATTTCTACGAAGCTGTGCAATAAAGCAAGTAATACTGTGCGTCAAAGTAGAATTTATTGGACACTGGACTCTGGCTCTCTATGGGATTTGACTGTTCTATAGTTCGGCTTCAGGCAGGATTGATTAAGTTAAGCAACTCAGTTAAGCAACTCTTTACAGTATTTTTAACAATGAATCACATGACTGCTTGTATAAAAACAGCATCTTCATTTTCCTCAGCTCTGTGTAGCTTTATACCACTATTCAGCTCCCCCTTCAGTTTTGTTTTCGGCCGCAGAACGCTGTGGTTTTCATCGAAAAACCTCAATGAACAAAAGGTAGACGACGTGGCCAGACACAAACACAGAATTTAACTTCAAAAGAGACATATATTTCCCTGAGCCGTTTTTCAAAAACACAACCAAAAGGAAGGAACATTCGATTTCAATGCTCCAGGTGCCCAGACACATGAACCCAGTTAAATGCTAACATCGCTCTCAGTCTGCTAGATGTATAGAAGATACTGTTTCTTCACTGAGACATCATGTAAACTAAAATTGAAATAAATATCAGTATTGGGTTCGGAGCCTGTTTCCATTGTCCACAAAAATACAGTCATTGCAGCAGTGTAATAATAACCAGTAAAGTGGTGTATGATATTTATATCCATGATTTAAAAGGGGACAAAAGGATTGCCCAGGCACAAAATAATAACATTTTAATTATAATTTGATTAACTAGTCTTTTAACACAGATGACCACTGGAAAGCAACTTAATCTCTACACACTTTATTTTATTGGATGTTTAAGCTCGCTTTTTTGTCATTCAAAACACAAATGTTCTCCCGTCCCTCAGTCTCTCCCAGTACAGCGACGAGAACATGATGGATCCATACAATTTGGCAATTTGCTTTGGTCCAACCCTGATGCCAATCCCGGACGGTCATGATCCTGTATCGTGCCAGGCACATGTCAACGAGGTCATCAAGACCATCATCATGCACCAAGAACTCATCTTTCCCAATCAGCGTGAGCTGGACGGCCCTGTCTACGAGAAGTGCATGACTGGGGGGGAGGAATACTGGTTAGTACAATTAAGTTGAGACTAGATTCCTCTCTCTTATCTTGCTTTATGTTCAGAAAAAAAAAATCTTCATCTTCCAATGTCTAAGGTGACTTTTTACTTTCCATTTGCTCTCCCAGTGACAGCCCACACAGTGAACCAGGAACTATTGACGAGGCTGACAATGGAACTGAACCGCACACCAGTGATGAAGGTCAGCATATCATAATAGTCATTTTTATCCAACCTATGAAGGAGATCGTTATTACCCAGGTACAGCATGTCCCCAGGGAACGGAAATGTTGGTCATTGTTGTCCAGACTTAAGCCATCAACTACTGGATGGATTGGACCTCTTGTCTGACTTGGATGATGACATTTGTGGTTTTGAGTGAGTGTTGGATTTCTGTTAAAGTTGGTACAAATATTCAGGTTTTCCTTCTAGAATACACTGTAACACCTTTGGTGATTAACCAGGTCAAAAAGCCATGTTTTTCTGATTTATTCTGTACAATTTTGGTAGCCATGTGAACTCTGGGTCTAAACTGTGCAATGTAGTCAATACCAGAGCTAGTTGAATATATTACCATTGTTTTCTTTGATGCTACAGCATTCACTAAAACATGTAACCGTTTTTATTACTCCTTTGCATACTAAATATTTTAAAAATCAGAGAAGTTTGAGTCTTTGCAAATAATCTCACATGTAATTCACATGAGAATATATATGACCTGATTTTTGAAGTCTTCATGGATAAGAAAGCTATACAGCCTGACCTTTTTTATTACGTGCTTTTGTCTGAGAGGTGAGTGAGGTTTCTGCTGCAACAGCTTATGATTGCAAAGGCTTATGTGATGTTTGAAGCTGGAGGCAAGTTGAGTAAACAGTGTTGGCATGCAGCACTGCCTCTTTGATCCGTCTGTGTGTGTGTGTGAGTCTCTCTCCTCCTCTGCTCGCTCTTTGTTCGGTGTTAGTCAGCAATTCTCCTGAGACTTTCTCCTTTGTGCAGGATTTACCCAATTCTCCTCTGAGCTTTGAATGCATAACTGGGCCAAGCCCAAAAGCCAACGCAAGGGTAATACACAGAATAATATCTCCTTTGCTGCATGTGAAGAGTCAGTGGACAGGTCTAAGAAGTAAGGAGTATGTGAGGTCGCACTGGGGTCACACTATCGTTGAGCTTGGTTTTTGCTGTTGGCTGCTTTTGTATTGAGTGCTTTTTTTTTCGTGCTCTTATTTGAAAAAGCAATTATGGGTTTCAGTGTTGCACTGTAGTTTTTTTTAGTGTTCTAAGTGCTTGGCTTTAGTTTTCATGGAAGAAAAACATGTTGGTGTCAGATTTAAAACCAAGCAACCACACTCTATCTTTTCTATTGTTATTACTTTCAAACTCAAACCAAATCCGGGGAAAAAACGCGTTTTATCTTCTTTCACTGTTCTGTTTTACATCTTTGTGCCCCAAAACAAAACTGTGTTTTTTCAAGAGAACTGAATGTTGTCAACTGTACAGTTTACTCTTACTGACCCCTGCTGGCTGGCTTGGTGAAATACACTGAAGATGAGACTGCTTTCTCTTTTTAATATAGTCCGAAAGCAACTTATTTTTCAGACTTAAATAACTTTAAAACTGTTTTTCATGCAATCGTTAGTGCAATTATTATTGCACCCACATTAAAATTCAGTTTGTTGCTCTGTAGTATGTCTGAGGGATTTACAGTGTAATATTTCAAGATCTGTATTTTATGTCGTAATGTTTGAGTAATATACTGTAAGGTCAAGGATTTTGAATTATGCTGTTGATCATACCCATGTTGGGTCTGTCAAGCAGTTGGATTTTATGGATTTTATGTTTTCAGAGGTTGAACAGATTGAGGCCATCGCTAAATTTGACTACGTGGGACGCACTCCCAGGGAGCTGTCCTTTAAGAAGGGAGCCTCTCTGCTTCTGTACCACAGAGCATCTGAAGACTGGTGGGAGGGACGCCACAATGGTGTGGATGGCCTCATCCCACATCAGTACATTGTGGTACAAGATCTGTGAGTAACGGCAGAATGTGTTTTAGTACTTTGTCTATCTTGTCATGTAATCCTCTCACTTACATTTCAAATCACCATCAGGGAGACCGACATTTCACAAAACTCTTGGCTTTGACTGAGTTACACTTACTGTTCCCTTGTTTAATTATTTGAATAGGTTTTTCTGCTCTTCATGTCTGTATCTTATACTCACTATCAATGCCTCTGCTTTTTCAGGGATGATGCTTTTTCCGATAACCTCAGCCAGAAAGCAGATAGTGAAGCGAGCAGTGGACCACTGCTGGATGATAAGAGTTCATCCAAAAACGATGCCCCTTCACCATGTGAACCATCACCTGATTACAACTTTGCTGGAGTCATGGGGAGGTAGGATTGGATTGGTAGATGGGATTAATGGTAAAACCTATCTTTTTCCCAAATTTATTTTGAGGGCTATTGACAAGATTTCTGGTTTGACTTTGTAATCTGATCACTCTGCAGGGTAAGACTACGGTCCGATGGAGCTGCAGTCCCTCGTCGTCGGAGTGGTACAGAGACCCATAGCCCAACCAGAGGGGCTGACACTCCGCCACGGGCTGCAGCGTGTCCCAGCAGCCCCCACAAGGTGTCCATCAGCAAGGGCCGCATAACTGAGAGCCCAGAAAAGACGCGGATAGGCACCTTTGGCAGTTCAGGAAGCATCAACTACCCAGAAAGGAAGACCTATCCTGAGGGCCACCCTCTGAGACCGGTGCCTGGGGCCACTCGCCACAGCAGCCTCGGGGATCACAAATCACTGGACACTGAAGCTCTGGCTGATGTAAGTGTGAGATATTTCAAGGCAAAATTCATGGGGAAAATCATACAGACAAATTAAAGTATCTTTTGATAAAATTGGTTTGTGTCCAATCATGATGTGTCTGGCAATTATAGCATATAATAAGAGCATTAGAGCAGCAGACCTGGAATAAATGTCAGGGTCAATGCAGCTGGGAGATAGACACAACTCAAAGACACAGAGACATGGACTGGAATGACAAGTTAAAGAGCGGGAATGTTCAAATGTTCCTCTTCAGCTAATTTCTGCAGCAATTGGGTCGAAACACAACCAAACTTTTTGAAATGGTTAAAAAAGTAAATAAAATAAAACATTTTTTTTACCTCTCAAATACAACACAAGAATCTGGGGTTGGCTTTCAGTTACTGGCGAGCCCCATTACGTCCGAGCCGGGGAGCAGGTGCTAACCTAGTATGTTGTGATTTTGAACCACAACCAACAAACATGCAAAGTAGTGTAGCATTGAACAAATGAATTACAGTCTTGAAATGTACTTTGATAGCTTAGATAACATAACATGGTTTTTGGAAAGTTTTCCTGAAAATATGGGAGAAATACCTAATAAATATAATCCCATACACCCTTCATATTACATCGTATGATCTTTTATTTAACAGTCAACACACATGTTTAGCATTGAAACTGTATTTAAGGAGCCAACATTTTTAGGGTCTGTATATTTATTGTTCTGTTCTCCTCCTCTACCAGGACATAGAGAAGACTATGAATACAGCACTTCATGAGCTCCGGGAGCTGGAGCGACAGAACACTGTAAAGCAGGCTCCTGATGTGGTGTTGGACACTCTGGAGCCCATGAAGAACCCGGTGAGCTCCGAGCCTGGCAGTCCTCTGCATACCATCATGATCCGTGACCCGGATGCAGCCATGCGCCGCAGCAGCAGCTCCACATCCGAGATGATGACCACTTTCAAACCTGCTCTCTCCGCACGGATGGCTGGGGCTCAGCTACGCCCCCCTCCCATGAGGCCGGTGCGCCCTCCTCCCACCCAGCACCGCTCCAGCAGCTCCAGCTCTTCAGGGGTCGGCAGCCCCGCTGTAACTCCCACTGAGAAGATGTTTCCGAGTAACAGTACAGGTGCTGCTGCTAACATGAGTACATCCGGTGATCCTGGAGATAAGTCCGGTACCATGTAGCAATGGTAGAATTTGCAAGGTGATCAGGTTGTAAAGCTTGAAGTGAGGGAAAAAGAGGATCATTACGGAAATGAGTGCTGATGTGTGAGAAGCAGATATGGATATTTTTCCTCTGTTTTCCACTCGACTTAATTCATATATTCAGGAAGCTCTTGAAGTAAGCCTATAATATGTTGCCATGGGGATAAAGCGATGAAAGAAGCTGTAGAAGTGTGATAGGGCAAAGCTCAACTCTCTTTGAAACTTGATCTAACTGAAGAAAATGTTTATAAGAATACATGTAATTCAGTTTTACCTCGGTTAAAAAAAAAAGTATCAGTGGCCATATTCTCGTTTCAGAGATACAATGGATGCAAGTGAAGCAATACTTGTGTGACATTTAGTATTGGTTTGCACCAAGCACACATTGTCCAGCTGATGTTTGATTTACTCCTACTGAAGTATATGAAGCACCTCATCTGGACAATGTAAACATTCAGGCTAAAATACCATGTCTGCTTACCGTTGAGGTCGCGGGCCTTATGGCTGTACATACAAACCTACTTGAAGTACCCATGCTTTCTGTTTGTACTATAATAGAGTGGATGTTGAGCGAAGTAACCCCTTAGTGACATTATATACTTCTGCATGCTGGGTTTGGATAAAATTAGCAAAACATTAATACTTGCATCATTTAGAAATGTGTAATGATGTGGGATTTTCTTATATCCCCATTGTAAGAATAAGAAATCAATTTGAAACCAGATGTACAAATATTTGATAAAGAAATACATGGGGAACTTGCAGTGTAACGTTTTAAACCTGCAATGTGTGGGGTACTCTAGATGTTGTACCTGAAATAATTGAATTCACTGCTTAAAATAAGCGCATCCTGTCATGAATATGATATATGAAGTCTGACATTTACTAATCTGAACTTAACAAAGCAAGACTAATTCATCAACTAATGTAGGAAACCTGTGGTCAACCTGTACATAATATATGGCGAGGATTGTTTAAGTGGTCATGCTTGTAAAAAAAAAGGCAAAAAAGGTTGGCTGTAAATGGCACTTAGAGTTAAGATCCCAATATATCTGAATAGTATCATATTCAGTAACAACAAACGTACTCTTTAACTGCGTAAGGTTTAAATAACTTCCCTTGAACTGTCTGCTTGAAATGCATTTGGTAACTAGTAACTAGTAACTAGTACAGTAGAAAACTGATTGCTGTTGAATGGACAACAAGCCTGAGCACATTTTTCTTTATTATCTTTTGACACACTTTCCCATTTTCACACTCAGTTTGTTAATCTTGAATTGTTGCCACTTAGATTCGGGTGATATTATTTCATTAAAGATATGATAAAATACCCTCCGACAGTTCCTCTTTTAATGAAAAATGTGATACTTACCCAGAGGAACTAGCAAAGTTGATGTTGTGACACACTGTTTTCACACCTATCACAGACCCCTTACTTCCTGCCTTTTACTGCTTCTTGTTGATGGATACAGTTATGCTCTGACTGTAGACTATTTATTTTGTTGAAAGGAAACTAAACAGATACATTTCAGTGTTTATATCTACCATTCCTCTTGTCATTCTGACAGCTCTAGTCCAGAGACCTTATTATCCGCATCCCAAAGAGTCTGCTGTGTGCTGCATGTTTTGAGCTGTACTGTCTGACTCATATTCTGCGGCAATTAAACAATGGCTGTATGTGGTGCCATGCCTTGGTAAAATGCACACAATAACTCAATATTGGATGTTTGTTTTTAGAGAAATGATTCTTAACATTAACAGGGATTTGGAATGATGAATTAAACAGTTGCCAAATAGTGAAAGGAACAATGCTTGATTGAGTAAAATCAGTTTTAAACATTAGCATGTAAACAAGGCCCTGATTCCACTGTTAATCTACAGTCAATCTGTATATTCTAAAGTCTTACTGCTGTACATGTAAATTGAATTCATTTGCTTGTTGTCAATGGATTGATTTTTAGGGAACAGTGCTCCTACAGCCAGAAGAAAAAGGAAATGCAGCATTTAAACTCAAACAGTGCACTCACACACACTGCTGGTTCAAGCTGGTATTGCCTCTTCTTGTGACGCACTTTCCATGGGCATGTCAACCTGGAGCTAATATAACAATCACTTATCTTTTCCATACAGTTTCATTTGTTGGTTCTGGTTACAGTATTGTAACTGTTCAAAGCTATGAAGAAAATTTTACTAAAAAAGGTAATACGTTTATTGAAATACGAAGAAAGCACACAATTTCAAAGGGGTTGAATTACCATCATTATATTTAACTAGACTGTTTTGTATTTTATTTATAGACACTTGTGTAAGTGGAGCAGAATATTGGAGTGCCTTTTGTGCACAACATCAATTTTTATTGGACTTTTATATTTACTTTTTTTACTGTAATATGTTGTCTATAAGTTGTCACGTTTATTATAAACTGATGTTGCTTTTTTATCTTTACTTTCTACTGCTACTCAGTTTTCAAACCACCATAACGAATGAAGCGTGTACAGATATTCACCTCGTGAATTATTAAAGAATAATATTCATGAAGTGCTCGTCTGTCTTTGAGGTGATCGCTGAAGGATAGGAGTTAAAGAAACTACTGTATACAAGTTCTACTGGTGAAATTCAGTAGAATCATCTCAGAATATTTCTCACATTTTTTGTTTTCCCTGTGAACTGCCTGTGCTGTGGTTGAGCCGTACTCGTCATTTAGCTCCTTCCCTTCATTGCATTATTGTTGGAAACTCTTCCTCTTTTTACAGAGGTAATAAGGCTCTTAATGCGCTGTTATTCTCCCTACATGTGACATTTTTTCCAGGAATGTATGCTGAAATGGGTAACACTGTTAGTCTGCTGCCGTTAGAAGATAATACATTAATATTGAAGAAGGATATCACAGTAAGAGCGCAGACTTAGATGTTGTGGGGACCAGAGTGTGAGTTGCTGTCATACTGTTTACCTTCTCTTTAATCGTTTGTCTAGTGATGCTGTTTGTTGATGAGTGTCTGGTTGGTTGAAACCCTGTGATGTAATGTACACCATGCCACTGACTGGATGTTGAAAACCCCTGCATCCAAATAAAACCATTATTGCTCTGTGATCTGGATACTGTGAGTGGTTTCTTTCTTATAATTTGTGGCGTTACAAGGCAGCTCTAAAGGCTGAAATCCCGTCATAGAAATCCAAAAGATAACAGATAATGTGATGGAAGCGTGTGTTTTTTTTGTTGATGCTTCAGCTGATCATTCTGTACTTTAGAGTCTTTAAATACCTGGTTTCAAATATTACGTTTTTCTCTTTAATATAAATATTCATTATTAAAAATGAAAGCCATTTTTGGAAAAACATTCTTATGGTAGGTATTATTAAAGTTCAAGGCTTATGTAACACATCCCAATACTGTCACAAAATGTTGTTAAATGGTGCTAAATCCAGATTGGTGCTTTAAGGTACTTACCTTAAACGTTTTTACCAACTGATCCACATCAACTTAAAATAAGTTAGAAAGGGGAATATAGGAAAAGTTGACAGTCTGGCCTAAAATTGTGTGTTGGTGTCCAGCCTCATTGATCATAGTAAGAAGCTGAACATGTTTTTTTCTTGATCAGGAAAAGGCTGATGAATACACGAGCAATACTTCAATTGCTAATTCCTAACTAACCCCTTATTTAAATGGTCATTAGTGTTAATATCAGAATCAGAAATCCTTTATTAGTCCCACAGCGGGGCATTTACATTTGTTACAGCAAAAGTGGCACGGACGCAAAAGTGGCATAGCTGATAAAAAACTATAGAATCATACAGAATAAGGTAACATATTAGTATAAAGAAGAAAAAGCATGCATTACTTATACTAGAATATAAGACATTGTATGGCAGATATAAAGACTAAAAACAAGTGGACTTCAGGGACTATGTAATAAAGGTCAGTAACAACAAAAGGTTTTTAAATAAGTTTAATATGAAAACGCTGTGATTACAATTATACATGTATTGGTTTGGATGGGAGCCGATCAGAGAGAAGTAAAGAAAGATGAATAAAGACAACAGGTATTGGCTAATAGCTAGTTCTTTACTGTAAAAGCAAGTATTTTTTTTTATAAGCACATGACCACAAAACAGGTTTCTTCTAGACACTTTTAATTGAAAGAGACTTAACAACATTGCCTATGATATAAACCAGAAGGGGGACAGTGGAAAAAAAGATGTAAAATCCCAAGAATAGTCTGCAGTTTGCTCTGTCGCCACATGATGGAGAAACTGCACCACAGAAAGAGTTAGATGGCATGTAGTGAGTAGTCAGCCCTCTGTTAGTTATAATATAAGGATTAGGAACAGGCTCTGTAGTGATCGATACGCAAAGAACAGAGTTGTGAATACATTTTAAAAAGTACATGATTACATCTCCCTTTGAAATTGACTTTGTAGTTCATCGGTCAGAGGGTTTTACACCACCAGCTCACTCTGACGGAGCATAAACTAAATTTAATTTGTTCCACCTGAGAAACCATTGTTCAACAAGGACATGTCAAACAAGACACTGTGTTTACAGTTTTCATTAGTCTGGAAGGTAAAACAACTACACAGTTATAGATGGTTAATGTCAAGGTTTACACTCTGTGTTCTAAAAGAGGCCATGTCTGAAACAATTCAGTAAAAAGTAATGAATACAAATCAAAGATACATTCTAGTTTTTTTTAGATGTGATTCTGAGTCATATTGTGTAATGTTACCATTGCTTGCATACTGTGTTGGAAAGAGAAAAACATACATTGAAGTGCCTGTTTAGGGAGAGTGGTATGTTTATGTTATCAGTTTAAATATTGTTTCACGTCATGAGAATATTCTTGAATACCTTTGTATGATAATCTTTTAGGGTATGAAGGAATTTGTTCCTTTTTATCTACAAAACATCCCTTCTGACCCACTGATCTATAGGGCAAGGTGGGATTAGTTGAGTTGAACCAGTAAATTGTCTAATGAAACATTTAGATTACTTGGAAAGGACTCAAACATTGAATGTTGGCATTGAAATTGTTGTCTGCCTCTCTGAAATGAGGAATGCCTGATCAATAATAACAGATGCTTTAGCTGGTTTGAAAAATAAGTTACATAAGGCCAAGCAATGTCCCATTTTATGAGAACAAACTCTTCAATAACATATAATAATCTCACAGCAGGACACAATTATCATAACTTCCTGTTTCAATCTTTACGTTCTGTGCCTTCAGCTTAACAACATCACAATCATCATCATGAAGCTGTAACACTCTTCTATTAAAAACCCCTTAAGGACCCGTGATGAGATGCAGATCATTCATTTTCATAATATGAATTAAACAATGTATACAAATGCAAGTCATGTTTTTATTTATTTCAAGTTTTTCCATATTATATCTTCTTTTTTACAGCTTCATAGCAGGCATGTCATGAATGAGAATGCAAATGTTTACATTTTTTTCCTGAAGTTATATCATGCCAAGTACTCAATGGTGACAAACATTTAAAAAAATATATATATTATTAGTTAAAGTGCATTATCCAAGCCAATATAATGATTAAACTTTTGGGGAATTTAAAATATATATATATATATATTTTCACCTATTTATATCATGACTGCTTACATGATAGTTGATTTTTTGATTTTATGGTTTTTAAAAGTTGATAGAAAAACCAACAAACGTATAATGCTGTACATTACTAGGATAAGGATTCACATTGTCCATATCTGTAACATGTGTTGTCATCTGCATCTGGGACACTTTGAGGGCAATGGGGTTTTTATTTGAAAAGTTTTCAATATTATGAGTCAAACTTGTGTTTAATTTAGTATTGATTCTAACACGTACTCTTAACAATGAGTAAGTAATGACGTAGTGCCTTGCTCCAGGATTCAAAGTCATGATTAATTAATTTAAAGGGATCATCTCAGAGACTTGTCAGTTGAGAGACAGCCAGTAAAAGATAACAATGTTGCTTTCAGGAGAGTGTTTTTATTTTTTATATTTCTCCTTCTCTCCGTGTAACAGACGGATATCACACAGAGTATCACAGAGCTCCCTAAAATGCTTAATTCTGTGACTCTTTGTCTAGGCTAATAAGTTCACCTTGATGCGTTATCAGAAACATTTCAGACCTTATTTGTAAATCTGAAAATGTATTAAGTTTTGTACATGTATGACCGCATCATGAAATGCTTTATTTATCCAGCATGGTACAGTAGATGGCAACACCCTGTGCAAGGCTGCCTTTGAGTAGAGAGTGCAGTGCATGCATGATAAATTAGGATGCACACAAATCAAAAGAATTCCTGATATGTTGCACATTTACACAACAACAATTCCCATGACTTAGTGTGATACACCCTGACAAGACACACATACAGATAGTACAATTTGAGCCTTGAGGGGTTCAGATTAAATGTATTGTTAATGAATACATCTGTTATTGATTTTCATGGTTAGTAAAATGTATTCCAGGAAAGCAGACCCTCAACAGTATCTCAACTCTCAAGCTATTTGGCTTTTGTGTGCATAAATATTATTGTAATGTATAGCTTTTGAAATATTGATTCTGTGTCCTTTTCACTGGCAAGTACAAGGACTCACAGTAACCCCTTCCTCTCTCTGATGTGTTCTTAGTCACAGTCTATATGTTTACATATATATATATATATATATATATATATATACTATAAACATATATATAAATATGTCCCCACTCGCCCCATCCTGGGCAGTCTGTTGTTCTTCCTGTCTTCAGGCTCCTCCAGGCCCCATGATGTCCAGTTGGTTAGCCATTTTGTAGGCCTGTCAGTCCCACAGGATGTTAGCGTTGTCATTCTCAGCCACCTTTGGAGGTGCAGTCCAATGCCAATTGGTTATGGCGCGTGTATACCGTGCCTGCCTGCAACTTACATCCTGCTGTTATGTGCTGGACTGTCTCTTGCGTCCATTTACTGAACCTTGGGTCTGGTGCTCAGCGTCTGTTTTTCTGCCATGATTAGTTTCTCTGTGGCTGTCTGGGTCTTTTCCAGCCACCGGTCCGGTGCCACCTACAGTATATATATATATATATATATATACATATATATACATATATACATATATATATATATATATAGAGAGAGAGAGAGAGAGAGAGAGAGAGAGAGAGAGAGAGAGAGAGAGAGAGAGAGAGAGAGAGAGGGGAGAAATACAAGATATAAGATATATATAAGAATCATTTTAGCTTAACGTCCTAAAGAAGTCCTACGGAGAACATAGTAATTATCTTAAACATGCTGTTGTAAACATTAATAGCATTAAAGCTAACGGCCTGAATATTTTAATCTTTATATTTTTGGGGATCTGGGTCTTTGCCATTGCTTTCTAATGCATCAGTATATCCAAAGGGCAAAAGGGGTAATTGCAATTTGCCTCTTGCTAAATTCAACTCTAGCGCTTTATTTCACGAACACATGACAAATTAATCAAAACATAATTACGTAAACAGATTTCAGTCGTCAACATCTTCAAAGAAAAAGCTACCTGGCATGTTTACATCCATTGTTTAACCCTAGAGAAAGCTCAGTCTTCCATCTATTTGCTCTCATTTCCCACAGCTCCAGCCATTGTTAAGCTTCAAGACAGGTCTGACCCATTGCACTGGGCTACACAGGGCTGGAAGACTCACTTGTTAAGGGCCTCATTAGATAGAAATATACGTGCATGTCGGAGCAGATAACAATACTACACTGATTAGGCAAAGCACAGCACAGTCCTTTGACACCATGAATGTCAAAGTGCAGATGTTTCCTACAAACTCCCGTCAAGGATCACACAGTTTATGTGTGATTTATACGTGAACCAAGGATTCTCCTCAGCCAATTGGCGGTGATCATTTTAAGCTTTTCAATCATGTATCCGAAGATGTTCATATGCAACTGCATTGGCAAAAGACAGTTTGACTCAAACATAATGCTCCCTAGATTTCACAGGAATGACCATATTTCCCTGGGCGTAAGAAAGTTACTGAATATTTTACTGAGTGAACGATTGTAACACCTACTTGCACACATTGTTCACTTGAACCATATTTTAATAGCAGCAAGAGGCCACAACAAAGCTGCATACAATCAAAGACTTTAAATCACCATTACAGTGATGTATTTATCATGTGTGATGCTTGTTTTAATCTACTTCAAAAACTTACGCTACACTTCACTATGGAAAAGCTGAACAAGATTTCTACCCGGATGTGACATGTTGCTCTGCGTAATGCTGCTCTGGCACATGGTTCTGCTTTCACTTCCAAGACTCGGGGTCAGTTGGATAGATTTCTTTAACTTTATTAATCAAGCACATGAACTGAACTCATAAATTCATCACAAGCTAAGTTTGTGCTAATATCAGGCACTTATCTACAAAGATTTTGCCTTATGTTCTGAAAGAAAAATGTCATATTTGTAAATATAAATGTTATTCACTTTTAAAAACGAGGTAGAGCAGGGCTAATAGGGTTTTTAATATGTGCCTCTAGACTGGCTGCCTCTAATTGACCCCCTTTCAAGAAATAACCTATTCAAATTAAAATAATGGTGGAAACTTATCCCTGAATAATGGTTGATTAATGTACCATGACACTGTTTATTCCATGTGAGGAGAAAGAGGCTCTGAGTAACAAAGGAATAATAAAACTCAGGAGAGTTTAAGTCTAACAAAATATCATAACATTTATAATGTACTGTCAAAATCCTTAAACACACAAACTCAGTAATACAACTCGGCATTGAAAACACATTTCAAATCTCAAACTGAAATACACCACAAGAAAAATATCTGGTAATGGGTTTAATCTGCAATATAATTCATGACAACCTGTAACAGAAAATCTCACTCGGTACATCATGTCATCTTGCTAATACAAACATATAATCACGATTTGGCTGAGCATCCACTGATTAAACATTCCCATTTTTCAAACCCATCAGAATGTCTCAGCAGAGTGCTGAAAGAGGAGAGTGGCTGGTCAAACTCCAGCTGAAATCATCTGATATAAATCAGACTTTATGTCCATTATGCCCTATAAATCTTCGCATATGTCAGTTTTATTTATATTCTGCGACAATATTTCATGTTTATGGTTGTTTTAAAACCGTTCAGTGCTAGCATTTATTGATTAAGTGTAATGAATTCAAAGCATGGCTTTTGTGATTTAATAAAAATAATAAATGAAGAGATGGAATCTGAAATGAGTCAAACACACAATCAAAAACACAGACCTGGAGGAATCGTTTCAATATAAAGATTTCAACCAGGAGAAAACTATATTTGGACATAGTGTAGCTGCATATTATCTTTGGCTGAAATGACTCAATTAATCAGACTTCACACAATAAATTGAAACAGAGGGGCCAGATTGGCTTTGGCATTTACAATTTCCTGCGAACACAGCGACATGGAGATGGGTCTGGCTTTTTGGGACAACAATTTTGAACACTCATTTCTTGTATTTCAATGTCCAATGTGTCTGACTGGTCGCAAAGAAAATCATGAATAGTGAAAATATTATGTAATATATTTATTCCCAAAAAACAAAAACATATGATAACAGACAGCAGCCTATTATGAAGACATGTCATTTTCTGTGATACTTTCAGTGATAAAGGCCAAACAACTGTGAAAGTTGTCTCATTCTCTTCTGCAAGGTACAATATGGAAAGAGTGATTAATGCTTTGGAATCACCATGAAATGATTTAACTGGCCAAAGGCTCTGGGGGTTGCCTCCTGCAAACCACCGGGAGAAATCTAATTACTGCACATAAATGCCTCTGAATATTCATGTGACTTAATAATCACATTCTAGTCAACATAAATCCATTTCCAGGATCATTAATTGTTCCCTGGTTTCAAAGAAAAAGCAGCATATCTATACTAGTAAAATATCAGCGGAATACTTACATAAATGTGGCAGCAGGCTACATCTTACATTTACAACAACACATAGTGATGCAGTGTAACCCAGGGAAGAGGGTTCTGTATCTGGGGATGAATGTCATTGTTCATATGCAATGACAATAAAGGTGCTTGTATAGTGAACTGTAATCACCACAGGCCACAATCTGTCACCTGACATTTGGAGTATACTCTTCGTGCCACGAAGAAATGTATCTTATCGACTCAGAATCTTTACTTTTAAGGTTATCCTATTATCTTAGGCCTCTTACTATCTCTCAAGTATTCTTTTTGGTTTTGGATTACCTTATTTTATGTTATTTATTGTCTAATAGCATTCATTCTGTTCTTTCTGTTGGTTCTTTCTGCTGGTTCTGTTTTTCTATTATCAGGAATATAATAATCTCAAAATAAAATGTTTGTCAGAACACTTTAGACTGAATTTAACTATAATGTCAAGGCTAATCTTGATTAATCTTTAGAGTATAGGCAAAGACTGCCAAGTTTTAAACCTAAGTGAAATATAATCATGGTACAGAGTAAAATAAAGAACTACAAGCACAAGGGGTAATAAGAGTAAGATATGTGATCGTTTTAGTAAGCCTAAAGTGACAGCTTGAAGGCTTTTAAGGAAAACACCATGTGCTCAGTGTTTGCGAGGCTCGGCCAGCTAAGCATTTTCCAGTTCAAGGGCAAGATGTTACAATTATTGCATGATGCCCTGTACGTATGTGGAGAGAGATGTTCCCATTAGTATCTATGACGACCTGGAAACATCTGTCAAAGCCTTACACTGCAACAATAATAATAATAATAATAATAATAATAATAATAATAATAATAATAATAATAATAATAATAATATAATAATAATAATAATAACAATAATAATAATAATAACCTTATATATATATATATATATATATATATAAGGTTATTAATTAGAATTATTTATGTTTTCACTATTATTTTTTACAAATCAACCGCCTTGCACCTTATATATATATATATTATATATTTTATATATATATATATAAGTGTATTAATTAGAATTAGTAATATATATATATTTTTGTTTTTACGAATCAACCGCCTCGCACCGGAAGTCGTCATTTGACGCAGGAGTTGCCCTGGTGACCTGCGTAATAGAGAGCGGGACTTTGATTTCAGATTTATCCTGAACACTAAAAGTTTTGTGCATTTCAACAGCTGTTTCTTTCTGTTGACCAGACATGGCCCTACACGTTGAAGCAGATTTACCACCTGGAGCTGCATGTCTGAAAGTAAGTTGTATATTTATTTTCAAATCTGTTGCTAACATGACCGTTAGCTGTATCAGCTAAATGAACCGCTCATAACTTAAACGGACCATTAACAACTGGCGTTGCCTTTCTCAAGCACTTAAGATACAAAACACATATCACACCACCCAGTTATTTGATCTACAACTAACTAAAAGGCTGATGTGCTAACGTAACATGTGCTAATAACATCAGCTAAGTTGGCCCTAAAATGTTCTCTTGAATACATGTTACAGAGTTGTAATTTGAAAATACCGCTGAAGTAACGCACCGTTAAATGTTAAGTAACTAACCTACATTTTGACCATTAAGGTGCCCTGTTCATTCACACTGTCCAACTTGTTTTAAGTTCAACTCAGGTTACGTTTACGTAAAAACCAAACCAAACAAAGGATTACCTGAATGTGCTTAACGTTATATATTGGGTCATATTTAGTAAATTAGAGGTATCTTATTTCGGCTGTAGCCTACAATATGAAATACGACCCCTCACATTATTTCGGATGTAGGTTAGCTGGTGTTCAGACCTGGAAGAAGTACCAGAGTGTAGGAATACTCTGTTACAAGTTAAAGTGCTGCAATCCAAATGTTACTCAAGTAAAAGTACACAATTATTAGCATCAAAAAGAACCAAAAGTAAAAGTACTCATTATGCAGATTGGCCCATTTCAAAATGATATTTATCATATTATAATTGTTGATGCATTTAAGTACTATCAAAGCTTGCAAAGGTACAGCTTATTGTAAGGACTGTGTATGCTGCAGGGTAGCTTGTGAATTGAACTTCAAGTGTAACTTCATTACATTACATGTCACTTTTTATCTAAAGCGACTTGCATACATACTTCAGTCTTATTTAAGTGTTGATTATATTTCATATCCGTATTCCAAATCTGTATCAAATATATTTATTGGAGCTATTATTTACATCTGAATTGTAGTGGGGTATAAGTACAAAGTAGCACACAATTGAAATACTCAAGTAAAGTACAAATCCCTTGCTAACTTATAAAGTTTCCCAAACATTTTTTTGTTTGTGCGTATTTTTCATGCTCTTCATTGTCAAATGTCATGCTTCGAACACATGCTTCAAACTTGCCATGTTTGATGTAAAATATATTTGATACCCTTAATAAGGTAGCACAAACATATCTTCAGCACCAACTAGATTAATGTACATTTATCACTTTTTTTGCAATTGTGATATGTTTACAACTTGGTCCTGAAGATTTGTGTATATGTTACTTTTAACATATTGTAAGAACACTGAAACTTCATTAACTTTGGTTCATAAACTAATGTTTAGCACCACAAAGAAAAACCAGGAATGCAACTCCACTCAAAGGCATACCTACATGTGAGGTTATTTATAGTTTGCTAATAGTTTTTTTCTTATCTGCAGAATGTGGATGCCCTTCTTCGCTGTCCTATTTGCTTTGACTTCCTCAACATTTCAATGATGACTAAATGCTCTCACAACTGTAAGTAAAAAAAGTAGAGCTATGGTACCAATTACTGTAATAAGAGACAAACCACTGAGTACATCAACATTAGACCATTGACTGACTTGTATAAAAGCAAAATTAGGTTCTTTTGAAGATTTAAATTGTTCAAGTTTAATTTCACTTCATAATTTTGCATTCTGTTAAATATGAGAGCACTAAAGCTATGATTAAACCACACTGCACCTTCCTCTTATGTGTATTGAATACAATTGTGCCTTAATACCAACATTTGGGTAAAAGTATACATTCTCTACCTGATGTCTAACTGATTACTTTTTAACTCACTGTATTTTTGCATTGCATTTTACAGTTTGCTCCTTATGCATCAGGAAATGTCTTTGCTATAAGATGCAGTGTCCTGTTTGCAATGCAGTAAGTATGAACTTGACTTGAATGCATAATTACGCCTCCAAGACATTTGCATAATCATCATGGTCGTTTCTTTGATGGACAAATAACAGATCATCACCTGTAATTAGTTGTATGAATTTGATGAAGGAGACATATTCTTATTTACTTGCTTCTTCTCCTCCTTTCAGCAAGCAACAGAACAAGATCTAAGAACCAACCGTTTATTGGACGAGCTGGTTGTTAACTTCCATGCTGTAAGGTAAGCATACAGCACACCAGTAAACCGTGTACACTGCATAACTGGTAGCCATTTTTTCAAAAGAGTAAAGGCTGTTTTGATATTGTTTGGTGTCCACATAAAGATAAGCAAACATTCATAGATTATGCTTGGGTCATTAAATCACTTCTTTGGCAACTTTTACATGCCCCTGTTTGTTTGGCCTTTTAAAAAAAAAAAGGATATAAGCAATTCCTGTTGTGAATACCATCTACAGCAAACAATACCTCTTACAGTTATTGTAAATATTTTCCCTCAGAGGTGGATGAACACAGGTGCACCGCCTGAGCATCCCTCTAGTTCATATTGTCATGGTTCATAGAACTGAAGAGAAAAACGATTACTCTGGTGAATTCAGGGGATCTCATTGTTATTGAAAAGATTACAATATGTCCACAAGGGAACCAATTTCTTTTTATTGCAATTTACTGGCATTAGAGAAACACTTATAATTGCCTTCCAGAAATCCACCTCAGATTTAGAGATTTTCTTTAAATCAAATGGGGATTTTCTTTTCATCAGCTGCGGTCACTAAAGCTTGTCTTTGTATTGCTCTTCTGTGTGTGTTGTGTAACAGTAGGTCTGATATTCTTTCATTACAGCAGAATGTAGGCATAGGAAGCGGTATCCTGAGCTGGTCTGAAGAAAATGTCTTGGTTCTTTGAATTTGAGTTGTTCAAATCATTTCCCTTGACTTGAATACACATTTTGGCAACCAGGCACTTGCTTGCACCGATTGCTTTGTCTTAGGCATTAGACATTTTTGATAACTTGATGAATGTACAATATCAAGGTACAGCAGGTAACCCCAGTGCCTGAGATTATTTGCTAATATGGGATCCTAACAGCTTCCTCTTCCTATAAGTCACACTCTGTATCACTCTTAGTCTACTTTCCGTTCAAATTAAGACATAAAAATACAAAAAGAAACCAGAAGTAGAACACCTTAACATCTCCCTAAAAATGTGTTCTTTGCTTTAGTCTAGATATTTCCGGAACATACTGTATAACGGGTTTAAAAAATGTACTTTATAAACAATCCATATTTAAGGGGGACCTTTTCCCCTACCTTGCAAAATAGATGACAGTAAACCTGCTTGACTTAACTGGCTCATTTTCTGTTCATCACTGGGCATTGTTCCTGAAAAGAAGTCTGCCAAATGTTTTCTTCAAAGTCTGTCGCAATGCTGTTGTATGTCTGAGTGCTGTTATCAGTCAGTAGGCTTCTCCCTTCTATCAATCACCTCAATTTTATAATCAACTCACTGAAAGGTCTCCGTTCAAACTGTAGACCTTCTGATTGTCATCACTGTTATGAATGAGAGGCTAACGCAGCTGCTCTTTCACCTGGGTTTTAATTTCCTGGTCCTGTCTAGCACCTAGTGCCTGCATTTTTTTTTTCTTGTTAGGTGGCTTTGTTTCATTGACCATTGTAAGGTTGCAACAGACTCCTCAAACAAATTAGTTTTAGGTGAAGTGTATTTGCTCAATTCTTAGATTTTAAAACCGATGCTCATAGATTTCTATGAAACTTTTTTTGCCCCTAAGATTTTCGTCCTGTGTAAAACTGGCCTTTACAGAATCACACAGTTATTAAAATAACCCCAGCATCTGTCCTTGTGGAGGCTATGTTCCTTGCTTTTGGTTCAAAGGGTTTGTGGATTGCTTCTTTCATTAGGCCACGAAACATTTCTCACAGTAAAACATTGTGGAAGCTGTTTGCAAACGGCACTAATTTACTGCGATTAAACTAGATGCCAATTTTTCTCGTAAAGTATTAGCTCTTATTGCAGTACCCAATTACCTTTCAGTTGCTCCTCATTCAGTGAAGCTATTTACGTAGATATAAATGGACTTCTCAAAATATGTAGTCTGTCATTTGAATATTTCTTAATTTGTAGATATTTTTTCATTAATTTATCATTGCAATACTGTTTGTTTGAATTCAATATTTCACTTCAATAGAGTTGAATTATAAAAAAAGATAAGATGTACCTGTATCAATCCCCGTGGGGAAATTCAAGTGTTTATGCAGCAACAGAGAAGAGGAAAAACAGTACAGGTTCACACATGGATATGAAACACAAATTTGAATTTAAATTAAAAATACTAAAAAAAATATAAACAGGTAAGTAACGAAAGTATTGTTAAAAATATACATATGTACAGTGGGGCAAAAAAGTATTTAGTCAGCCACCAATTGTGCAAGTTCTCCCATTTAAAAAGATGAGAGAGGCCTGTAATTGTCATCATAGGTACACTTCAACTATGAGAGACAGAATGGGGGAAACAATCCAGGAAATCACATTGTCTGATTTTTAATGAATTAATTGGTAAATTCCTCGGTAAAATAAGTATTTGGTCACCTACAAACAAGCAAGATTTCTGGCTCTCACAGACCTGTAACTTCTTCTTTAAGAGGCTCCTCTGTCCTCCACTCGTTACCTGTATTAATGGCACCTTTTTGAACTCGTTATCAGTATAAAAGACACCTGTCCACAACCTCAAACAGTCATACTCCAAACTCCACTATGGCCAAGACCAAAGAGCTGTCAAAGGAGACCAGAGACAAAATTGTAGACCTGCACCAGGCTGGGAAAAGTGAATCTGCAATAGGTAAGCAGCTTGGTGTGAAGAAATCAACTGTGGGAGCAATTATTAGAAAATGGAAGACATACAAGACCACTGCTAATCTCCCTTGATCTGGGGCTCCACGCAAGATCTCACCCCGTGGGGTCAAAATGATCACAAGAACGGTGAGCAAAAATCCCAGAACCACACGGGGGGACCTAGTGAATGACCTGCAGAGAGCTGGGACCAAAGTAACAGAGGCTACCATCAGTAACACACTACGCCGCCAGGGACTTAAATGCTGCAGTTCCAGACGTGTCCCCCTGCTTAAGCCAGTACATGTCCAGTACAGAGTTTGACCTCTGTCATTGCCAACAAAGGGTATATAACAAAGTATTGAGATGAACTTTTGTTATTGACCAAATACTTATTTTCCACAATAATTTGAAAATAAATTCTTTAAAAATCAGACAATGTGATTTTCTGGATTTTGTTTTCTCATTTTGTCTCTCATAGTTGAGGTATACCTATGATAAACATTACAGGCCTCTCTCATCTTTTTAAATGGGAGAACTTGCCCAATTGGTGGCTGACTAAATACTTTTTTGCCCCACTGTATGTGCAGAAAGAAAGCGCAGGTCAAAGTTATTGTGCAAAAGTGCAGGCTTAGTTATTAGTGAGACATTGTGATTAATGTGGACAAAGTAATCATAGTAAGAGAATGGCATTTCCCAGAGGACACCCGAAGGACTGGGGTCATTAAGTTTGTGTGTGTGTGTGTAAGTCAGTAACGTACAAGATCCAAAAGTGCTATGGTAGCTATTCTTGCTCCCAGTCCCAATTATAAAAGATTTTGCTTCACACTGTAGAGGGAATCAATATGTGGGGACAATTTTAGCTTCAATTAGAGTATGTAAATGAAGTAGATGCTATTGACTTTCTTGCTCTTTTGTTCACTACAGGCCTGGACCTGTATGATCAATGAGACATCAAACTAAATGCTTAGACTTCTGCTTCCTTTCTGTTAAACAGTATCCTGCTCAAATAGTGACTATTGATGTGTTTCTTAAAGTGAAAATGACCATTTATTACCAATTTTATATATGCTTTTTTTTATCTCATTCATTGATAATTGAAAATGTTCAAATGCATTGGTTTGCAGTCACTCTATTTCATTCTTAAATCCTGGAAAGAGGAAGCTTATTAAATATGAATGCCCTATGTCTCCTTCCTCCTGCTAAATAATGAATTGTTGATACTGTCAGATTGAACTGTCATCTGTTGTTAAATCAGCTCCATCTCTTTCGTTTCACCTACAATGAACGCGCATTACATTTTATTTCTGAGGGGGATTGATATAATGGTTGTGTTGTTGTGCTGATGCTAGAACAAGGCAATAACAATGGAAAGGCACACAAAGTTTTACATCTTTCTATTGGTATTTGCATTTCCTACCTGGTCTTAATGGACAAGAATTATATCTTTATTGCTTGATAAAAATGAACTTTTTCAGCCACTTTTAATTAGTATGGTGGTCTTTTCATGGTAGTATTTTTACCATCTGGCTGTAGCAAAGCACAGCTGCTTGTCCCCATCATTTAGAGACGGTTAGAAAACAAGAATTCAGACAAAGAAGATGTTACAAAATGTTCATAGTTCATGGTATTGTAATAAACAACTGTCACGCATAACTACAAAACAATGTTCGTTACTAATTTAAAGAAGGTATACTATGTCAGAATTGTTTTTAAATATAGTCTTTTATAAGCACGTATGGCAACAGCCAGTATCTGCTGGGGCACAGTAGTTATAGTGCCATTTCACATACTTAAGAGATGGTAACATATGGGGTTGCTCAAATGAGGCAGAAACGGTTACCATAATGGCTGTAATGTAAAATGATTAGAACTACTCAGGTTGTGTTAACAGTGCAGTTATCATTTCAATTTGGTACTTTTTCATAGACCTTTTGGCTAACCTTCGTAGTAGTATCTGCTCCAAATAATTTGTTTCAATACCAATGTTTTTGTAGAGACCAGTAACAGTTAAACATGGAGCTGAATGCAGTGTTACAGACAAATAATTGGGGGAGCGCATACTACTTCAGTATATGTGCAGGAGGAACAGACCAGAGGTTTTTACGTAACATGTGCAAATCTGCTTTGCCACGTCTGCGCGCGTGCCAGTGTGCGTGAACCTGCTCTAATGGGGACAGTAAGCACAAATAAGTTCTAGATATGGAAAGCAGAACATTACACCCCTCATTGGTTCCATTTTATTGCCTAGTAATGGCCTAGCTACAATTTGTTTGCTTTACTCATTTCCAAGACTGTAGCCAAAGTGTCCACTTTTTGTAGCTCTGAGGAAAAGGAGCGAGATAATTGAGCAGGTGCAGTTTAACGTCAAAGAGCTCATTTCACTGTCTCCAGTATTCATTGGCTCTTCTCATTTTAATGTGCTCAATATGTTTTTAAACCATAACTGCTTTACCTTATACAAAATGTAATTATAAGCTTGTGTCCGTGATGAATGTGCCTCCGCTTTCATTCACTTTGCCTTTTCTTCTTTTTTCCAGGCAGCAGTTGTCAAAAGCAAATTTTGACTCTCCTCCAATATCCCAAAAGACCCCAGCTTCAGCTGTCAAATGCAGCACTCCCAGAGAGAGAGTCCAGAATTGTAAGAGTACTGTTTTGAGTAACTTTTTCCACAAGAGGCCTAAAACATCTCCTGCCAAAGAAACCCGGCAAGGTGATTGTGATTCTCAGTCAACTCGGCGGGGGAAAACACAGACTGTACGCGCCGACAATGCAAATTATGCTGTCCCACATTCAGCAAATGCACAACTTCCAGTGGTTGTGAAGGAAGAGCCGAATGATGATGAGGATGAGTCATCTTTCCAGCACCTGATGTCAGTCAAACAGGAGGCTGCTGTCTCATACAGTATCAGCACCGGGGATGAGACCGCGCATTCCTCGTCACTATTAAAAGACGTAAAGCCCGTAATCAAAGGTAAAGCCTTTCTACTGTAGGTGAAGTACGCTGCATCATCCAGTGAGACTCACCCCTATCTAGTTAGCTTCTTAACTCGCTCCTAAATTCACAATCTTACCCAATATGATTACAACGATACAGTGGCTCAGTCAGTAGGGGCTTGGACTGGGTATCGTAGGGTCGCTGGTTCAAGTCCCCAAACAGACTTAAAATATAGAAGGTGGACTGCTACTTGGAGAGGTCCCAGTTCACCTCCTAGGCACTGCTGTGGTGCCCTTGAGCAAGGCACCGGACACTTCCAATCCCCCCTCCCCATTGCTCCCTGGGCGCTACACAATAGCTGCCCACTGCTCCTAGTACTAGGATGGGTTAAATGCAGAGGACCAATTTCACTGTGTGTGCTCTGCTGTGTGCATGTATGAGACAAATAAGAGGGTTTCATCCTCCAATTCTAATTACCGATAGAGACTTTCCAAATGGAAATTGATCATTGATCAGTTGTATACCGTAACAGCAGCAGTAGAGACTACATAACAATTTGATGATGCCAACTACATGGGAGTAATGCAAAAGCTGATTGCATTTACTGTGACCCAATTTATGGATCACATTCACTTGTCACTTGTTGACTTATGTTTCTTATTCAAATTTCTGTCTATACATTTATTGAGCAGGCACAACTAATTCATCACACAGCTCTGGAAAAAATTAAGAGACCACTGCAGCATTATCAGTTTACCGGTTTTACTATTTATAGGTATGTCTTTTTTTATTGTATTCTATAAACTATTGACAACATTTATCTGTGTTGGAATTCAACAGACACTGGAATGGCTGCCATACATGCATCTAAAGCTAATTATCCAATCAATATACAACATTTAATCTTCTCCAAACAGAGTAAAGGTTACCTTACTGTTTTCATGGTGTTTGACCTCTGCATTCGGCACCTGGTTTGGATTAGGCTTCCCAGAGTAGTGGGTGTTATCGATATGCAGTTTTACGAGCATTCACTGAAAACATTACTTGCCCCCTACCCTCACTTCTATTTAAAAAGAAACCCCCTTTTAATTGATTCCTGCATGAATCCATTACACTGAAGAATAAGCCTCTTTTACTTTTATGCTAGTAATTTTTGTGTGTTGGTGTACAGAACTGTCTAGAAAGAGTCCTGTTGGTGCAGTCCTTAAAATAGTTTTAAGCATCACAATGTACTTTTTTCTAACAGAGCTGCTACTAATATCTTGTCCATTTTCTGTTTTTCAGTGGAGTGCCCTGTGTGTTCAATAAGTGTGCCTCAACAGTTTGTCAACAAGCATCTGGACACATGTCTTACCAGAGGAGAGAGGAAGGAAAGCATGAGGAGGTAAAATACTCACCCCAACTGATCACTTAAACAAAAGCTCTCTTCTGCTGTTTGATGTACCTATGATGCCTTATCCGGAAGTCGAACAATAGTAAGACATCTTTAAGATTTTTGAAAAATGACAATGATGAGAGAGGTGTAAAGGTTGGCACTGATCTTATCCAGATGCCGTATCAAGATTACTAAAAAAAAACATATAAAAGATCTATGTTTGTATGAGTGTTTAGGCTGGATAAACTTGCTTATGTAGTAGCGTTAGATTGCATCGCAACATTTTACAAAGAAGAACTACTTTTTCAGGGTTGATGAGGCTACACCAGCCGTTTTCCCTTGCTTTCAGTGTACAATATCTGCCAGAATATATGTACTTTAAAGTCCTGGATCTACAGTTTGTACTTTCCTTTTGGTGTGAAGAGATGACACTTGATTTTGTGTCTCAGTGACAAATGATACTGGATAAATACTGGAATGGCATTTCTTACAAATAAGTGATTGATGTAGACATTTTATTAGACTGTGTCTGTGACAAAGTTTGAGAGACTGATCCTTGACAGTGGTCTTTAAACATTATCCATGGTCCATATATCAAATAAGAGGTTCGGTTAATGATCAGTCATATGAAGTAGACCTTAAGGTCATACAGATTTGCTGAGGCTCTAATGTTCTGGCCTTATATAGCCAGCCTGCATGAGGAGGATTCCCCTTGATACCAACCTTAATCACTTGCACTTAATGTCTTATATTAAAGACAAGGTGCATAGTATAAAATAACACATTTGACAACCTTGTCTGAATTTAAAGCTGCCATAGAATGGAAAACTGTATTTACCTTGACATACGAAGTTGAATAAGGAGAGTTCGGTACATTGAACTCGCATACCGTGAACCTCAAACACCATTGGTTCCTCCTTCACGTGCAAATCATGAATATGCATATCACAGCAGTAAAACGGGTGAATTACAACAATCCTGTGTGTGACGTCACACACGGTAGTCCAGCCCCAGCATTTGCGTACACCAGCTACTGGAAACACTCACGCTAACACTTACCACTCCGTAACGTTGCTCTCCAATCTCCGACCAACTGGCTGTTCTTCAAATTCATCGGTTTCCTCCTCTGATAAAGACTCAAATATGTAAGGTTGGATGCCAATAGCCTCCATGGTTCATCTCTCACAGTTTCGCGAACTTCACTTACTTCTGTGGGCTCTGAGGCAGCCATGGGTTGCTCCTTGTAAACCACCATCAGAACAGAGCTCGTCATAATTATTTAAATGAGCCCCAAATAAGGCAATTCAGCTTGTTTCATTCTAGGGGTCTGTAAAACCCACATCTGGACACTTTTTGGATCAACCAAAGTTATATACCTTCTTTGTAGACATCAGAGAACAATTTAAAATACCAGATAGATGCATTCTATGGCACCTTTAACAGAATTCTAGAGTATCAGAGGTTGTTTCTCCACTCGGCTGATGAATTGCAACTCCCATCCATTTGTTAATTTTATCACCAATTTCATTTTGTTATGACATCTGCCGATATGATATCATTTTTTTTTAAATATGGTACTTCACAGTCAAATATGTACCCACAAGGCTTTATCACGTAATATCTGGTGAGGATTGAATCTAATGAAATAATCCATATGCCCGTTGCAGCTCTGTATGCAGCACGAGACGTCCAATGGTGAAGGTTGTATACAACCTGCTGTCCATGCAGGAGCTGAGGAGGAGGCTGAAGGAGGGCCATCTCTCAGTGCGGGGTTCTCGAGACCAGCTGATCAAAAGACACCAGGAGTTTGTCCAGATATACAATGCCCAGTGCGATTCCCTAAACCCAAAATCAGGTGAGGACATTTGTCCATTATACCATAGGAGTGATACTGTGTTTAATTGCATTCATGCGTGTATAGGTTCACTTACATGACATGTTTTATGCATCTAATTGTATGCTAAAAACTCAACCAATTATCTATTGTGATGAAAATGGTGTCGACTAACTCACTTAAACATGCCACGCAGTTCTCATTATACACGGGTCTTAGTTTCACACCACTTAGTGAAATCCTCACACCCCGCAGCAATATGCTTAGCTAGACACTTTATATATGATGAATAAGCACGCCACCTAAACCAGATTTAACATATGAAGGACTGAGATCACTCAAATGTTGTTAACCTTTTCATTAAAACTCAGAACATTTGAGACAGTGCACAAATCTGATCCTACAGCTGTTTTTGAACTGTGACCTAATTGGTTGAAGGCTTTTCATTTCATATAACGGACAATATTTGTGATTTCCTCTGTCAACAGCTGAAGATATTGCCAAAGATGTGGAGGCCAATGAGAAGATAAGGAATCAACTGCGGACTAAAACCAAACCTGTATGTAGTACCTTGTTACTTGGGTTTTGTGTTATTTTCCTCCTAAGATAATGTGTTATACCACTAGTGGGACTGTAGAACATGTTTTGATGAGAGATCCTCCCTGTATCGACAGTTGGTGACTAGAATCACATGTTATTTTATTTGTTACAACAACGGGCCATTACATATCGCATTGCATGCAGGTTTTGCTGAGAAGTAAATACAGACTACCATTGATCATTTAAACCACTACAGGGAATAGCTTTCTCAAAATGGTTATGTTATCATGTGATTGGACTGTTAAATCTCAAATCACGTCTTTTGCAGGTCATGGTTTTCTCAAAGAATCCGTCTGAGAAGGAGATTGATGGCGTGCATTCAAGTTACAGTAAGATTTTTGTTTATTTTCCAGACACTTTCTGTCTGTTGACTCTTCAGGGGTTTGTCTCACCTGTCAGCTTACAGCCAACTGATGAAACTGTCAGGAAATATCTATCATTTAAACTAATAATCTGTGATTAATCAATACTCGTGCTTCAGCATAATGCCTTCCCTCTATTTTAACCACGCCTTAAGAACGAGTGCATGTGTGCAGTCCAGTGGTCCGTGCAGTTCATGTAGTTTGTGGCAGTTCCTCCGCTTTCTTTTCCTTTTCACTGCAATGCAACTCATGGTGAACATCTGTGCTGGGAATATAGGAGCAACTTTGAGTCAAACTTGGTAATTATATAGTTTGCAATATTCCTTTTTTTATTTGTACGGTTTCCTGATTTACCGGGTGCATTAAAGCGCTGACGTTAAAATCCCCAATTAAAAGTTATACAATCTAGACCCGTAGCATCAGACATAAAAATAAATGCAAGTTCTTATCTGAAAGACATGGACGGCTTAATAGAATTTAAATTGAAACATTTTGTTCACTTTGAAGGGTTTGTAGCTGTTGCTTTCTTCTTTTGAGTGACACCGTGAATTTCACAGCTACTATCACTTGGAGACCCTTTGTTGTGATTTTCCTTTCTGTTAAGGTGGTGGACACTCCGGCTCTTGTAAGACTTAAGGAGAGCTACTCTATCACATTGTACTTTTTTGAGCGAGTTTGGAGCTGTGAATAACATCGGCCTCACCACTTTAAAAAAGATGCTAGTCAAGGCAGCATAGTTAGAAAATGGGTTTCCACTTTTGTTCTACAGTTCAGGATATCTCGATATTTAAGGCATTCTCTATAAACTCGCTCAAAGAACCTTGTGTTTCCTTTTCATTGCCTTTTTATTTTTGAATGCCCTTTGTTTTAAAAGAGATATACAAACTAACAGGAGACAATGACAGGATTTAAAGGAAGCTCATTTGAGTCGTTGAGTGTTCCCAACAGGGCAGATCAGGTGGTAAGCAGTCAAATAAAATCCTTGTTCTTTTTATGTTTTATTACTTAAGTATATTCCTTTCCTTCTATCTTCTGAGGCAATTTGAAGCCTGGCAGCCCACCTCTGCTTTGAAATTCTGTTGGAAATCCTGTTTGATGATTTTAGATTTTCTGTTACAATACCTCAAACTATCAAAAGGCAAGTCAGTCCCTGCATCATAACCAGCAAGACAAAAACTTGGTCTGGGAAGATTTTAAAAGTCATACCTCAGAAAAGGATGTCTCAGAAAATGCCTCAAGGACTGAATACTTTTTTCCAAAGACACATCAATGCATTTATTTTTCCAACCATGGCAGCTCTAGCTCAGTAGGAAAATCCTCAAGGGACCGGAATTTGGCTTGAGGTGATCCAAGTGCAATACGTTATTTGTGTCAATTTGACTAATTATAGTAAAGTATTGCAGCTGAGAAGTAGGGTTTTTTTCTCGGGAACTGAAGAGGCAATATTCACAGAAATTACAACAGAATTGCTGTCTTCAGTAACAGTGGTGGTATGGAAATGTACATCTGAAGATATTGTTGTCTGTAAATAATACTGAGGATGGTGTGATTATGATTTGATAGTGCTACCTGGCCTATTAAGTGTCTATCTAAGAGTTTTTTCTCCATTTGCTATGTACTATTACTCAGGAATCAATACTAGGCCTATGCTTTTAATTCTCAGGGTAGAGGTCAAGCTAAAATGGCAGGATAGGAAACGTTATCTAAAGTTCTGTTGTAATGATCATACAAGATAAAAGGCTTGTTGGAAATAACTCTGCAGCTCTTACAAAAAAATGGCTGAAAAATGGTTGTGACTCACAGGAGAAAGGTTCTATAAATAGCTGCACTGCTGTGATAACCTCTTGATTTATCAGAGGAGGATGTGGATGACTCACTCCACCAGCTTTAGGAATTGTGAATGAGAAAATGTGGGGGGGGGGGGGGGGGGGAAGCAGCACAGAAAGCATGCACACACTGAACACACCGGGTGATTGCAGCCTTTAATGTGACACATTGTTTTAGTGATAATAAGATGTGGAGGAGGTTATTCTTATAAGAATATCTACAAGGGAAATCCTGCTTCTTGAAACCAGTCCCAAGTAGGATCTATGAGCTTAACGACTGACAAGAAATGTTGTGATTGAAGCAACAACCTTCATGGCTCATTGGAATAGTAAATCCACTAGCATGCGATGCCTGATGCATTCCTTTCTAAAGCTGAGTGCTGCTGCATCCCATATGTCTGTGAAATGAACTTGGTGCATGAGAGGTTTACATTATTGGTAACCTACAAAATGCACACATTAGTCTAATCCTTACAGGCTTGCAAACAAAACAAAAGTGTTACACATGTACCGATGTGTGAATTGAGAGCCACACTCACAAGGCAAAGCTTTGCAACAGCATTGTCTCATCTTTGTGTCTCTTCTTTGGCTCACGACAATATCAGAGGCAAGTCTCAGATAACAAAGTTTCTGGTGTTAATATCCGTGTTTTGGTCTAAAGGCTTTTTCTCTCAGTGCTGTCTCAATACTCCTGTCTTTGTTAATTTATATATTTATAGAAAGGGATTTATTTGTATCACTGCCCAAACTTGTATTATTATTTTGCCCTCGTCCCTTGACCGTCGGCTGTAATGTCTTTTCAATGACCTCCACCACAGGAGTAAGATGATTTTGTTACTACAGTAATCTCATTTCTGAGCTTTCATTTGTGGTGTTTCCCTTCAAACACTGAACCCAATTCCGAGGTTTGCCACAAAGTCAAAATCTGATTGCCCTTAAGTTTTTCAGTTAACTGTGAGTTCATAAATATTAAAACAGGGTTGTTATTTTTGTAAAGTGCTTTTTATTATACATTTAAATGTAATGTTGAATGCCGTTATTTTTATAATTAAATATTCCATGTTATTTGCCATGTTGCCTGCAGGGAAGCGGCACAGCAGTGACTTTTCACGCCTGATTGCTCAGGTTCGGGGTCGCCTAGAGACCACCAGGCAGACTCCTATCAAACAGGAAGTCATTGTGGATGAGGAAGAGGATGCACAGGGAAAAAAGGCTGCAGGTACTGCAATACTTTTACCTTTATCAAGGAATACAATGTTCTTTAGCCCCAGGAGACTTCAAAGCATTTAAGGGACTCTTCAAAGAGACCTGATCCCCATGCTAATGTAATTAAGTACTTTGTGGCAATATTTTTTAAAACAATCTGCAAAGTGAGGCATGCCATGCAGTTTGATGGAGTGAGTGTGTAGGAGAGAAAATAAAGTGCACTCACTTACTTGTTCCATCCTTGCCAAATTCAAAACACGCCTGCACTTCATTGTTGGGCACATCAGAAATGTGAAATGTTGAAGAGGAAGAGAGGGAATTCTCAACTTTAAATTACCAGGTGGCCAGAATCCAATGAATGATTGTGTTGCTCTGTAGTGGATATCAACCATATACTTATAAGGTGTTCACAACATTTTTTCACTGCTCCCTATCAGAAAAGAGATAGGTAATGCAGGTTTTAATTACGTGGGACATACACTAATTTAATTCATTAATATTGGTGTTGCATGTTGCTAATTTGTTTGGTATGCAATTATCAAATGGAAAGACACACACCGTCTACTGTGTGAGAGGCTAGGTATTTGTGATGGTGCCAACAGGACCCAAAAGCTTTTACCATTGAGAAAATGTGGTGTTGGGGGAATTCTATTTATGCACACCCCTTTATACATGAAATGGCTTCCCTTTTTGATTTTTCCTGGGTGTCTGACATAATGATATGTATTTTTGGCCTCCTCCACATCCTGTCGCAGAATCAATAAATGGCTCAGTGGTGCAAGTAGAAGACGGAGAATCTGACGAGGTGCCATCGGCAAGAGGAATGGAATGTCCATCCAGCCCCACCCATAGTGATGTGTCCATCAGCAGGTGAGCCCTACATAATGGACACTTCCTCATTTACTTACAGTAGGTAACACTCTGAGGTCAGAGCTTGTTTTCAAGGGTCAGACCTTCACACGCGACAGATGTGGGATTTCTTTTTGTTCACTTATTTTTCCACAGTTTGAATATGTCTGGGTAAAAGAGGGATTTCACACTGATTGGTATGCCTCTGGTTTAGGGGAACCTAGACATAACATTTAGTGTTACTTCCCCCTATTTGTATTCCCAGAAGCCAGCCACAGTATAAACCTGAATTCTAAGTCAGCAGTTTACATTACAGTCAGACGTTTACATGTCCGAGGAAGAAAGGAGATGTCCTGATTTGCACGGACAACTGTCTCCTAAAGCTTGTTTGTATCCGAAGATTACTCGCTAAAGAATATCGCTCCACATCGAAGAAGTATAAATATACTTCTTCACATTAGGCATTTCACTTAAGATAAAGAAAATCAGCAAAAGTAGGAAATAAGGAACAAAAAAAACTGTGTTAACCCTTTACACTGATTAGGGAGGCTGGCTCTGTCATTGCTGTTAAAATGGACACTTGTGAGGCTGTGGTGGAGAGGAGGACTCAGACCAAACTGTTATCAATCATGGATAACCCCTCCCACCCTCTCAGCTGGACAGACAGCGGAGCTCCTTCTCTAACAGACTGCTCCAGCTCCGCTGTCCCAAGGACCGATGCAGGAGAACATTCCTGTCAAAAGCAACAACACTGTACAACAAATCACCTCTGGCTGGCTGAGAGTTCACTGCTCCATAGTTTTTATTTTATTAACTGGACTTATAACTTCACTGTACATCTTATATTTGTATCTAATTTATATACCATTCTATAGTTTTTTATTTTTCCGATGGCCTACATATTTTTGTGAGTGAGTCATGTACAGAAGATGTCTTTTTGAACCTGGAAGATTCTGGAGTTATCTCTTGCTTTCACATCCTCTTTCAGTCTTTACCTCCCACAGTTCCTCCAAGTCATTTGTATTGTGCTGTGGCATGACAACATAAGCTGCATGTTATATAAAAATGAGTATTTTTGTACTTTGAAATTGTTTACATAGGCTTCTTTTCTATTAGGACGTTGTAGGTTCATGCTCAACTTTAAATCAGATCTTAAGTCAGGATAGTTAGCATAAGCTGTAACGTTTTGCGATTCTGCATTTAGGAAGTACAGACTTTCAGAACGGATCATTTACTAATTTTCAGCTCTTCTTGTTTACCTAATCAACCTACCTAAGTGTGAAATCATGCATCATTACATACCCCAAAAACAGCTTAGCAGCCACAATCTGCATCGGTCCCGTACAAGCCCCGTCTCCACGCCTTCAAACCTATTATAGACAACAGATAAGAGTTACAGAAATCAGACCTCCCATCTTTCCTCCTTTAATGCAGGTTAGAAATTAGGTTGTGATATCTAATCCTTAATCAGCCTCATCTTGATGGGAACAACAAATGCACGTTAGAATTAAACGACTTGTCTCTAATGATGACTACAGTCAGCATCTTGCATATTTAATTAGAGAGCCATATTTTAAAAGTGTTTGTGGATAATGGTTTTATAGATCCATATTTAATCAACATCTGCAAAAAATGCAATTTTGATTAAGTTTGAACCGTTTTGGTTTACATATGTGCAGCAATACATCTGAGAAACACACAGCCTTTAGAAGTGAACTATGATAATTCCAAAGGGGAAAACCCAGTGTTTGATTTAGTTTAGTTTACTTTGAATAGGACATTGATTGTTAAGGTTACTTAGTTCACATTGAGTGTATAAACAACAACCGCATGTCAAAGGTTCATCTGTGTTTTCAGTCAATGGCTTTTCCACGAAAAACGGCGTGCCTGAGGGTAAATACATAAGTTGTTGCATGGTTATTGTAGTCTATGTTTATTCAGTGACAGTGGAGAGGGACAGGAAGTGTGGGGAAAGAGAGACGGGAAATAAGCCAATGTGGCATGTGTTCGAAATCTTTGTATTCTATATCTGCTATTTGAAATGTTAATTTACTGTACTTTCATATGCAAATAAAACCGTCATTAATTCAATTGACCCCAAGACATCAAACGCACATGGTTGCAAAGTTGCTGGGCAACATTAGCTCAATAACCTCGGTATACAGAGGGGAAACCACTCCAGCTCTACTTTATATTTGTGCTAGAGGAGGATTGAGAAACCCAAACAGTGTAAAAACCTATTATGATAATAATTGGCTGCAATATTATTTGTTTTGTATGTAGCGATTTCATTTGGACTGTGATGAAGAATGCACCTGATAAATGAGTGCAGCTTACCAGTGCATACAACAGATAGGTTGCTTACAGCATCATGTTAAAGATTAGGGATATAATTGTGCAAATGCCAAAAATCAACTTTTATTCCCAAAGCTTCTTTTTCTTCAAATTATTTTACCACTGATAGTTGTGTCTTTGTGATGTCTCATACAGTCCAAACACTTTGCATCGTCCATATATTTTAGGGCATCACAGTCTTTAAAAGCAGCTTTTTAAATTGAAATACTAAGGTACATTCAGTGTACTACGTTTGATTATTGAAACAGCAAGAAGCGTACATCAGTACAACTTTGTAACTGACATGTTCTCTCCTTCGCTCCCTCTTCCTCCCATTACAGTTCCATCTCAGACATCTTTGGTCCAGAGCCTGTCAGAAACCCTCAGTGAGTAACCCTGCTGTCATTGCAACTGTCAAAAAAGGTTATCTGAGATTCTTTCTATGCCACCCCATAATGCTACAGAATCTTATTAAAAGTACTCACACAGTTCTGGTAGTGGATAAATTAAAATAGGACTTTGGTACAGAGTCAAGAGGCTTTACCGTGGAAAGAGACGGATGAATATACACAGTACTAACTTTTATCAAGAGCAACCACAATGGTTCACTGGTTTCTTACGCGCAAAGGAGAAGCATGATGTGTTAATCTTTGCATACAAAAATCCAATTTTGATATAAGCTTATCAGGTGCTCTACATGGGTCTTTAAAGTGAGGTTTAATTGGAGATCAGTGAGGAGTAATAAGGGCAATCATCCCAACAGCCGGTGTTAAAGGGATCATGTTTATGTTTGTTGTTTTGTTAGAGCTTATCAGATCTCTATCACATATGGGGACATTTCTCCCTGTGTATTTGAACTGTGCATTAAGTGAAATGAAGGTCTAGACAAGTACTAAATACATATTTGGTGAAGTTTTGGACATTTCCAGATATGGATCTTACAGAAATAATGCTTTGACATTCTTCCCTTGTCATTGCTATTAATCAGTCCTGCCTTTTTGTTGAGGCACGTAAAACAGCCTGCAAGCCGTAATAAAACAAGAAGAGCCCGTAAGCCCGTAAAACTGCCTGCTCTCATAGATGTTGTTTTTCACTCGCAGCTTAAAGTTGGACAGGTTGTCCCTGGTCTCCTCTGTGAACATTTTACACCACGCTTTTCTTTATGTTTGGGGACATTTGTTATAAGAGGCGGCAGATAGCAATCCCGTCAAATAAAAGGGACCGTTTTTCCTGTAGTTAGCGTCCCTGAGCTCCTAGTGATTGACAACGTCCCTGGCAAGATGTCTAGGGACCCTCAGTTATTTATTTCAATTGTTGTCCATGACTCAAACCAATTAAAGTTGTGTCAAGTTGGCTTAATATTGAGACCTAGTATTAGGAAGGCTACTTTCTGTATTCTGTTCATCCTCTTTTTTTGTATTATTAATTCTGTTACTGGGCTCTTACTGCTGTCATGTCTGTCAACTTATTTTGACAGTTTAATCAGACAGCAAACTACAGCTCTTCTGGTGACTCGGTACTTATTCTCTTGCGAACTGCGCATTAAAAGTAGGAGTGTAAAAGGAGTGTTTCTTTTTGGTCACAGAAGGTAGGACAAGCATAAATAACAAACTCTGGCACATCACAGTTTTAATCAAATGTTATCATTGTTCTGTGCTGTGTAATTATAACTTGCGAGGAAAGTTTGTATCAAGAAATCTTTGCTGTCACACTATGGACAGAACAACAGTCGCACATTCATCCGGGGTGAGATCGCAGTTAACCAAGACCCTGCTCCTAATCTCTTTTCATGAACCTGCTAGTGTTCATCCCTCCACCCAGCTCTTTTTTACTATATAGTCTATAGCACACCAGTACTTTTGGGCCTTGAAATGCTTGATCAAGTCAATGGGCAGAAGCCAAATGTGTGTGTGTGTGTGTGTGTGTGTGTGTGTAATATATAAAATATATGTTTTGTTCCATCAGGCAAGGCTTTATCTCCTCCCCTCAGCCTTTTTCTGACAATGATGAAAACTTAAATGTTGATTGTTTAGTCCTGATCCGCACTTTGTACAGAGGCAAACTGCCTGCTTACTAGTAATCCACTATGCTTAGTTGTCTCCCCATTCTCCCCACATGTGGACTTCTGACCCAAATTCCAGTGCAGGAATTTTGTTTTTCCAGTCCATTCTGTGAAGATAGAGAGGCAGAGAACCGGCTGCAGGGTGATATACATCTGTAGTATAATCAGCTGAAGGAAGCCCTTCATGTGAAGCTGTAAATGGTTCCACCTGGAAGACACTTTGGTTTCATGTTATCTGAACATCTCTTATGGGGCAGATCTGTGTTTCCATCAACACCACATGCTGACCTGTGGAGCCCAAAAGGGCTAACGCTGTAGTATGAAATATTGATGCGTCAGGAGACAATTCATGGGGAAAACGGCTTATTTAAGGGCATTGAGCGCTCAGTGCAGACATGTTGTTCTGACAACAGTAAGGCTTGGTTCAGATGATGAAAAACACAGATTTGTAGTCTTTATTATTACCGCTTTGGAACTGTCATCTTGATGTAAAAAAAAACAGAGTTGTGATTGAGTATGCCAGTAAGGTGCATTGCATTAACCTCTCATACATCTTTCTTGCATGTCTTGGCAATTCTGTTCACTGACCTAATTAAACGCGATCCATGTCGTGTTTAATTAAGGGACATCATATGTCTTTTGGTAATGACATCATTATCTCGGTGTGTGTGAAACAATATTCACTTTTTTATGCTGATAAAGATCCCTTTCATTAAAGTAAACAACAATCCAGCTTTTCCAAAAATGTTAAGTACAGTCGTCTCGTACTATGATGGTTTTAATTAGGGGTTACCATTAGTAAAACATATCAACAGAGATGGACAATAAGAGGCTAAAGCAGTGCATAAACTGTTTTAAAATGAGTGTTATTAGTGCTATAGTGTTTGTGTCGAGGGTAGGCTTCCTTTACTTAAAAACAAACATTCTAGAGAACTTTTTCCCTCTTATTCTGCACACATAAGACTCCCAGGATCGAGGAGAGATGGAGGCAATTTTAAAAAGACTGTTTTAGATTGATTATCTAATCATTTGTGGTGTGTATGCTTTCGGGGCCTTTAGTTGCTGATGCAAATTTTGGAAGGAACATCGTGATTGGTCGGTCATTTACTGCTAATTGATTGATTGTGTGCCGAAACAAAGCAGCTGTTTTTCAGTAAATGTACAATTATTTAGCAGCAGAAGCATGACAACAAGGTTGGCTGTACTGCTCCAAAATGTGACATATTTCACCTTTTAAAGATTATCCTTTGTTTCATTGTAGTTCAATTTAAAAGCTTGAGTAATAGTTGTTTTACTTTTCCTTGTTTTTTACTGCAACAAAACATCAGGACATGGAAGTCTGAGGCAACTAATGATACCATCTCATCAACTTAACTTTACTTATTTTTACCTCTATTCCAAAACACTAAAAGCTCACCTCTGACAATGTTCTATCATAGAGGCACGGAGAGGACAACAGGACAAAAGAGAGCGTCAATCACGAGAGAAGACGATGCAGCATCATCGCTCGTCAGTGGAAAACGACGGCGGAAAACGACGATGTAAAAAAGGTCAAAAGACTGAAATTCAAGCAAATCATGAAGCGATCTGTGTGCACTTTATGATCTTTCTGGTTCCGGCATTTCATTGTTTGTAACTTTCTGAAGTTGCGTTGCTTACATCCTTTTATGGTATTATCAAATGTTTAGTATTTTAGAATCCTTTGTGGTCTTGTCATACATGATGAGCTGTGGCCTTCAGAATATCGTCAGTTAAAATCATGCATGTTTAAAATCGGAAACATTTTAAAATTTTGTTTCCTATTAGACATTAGCAGGTTATATGTTTCCTATTAGACATTAGCAGGTTATATGTTTCATATTAGACATTAGCAGGTTATATGTTTCATATTAGACATTAGCAGGTTATATGTTTCCTATTAGACATTAGCAGGTTATATGTTTCCTATTAGACATTAGCAGGTTATATGTTTCCTATTAGACATTAGCAGGTTATATGTTTAATAGTAGACATTAGCAGGTTATATGTTTAATAGTAGACATTAGCAGGTTATATGTTTAATAGTAGACATTAGCAGGTTATATGTTTAATAGTAGATATTAGCAGGTTATATGTCTATAGTTCCTACTTATAGCCCGTGTTAGTCGATATTTAGTTTTATCTTGCTGCTCGCAATTGTTACCCACACAGATTTTTAAATATTTGTTACTTGTTTCTTAACTATTTTCTTAACATGTCTCTATTCATTACTTGTTTTAAGGTCCAGTGTAATATGGAGTTTATTCTGAAATAAACCTGTTGAATTTAAAGTTGAATTCTGTGATTTTGCTTTTGCGTGTAAATCATGAATTGGCAGCCTCACCAAATAGCTATATGTCTTTCTGTTTGCTAAACTATCTCGTCCATCTTGAAAATGACCCTTGAATATTTTGGCCAACTCAAATAAGAAGCGTGGTCACGTAGGTTTCCTCTGTGGCATGGCAATTGCAAAGCATGCAACAAACCTGGAGAATTTAATTCTAAGTTTTCTTTGAAAGAAAAGTAACCAGGCTCAGTTTAATTCGATGAAAACCTAATGCTTGTGAAAACTGCAGGTCAAAGAAAGCAAGGGTGCAAACACATTCTGAGGGGAGGTAATGTTTATGTGTTCTTGCATGGGAGAGTGCGCGGGAACACATTTGGGAGCCGACCTTGATTGAAAACAGCTCGCCTGGAGCCTGCAGTCAGAACCATTAGTGCCTCTGACCCAACTCTCTCCTCTCAGACAAAGCAGAGACGCACTGACAGACATTGCTGGACTCCTTTCAATGCGTGATGCTCATTAATAACACACGTCTGATCCCATTGTGTCCTCACCTCTTTCCTAAACAGTGATGCTGTTTGTCTCTGGTCTAATTAGCAGGGACTCTTGTCTGAAACCACAGGAGAGGTTTGAGTGGCTCCTTATTCCTGCCGCCACTTGGAATGCAGTGAAGCAGGCAGGGATATCACTGATTCCATACACACATAGATACACAGACACCGCCTACTTTCAGTAGGGATCAGTCCCCTTATTATTCTGTGTCTGGGCGATAACGTAAAAAGGAAAATTCATCATCTTTTCAACACAAAGTAAAACAAAACTCATACATGGTGACATCCCTGCATCGGGGTTGTAATAAAATATGGCCATATTCCAAATGACCTGTACAGCGATCCAAAGCACCTGAAAAGGGATGTCAGAAGAGAAATAAGAAGTGAGAGTACCACCATCAAGACAGAGGGTTCTGCATGTACTTCTCTGCCCGACTACATCTTGCATTAGACTCAGACTCCAGGACGAAATAGCTGCTGTGTTATCAGCACTTTTATGCTTAAAATCCTTTTGTCACCTTAAGCATTTGACAGATCCAGCCAATGGTGTGACTGATTTCTCTTGATCCAGAGATTTCCAAGAGGCTTGAAGGGATGCCCACATTAAAGGTGATATTTCAGTATATAAGTGTTGGATGGCTTTCTGGTGAAAGAGACTTTCATTTGGCCATTTTGTTTCAGAATCAGCAGCAGTAGACACATTATTGTAGACTTCTTCAGTTCATTATTTTTTTATATTTTGGTTGTGACCTCTACTGTAGATCAAAAAGCTTACAGTAAGTGGAAGTCAAGTTATTTTTCTCCTTTTTCATTGTACATTATGGCTTCTAAATAGCACCAGTTTTTTGATGGCTGCACTTGGAGAAGCACTCCTCGGACAATCTATTTCACTTGTTCTCACCATAAAAGGTTCACTTACTTTAGGTTTGTAAAGCTTTCAGGCACATCTTCTGGCTGAGGATTGAGTGGCTCAGTTCACTAAACCACTTCGAAGGACAATTCACTTGGTAGTGGCCCAGGAAATCTCCTTGGGCAAGACACTTCCTCCCAAATTGCTCCTGTGATTGTCCAGAGTATTGAGTATATACGTCGCTTTGGATAAAAGCATCTAACAAGTAACATGTAATGAAAGCTCTTGATTATCTCTAACATGTCCCTAAAGGTGATTTGTGAGAACTTGAAAATTACAAATTGAGTACTTTAAAAGTAATTAATTTGAAAAGTTCAGGTCAAATCCCTGTAAAAAAACAAAACAAAATATATAAAAAATAAACCAAGATGAAAAATGAAAATGTAGTTCAAATGAGACCCCAGACGATTTTAGCCATGTGGGACAATACCTTCACAGCAGTTTGAGGAAATACTTAAACGTGTAGTTTCATTTTGTAAAACGCTTTATATTAGGTCTCTTTATGATCCTTGTGTAGGAAACAAATCTATTGGGGATTTACTGTACTGTTTTTGGTCCTACAGCATCTGTATCAATGTCCCCCAAAACAAGTCAAATCACATTATACAGATATATGTTCTGAACAATAACAATGAGCTGATGTGGTTACAATATATCTTATTATCATTGCATTTCCTTCTGTTTTGGAGTCATTGTTAAGTTTATAGACACAATAAATCCCAAGAACTGAGCAAAAGTAATCATGATTGCAATGTGACCATAATGGAAAGGAATGATGATCTTAACTACATAAAACAACATCCATGCTTTTCATTTGAAGGAATGTTACGTTGTGATACATTTTAAGGTCGCTTCAGCGCTCCAGTATTAGCTTTACACTTTGTGACACATCCAAGTATTCACTTTGTGGAAGGAGCTAATCTAGTTATGAGGGCCTGTGTTTCTTTTCCTCCAAACTGATTGTACTTTGTAACAACCCAAGTATTTAGGTCAGTATTAAAGATGCTTTAATTTGTGTGGTTTGGCAGTAGATCCCAGCAACAGAGCTGTGATTGTTTTCTTCCTTGCAATCAAAAAGGAAATGATAAAGACACATGCCAAATGAATGCAAATATCTACCTTGTCGGATGTAACACCAGCGCCACGTATAGACTCAAAAATGCAAGAGGAGAAATAGATAGAGTCTCTAGAGATGAGCCAAACGTTTACTCAATCTCCCAAGACAGCATGTGCCTATATTAAACTTTAGCACGCCTGTTATTTGTGAAAGGACTTTATCTGTTTTCATTTGTGATTTTTCCTTTGTTTTTGAGCTATTACTATTTTTGGAAGGACCCGTACCACCTTAAGTGAGCTCTTTTTCGGCATTATCAAGCTTCTTGTCTGTTCCCTGCATCCTTGAGGGGTTCTCAAACAAGATTGGTTTCCCAAACACAAACATATTGAGATTCAAGACACTTTCCCACTTTTTTTTACCTGCTTAAGTTCTTGCCATTGGGAACTATTGAACGCTGTTAAAAGTGTGCAGTAATGAAAGGTCTAAGGAGTTCTTCTGAGTGCTTTCTTTTTTTTATCATAAGTGATAGCAGTTGAAAGAGAGATGGGAGTCCTGTTCGATGCCTCATTTTCTTATCTAGAAAAACAGCAGTAGGCTTCACTTCACAATTTCACGCATCAAGGCTGAACGGATAAAAAAAAGCATTCTATCAAACTTACAGAATAAATAATAGTCCTTTAAAGTGTTAAATAGTTTCATATTCTGTATTAAACTGAATATATATATTTATTCAACATTCCTTTAATTGTCACTATATGAATACAGCGAAATGTTATGCATTCCTGATGGTGCAAAACAAAACAACAAGAGATTGCTGTTCAAATACAAAACAACAATACAGCCAAGGCAGTAAAAAGTGCAATAGAAAGTGCAAAGTCAATAAATAAGTTATTGCACATGAGGCTTTTGCACGTGTATTTATATATATAGTCAATACTTTATTTAATTTGCAAAAATGCAATCTCAGTGTGTGTGCACTTTCATAGTGCTGTGATGTTGGATGTCACAGGGACTTTGATGAACTCAAATGCGTCTCCCTAAATTCCTGATTAAAACAATTATTTTACTCAGATGTTATGCACATGGTTCTGTGCTCTTATGTTGAACAGTTTGTGTCCGCCTTGTCATTTAAGCCTAAACTGTTTAAAAATGTATGCTTACAGTTTAATAAACATCAGTCAGCAGTCATTGCGTAACACAACTTGTATCTATGCATTTCCTTTTTGTACCAGATGGGTACATAGCAATTTGTTTAATTATTCCCCAGGTAAGAGGAAAAGGCCATCGGGTGTGCAATTGCAATGCAGGCATGTTGAAATAGTTTAATGTGGACTGACAGATGCTGGATTCAAACAAAATGTTCAGAGAAGACATATAATGTCAACAATATGGTGAATTCAATCTGTTGTTGCAGTTTCAACAGGAATATGCATTTTAGCACAGATGCACACTTTGATCTAAAGTGGCTATTAGCCCAAAATATCATTATACAAATGACAGCATAAACTTGTACATGAGTAGAAGCCTTGTGCAAGTTAAACAGAGATCAGACACCTGACTTGCAATGCAACGTTTAGGTCTACTTTACATTGAGGCTTCTTTACGTTGATTTTACCAGATGATCGAATCAGTTCCTTGTACCTATGGCTAGTGTCGTCATGTTCAGAGCTTCATGGGGGTTTTACAGTAAAATGTCCATTGTAACATTTAAGATGTGTCTCGGAAACAGAGGATTCCTCTACGCAAAAGTGTGAATGCAGCGTTACTCTAGATATCAAAAATAAAATCTGTCATAGGTGTTCAGTGAGATCCCATTGGATTAACTGAAATGATCTTTGGTTTTTGTGTTTATACAAAACTAGGAATCAATTAACATTTGAGAGATTACTTTTTGTATATAATACAATAGTTATTTCAGCAGTAAGATAAAGCGTCAATTCAGTAGAAGTCGGGAACGCCAATGAATGCCAAAACTAGTCATATTAAATCAAACAGCTAAGAGAAATATTGTGGGATAGAATTGTCACATAATTAAAGCACTTTTCTCCACAATTAAAATAATCTTCAATTTTCTCCCCGCTTGCTTGTATAACTTTGGAGGTAATGTACTGTATCTGCTAAGTGGTTTCGTGATAGTTTGTTCAGAGAGTGCCCAGAATTACATTATCCCTCTTGGGGAAGTCAAAGTTTACTGAATTGAATTAAAAAGCCATATTTCTTTTTAAGGCCTTCTTTGACTTTGAGAGACATGAATAGGTCGCTCAGCAGCAGGTTGTGTAATGACTCGAGACCTTTTTTTCTAGCTTGCAAATGTGAACAAAACATCTTGCAGCACCCACGTGTCATGAACATGCCTGCAGAGGAAATCGAGCAAAATGTGACATTTCAGAGATCAATAGAATATAAACACAGATCACCTTCCCTTGACATGTTTGTGCCTGGAGTTTTGAAGCAGTATGGCACGACCCCGCAGTTAATCTCACAGTTAATCTCACAGTTCTGAGTGGCTTTGTGGTTTTAACTAACACTAACACTGTCAAAAAATCCTATACCACAACATTTCTTCTCTCTAGATCTGCTCTTATCGCCTGTTATCATGTATGTTGAGAGAATTTCCCAGAACAAGCCGTAACACTTGGCTATTGAGGCGGACGAGCAGTTAATCGGAGGTGGAATACACTCTCTTTAAGGATTTTATAAATCTTTAAAACTAATCAGTTTTTACCAATTATTTATCGGTTTTCACAGGATGTTGCTGTTTGGATAAAAGAGGCAACATCTTTCAAACCACAAACAAATAAACATTGGAGAACATTTACAGGTCCCAATCCATCTATTAGCACGACTTTCTTTCTTTCGTTATTTCTAAGTGAGCTACAACAGCATTATGAATCCATTTGTGCATTGTGTATCTCATTGTGTATTTGCAGTTAGATTTTTTAGGATCCCCATAAATTGAGCTTCTATTCCTGGAGTTCAAGCGTAAACACTATCAAAAGACAAGATAAAAGTGTTAATATCAAAGTTGTACTGAACACAAATGAGATTCATTCAAAGATAACGATATTATCTGAAATCAGAATCAGAAATCCTTTATTAGTCCCACAATCGGGAAATGTACAAGTAGTTTTGTGAGTTTACTGATCACCTCTTACAAAAATATTACATTTCTATTATTAAAGCACAATAAGGATTAATATAGGGTTTTTGTAGGTCAGTGATGCACATTTGTATCTTATTCTAGATGTGGAGAAGGGTTATTTTATATGTGAACAATACGTAATATAGCCATGCACAAACAGAGTTCTACATTATATCATCTGTATTACAGTGTTTGGTATTACAAAACGAGCAGTTACCCATGGGTCCTTCTGAATATGCCGTCTTGATATTAGAATAAACAACGTCAAGCTTAAATTACTGTATGTTATAGTTGCCTTGCATTGCTAGATTAAGTCTTTGCTATTCCAGCGCAGCAGGGAGTAATTTTATACCCTCCTGTACCACACTAATGAAATACGCATATGTGCCTGCAGCATTAACATCAGGCTTCAAATGTGTGCACTGGAAATAATCAAGCTCTATTCTATCTGCAGTGAAATTAAATTAGGATTTTATTAAATGTCCCAAGTCGAAGCAAATCCCGGTCATTTGAGCCAGTTATTTAGGTTTTACAGTAACTTGAAACACTCAGTGTAAACAGAGCCATAGAAGGCAGTGAAGTGAGTCTGCTGCATCTCCTGTATTCAACTTTTATAGTCCGTTCTCACCAGGAGGGAACGAATCGTCAACGGAGGTTAGACGAAGGGAGAACTGTCACTGTTTTGTGTGCAAGTTCTCCATCAATTCTCTGTGAAATAATAGTTAAATCTGTTAACTCCTAACGATTGTTCTGGTCATGTGTGGATGCAGTTGAGCGTCTTTGTGTGTTTCAGGTTTATCATGTATGCTCCCTATAGAAAACGCCAAAGGATTTCAAATCACATCAGACTGCTGTAACATCTGACAGCCTGCAAACGTCTCTCAGCCACTCACGGTGCCACTGTTTGGCTCAAAGGGAGTTTGAATGAATTTCAAAAAGACTCAGGAATTGGACAATTTAATTTCTGTCTTTGCTTTGCAGGTCTATATTTCAGTGACATCTCCTGGCTTACATTCAACCACTTTTCAGCAAACACGCCTCTGCCAGCTTCTCTGTTGCACTATCTTTCAAATATTAACGTTTTCTCTTTTCCCATTTCTCTCACATCAATATGTATTGACTCTTTTGCTAGTTTTCAAAGCCTGTGTGTGTCTGGTATTATGCAAAGGTTAAGTACAAATAGAGGTTAAATGAAAAGAAACATTGGGGGAACCCAGCAGGAAATTGAAAACACCAGACCAACCAAGCATGCCCTCCAACGCTTCTGGGTGAGTTCTTCTGATCATTTTTTGTCTCTCATAGGGACTAAACCCTGTTCAATTTCATTTTTTCAGGATGACATCTTCTATGTTGTGAAGCTACCTCAGTGGACACAATTACAAACACAGAAATTGAACATTTATAGATTTGATGAACACAATGTTTGTATTCAGCCTCACACAGATAACTCAGAGTAGTGTGAGGACTCTTTGTTCCTACATTTTCTCCTGGTGACTTTCTCTCCAACCTTTGCCTGCTTATAACTCAGGTACTTTATTACCTTCTGTGAGAGATTTTTTTCCTGGATAACAAATATTTTAAAGCTGTGTGTTTCCATGCCACTTTAAACTGGAGCAATTGAATATCATTTAAACTGCAATGAATCTTTATTGTGATAATGTTTATTGTTGTGATAATGTCTTTAATTCAATGAAAAACCACATTTCATTTCAAATGTGAAGTGATTTTCTGGAGTTTGTGTTGTTAAAGGTCAGAGAAACAATTCCTTTCAGAGGAGGGATGATCCCCGCTGGATGTTTGTTATGAGGTTAGCCCTTAATACTTGTCCTCCCAGTACTTGTTTTTGCTTTTGTAACATACTCCCACAGCGTAATCCCTGTCTATCACATTATTGTAGGGATAAAGCGCTGAGGTGATACAGCTACCGACTGTCCCTGCATCTCAAAGAAACCTCAAAAGCAGGTTTGCTGTAGAAGGAAACACAGCTGTCCTTCCAAAGGGCAATATATTGCAATTGCTTATCTCTCATCTATCGATATGCTGAAAGTAATTACATTTGTTACGTCACCATTTGCTGGAGGGTCTCAGTAGGGTGCAGAAGTAATCCATCTCTTTTCTCCTGTGAACAACTCCACGGATAGGTGACGTTCACCTATTTATGGAGGATTTAATGATGCTAGGTATTTTACAGCAGGTGAAATAAACTGTGCTCATGAGCTTACTTACTTTGTTTTTATAAACAGTCTGGCTGAATCACTCACTGCTCAGTGTTTTCCAAGACTGCTGACATTTTGACTACACTTTAAATGAATGATATTACCTTTTGGACTGCCTTTTCAATGATATCTGTCAGAGCATGACATGGAGAGAGAATAAAGTGTGTTTTAATTGAGCCGGATCACAGCACTCTCTGTTGTCAGGGGGAATGCAAATAGCATAATACTATTGGAAGGGGACGGGGGGCATCAGCTCTGCATTAATACATAGAGAACAGTGTACACGTAATCTTTTTCAACAGCTTGTAAATGAAGTGCGTCCATGGAGACAGCACACAGTGTTTATGTTGTCAAATCTATTATCGTAAAGAGGCCTCTCACTGGGGGAGAGCTGCATTATCCAGTGTGCTATGACACTGCCTCTATCCACAGTGTGTTGTTGATTCCAATTTCTCTGCTAACTACTATGCCTCTTCATGTTGTTGGAGGATAGACACATTTAAACATGAAACATTTCGTCTGCCTGTAGTGGCATATGCTGCAGTTTGACATGTGTCATTTACATTCTAAATCCTCCCTTAACTGCTGCCTTAAAGTTGGGAGGACATCCTTCATATGGTGCAATCACTTAGTACATTTAAGAATCTACACTTTCCCCAAGAGGGAAATAAAAATGAATATGTAGTTCTTCCACCAATCTTTCTCTTCTGTATCTAAACTGTTGCAGTACATATAGTGTTTGTTGCAGAATATAAAGATTGTTTTAGCTCCGTTTGCTTAGAGATTTAATATTTTGTAAAGACATTAATCAAGCTGCTTTGAAAGTGAGAAGTGCTTTAAAAATGAAATGTAATATCATTATTCTGAAGACAAAACACTAATCTGAAAGGGGCCACTTTTATTCCTCTAATTTATTAAAACGTTGCTCACCCATGTCAGGTTCCCAGTTAAATGAACTCATGCAGAAGCAGGAAAGCTCATTTATTTTGTTTTGACAATACAGTGCGACCGTCAAAAAAAACCATTCTGTCTGGGGGACTTGCTAAACAGTGATAAATGGCAGAATGCTTCCTCATTTAGTTTCCTTTTAGCGTTTAATACCTTTTTCAAATTAAATATGCTTTCCGTGCTGTAATTCCTAAATCCTCCATCAGCTGCCTTTGAGTGGGTTGGCTTTAACATTTCAATTAAGGTGTACTGGAAGGGCATGCTGTGGCATTTCTGGAATGAGAAGTTATTGTTTCATTTATTTCTCTGTGCATGTGTCTGTGCCTCTTTGTTCCAGGGAGCCTCGAAACTGACTTGTGTGAATAGTAAAGAGGCTGCAGGTACAGTTTTCAATACAATTCAGGAACAGCTCAGTAACTGCACGTGACGTACCGACAGCTCGCTGGTTATGAAGCTACAGTATGAATACTAACAGGACTGTTGTTTGTTTGTGTGAACCTGTGCTAAGTGCTATCTATAAACTAGATTTTAGAGCCCCCCCTGCCACTCATTCCTCTCTCTTCAGTAAAATTCACTTTGGGACATTTACAGCTGCATAACCATTCATCTGTCACCTGTCAGCCATTTATTCATTATAGTGTGTGTTAAAACTTTGCAAAAGAACAGAGCACCAGAGCAGTTTTAGGAAAGTGTCATGAATGCAACGATACAAATAATTCCACTTCATTTGGAGCAGAAATAATGATCATATCCAAGCCTGCTATCTGCTCTCCACACTTGATATTATCTTAACCTCGGTGGAACTAATTAGAACCTTACATTACACTTGCCTCAAAGTATTTCCATTTCCCAGTCGGCAATTCCTAACAGACTCAGCATATCAAATATATAAAGTACAAAAACATCCAAGTTGGACAGACAATCAGACGGCGTGACCATGCCTCACAGATTATTTGAACAGATTTATAGAAGCAAAATGTTAACTGTGAGTTTAAAGATGACTAGTTGCTAACTACCCATGTCACTCATGTTATTTAATTAAACTGAGAAGAAGTTCTCCTCTTTTTGATGATTCATATGTGTGCTAACTTATGTATGCGTATACATATATCCTCAGGAAGGACGTGATCGGCTCTGCTTTGCACAGTCTAACAGGCCAAGCACCACTGAGATACAAAGCTTAGAAGTGAGCCCTCCTCATCCATCACATCAGGCTCTGCTGGAACATCGTGACCTTATGACCTTCAGCAATGTCAAAGACCAGCTATGACTTAGAAGTTCTTTTCATCCACATGAGGAAGTAATATATATGCTTTCACCGGCTGTGACAGCGTGTCGCTGGTATTGCTTTGACCTTGTGAGTCTGCATGTGTGTGTGTATAGAGATAAGTAGTGTAGCAGGAACTACCACAGAAGCAGCTTTGAGTATTTGGTTTGGTTAATAGGCAACGCAACTGCTCAAGACCAAATCACTAACCTTTCCAGGGTGTAGTCAAGATCCACCCTTAGTTACAGTGGGGCAAAAAAGTATTTAGTCAGCCACCAATTGTGCAAGTTCTCCCATTTAAAAAGATGAGAAAGGCCTGTAATTTTTGTCATAGGTACACTTCAACTATGAGAGACAGAATGAGAAAAAAAAATCCAGGAAATCACATTGTCTGATTTTTAATGAATTTATTGGTAAATTCCTCGGTAAAATAAGTATTTGGTCACCTACAAACAAGCAAGATTTATGGCTCTCACAGACCTGTAACTTCTTCTTTAAGAGGCTCCTCTGCCCTCCACTCGTTACCTGTATTAATGGCACCTTTTTGAACTCGTTATCAGTATAAAAGACACCTGTCCACAACCTCAAACAGTCATACTCCAAACTCCACTATGGCCAAGACCAAAGAGCTGTCAAAGGAGATCAGAGACAAAATTGTAGACCTGCACCAGGCTGGGAAAACTGAATCTGCAATAGGTAAGCAGCTTGGTGTGAAGAAATCAACTGTGGGAGCAATTATTAGAAAATGGAAGACAAACAAGACCACTGCTAATCTCCCTCGATCTGGGGCTCCACGCAAGATCTCACCCCGTGGGGTCAAAATGATCACAAGAACGGTGAGCAAAAATCCCAGAACCACACGGGGGGACCTAGTGAATGACCTGCAGAGAGCTGGGACCAAAGTAACAGAGGCTACCATCAGTAACACACTACGCCGCCAGGGACTTAAATCCTGCAGTTCCAGACGTGTCCCCCTGCTTAAGCCAGTACATGTCCAGGCCCGTCTGAAGTTTGCTAGAGGGCATTTGGATGATCCAGAAGAGGATTGGGAGAATGTCATATGGTCAGATGAAACCAAAATAGAACTTTTTGGTAAAAACTCAGCTCGTCGTGTTTGGAGGAGAAATAATGCAGAGTTGCATCCAAAGAACACCATACCTACTGTGAAGCATGGGGCGGAAACATCATGCTTTGGGGCTGTTTTTCTGCAAAGGGACCAGGACGACTGATCCGTGTAAAGGAAAGAATGAATGGGGCCATGTATCGTGAGATTTTGAGTGAAAACCTCCTTCCATCAGCAAGGGCACTGAAGATGAAGCGTGGCTGGGTCTTTCAGCATGACAATGATCCCAAACACACCGCCAGGGCAACGAAGGAGTGGCTTCGTAAGAAGCATTTCAAGGTCCTGGAGTGGCCTAGCCAGTCTCCAGATCTCAACCCCATAGAAAATCTTGGGAGGGAGTTGAAAGTCCGTGTTGCCCAGCGACAGCCCCAAAACATCACTGCTTTAGAGGAGATCTGCATGGAGGAATGGGCCAAAATACCAGCAACAGTGTGTGGAAACCTTGTGAAGACTTACAGAAAACGTTTGACCTCTGTCATTGCCAACAAAGGGTATATAACAAAGTATTGAGATGAACTTTTGTTATTGACCAAATACTTATTTTCCACAATAATTTGAAAATAAATTCATTACAAATCCTACAATGTGATTTTCTGGATTTTGTTTTCTCATTCTGTCTCTCATAGTTGAGGTATACCTATGATAAAAATTACAGGCCTCTCTCATCTTTTTAAATGGGAGAACTTGCACAATAGGTGGCTGACTAAATACTTTTTTGCCCCACTGTATGTACATTCGGACAAGATTGAGTTGATAAGGATTTCATAAAACATAAATGTTCAAATCTAGATTGTAGAGAGAAGTCAGAACATGTTTGAGTATTACTTTCCAGTGGGCAAACAGGCCCTTGAGAAACGTTTTCCATGTATCATGTTAGCAGACGGCTTTAGATAGTATTGTAGGATGAAACCCTCTTTATTAGTCACACACATGCACACAGCAGAGCACACACATTTGTCACAGAAATGTGTCCTCTTCATTCAACCCAATTTTACAAGGAGCAGTGGGCAGCTATTGTAGTGGATCATCATCACTTTGGTGCATGAGTTTGAAACCATACAAAAGCTGTTTATGGAAAGAAATATAACACCCTCCTACTGTTCTCAATTTGAGCATCAGCCTGCCTACTGATGTTTACATTAATATCCCTGATAAGTGTTCAACTAATTTAAAGGTTGCATCTCAGAGATATCATTTCCTGGAATTAATTTTCACACAATTTAATAATGTGTAATCTTATTTGAAGCAATGTTCCATCGTTTTTACTGTGACTTAATTTAACTACCACTAATTAGATGAAAGTTCAAGATGTTTTATGAAAACATTGGGAAGAAATCTCCTTAGTGATTCCCTCTGGGCAGCTCCACTAATATAGCAAGAGGAGACATATGGAGACCGCCTGATGATAGCAGCTGATATCACACCTCTGCAATAAGTTATGATGGGAAAACCCTGCTCTGGTCAAACCCTGTAAAACATTGTCCTCAGTAGGTCAGTGTTATAAAGGACCGTGATTGAAATTTCAATCATGGTTAATTTGTTCGCAGCCATCTGGGATGTTCTTGTGTTGTCTCTAAATTACTTGGACTCATGTTATTGGCCATAATTTCAATCAGTCTGGTGATGTATGTTCATTGCAGCTGCGGCTGAGGAATAGACATAGTTTATCATGATATTTATTATGGATAAGACAGGAAATGATCTAACAGATTCAATCAAATCCAGGTACTGCTCTGTGTTCCAGAAGCTGGAGACATCCATCAGTCAGCATGAGAAAAAAAGAAGGCAGAGCTGCTTAGGAGCATGACACACTAAACAGAGACTTGAAGAAGTTGTTAAATGTGCACCACCTAAGTGTTGTTGCACTTTTAATGATGAAATAAAATATATTGTTTGACATTAAAAGTAATGATCATATTAGGGCTACTAGCAATTTCAATTCAATTTGACTTGAACTATGAACAGATACATTCTGTATACATTAACCAGTGCTACGAACCACAGTAAGCTAAACTCGTTTGCCACATCAGTGTCTCCATGGAGTCTCAACAACATACAAGTACACACAGCTCAGCATAAATACATACAAAACAACACAACACTTTTGTATTGCCTTAAATCCAAGACTTTTCTGCCATAGAGAAAATTGTGTCGTTCACACTTTCTTTGATGCACTGCTTGAGAGGTTTACAAAGTAGACAACCAAACTTACAAAATTCAAACACAGCAGTGGATGAGAAGGATGATTGGCACAAACAGCTTCAAAGAGTGACCTATACCCAATCTGCTCTCACATAATGTCTCCTGCTGTGCCTCTGATTACGAGGGTTTGAACACAAGGTGCTCATGACAGCAGTGTGGGGTATTCTCCCAGAGCATCATGGACATAGTACCACTCTGGCTTTTCTCTGATTCGATATATTTTTGCTCCATGAAATTATCCACAAACAAACCTTGAGAATAACTTGCACCATCTGCTCAATATGCAGATTGTGCAGGAGAGCTCATTGAGTTGCTAGGACTTAAGAAAGACTTCGATCGGAAATCGATTAAGCGAACCGATTGTACAGTCGTAGCTTGGCAATCTCAACCAGGCACAGCAAACATTGTCATATCTGACTGACTACTTAACTACCTTTAATAGCAACCCAGCTCACTTCCAGGGCCAACATCATTTCAAACCGTGTCATTTTTTAGGAGTTGTTTTGAAAAGTTCATTTAAGATTTGCACGTTCACTATGTAGTATTTCACCGCTGTGTGTAAGGCAGTCCCAGACACTGTCAGAGTTTAAGCATTAGTTGTTCTGTCCTGCTCTATTGGATTTGACTAAGTATACACTCATGTAATCCAAGTCAAAGTCCTTATCTGAAATAATATTACATTTGCCAAATAGTTTGGTTGGTCTTATAAGGCATTTTGTTTAACATTTAAAGTGAAATATGCTGCTGATGCTAGGGATGAGGACTTTTTGTCCTAAACCTGCAAATGTAGAAGCCCCAACAGGACCCGTAAAGAAAGCTGATGCGTTAATTGTATTTTGCAAGCTGAAAAGTGAATTTAGCTAGAAAGTATTTCTCAGCTAGCAGGAAGCAGATAAGCACTCTAATTATCCTCACTCAATAAAGACAAAGTGACATTTTCCTCCGTCTATTAAAAAGGCAACAAATGATCCAGGCTGCCTTTTCTCTCTGTGGCTGTCACCAGCAGCAAGAGTACGTTCTTAAATGTCATCTAGTAGACAGACAGACAGACAGACAGACAGACAGACAGACAGACAGACAGACAGACAGACAGACAGACAGACAGACAGACAGACAGACAGACAGACAGACAGACAGACAGACAGACAGACAGACAGACAGACAGACAGACAGACAGACAGACAGACAGACTTGAGCATACACTTATGGCTTTTTATTCATTCATGAATTTACAAGCCATTCGACTGATATCTATTTAATTTGTTGGAGCCCATTAATGCTTTGTACTTTTCTCATCTACAGAGGAAGCTAATGGAAGGCATGAAATAATTTAAAATTCATCACAAGCACAATGGACCCTTGGCTATTTGGTTTAAATAGAAATCCTGACACTAATACAGACTGAATGTAATCCTCAGTCTTCCTGTTAATGGGGTGATATGGGACTGACTAATAAGCTACATTTCACTTTCTAAGAGGCTTACTTTTGTTTCAACTTAATGGGATTATTAACCGCTGATTCCATACTCTTTGGTGTTAGACAGGATCATGAGCAGAAGTTCACTTTCATGACAATCACCCGCTGTCCAACAATAACTTTACTGTAGTCTGACTTACTGTTGACGCATACACTTTTAAACTTGGATGAATCGTAAATGCAGTACCACAGTCTTTGTGAGACTCTATAACCATTAACCTCAAATTAACTAAATCTCATGTCAATTGTCTGCTGTATTTAAGGCATGATAAAAGAGCACTAGTAAAAAGAATAGTAAAACATAGCATACAGTACATTTACATGTTTTGGTCCTAGCCTACACTGTTAAACAAAATGTATTCGTCTGTTAAGTGAAATATAGAGACGAAAACATTGAAAGTGGTAATAATCCCCCAATTCTGAAAATAAAACCTTTGCACCTTTGAATGAGCAGTTTCTCTGCTTGTGAAGCAATTTGTTGTAAATGCTGCTTCCTAGCTGCTGAGCGTGTGAAAGGCAAATGTGCTAACATGTCCGTCATAATTACGAAGCTAAAGGTGGTAATAAGTCAATGTTGTGTTAACAGATTGTTCTGCTGCCCCCTCTGAAACTCCTTGTATAAATTGTATAATTACTTATAGCAGTGAAATATTGTTTGTTGAGGATATTTTAATGACATCCATATTTAATCTGGTTTGGATTATCAAGGTGTATTTCATTGTTTTATTTTATATATATATATATATATATATAGATAGATAGATAGATATATTTATTTGAAATGCCACATGAATCAGCAGGAATAAGGCTAACAACAAAAAGGGGCAACGAAGAACCACATCATTTCTGTCTTGAACTGGGACGTGTACTGCACAGGTAGTGCTATTGTTTTGTTTCTAAGCCTGAAGGCGGTAAAAGATATGTCCTGTACAGAAAGATCTCAGAATCCATTTTTGTCCATAGTGCTTTTTGTGCGTGGTTGTTTGAGTCCATTTCAGGAAATTGCTGTTATAATGGTTACAATTTTTGTGGATTGTCCCGAGCTGGGTATGTGTGCGAATGTGTCCGCGTGTGTGTCTGTGTGTTTCATACAAGCTTCGCAGGTTTGGTTCAAATCAGATATTCAAAATCATTGTTTGATAATTCTGTCAGACTAGTCAGGTTCAATTGATATAATAACCAACTTAATTTATTAGCCTATTTCCGTGACTCCACGTTAGAAAAACCCTGGTGTTGTTGATTATATAGTAACTAAATGTTATTTTGGTAAGAAGAGGGGGTTTAAGTTGTTATTCAAGAACTTTTCAGATTAACTGTTGGTGAAGGATGTGACACAAACCCAACACTTTACTTAAAATTGAACAAGCACATCCATTAGGACACGAGCATGACGGGTTTACTGATGCCAACTTTCTAAGTGGTTTTTGAAATCTCTGTGACATAGTGGCTGCCGGCAGAATTAATCGGACATGAATTACATTTGAAATGAGTGCCACAGGCGTGCAGCTGGACAGATAGAAGACTCTGGGAGGCAGTTCTTCAGGTGTGTGTAATAGTACCATATACTGAAAAGCCCCATTGATCTCCTCCCAGGGCAACACACACACACACACACACACACACACACACACACACACACACACACACACACACACACACACACACACACACACACACACACACACACACACACACACACACACACACAGTCCAATGAACAGCTGCTAACTGGTGTATTTGGAGGTAATGGTCCGAGAGGAGGCGAGCTACCGGTGTTGAAAAGAGCTCTGATTATCCTGCCTCACGTACAGCTCTGTGCCAAGTCTGCTTGTCTTGATAAAATTCAAAGTCCAATCAGAAACGCCTTATCATTCTGCGTCTGTGGTATATAGAATAATACATTTGAAAGCAACACTGGGTTAATTTCGGAGGTTTTGAAATGGAGCAAACATTTTCAAATCCTTCTTCCAAAAATTCAAATAGCTAGTGTTTCAAAATACTTTTTAAAATTTCCATCATGGTTCATTCTTTGTTAACTAAAATGTAGTGTCTGGTTGCAAAAATGCACTGCAAAGGCCTGATTTTTAAAGGATTAAATTGAAATTTGCGACATTTTTTCATTTTTTGGAGTGTGATTGTAGTGCCTCTTCCACAGATCAATCTTTCAAAATTGGACATTTATTATAACTTCGTCCTTGTGAAATGTGTTAGTATTTTTCTCTCCATCACCACCTTTTTCCCATAAATCAAATCACAAACACTCCGATGTAAAAAGAAGGGGGGGTTTGTGTGTACTTAAGTGGTCTGATCGTACACTGGGTTCCTAACAGTCTATGTTGATTACGGTATGTTGCATGATTACAGAACGTGTCATATTAACAAAGTTAAAGGTGGGAACATTGTGTTGTCTTCTAAATTCCTATTGTGTACCCAAGCTGTTAGATTTGTTAGAAGCCGTTTCACATCAGTGTCCAGTACTTGTTTTGTTTGCTTAGCGCATGCTTAGTGATTCAGCACACGGTATACATGCAGTAAAAGCTGCTGTGAGGTCAGGTTGAGAGGTGTGATTAAGACTCGCTCCATACACTCATAAGAGACATAATGTCACATTGAGGTTCTGATGTATTGTCAATGCGTCCACTGCTCTAACAGTGATGCCCTTGACTGTGGAGCTCTCTTCCCCTTATCAATTTTCCAAGAAATGCAGCCTATCAGCTATAGCAGGGTAAGTATGACTTAATATGAAGTCACATTAGAAATTGTTTCAGAATAAAATCTTGTGTTTGTCATGATCAGGTTTACTGGAATGGATTGATATTGCACCCAATGCTTGTCAATTAAATAGAAGGAAAATAGAAAATATACCATAACTTTGAATGTTAAAAATATATACACGTGTGAGGTTTGATAATAACACAATCTGAAACATGTAATGCTTTATTCAATTGTTACAGAATAATATACAGAATGATAAAACATGCTACTGTAACCTGACACCCAATGTTTAAGTCATTAATTTAAGTTTGTGAACACCTAAATACAAAAGTGTTCAAACAAGACTAACAGACTAGAGCCATGAAGCTGTACAGTAGGCACAGCAGTCCTCTGAGCCTATTGTTAGCATGTCTTTGTTTCGCCTGTTAGCATGTTAACATTTGATAATTAGCGGCAAACACATCTGAGGCTGATGTCATCAGTTGTGCAGGTTTTTGGTAATAAACCAGAGTATTGAATACATAGCAATTTTGACCTGGTATATGGCACTAGATGAAAAGAAGAAAAGTTCATCTGGGATCCATGAATGTTTTTAAAAATCAATCCACCCAACAGTGCTTGGGAAATGTCAGTCTGGAACAAAGTGGTGGAGCACATTGAGTAACAAACAAACCTTGTCCATCACTAGAGCCATGTTGAAAGGATCTCCAAATATCAGGTAACTTTAGGCTTTAGACAACTCATGTCAGCTGTTATGGTAAAAAAGTAAAACTCATGTCTCTATAATTAGTTGTTTTATCAACTCTTTACTTTGTTTTAGACACCGAATTAACCACACACACTCTGTTACTGTAATCAGCACAGCATGTTGTGTTCATATAATGGAGTATGATGGATGAGGCGTTATTTATTGAGGAGACAGCCCTGATTTATCAGACCAATAAAAGGAACAGAAAGGCAAATATAGTTTACCTGTCATAAAGTATGATAAGCTCAATACCTCAACTAATATAAACAAAAGCTTTGTGAATTTGAAAAAATCCAATTACGTTTATCTGATATTGCTGCAGCTTGTAATGAAAAGTTATTTGCAACAACAGGTCTAATCACCATGTTCTCCAAACTTCCCTCTTTTATGGCATGAGTCATCTGAAGCCATTTATTATCAATATATTGTTCAACAAACAAGCCAGATATGATTTGTTCTTAAAAGAAAAGATATCTCCCCAAATATAAAACAGACATCAGATAAGGGCTATTGTTGAGTTGTTTATAATTTTTTCAAGATCCAATGCCACTTCCTGCAACACCATTCAGCATGGGCAAACACGTAAATAAACAACTTTTCCAGACGTGCCGCTGTAAGCGTTATCCTGCTATTGTTTTCAAGGCAGAAGTCTTAGATCTTGACTTTAAAAAAATGCCAAAACGGCAACTCAGGAAGCTCCTGCAATGAATCACGGCACTCTTAGAAGTGAGGCCCATCTGAAGAACTCTGTATGCGATACTGTCTAACACATTTGCAAGTTACAACCCCATGCTGGAGTGAGAGATGTCTCAAGCTGGTGTGATGTAAGACTTAATTTAGTTTGTTTACCTGCACTTCAATCTTACAATCCTCTGAAACATGTGGCTGTAATCTCGGAAGTCTCCAACACCTTCTTCTCTATGAGGCTAATGGCTCACTGAAGTGCTTTAAGTAACATGCAGAATCTATCATCCACCCACTGAGCCAGGAGTGACAGCATCCCTCTGTGTTGATCTACTTTTTCATGCACCTCATGACACAAGATCAACCCCTGGAAAATGGTAGGCTGTGAACTTGGTGTATTGAGTGATTACATAAGCAGCAGGAGCCGAGAGTATTAGCGTGCAAAACCTTTGTATCTTTCTTCATCAGGGGCTTGGGCCTGAGCCCTTTTTTCTAATTGGATCTGTCAACTCAAAGCCCAATATGTGTGGGAATGGCAATGAAAAAATGCTGAGCAACTGGAATCGGCCGGGACATGGTGGGATAGATATGTTGCACAGGTTTCTGTGGCTTAAGAAAAAAAGGAAAAGTATCAATGTGTTGCTTAAATACTGGGTATAATAATCCCTAAAGTTGTCTGTGTTTAAAATAAGTGTTTCTCCAATGTTTACTGTGTATCCAATGACCACAACCATCTGCTGTTATTATCAGCCCTTAAAGCAACTTTCTCAGTGCCATATTATATCACCATATCTCTCTAGAAAATAATTGTTTCATATTCAAGTATTTTTACCTGAAAGCCAAGATATTAGTGGGAAGAGAAATTCCTTTAATGTGTCTTTTGGAATTTAAGATTAAATCCTCAAGTTGCACTTTTACATCAGTACAGAGACAGACTGAGATTCAGAGAACACATAAAGTACATTTGAAGGAAATAAAAAAAGAAAATGAAATAATTACAGAGGTGAAGCAAACAAAGCAATGTATGGAATGACTATGCCTACAGTGAATTATACTAAGTGCAACTCCACCCTTTTGATTTGTGAACTATTTAATTAGTTTTAGGTTTTTATTAATAAATATAATGCAAACAATATTATGGTATTGTAACTTTGTTCAGTATACTGTAAGTGTTTATTATTTTTACTCTAAACACTTATTACAGTGAAAATGCATTACATAAATATAAAGGTTTTCTTTAGTGGTCAGGGACCATGTACAAAAAACCATAAATCTCAAAGATATAAGATGCGCTTTACCAGATTATAGCAGTTGCTTATTTCCATCTGCAGTCCCTGGGCAGGTCAACACAAAATCAGTACAAACAATTAACGACATTAACACATATGATATCGCAACATATTTCATACACGTGCGCTGAAAGCATCATCATAGCACGATAGTTTTGATAGATTCATGTAAGTTATAATATACAATGTAAAAAAAATGAGTTGTGTTTACATGGTATCCCCCTAACACCACTAGGCTTTGCATGACATTTACTGGAGTCATTCTCTGTTACAAAATTACAGACTGCAGAATCCATTTACCACCTTCACTCTTAACACTGCTAACTGGGCCGGACATTACATAAATCACTTTACATATTTTTTGAAGATTTCACCTTCCAATGTCATAAATATAGACCTCATTCTGCGAACATGTGCACCTGAATTCACAATGCCTCACATGCAGTTGTCCTTCCCAACTTCAAAGAATATTTTCCTGCTCTTTCTGCCAAAATGAAAGAGTCTGAAGTCATCCTCACAGAGATGAATACTGAGTGTTCAGGTTTTCCACATCATCTCCTAAAATCAGGCCCTTTTAAGATTGTTATAAAAAATGTGGCCTAAAAATCAGAGTGATCTGTGATGATGAAAAATTGTCACATTTTCCACCACATTAAACACAAATACCCGTATATTTTTCCATGACGACCGTTACTAAGACCTTCACCAGGCTATCAGCAATAATGATTATCCAACCTCCGCTATTCACATATTGCTTGAGATTTTATAAGTGTAGTTTTTTACAGTATGCATTCAACAGTGTCTAACCACCTGAGCTTTAACACCCGGTTAATGGGATAATGGTCTTTACAAGTTGATAAGACCATTATCAAACAATGCAGCACCATGCAGATGTGTAATATTATAGGCTGCAGAGTTCAGGTTTATCGCTCCAAATCCAGACTACAGTATCTCTTGGTTAAATTAAGAGGATTCTTTGAAGTGAGTCAGACCTTGCCAACTCATTATGACACATTTAGTCTAGACATGCAGACTTTGGAGAACCCAGCACCTGACACTTGACACAGTTTATTTATTTCTATGTACCATCAAACCTATCTTGCTTGTTGTATACAGATTCCATCAGATACTCACTCCACAATGGCTAAAAAAGTCCAAACTCCTGACACTAAAATGGTCTAAGTCTTATCTCCCAGTAAATCCTATCAGGCCCAACGTCCCTAAAGCTTTGCAGCAGTGACTGGCTCTTTTTTTTCACAGTCATTAAACCTTGAAAAACACATTTCTTTACTTCACATCTAAGACTTTAACTGTATTCACTTTATGAAGAGTGCTAGCAATATTCTATCTGCACATACTTTCAATTTACTGTTGCAATTGCTATTTTGTTGTTATTGTTGTTTTCAGACTATTTCAGTTTCTTTCCACATTTGCTGGCTTATTTCATGTGGCTCGACAAAAAATGTAGTTAGTGAGATCATTAAATGAGTCTTTCCAAATTCACAAGTCACATCATTAGTTTTGATGTATCATTATGCCTCTTCCTCCTTGTCCTTTTTATTTCCAGTCATCCCTAAATCATCTTCAGCTTTCATGTGACTGCTTTGAAATTCCAGTGGGTCTGCCATTTTCCAAAACCCAAAGCCACAAAAAGGGGGAGAAAACCCTCTCCCCTTGGCATAGGTATAAGACCAGAGGCCTTTGCCCACAGCGTTTGCAACTGCTGGAAATGTGATGAGCAGCACGGTAGTTGACAAATATAACTTTCAGTACTTCTGATTCTGTTAGCATTGTCTGTCACAAATCCTCTCATATGGCCATTTTCATTTCTTTACTAAGCCATTTCCTTTATACTTTTTACATTCCTGTATATTAGTTAAAATGATTGAGTATTGTTGATAAATTGCCTTCCTTAATTAATTAATCCTGGATTTAACTCCTTTATGTTAGTCCTCAAATTATGATGCAGCATCGCACTTGGCAGCACAGATAGGAAGAAGGAAGAAATATATCTTCGGAAGAGCCGCTGGAATGTAACACATTGACATTAACATGGACGTCGCACAACATTGCCAGATAAATTTCAACAGCATATGTTTGTTTTTTTTCCCATGGTTATGAGGGTAAGAAGTAATCATGGTCACCTTAACAATAACCTTCTGAACATCAGTACTGAATAATGAGAAACAGAATAACACTCAGGGCTTTGTTCTTTCATGTCAATAAAGCACAAACTAACTCTAAAATGAATTGTGTTATTCATTTTACCTTCAAATATGTGCTCGAATCCTCGGTACATCAACAAGGTTCTCCCAAAGCTTTAAGCAACCAGGTCATGATTGTACTCTAAGATGCCTTCAGACATGGAAGATAAAAACCACATGTATAGTGTGAAAAGGAAACATGTGCCGAGCACTATATGTCCTGTCATCTCATGGAGAAAATTATGGCTCAAAGATGTTATGTGCCAACAATCTCCTCTTCCCATTCATCTTCATTTAGCTCAGATGGTGTTGCCTTGATGATGTCACATTTGTAGGCAATTTAATTTCAAACCAAGGTGGCTTTTAACAGTATTTATATTTGCTAAAATTGATAATGCCAGTATAAAGAAACAATGTTTGCGTGTGTTTTTGTAATTATTTACCATCAGAAATAATTGTAGTTCTTATATTTGCATGTCACCTGTTTTATCTTTATTTGTGTTTATTACTTAGCAGTCTACTTATTAAACAGGTCTCCAGCAGGAGGTTCAGTCTCATTTGAACCCAGATTATAGCACACTTTTAGATATCTCATAGTGACAGGAAAGCTTTTCATCTCAGGCTTCATTGTTAGACCACTGCTTTCTCCCAAACATCGGTATGGACAGCTCAATTATTGCACAAAATGAGGTCCCTGAGAGTGTGTCAAGGGGTTTATGCTCTGGTTAGGGGTTAGGACCCCGAACTGCAGAGCAGAATGGGAGGACACAGTATGAATGCCTCACATCGCTCCCTTGTGGAGGTGATGGGTAAGACTGCTTCTGCTGAACACTGAACCGGGGACAGATATAACGGGTTGAGTGCTGAGGTGATGCCATTCCGATTCTTACCAGGGAGGATGTTGGAGCTTTCGATTTCTGCAGCATTTTTGCTCCGTCACATTCTAATTTAAAAGTGTAATTTTAAAAAAAGTAAATATTGAATGTATTTATTTTTTCTAGAAAGTCTGCTATTTTGGGGGCTTTGGAGAATAACCCATGGCTAGTAAGTTGTAAACTCACTGATTTTTGACTCTTTTGTTGCTATCTTCTAGATCCACATTGAAGATTCACTGAACCTTTGGGTTACTTTTCTTTTGGCAGATTGGAAATATTTCTGTCTTCACTTTCTAGAAAGCATGGGAAATTGTTTTACAACTCCTTGGTAATCCTTGAGGAAAATGTGGTAAGACTCATCAAACCTCACCCTGCGTCCCAGCACCTGTGAGGACGCAAGGAACACTTAGCCATTTAAGACCCTCTAAGTGACTGTTTAAGTTATTGCATGAGTGCAAAACCCTGACGCATCTACGGAGGACAAGACTGCTGCAATGGAGAGTATTTCAAATGAAAGTGACTTTTGGCAATTAAACGAATCCTTGAGGAACTCAAGTTTCGTTAACGGGACCGGTTTGTTGAATAAAACAAACCCTCTGAAGCGGAATGAAGAGGTAGCGAAGGTGGAGGTGACGGTGCTCGCCCTGGTGCTGTTTCTCGCGCTGGCGGGGAACCTGTGCGTCCTGCTGGCCATCCACACTACCAAACACAGCCAGTCTCGCATGTATTACTTCATGAAGCACCTAAGCATCGCCGATCTAGTTGTGGCGATATTTCAAGTTCTCCCTCAACTTATCTGGGACATTACATTTCGCTTCTATGGACCGGACATTTTGTGCAGGTTAGTGAAATACCTGCAGGTCGTTGGGATGTTTGCCTCCACTTACATGTTAGTTTTGATGTCCGTAGACAGGTGTTTGGCAATTTGCCAGCCTCTTCGTTCTTTGCACAGGAGAAAAGATCGTTTCTATGTCATCGTTTCCTGGGTCCTAAGTTTGCTCTTCAGTATCCCGCAGATGTTCATTTTCTCTCTGATCGAGGTTGGCTCGGCTGGATCAGGAGTGTATGACTGCTGGGGAGACTTCGTAAAGCCTTGGGGAGCCAAAGCTTACATCACATGGATCAGCCTCACCATATATATCATTCCGGTGGCGATACTGAGCATTTGCTACGGGTTAATAAGCTTCAAAATATGGCAAAACTTTAAACTGAAAACCAGGCGCGAGCAGTGTATAAGCCTGACGCCCAAAGCCTCCAAATGCAACACACTGGCCCGCGTGAGCAGCGTTAAGCTCATCTCCAAGGCGAAGATAACCACAGTAAAAATGACTTTTGTGATCGTTTTGGCTTACATCGTCTGTTGGACACCCTTTTTCTCTGTTCAGATGTGGTCTGCGTGGGATCCAGCAGCGCCCCGTGAGGGTAGGTTGAATGTTGATTGTGTGCCATGCTGAGCAAAGGCTGATAGTCATTACGCATTTAGAAATTATTAAAACACTTACACAATATCCATATTTTCCATCCGTTTGCACATTATCCGGACAATATTGCCAAATGGTAATGAATGGAGATACGTGACCGCTGCATCCATATTGCTGTGCGCAACAGAGATCTTTACGCACGCGGATGCCAAGTCTTGCGTATCCATTTGGAACAAACATAGACCACAAAAACCCTTTGAGATGTTTTTATTAAGCTTTCCTCATTCATATTGATAAAGCAAGATTGTTATGTGTCTGACTCCCGGAGAGCCTCTTTACTGTCAGGGTAAATAACGCAGCCAGGGTGCGGTGCGGATGGATGCAGTGCAGGAGGTTTGACCCTTGGACAAACCTTAAAAGGGAAATGCATTTTAGACTATTTAAAATGTCTGATTGTATAGCAAAGGCTTTGGATTGTGTATACATAAGAAACGTGAAAGTTAGTCAATTTCAGCGTTTTTAATCCAAAGAAACATCCCCTCAACCCACACAGTTCCTATTATACAGTCCCTGTCCCCTCACCACAAACATTTGAAACACATCATTAGAACATGGGGTCAATATAGAGCAGGAACAACATGTCATATTCTTAGGTAATAAATAATAATACGATAATATGATAAACACAATTATGTTTTGCCCCTAAAGTGCAAAAGCATTACACATTACTTCTTGAGTTTCCTTTGACGCTCCTTAACCTGCAGAGACCGACTGAAGGCTAATCATTGATCAAATTATTGTGCGCCTACACGCGCCAAAGAGCTTTGTGCCTGCAAGGCACGTCGGAGTGTGTCGTTGACATTTAAACGCAGTATGTCACGTAGCAGCCATGTATATAGTCCCTAAATTTATCGACGTGCTGGCACAAGGCCAAACCCATTCACCAAAAGAAGATTTAATATGCCAATAATCACTTTGGGAGTGAGTTATTTGGATCTCTTTTCTCCTTCTATATTTCCATTATAACTAAGTAAAAGGCACCATTAAAGTAAAAGCCTTTTCAAAAGTTTAATATTAAAAGTGTTATTTACGATGTAAGGGAACTTCTGGGCAGTACCTTTATTTAAGCTTTTAATATGAGACTATGTCTGCATGTCCCCAAAGACATTACAAACGTTAAAACATTTTTTAAAGAAACATTACTACAAAAAAATACTTAAATAAATGTAAGGAATAGGAAGAATCAGGATGAGTGAAGAGTAAATAGATGTTTGTGTTTCAGGCCTCTGGTCTTTTCTTTGCCTCTGTGGGTTTGTGTACAAGGCTCCAGCTGAATGGTTTTGTCGCTGTCATCCTCCTCAAGCATTGTTCATTTGAGTTCTTGACACTCTGGGGCTAAACAGTTGCACTTAGCTGTCATCCAGCTATGAACACTGAGGTAAATTGCTATAAATGGCTTTGTTGCTGCACCTCACAGTTATATTTACAGTGCTTGAGAAAAATAGCAGCAAAGGTGCTCAGTCCATTGAATGGAAAAGAAAGTGATTCATTCATTTTCTGTTGCAGAGCATGGCTCAGTGCAGGGAGGAGGCTGGTGTCTGATGGCTGTCGTCCACGTCAACAGTTCTTCAGAAAGGCTAGAATTGGCAGTGACACGTGGCCAGTTTTTTTTTTTTGTAATAAAGATAGGCGGCAGTGTCTCCTGTGTGTGTGCAGATAGAGTGTCCATTAGGTGAGCCCAGACTGCAAAGCTTAGAACGTGAATTCCTCGCTAAGAGATGAACCTCTACCCTGCACTCTTGTTTCAAACATTCACAATGTTAAAAAGAAACAGTATGAATGAACACCAGGTAAGGTTAGATTTTGTTGTTGCAGTAAAGTGACGTTAATGTAGTCAAAGACGTTGTTATAATGTGTTTTGAATGTTAATGGGGCATCTGGAAACAGCTGCGGGGAAATATTAGCAGCCAGTGATGGAGTGTACACAGTAAACTCATTATTAATGTGTAATCTCAGTTTATGAGTCAACCTGATGCACTGATATAGCAAATGTTTGGATAGCATCTGATCTCAAACAAAGATTATGATAGATTTATTCTTCTACCATGGAACATACCCAATAACATCCATAGCATGTTAAATATTGTGTGAATCAAAACAGTTTTTGATTACTATGAGTTATTTTAATATTCATGGTACAAAGAAGTACATTATTCAGCATGTTTCAGAGTTATTGGCGCCATTATACAAATAATTACAACATGTTACAATAATTACAATAGGTATACTTAATAAAGATATATTTTTTTGTTCAATTTTCACCATCAAACAAGCTGACATTTCACATGCTAAGCTAAGCTAAGTGATTTATTGCAGTAGCTTCCAATTTTTTGGGCAATCCTATGTATAATTTCATTTTGACTACTTTAGCCACAATTGGATCAGCTGTGTAGCACACACAAATTTGATCCTTAAATACAATTTCCCAATGAGCCGAGAACTGTCATTTTTTAATAATTGATCAAAGAGCCAAATTGCTTTGTCAAAAGTCCAACAAAACTTCAGTTTTACTGTGAAAGAACCAGTCCTGTCACAGAAGGGACATTTATCGTTTTTAGCACCCCGCTTATCAGTATGATTTTTGGAAATGTCATTGTACCATTGATTTGATCTTTTTGACGTCAGTAGCGCCTGTAATTTTACATTGAACGACAGATTATCTGGAGGAAAAAAACACCTGAAGATTTTGCTCTGACATAGACAAGAGCACATGCTCTCGTGCCCTCGGGCGCAGACTCACACTCTCATATTGATCTGTGTTAAGTACTTAATGGACTCAAAGCCCAGTGTTCAATGTCCAAGTGTAAATGTCAGTTTGTATACCCAGTTGTGTCTTTACAAGCAGCAAGAAAAGCCAGGCAGTGTCTTAGGTACAAAAAGCTCTCTGAAAGCAATTTTACTCATTAAAATCATTTGATGTTTGAATGCGAATGTGAGTACTGCACTGCATTTACCATCAGGGATCAAGAATAACCACTAAGTGTCCTGTTAATGACTTGATGAATTGTCTTAAGGGGCTACTCAGTATCAGCTCTGAAAGTAAGACAGATGTACCACCCAGGGGATGATTATTCTGCCTTTTCACTTGCTGTGCGAATCATCACTCTCATGCCAAAGACACTGAATTAATTCAAGACTTTGTCTCGATAGTTCTGTTTATTATTCAAATTGGATCCCTGCTTTGCTCTCATCCACCCTGATAAGAAGTCTTGATAATCAGCAATTGGTGTTTTGCACCGTCTCCAATGAAACGTGTTCGTCCATCTCTCTCAGCAGCATATCTGTAATAGAACAGGTTCATGCATGGCTCCCAGGTTGTTTTACAATAGTGTAATACCAGCTAAATCCCCTTTTTGGCTTAGCATTTTGTAGAATGTTTAATTAATTTGTTTTCTGTTGCTCAGGTTAAAATCTATCTTTAGTATCTAATTCATTTTAATGCCATTTTCATACATCCAATATATTTTAACACAGTCTTCCCAAAGTTTTCTTTTTAAACCCATGACAAATAGCTGAAGGTTATTTATATCATCTGCACTGAGTTTTAGTCTCATAAATTAAACCCCGAATGGCTGGTCATACATTCTTATTAATCATGCGTCTGACTTTCGTGCCCTCACCGAGATAATTTACACTGAAATATTTTGTTGGAGCTCAGGGATTTTAAACGTTGTGTTTAAAGACAACATGAGAATAGCAGGAGCACAGATGGCTTAACAATCAGTAAGAAGAGGCTAAATACAGGATACGAGCCAAACATGGATGTGGTGTGAACAACATTTCCGTCTCTCGCATTCTAATCATGAAAGTGTTTTTGCAGGAATTTGCTTTGTGTTAGAAATCCATTGCTTTCTGGCTTGATGGAACAGGTTTCCATTGACATCATCTTGTGTATTTTTCTCAAACTTGAACTGAAAGTCTTAAGACATTCATATGATCTATCAATATCTGATTCCAAAGACTGAGAACTGGTTTTACATTTCCAGAAGATGACATTCATGTTAGCATGAGCTAATGTCGGTAAGCTAAAATGCTGGGCAACATGTGACCTGACATTACAGTATATCTTGATCAAAAGCCGTATATTAATTCACGTTTTTGTAATTCTTCCTTAGGATGGGCATATATTTCTGTACATAATTTTAAACCAAACTACCCAATAGTTGTCAAGAGGTTTGGCTCAAAACCACAATTGTCAACTTATGGTGGCACTAGTCAGGTGAATGCCACCGTTATTGATATTTAATATCTGGGGACAATGGGTATATATTTCAAAACAATTCACATAGTAGTTTAATATATGCTGTAATCTGGAAAATAGTATTACAATGCCTCAAAAAGCATGAATTTATATAAAGTCATCACAAGTGAAACTAAATGCTAGCCACTAACACATTTAGCCACAGAGGAAAATAAGTTTTGTTTTGTCATTAACTTTTCTCTTCCTAATCTCCTGCAGCCATGCCCTTCATCATCTCAATGTTACTGGCCAGCCTCAACAGCTGCTGTAACCCCTGGATCTACATGTTCTTTGCCGGGCATCTCTTCCAGGACCTCAGGCAGAACTTTCTGTGCTGTTCCACACACTACCTCAAGTCCTCCCAGTGCCGCTGCGAGCGTGACTTTGACTCCAGTCACAAGAGCAACTCCTCAACCTTTGTCATTAAGAGCACAAGCAGCCAGAGGAGCATCACACAGACATCCTCCACATAATCCCTTCTTCCCTTCTCTTCTCTCTCAAGCTGAACACCCTTCCTCTCAACCACATGCATCATATCTAGCAATTCAACTCCTTCAGATACACCTCGCAAGTTCAAGCCCTGAAGGGAAAAAAACAAATCAAAGTCTTAATCGTTTTATTAACAGCACTTCACAGTTTGAAGTGGAAATGGAATGTGAAATAGAAATATGTACAGAAAATGATTAAGGGTGTGGTATTTCTGGTTCATAAAGACGTATAAGATAATCACAGACCAAGCTGAGCGATCACTTGATTTTTGTTTTTATATTATTCTCGTTTGAGATGTACAGTATATGAGTACAGTGAAGAGAAGGTAAAGGAAAAGAGAATATTTTTTAAGCACTGTAAACATTATTGATTCTGTTGCAGAGCTTGTGGATCCTGCTGTCTGTGCTATGATGAAATTGACTATCTATTCTGAATATTGTGTACTACTTTGTTACATTTACAGTGGATTGCATACATCAATGCTTACTTACTTGATATGTTGTTAGATGTGAAATGTCATGTCTTTCCTTGGTAGAAATAAAATAAAAAACGCTTGAAAAATAAATAGAGAGCAAAAGCAGCACAACTGATGCTCATTAGGAGCACCTACTGCCTCTTGAAAGCCTTGGCAAGTTTGCTGGAAATGTACCAGAGGGAGGTTTGTTGACACCAGAACAATAACGTCACTGAGTTCCTGCATATTTTTGGCAGCACATTGAAACTTCCTGTTTAGTTTCAGCTCAAAATGCATTATTGGATTGAGATCAGGAGCCCGTGCGCACGTGGAGTGAACTAGAGTAACACTATGTTTTGAACAGATTTTGAGTTAACAATTGATGGTGCAATATCCCGCAGGAAGTGCCAATAAACGTAAACTGCGGTCATTTGTTTCCTATCGCATTATCTGTTGCAAAGCTAATTACTGTAAGCATTAGGCTGTTTTTTGTCAGTTGTGTATGTATTCATGTTAAAGTTTCAAATGTAAGAGCCATCCAGGATAAGATCCATTCACAGCTCATTAATTATCCCTGACAATAATTACTCTCTAAAGAACATTAATCATCTATCTAAATATTGTATATAGTTGCACATTTTAAACCATCAAACAAGGTATTATAATGATCAGTTTCAAATTTAAAATACTATAAATGACTGCATTATTAATGTGATATTAATTAGTAAACATGTTTTAATTTTAATGTTTTGAACCTTGCAACTTTGAACTTCATTACCAAAGATGTTTTCCATTTTTAAATGCCCTACAACGTGTAGAGGACAATTTATATTAACAGTATGTTTGCAATTGCATATGTTTAATTAATCTTTTCCAGGGGCCAACATATATAAATAAATTGTAATTGTGAAGAATGTGTTTTTTTCTGTTGTATTTTTAGTCTGCATATTGACTTTCTATGTATTTGCAAATATTTTTGGCAAATAAATCACTGTTGCTTCTTGTTTACTCTAGTCAATCATTAATCATAATAATGCTTTAACACAGTGTCATGTCTCCGCACATATTATCTCTTATTTTCAGATGCAATAAAGGACCAGGATGTGTTGGCCAGAAAAACATGAACAAAGAAGGGTGTGGTGACACCAGAGAGACACTATGAAAGATACACAACAGCAGCCTCTAGTGGGTCAAAGCTCCCAGGTCACTGCTTCGAGGTTGACTGGAGTTGTCAAAGAATTCACTGAAACGCAGTTAAGATGGTTGGTGAATCTTAAAAATGTATTTCTCCAGCCTCTCACATTGAACTGAAATAACACACATATTATACTTTCAAGCAAACAGTGAACCAGTGATGCAATACACTTATTATAAGGACAGTTTTATCAATTGTGAAGTGTACTTAGATAAGTTCTAGCCCATACATAATTAACCTTCTCAACTAGAGCTGCACAATAGCAGCAAAGGCATTACACTTTTTAGATCATTTAAATAACACAGTTCAACAATACAATGTCCTTCTTACTTTACTCCTCCAGTAGTTACAGTACATGTAATTGCATACTTGTTAACACGTACATGACTGAAATGTGGAGCAGTTTAATATTCCACTCATCACGCTTCGGTAAAAGGAAGTAGTTTATCTGCATGGTTGGTTCCACACATTTCTTTCACGTACAATTAAGCAAAAAAAGTTAGTTTCTGAGGACTCATCACAAATGACAAAATAATTATGTTGAAGAAATTGTCAATTACTTTCTTTATATTAAAGTTCTTTGCATTATTATACCAAATCTAATTAAATCAATATAGAGTTAAACTTTACCAAGCACATACAGCAATTAACATTTAATAATGACAAAATGAAATGCATACATGCAGCATTGTCCACAGGTTGGGGAGTTTATTTCATCTGTTGAATGAGTAACCATTGTCTTTGGCTTTTTATGACACAAATACATGATTACAGACAGATCCTCGTCATGGCAGGCAGTCCTCTCCTCCCTCAGAGCAGCACTGAGCCCTGCAGGAGTGCCAGAACTGTCATAGAACCACGCGGCCTGCTGCAGCTGTCACAGGGCTTCTGGTGGCAATAGGCACACAGGGCATATCAGGACCCAGCTTGAGGATGGTTGGGTGGGGAACGGCATGTTATGAAGGAAGGAGGAGGAGTCTGAGGGAGTTAGCGAGACGCGAGGACTGAGCTTCTGGTGTATAAAAAGATACCGCACTTCATCCGATCATACTATAAACACTACAGTGTGAGTTTTTAGACTTCTTTGCGCAGTGCAACACGCACACTGCTGAAGACCTTGCCCAGGGCTTCAAAGAAGGGATCTAAGAAGGTCTGGATGCAGAGAGAATAGATGCGGCTGATGCACTGTGACTCAATCAGGCAGCTCTTGATGCAGGGAACTACAGCCCAGATGTGGCAGAAGGAGATGCAAGCGAACAGGAAACCCCAGAGAAGAGCGACAGGGATGCCAAAGACAGCAGATAGGATACGGTAGCACCAGTACTTGGACACAGTAAAAGTGGTGTAGCTGAGCTTCCAAACCCCATCCAGGCTGTGTGTCCCGTCAGGCTCTGCAATGACATCCTCAAAGTCCACCTAAAAGGGACATATAAAAAGAGACTTTTATTACAACACATCCCTGTGTGCACACCACTTTTGTATCTCCCTCAAACAGAACTGAGTGGTCTCTGAATATCTGAATAGTGTCAAGATAAATATGTGAAAGCTGCAGAGTGTTAGGGTCAAATTTATGCAGAAAAAACTATTAGGTGTCGAAAAGTTCCCTAAATGTTGTAGCAAAGTTATGGAGTGGCTTTTAACACTGATTCCAATCATTTCTAAAAGCTCTCTTCCAACCTGTAGCTGAAGTTCGCCTCATGTAAAATGCATGAGAGCAACTGTACAATCGTCTAAACTGTTTTCAGTATGTGTCACCTTCTCCTTTAGAAAACCGCTGTTGCATTCCAAGATTAGACTCATATATAAAATGCAAATCCACCTAATCATGATGGACAGACACACAGCTCTGAAGACCTTTTGTTTTCTTTCAGAGCTCTGGATACGATCAGTTGTGCGTTTCCTGTAGAGATAGTCTCCAGAGATCATCCTCTGAATAAATGGCTGAACATGCATTGTATTATATTTTCTCAGTCAGGTCTGGCCTCTTTCAGCTCTGAGAAGGATTACTGGAGTCAAATTCAGCATAAGAATAGTCAGTGTTCTTTGAATACAATAAATGGATACCCAAAACTTGCATGTCATATCAGGAAAGGTTCCCTGACTAATTTGGTTGAAGGTTTCAATTAGAATTACTTTATTTTAATGACAAGGCAAGAACGTTGTTATGTAAGCAGAAATTGACTGCATGAATAACACATGTAAATGCTAAAGACCAAACTATTAGCAGTAAGTTTACCAATCCTTGTGGTTTAAAACAGACATGCGAATCATTTCAAACTAAGTAATGCAGACATTGAACATGCTCTTCTAAAAACGTGTGATTAACCATCTTCATTGACCATGAACCCCTTGCACTCAAACAAAATATTTAAATTCTTATAGAATATTTTTCTGCGATGACAGGGCAACAATTCAAAGGATAAACAGAAGTCAAAAGTTAAGAAATCACAGGCACAGTGTATCAGTTTCACACTCTTCTACCCCATTCCCAAAATAAGCTTTGGGTTCTGCCCAGGCAACAGCAATAGCTCTTGATCTATTTAAGGATTTTCCAGATGGTATAAAACTCTCTAACATTCTCCTGTCTTTGTCTGTACTTCATTAATTTGATCTCCTCAGATGCCAAGACAAAAGTTATGTCCCTAATCCTCTCTGTGACAGGGTGGTGTCTCCATGCTGCACAAACCTTCACCACGTCGTCATTGATCTGCTTGGGATCTCTGTTGATTAGATCAATCTCCTTGGTGTGGCTGTCCTTCACAATCTTCTCCTCGTTGGTGTTGTACTGGTACTGATCCGCCATGGTTGGGCTGCAGGGCTGGAGACGGTGAGAGTAAACCTTCCTGGATCAAACTGCACAGAGCCGCCTCGGTTGACGTCTGAACCCCTGTATCACCACTGTGAGTGACGCTCCCTCTGGCATGCCAGTGGACAGCTGCTGCAGACGCCCTGGCAAAAATGGAGGCTTGACCCCCGCCCTGCATACACACAGGCCCCCACACACAGACAGTGGAAACACACACACGGTAATGCACAAACATAGAAAAGGCATGCCTTAAAGGAGCACCCAGGGTTGTGTCACATTTCACATAGGGCTGTGGGGCTCACTGGGAAGGGTTTACACAGTGGCACGAACTTCCACCACAGAGTGAGGCACAAACACACCCCGCTGCCCGGGCTTTGGTTGGGACACAGTTTTACATCCTGATACTGGAGCTATTTTGAAAAGAAAAAAAGGTTTTACGTGTTTAAAACTACATTCCACAACAAAAGAAAGATAAAAAAACAAAAAAAGGAGATAAAAAAGAGTTTACATAACACAAGTATGAGGATTATAGTACCATACAGATAATGTTGTTCAATCATGTATCATTCAGAATATGTTTCAAATTTATTTGCACTTCATTGAAGCAATATGTATCAATTCAACACCTTCATCATGTGTGAAACTGTATGTCAGGTGGTGCTGTGGTTAGTCGATGTAACATTGCTGACATTGTGCCAGTTTGAACAACTCTACTGTACCTCCCCTGTCATTGTAACCCTAGAGCTGTTTTGTTTTATTCCAAATGTATTTGTTGAAAAAATTGCCTGGTGTTTTTTTGCTTATTTAAATACTGGTTAAGATAATTGCGTGTGATGCATGCGTGCACCTAATATAGGCAAACGCAATGCACACACATGTTCATATTAAAAAATGTTATTCAGTCATTGGGACTCAGAAAGAGTTACATTTTAGTATATCATTCACTATTTTATTTTAACAAATGTGCTTTTCTATAAGCTTCACAGTCTATGCAATAGAGAGTTCTCAGAAGGTGTGTCCTGAGTCTCCTATAACATATAACTCTGATTTGAGGTAGGGCTAAAAACATAAAATACAACAGTCCCAAAAATAAACTGTGATTCAGTCTTGCTTAAGCTGTGCAGTTGTTGCTCTCAGTCATACAGACTGTAGCTTTCTATATTAGCAGGTTGCATAAACAAACAAACTCATACAGTATGGTGCTGCCAAAAAGAGGGGGAAGAGGAGGAGGCTCCTATGAAAACTGCTAAAAGGTCTCACAGCAACACTATCTCCGTTGCTATCTTAATCAGTGGGGTGTAAGAACAGGACAGGAAGCGTGACTTTGGAGCATGGATTGGCATTTCTTTTCCGGGTTCCCAGGTGGCAGAGACAGGGACGAGGAAGGAGGGGTAGAATGGGAGCTGAGTGCATGTGATCGAGAGCCAACCCAATTAGAGGTGTATTCTTGGCGTGGTAGAGAGTTGAGGCCAGTTAGGCATGGAGGTAGAGTGACAGAAATAGCTCAGCAGAGAGTCGTGGTGGGCATACCTCTGACTCTATGGGTGTCAATGCAATCAGCTGAGACTGCACTGGCTCCTGACTTTCATTTAATGTAGACAGACGGACCTAAATTTAGAGTCCTATGGAATGTAATGGTGAAAGTGGGTATCAGTTACTTGGGTTAGTTTAATGAACAGTACTGGATGTGTTACTTGACGCATACAACATGTGTTTTAATACCAACTACATTTTCAAAGACAGAATTTGTTATAGGCCTTAATTCTTGAGAGCAGTAATTTGTCACGTCACCTTTACAAAATCTACAAATTTAAGAAATTGTTCGATCTTTTGTAAAACACACCTATTCCCTTATTAGACAAGGGTTTGATAAGAACATGCCAACAAGTTAGCTTAGCATTAGCAGGAAGGTAAAAAGTATGTAAAAACGGTGTGAAAAGGCAAGTTGTAATTTTACGGGAAGTTATGTGTGTGGTTATGCTATGTGTGTTGAATGTGAGAAGTGTCTTATTGGAGCCTCCGGTTGTTGCCAAGCAACCTCTTATTGACAACAAGAGTCAAGAGGCCGTTGCCCCCGGCCAAGAAATACCTCTAGATCCCCCCTCGTAAAAATTCTCCCCTTAGGTTTTTCATTTATCACTTCTTTTTAAATCAATGAATTTGAATAGGTCATTGTCATAGCTACTTAATTTATTTTAATGTTGCTCCATGAAACTCTTTGTAAAAGTCTTTGTAAGTCCTCATTAGTTAGATACACTAGTCACACGCTGTACTTTACATTTATATTCTATAAATCTATACTAATATGCCAAAAAACTAACATCAAATTATGTGATATAGTCCTCTTTGATATGGGACAATACATATTGAATCTGAATTCAAGAAAACATTCTGAAAATATGGTCATAAATGGATCACAATAATCAAAATAGTAAAACACAATCAAAAACGGTATATTATTTAATGGAATACATGATCAATATTAATATTATTAATGTGTAAACATTTGTTCTCCTGAGCTCTCAGCTTTACAGTATCTGCCTGATTTAATGCTCGTTTTCTTATAGCCCAAATCATTTTGTTATGTAGGATTTTTTTGCTTTTTATTTCTGAAATTGAGCATTAGAAAGCTTTAGTACTAATACCCCACATAAATACATGCTTGATCATATTCTGGCTTGGAGGCAACTCTATGCATTATATAACTACATTATCTTAAAATGTACATATTAAAACTGGTCTCAGTGTGCCACATACCGTGCCAGGTGAGCCATAATACAAAATAATCATTGACAATTATGATGTAGCTATATCATTTTCCGACAGTGTGTTTTTCTATCTGTCTTCATCTTTTGCCAGATGGATGGTGATTTGACCACAGCACTTTCCAATACTGGTAAATAATGGGCTGATGAGTATGTTGAGTAAGCTGCCCCACACAGTCTGAACCCAGTGCATGTTGATGAGAAGCAGCTGCACACAGGGCATGATCAACCTGGAGAGATACAGGGAGTGAACAAAATATCAGATCATGTGTTTGATAAACAATCTTTATACACTTTTATAAACTGTACCTAAACATATAGCAGGGAAAAGCTTGTGTCACTATATCTAATCCAACTACCTACTGCATGATTCCTATTTACCCGAAAAATGTTTATCAGTAAATCCATGCCTGTAAGTCTTCACATCTCAGTGTGACAACCGTCCTACCAGATGTGAAGGAAGCTGAGCACAGCGAAGAGGATCCCTGCTGCCAGAGAGACCGGCACTGCCAGAAGGAGAGAGATGAGCCGGTAGATCCACAGTCTGGACACCTCAAATAGGGCGTGACTCCACAACCACACTTTATCAAAGCTCCGCACCGAGGGAGGCTCTGCAATCACATCTTCAAACGTGACCTCAAGACACACACAGAGACACCGAAATTTACTTCTGGGGACCGATTTTCTCAAACATATTAAAGTTAATACTGAGGTGTGGAGGTTGGATGATAACATGTTGACAGGGATGACTGAGAATAATGTGTAATGCATGAAAATGTACTGCACTGAGCCAATTTACTTGGCAACGAATGCACATAATTTCTACTTAACAGAGTAGTTAATATTGTATCACCAGGGGCAAAAAAAGACCTGTGTGTAAGATCCTGTCCACTTGTGGTCAGTATTGTGCAGCCTATTAATATAACCCACAGTAAATTGGTAGACTTACATTATCTTTATAACAAAAATAAAGGTAATTTATTAAAAAGCTCCACTTTCCAATTTGCATGTATGTACCAGGTTTACCCCCACTTTGCATCATCAATATTGAACGTGGGTCAATACAGACAGCAGGAGTTGTATGCAGAGCATGCACAGAGGGTTTGTTTATTTGACTGTTCTGTATAGTTCTCTGTTTCTCTAGACTTAAATTACTTGTGCTGGAAGTTCTGTGTCAAGTTGTATACATGTTTAAAATTCCTGTAACGCTGCAGAATATTTACCTTAAGACTGTTGTTAACTCCTTTGGGATCCCTGACATTAATCAGAGGCCTTGTATCACTGTGGGTGGAATTCACATCTTCAGACTGTACATCCACTTTGACTTCCATCAGTTCCTCAGCTGGTCTCTCGTCTTTTAATCTCTGTTCCTCCATTTCTACTAAGGTGAGCTGTGTCCACACTCTGTTGAAGGCTGTGGTCATGTCATTGGAAATATGGAGGACGAGCAGGGTGTAGCAGGAGGATGGCTTTCCACTGTAACTGTGTGCATGTCACTGACACCCAGGTGGAACATAGTGGACTGATGACTGCCTTGCTCCTTATTGAGGAATGCCTTTATTGGCTTTTAAAGGGTTGTCTTTAGTGTCATTTTCACAAGGAAAGTCTAATTTAGACCTTCATGAGAAATGGCTAAGGACCGTTGCTAATTGACCTTCACTTTCTCAATAAATATTGAAGAGGGTGAACATAAACAGGGAAAGTAACTTGTCATGTCATGGTTATAAAGTACGGTAATTTATAACCATGTTGTACATCGGTAGTGTAACTGTAATCCACACATTGAGAACAGAGTTCTCTGCATTTTAACATCTTCTCTCAATCAAGTAATTAAAATGAATGTATTCAAGAACAAGAAAGACAACAATAAGATTACAAATAATGTGCATTCATTTTTGCCTTGGTATTTGGTGCACAACAATAAATACATTGCAAACAAAGATAAAAAAGGGAGGCTAATTCCAAAGTCTAGAACTATAAATATATTATATAAATATAAAGGTTGTATAAATCCCTCTCTCCCTATATGTATGTATATATATACACATATATATACAGCTGCGGAAAAAGTTAAGAGACTACTTCAGCATTATCACTTTCTCTTGTTTTATTTTTTATTGGTACGTCTTTTGAGCTAACTGATTTTATTTATTTTTTTATTGTATTCTATAAACTACTGGCATTTTTTCTCTGTGTTGGAATTCAACACACACTGTAATGGCTGCCATACATGTAGAGAAAAAGAGTTAAGAAAAAATTGGAGTGGTCTCTTATTTTTCCGCAGCTGTATATACAGTAAGGCTTTACCACGACAAATGAGAAATACATGTTTAAAACTGCTGAATTAGGATGTTTTTAAAATGAAAACAGCTGCTGTTTGAAACAAAGAGGACGTCGATGCAATATATGGTGAGGAGTGAGCAGAAAAGTACAGTATTATGCATAAAGAACATGTGGATTGTACCAATATAATAAACTAAAATAAGATCAAATATCTTAGACACCTAACAGAAAACATGTATTTCACTGTTTGCTGAACGTTCGTAGGAGTCTTCTTCTCAGGAATGAACAAAGAGCAGGGAGAAGAATCACTGGTAAATGGTGCACTCTGTTGGCCATGTTCGGTCTGTGTATTTGAAAATATATATATATATATCCTCTTTGTTTATCAATGATGGTTAAACTATCCTAATGTCTAGCTGGTTTTTCTCTCAGTGCCTACCATAAAATCAAAGTGCTTGTGTTCCCAACCGCAGCAGTACGTCAGGTGGTGGAGTGGAGACGGGGGTATGATAGCTGAGGATTGATGCTGTGTCTGTGGAAACCATGAGGATGAAGAGCTCCTGATTTTGGGTCGTGATTGCATCTTAACATCGTCCATATAACGTACTAGCTAAGATTAATTTAGTTACATCTCCTGATTTGTAAAATAAAAATGTTCAACAAATATGGTGTCATGAGTTGAACAACACAATCTGGGCAACACAATTGCAGTGTATATGTGTATATACATTTGTATATGTATATTGTTTTATTATACTTGAAAACCTGTGTGAATCTCCATTCATGGATGTCTTGGAATCTATTCTGAGTCTGTAGGTCACAGGTTTATCTTATGTGGACAGTGGTTGTGTTAATAATCAATAGCCTGGTCAATAAGGTTGCTCTCTGGTGTTGTCTGACCTGACGAACAACAGAGCTCTCTCTTTTGTTCTTTTACATATAAGGTTTATGAATCCACAGGAATTCCTGGTTACGGTAAAAGCAAGAGGGTTTAGGATTTGTGGCGGCTTTATTCCCATCAAATTGAATCGTCAAGAGGCTAGACTTGGCTTTAGGCTGTGACGCGTTTTCAATAACACAGTCCATACTGATGTTGAAATGATGATGTTTAATTAACTAAATAAAACAAGCGAAAACTTAGGCAGGATCAAACGTCCAACATAAAAACTGTCAGCGCAAGCTCAGCCTCTGTCATCCCGACCCCAGCTTGCAACAGGTGGCCTACAGTAAATACCAAAAACACACCGATTTCACCAGAATTGCTGGAAGTGCTGAATAAATATAAATGAAAGTGATGTAAACAAATAATAATAATAATAATACGAGTAATAAACTCAGGATGAAGGACATTTTGGCTCCTACAGGATTACTTGATTTTAAATGTTTTAACTTTAAGATACATTAATATGTGGATGCTGCCATGCAAAGGCTTTGTCTGACCCTTTCGTTATTCCACAGTTGTTTGGCCGGATGAGATGATAATTCTCATCCCAAAACCCTCTACAGAGATATTTGCCTCCAGGTGTAATCTTTGCTCCTCTCTTCTTTAATCATTGTGTAAAGCTCAGAGTGACCTGCTAGACATCTAAATTACAAATGTGTACTGAGACAAGACACAACCCCTTCCCCTTACCATTTTCAAATTACTCACGTGAAAATATTATATAATATTCTGAACTCAAACAACAAAACGTCTCGTTCCAGATTTTTCTGGAACACTATGCTTTTGTCTTTGTCATTTCAAATACAGAGCTCAGAAATGCATGAATATCAAAGTAAATGATAGTGATTCAATGTCCTTCACACAGGTCACAAGAGAAATGAAGGTTGACCGGGTCCTTATTGGTATTCATTGATTTTTGGTTTTATAAAAGCTATATTTAGATCCAGGGGGTCCAACCCTGTTTTTATTATTGTATAAGTAGGGTTTAGGAAGTTTAAATCTCAGCAAGCAAGGTATAGATTGTAATGTAAAATGTACCATGTTGGTCTTATACATATATATATATATATATATTTGAAAAAGTGAAATAAAAGGACACAAATAAAGAAACAAACATATACATATACTGAAGTCTCACATCATGCTGTGTTTGTTTATGTATAAAAGGCTATCCAGTTTTCATCTCTAAGTATTAAGCACACAACCAGTTATGTAAGTGTGGTATATACCATTATTTGCTTTATCCACACTTTTTCGTCATGACCGATGGTGGTGAAAAGCTAATACAAACAGTAGAAGCAATAAAACAGCACTTAGTTACCACTCTCAGAGCATTATCAATCCATGATAGTGATTTCCATTGTAAATTCACCATCTTTGCCTCACTGTACCCATGTCCCTATTTTAGCAGTTCATATTTGCAGGGAATTGGAAAACTTAGTCTCAGCCTCTGTTCATATGTTAATGAGCCTCTATCTGAACCTATGTGCTCTCTGTAATTGGTATGCATGTGAGAAGCTGGCGAAAGCCATAAATCTGCAGACAGACTCCAATCAGGATTCAGAGCTATACATCCATAAGGATACTTCCAGCCTAAAGGTGCTTGTTGCTATGTGAGTCACAGGCTCACTTAATTTCCATGACGACAGAGGCTAATGACATTCACCGTCAATCAGCATATCTGTTGCGCACAGGAACTCTAGGTATTGTCCCTCAGATTCACAAGAGCGTGCCACACTGCAGAAACCGCTGTGTTAGTTATACTTCATTTACATCCAACATTTAGCTACATTTTAGTTTTAGTCTTGGTTGGTCTTGGTGACTGTATAACATTTGAATATACATGTTTGTTTTTGACATGAAAACGAGGATGCAGTGGAAGCACTACATGTTTATATGGAATACAAATTGTTCCCAGTTAAAGACAATAACATATTTGAATATCCCTTCAATTATAACCTTGTTATTTAGGTTACACTGCAGATTTTGTATGTATCTACATAAACAACCAGGCCATTTGAAGTACAATTAGAAAATATGCACAGGGGAATGTGTCATATCCATTTCAATATTTCATGTTTCAGTAAAATCATAGCACCTTGACCTAAAATGATAAAAAGCCTCCCTGAATTGAACATTTTGGACCTGACAACATGTTTACAATAATCGATTAACAATCTTAATATTTTTTATTTCAGGCAAAGCAATATATTTATTCTGTGCCTTTCTAAAAGCTTTATAGATGTATATTATTTAAGAAATAACATTAATATTAACTGGATGTAATGGCTTCAGCAGACCAAGTCTTCCAAAACAAGTCGGGATTTTTGCAACAAACAATGGCTTGGAATTTTGACCTTTATCACTTCAGGTAAAACAAGGGATCATTTTAATATACATATCAATGGATTCTTGTGCAAAGGTCACATTGCATATGATGCAATATGAGAGCAACCACAGACACTCGTGAAATAAGAGATTTCATTTGTATCATAACATTTTAAATTATTTAAGAAATGACCTCCTTGTTGCCAGAATGGATAGGAGAAGGTGTTCCAGTGATCAATAATAATTTCAAAGTCAAAATAATCCTAAACTTCTTAAATTATGAAGCTTCCAATATGAAAATGTCCTGCTTACATAAAAAAAATAAAAACATATAATCCATATAATAGCACGGTGGTCCATCACTGATGTTGGTCAATGTCTAGGCATGCTCCTCAGGAATTTGTCCAGGGATCTTACTCCCCTGGTCCGCAGTGTTTCTGGGGTTTGAGTTGGCACAGCTGGATGGGGTTTCAGCTTTGCTGCTGCTGGTTCTCTGGATGAACTGAAGGAAATTCTCCTGAAGGGAGCCTTCATGGCTGGATGTCCCAAAATCTGCCGGCTGGGTCAAGCAACAGCGCCGAAACTTTACTAGCTCTTCTCTGATCTGTCTGTTCAACAGTCCGTAAAAGAACGGGTTGATGGCAAAAGAGGAATAGGCCAGCCAAGTGACTGCCTCCTCCAAATCCCCGGGGCTTTTCATGGAGCCAGTCAGAGACATCTGCATGTGGAAGATGAAGTAGGGTAACCAACAAACAAAGAACTGACCAACAATTAATACCAATGTTAGGGCAGCCTTTCCTCCACTGAAGGCCCTCTCAGGAGACAGTCTTTGGGGCAGGGAGCGTGTGGTGGTGATCATGGTGGTCTGGCTGTTAATGGAGTCTGAGCGATTTTTAGCAAGGCTTGCATTTGCCCACGCTGGCACAGCAGGCACTTGCTGCTTGGCTGCGGAGCGAGCTACCTTGTACACGGCACAGTAAACACCAAAAATGACCACTGCAGGAAACAGAAAACAAGCCACACTAAAGAGCACAGAAAATACACTTCTGAGACGACTGTGGCTAGCGTGGAGAGAGCAGTGAGCTGCAGCAATAGAGCTCTGGGGTCCATAAGCTGGCCATCCGAACAGTGGGACCATAGCCAAGAGGACTGACTTCACCCAGATCAGGAGCATGACACCAATAGCGAGGTTTATGGTCATCTTGACTTCATAACGCATTGGGTGTACGATATAAAAGTAACGTTCCACACTGATGGCTGTGATGGTGAGAATGGAGAGACAGATGAGGAAAACATTGAGAAAAATGTAAACCTGACACTCCAGGACTGTAAACACCACGGTGCCAAAGAACGCTGAACTGGATATGATACCCAAGGGCATGAGGAGGATGGCACACAGCAGGTCCACTGCACAAAGGTGGCACACAAAAGCAAACCTCTTCAGGTGAGGAGCACGAGCGATGGCCACCATAACACCAGTGTTGGCCAACAAAGCAATGAGGTTAAGGGTCACCATGCAGAACAACCCGACAAGGTCTTTGATCTGAGACTGGGAGCTGGTGACAACGCCTAGGTCGGCAGGGACCGTAGGATTGGGCTCTGTTGAGGTGAGATTTGTCACGTGATGTGGCAGAGAGGCTATCATGGGGCCGGTGTTGGCGGCCATCATTTATTCAAAACCTCCGTTTCTATCTCTGATGTCGCCATATGTGGATGTCCTGTGTTAAGAAGACCAAAAGCAGTTATTTAAAAACATGTTCTAGGTGGATCAGATTTTTTAAATTAAAAACATTGCCATTATCATTTGTATTTTTTCAAATGTATTTTATTGATGAAAATACACCAATAAAATAGCACAAATGCTGCGCTTTTAATTGTTTTCAGCCAAAGGTGATTAAACCATACTAAACAGAACAAAAGAGGGAAGAAATTATTTAATATAGTTGAATACTAATGGTGATTGTGGCTTCATTATTCAATGTTATGTAAATAATTTGAAAAATGTATATAGCAATTAGGTGTCTTTTTTTTTTACTGATTTCTTATTGGAACATTTTAACAGTGCCTACACATTTTGAGTGTAAACAGACACACTCAAAGATGGGTAAATTGGAAACTGTTTACAGTCAAATATAGCAAGACTACAATTGTTTGAGTGATCAATATCATCTCCCCTTGAGGGCCAATCAAAACTGATGTTAAAGAGGAGAGTTGTGAGGACAATTAGCAAGGACAAGTTGGCCAACTTCAGTCTAATATATATTTGTGTTTGACAATACCTCTCTGGAGAAACTCTACAACCATTTGTATTGGAGAAATTACATTTTCTTCTTTCTGTCAGAGTGCTGACAAGGTAAAAGGCCATTTAAGCTTTCACCAGTCTTTAAAAGCTCTGAAACCACTGTTAATGCCGTTTCAAAACAAAAGCTTATACCATTTCAAACCTTGTCACAAACTATTTCCTGGACATAAATTGTTGCAGTTAAATCAATTGATATGTTTTTCTGATATCAACACCTTCAGATCTCATTGAGTAGTAAACACACACAAGTACCTTCTGTCTAGATTTAAACATATTCAGCATAAAATAACAACTCTTATTAGGCATGGAATTACTTACCCATGGTGTGTTTGTGTGTCTCAACTGTCACCAAACAGGTTGACCAGTTGTTTGACTTGACAAAGCTATTGTTAAATTCCCACTTTTTGTTTAGGTACACTGGGCCAAACCGAGCTTCCTTTGTGTATTTTCCAGAAAGATAAAAAGTCTGTCTTCCAGCTGAAAATTCATCAAGTCCAGACAATTTAGTGTGTGAGGTCTAGTTGTTCAGTAGAGGGGCTCCAGAGGTCCAGACGCATCACACATTGTTATCTCCAGTTGAAGAAGAACTGGTTCCATGATGGTTTTTGATGGTACATGATGCTTCCCCTCTCTCTTCACTCCTCCTCCAGTAACACTCTTATTCCTGTCCTGTGCTGTGTATGGCAGTGACAGGCACACATTGTATTGTGTTTTTTTTTTTTTTTTTTGCTTTCAAATAGACACACACTCCACTGTCTCCCTATTCCCAGCCTCCCCTGGGTCCTAATGTCTGCCAGGTTAAAGGACAACTCATGTTTACCCTTCGCAGCCAGCTTTACATCATCGCAGTAGGTAATTTACTGAAACCTGACAGCTGTAACATTTGTTAAATATGGCACTTCTCTACTGACAATAACTCATGTTTCGACTTCCAGTCACTAAAAACTCACAACAGAAAAGGCATGGAAGTTTACATCTATTGCAGGTCAAAGGTAACTAAAATGTATATTCTAAGGAGCCAATAACTCGGGAACTTCAGGAACAACAAACAATCTGGTTGAAAAATGTTATACTGTGTAAATCGTTAAACTGATATCTTTTGAATATTTCCCTGTGCTTCATATCTTTTTTCGTCTCTTCTCTTCGAAAGGGTATTTGGCAGTATTGTTATTTGAATTCTACATTAGTATTTATGATGAGTTTTCCCATTCTGTGTACATATACAAATGACTTTAAGTAGTCTTCCCAGCAATTCTGAATATATCATAAAAAGTAGTATGTCACATAAAAATCATACTTTAGTTTGTCACTTATTGCACAAATTAGCCTTGTTTGGTGTTTGATAGTTATGGTATATTATCATGCTGTAATATTAGAGAATATGTTATGTTACATACCCTCACATTAGTTACGTAATATATCAGTTAAGCTCAGAACACAAAAACACCAACTACTCCTCAACGCAAGGAAATACACTTTCAAAGATGCAATATTGCATCAAAAGACTTTAAAAAAGGTCACCGCCCATGTTCTGTAATGACATTACAAACTGCTCCCATCAGGTTGTGATTTAATACGGATAGATATAAAGACTCTTTCATCCCTATATCAGGGATTCTTCCAAGCTCAGGACGATAAGGTGTGAAATGAGGAGCTGTGTTGAATGTTCAATGGCCTTTTGGTTGCCATTCTTCTGGTATGCACATTACATCTACCACTGCACTATAGGCCCATGTTTTTTTTATATGGTATTTTTTTTAATATTATAATCTGTGTGTGATCCTGATCTTTTCACCCTGTTTACTTGCATCTGCAAGACCATCCTATGTGTTAAATGTTCACACATCACCATCTAAATCAATATGTATTACTATCAGGAAAATATTTTTTGCCTTTTATTAAATGCCGTCCAGTGACATAATATCAACATCCAAAAGGAAAACAACTTCCAACACATTGTATGCACAATTTATTTTATTTACTTGATGATGTTTATGTAATGTCTTAGTGCAATTCATTTACATTCCAAATGGACTTGCTCCTTACTGACACCACATGGTTGCATTTATACCGACACTAGGAGACCTTCAACACATTTGATCAAGCTTTTCATGATCATTACTTCGCAAGAAGCACTTTAAGAGTCTTTCTTTAGATATCAGACCGGTAACATTGCTTGAACATCAGCCACACATTGCACTTCACAAACTGTAAAATATATATGCATACAGTATTATTTTTCTACTCCACTATTTAACATGAGTCAAAATGTCTAAAGCAGCAAAGGCATGCGGCAAAGTCCCCAAGGAAATGTTCTCTCTCCCAGGCCCAGGTTTATATAAGTGTTACTACTTGGATTAAATAATGTAGACTAACTAGAAGATGTCAAATATAACATAAAGTGCATCCTGTTATTTTTAACAAAACTCTGCAAATATATAGAGGCATCTTAAAGAGGTAAAAAAAAGTAATAGTGCACCATGTGAAATAACAGTAGTGCAGTCTTAAGTACCCAGAACAGTTTTAAAGTGTGCAATATATAAGGCACAGAGAAGTCATCTATGAATCATGTAGGGATATATGTACCAGTAATACCTGTATTAGTAAAGTAAGCAACCCTATAATAATAATGATTATTATAAGATAATAACCATTATTATTGTAAGAAAACAGCAAGTCAAGCTTTTTGGAAGCCCTTTATATAGAGCGAATCAGGAACTTCTTTCCTTGAGTTGAGCTACCACATTTGAAGCTCCAGCAGGTAGCGAAGGCGACATTGGTTCTCTTCGTAGATGAGATATTCACTGTTGCTGAAGTTGCTGTTTTTGAACATGGGCTGAGATAAAGGCTCGCCCTGAGGTACAGCAACCTTCTTGCCCTCCAGGGTGATGAAGGTGTCCTTGGATGGATCTGAAAACAAAGACAAAATAGAAACAAAAGATGTGGCATGATTTCAAATAAAAATTGATACTGACATATAGAATTCAGTTGAAAATACTGACTGTTTGTTTCCTTTGTGCATGTTTCTCAAGAGTAGTTGTGTAAATCAAATAATAAGTTAAAGCTTTTTTTGAGACACAAAAAAACCTGTAGTTCTCTTTCATTATATGGTTTGTACCTGGCTCCACGTTCCCTCGTGCGACAACACTATCATAGCCGTCAGGGGCCTTCCTCAAGAACGAGTTGTCTTTAGTGATGGTACATTCTTTGCCGAGGGCTACCTCACTCAGAAACATCACTCCAGTATTTTTAGAGGTTTGCACTGAAAAACAAAATGGCAAGAAATATAATTTGTAATGATTGCAATTCATTTGATCATTATCTCTTTCAATGTCTGCTTTTTTCCATAAAGCCTCACCGTAATCGGCAGATTTGCTGTTTTCAGACGCAAAATAGATGCCTCTACCAACACGGCCTCCTGAGTGAGGCATTATCCTCAGACCGCTCTTCAGGATAGCTGCTACCACTGCTATGTTTGTACCGTGCCACAGAAGACGGCGGTTCTCCAGAGTATCATGCTCCTTAAACCGTTCTCCCTACAATGTGCAACGTATGCGTTAGGTCAGAGGATTTCAGTCTCCTATATCATAATAAACTAGACTGAGTCCAGTTCCTACCTCTGTCTCTCGATCAACATCCCAAACATTGACAATTTTAGGGCCTGTATTTGTTGCTTTCAGGTATTTTTGTATGATCTTTAAATGAGAAAAGGAAATACTGTTTGACAAGAAGACACATGATCATACATTGGAACAGAGTTTAAGTGCTTTGTATTCACTAAACCTTAATAGTAACAACACCATGACAGTACCTTGAATGCATCTGAATTCTTGTCCATTAGAGTGAGACGGCATTTGAGAGAATTGTAGTCCTGGTCTATAGGGTGAGGAACTGTCTCAATCATCTCTTCATGAGATTTTTCAGTCTCTGACTTCAGATTTTGGGCGATCTCTATGTCAGCCAGCACCTTTACAGTGCATATAAAAGGAGAATTACTTAAGCACGGAGCAAACATCGAAAACGTTTTTTCCAGAATATCAACTAAGGATAAATCTCACCATGAGCATCTCCTTCTTCTGGTTCACTACCTCTTTGTCGTTGATGGTTGGCGGTATGTTCCGGCCAAAGTTGTGTGGGATTGTGGTGAAGAATTTCGAGGAGAGTTCTTCCAGTCTTGTGTTTCTGCTTTTTTGGTTAATGGCTGCCTCAATCTCTTCCAACACTTCGAAGCCCTTGGCAATCTGACTTTTACTGAGCTTGCCCAAAGGCATCTTCTTGACGTCTTTGTACAATCCAAACACACACACACACACACACACACACACACACACACACACACACACACACACACACACACACACACACACACACACACACACACACACACACACACACACACCTGTGTTATTATTTTATGTTTTCTTCTATTTTCTTAAGAAAAGTAATCTCACACTATGTCTTTGCTTTTTTGAAAGGTGCAAATTGTTACTTTGAATACTTCCACGTATTACACGAAGAGATTAAATGACAAAAACATTCTTAGCAAAGCACACGGCACAGCTAATGCAGAGTTAAGGAGACGCATTGTGTAAATGTAGACTTCACCCTCTGTTTGTTGCAAAGGTCAATCATTAACATGTCTCATTCTGGACTCCTAGTTCTCTTAATGTACACTAAACTGAAGCTAAAAATATACTATGCAAAAATCACAGAGATTTTGCATATTCTTTGAATCCCATGTAGTTCCAAAGACAGTCAAGCCCAACAAGTGGTACAGAACAGGTATTAATATACACTGACTTTTAGCAGACATGACATGGTTTATATTTCCTGCTAGATAAATTATAGCACACCCACCTAGGTTCATACATTCCATGGCCTCTTTGAACATGTCATTGCTGAAAATCAGCTCGATAAGCTTCTGGGTGGGGTTGTCCAGGGTGCAAGCTTCGACATTTTGTTTTACTTTGACATTCTTTCCATCAACAGTGTCCACCTGCAATTATAAAAATGCAGAACCAGTGAGAGTTTGCAAAGGCAGATCATTAATATAACATTTCTGATGACGTATATCTGGGATGGTGGTAACTGCCTCTAAAGGATGCTCTTAGGTTTTATATTCAATGCTCCTTGCTCCAGTAAAGGTACATTATGGTTACCTTGACCTCAGCATCCTGCTCTCCATCCACCTCGATCAGGGTGTACTTCCCAGGATGAGAAACAAAATTTGACCGATCGCTCCAGTTGTTCTTGGTCTTGTCCTTAAACTTTTTTTCAAAGTCCTTGGCAGCCTTTTCAGGAGTATCAAACCTGTTGAGTTTGGATTGCCCATTTTCCCCCTGAACTCAGATTAGAGATTAGGCAATCAGGGGCAAAATTGCTTTATATAACAAAATGAAATAAACTAAAAGATAAAAATCCCAGTGTACAAGTACAGTTGTTACTAATATTTAAATATAACAAATGAGCAAAACAGAATAAAGTAAAGAAAGGTAGTTTAGTAGGAATCTCTTGCAGGACCAACTTACCACTCTACCCCATCTGTTCCATGTATAGTATTTTCTGTTTCTTTTAATCACTTGAATGACATAAAACTTGTTATTGTTATGCCCAATGTTGGTCTGATTGAGCATGCAGTCATAGTCATCGTGTATCTGGTGGAAAACAAATATATATTTTTGCTTAAAATGTAGTAATTTGAATTTAGCATTCAGAGTTAAGTGAATTTACATAGTTTTTCTTACCTCTCCTCCGAACACTGAGCAGAGCTCATCAACCTTCATGTTGCATTTAACCTGTGACCCTGCAGCCAGAAGGGCCTCTTTTGCAGAGGTGAAGGCATCTTTGGGCTCTGGTGTCTCAGGCTCTTGTTTTACCTTCTTCCCACCAGCCTTAGCAGCAGTCGCAGCTCGTTTCCTTGGTGGCATGATCCTTGCTTAAAACCCTGAAGAGAAACTTGCCATGCTAAGTGTCTTGGCATGATTCCTGGACAAGCTCAGACATGTCTGCACTTGGCCCTATATGGCTGGCAACCAAAGCAAATGCATGCATCCTCAACCAAGCATGTGTAAATAGTCAGCAATTACTATGTACGTTTAAATATAAAGCAAATCAACATTATACATCAGCACTTTTTTGGTAAAAGACAGCTATAGTGAATGAGCGATCTTCTGTTTATTCCGAAGATGAAATCTGAATGTCCTTCAGCAGAGAACTCACCTTTTAACTGTTTAGTGTCAGACGGGAGAGTAGAAGGCAGACAGTCTCCTTTCTTATGAAGCTGTCAGCGGTACGACTGGAAGCTGGGCTGGCAGACTGACTCAGCTTTTCGGGAAGTTTAGGGACACTTTACCGTCAGAGGAAGAGGTGGAGCTCCACTGTATTTTCTTGCTGCTGCAGGGAAACTGCAGAGCTAGTTTACCGTTACCGCCACCTAGCTTATCTAAGTATATATTGTTCCCTCAAAACCGCTCACAGCGACAAGCTAAAGATTTACAAGTCACAACAGAGCATACTGTATCTGAAGATGATTAAAACAATGTTTTCCTCCGTTAATGCTATGATTATATTATTATATCATATTATTAATTCTATAAAAACGATACACATTTGTGACCACCACAAATATTATACCATATTTGACCTATCATAAAAGCACACTTAATGGATGTTTCTATCGTTTCATTGTAGGCTACAATCACTATTAATTTCAGTATGAAAACTAAGCTACTCTTTAATAACAAACTTAATGTGAAGCTTTTCTCTGCTTAATTCACCCACCCCAGATCACAACTCTGAAGTGTGATTAATGCACAGCTGGGTTATGTCTATCATGTGGGCGTATCTTCCAAATACATATAAAGGTTGACTTAGTATTACTGTATATTAAGAGAATGGTATTATATATGGTGTTCCTTTTCAACATTTCCCATTGCAGTTTCATGTTTGTTATTATGACATTGACTTTTTATTATCATGCAATGTGTAATTGTATGTTGAGGGTGACTCCTCCTAATAAATGAAAATACCAGGACTGCTGACATGAACTGAGTCATACACACTAACACACTGTGAAATTGAGTTGGTCAAAAACATTTCCTCTCAAAACATTGTTATTATGTCTTTAAACATTAAGATAAATATGGTGGTGCTCTTTGTTTAACCTTAACACAGAAGTTGACACTCTTGTTCCTAACAGCAAAGCAGTTGTTGCACAACATGTTATACCTGGGTTATATAATAACAGTAATTTAATTATCGTAACTGGGCAGAACTAACGAGATAAAACAATGCTCTGATTATCTGTCCACTTCCTCCATATGCAAATAGTCGTGTTTCAGCAGGCCCCAAGGCTGTCTACATGTTGAAATTTGCAAGATTAGATCAGCGGTTTGGACACAAGATGGCACCGTTAAATCACAGAAGCTGTTCATGTCTATTTTCCAAAGCATCTGCCTCATGCACTCAGGGGTACTGACTGCTCTGGATATACTCAGACAGCTTTGGTCGGTTTTATCCCTTATCAGCAGACGATGGTATTTGGGCTGCTAATTTTCATGCAGAGACTGTTTGATTTTGGCAGATGGTGTAGATTTGATCAATATTAAACAGCCTATAATTCAAACCTTATTCCAGAAGATATTTGCACATTTAATTGAACTTTTCCACAAAAGTTAAGACTGCAGCTCAGGAGGTAGAGCAAGACTTATACTCATTAGATAGTTGATGGTTTGATCCCCGGCTCCATTTGTCCACATGTAGTAGCGACAATAAGCAAGACGCTGAAATGGCCAGGCCAATACTTAGCCTGGCAGCTCTGTCATTATGAGTGTAGGAGTGGTGTGAGTATTGATGAGAGACAATGTAGGAAAGTGTAAAGTAATCTGTTTTTTGTGCAGTTAATCTAAGATACTATAGATATTACGTTTATTGCAGCAGCAGGTAAGAAGCTGTAAATGACAACATAACATAGTAGGACAGAATTTTGGCATATTTGTGTAGGTTCCTACTACCACCAGGTTTTTACAATTGTCTCAATGTTTACAGTTTCAAGCCAAGCAAATCAACATCTCAAAGCATTTTTGTATATCCTATCATCTGGATTATGCATCTCATGATGGCGTACAAGTAAAAAGGCAGACTGTAAGTAATTTTGATATTAATAAAAAACACATTTTATTTACATAAATTACAAGAAAGCACAAACTGGTACACCAAAATCTACATTAAAAACGTCTTGTATATATTACATTTAACAGATTTACTATAATTTACTCCATTGTTGCAAGTAGAATCTTCAATAAAAACAAGGGCTATATATATAGACGTTATTGGCATCTCATTTCAATTGCTACGAGTCAAAGAACAAAATAAAAATAATCAGGACATTGTACTCACAGCACTTTGAGGACAAAAAAGTCAGGACGATCGTCTGTATGACCTCTTTAATATTTGAGACACCTGATTCAGGACTAGTGATTATATAACTCTTTACAATGCTTGGCAAAGGAACTCTGTTGATCTTCACAAGGAAGACGTTGTTGAGTCCACCACTTCTCGTCCGTTACACACAGTAGGAACAACATTGGAGGCTGATGCTGTAAACCATTAAAAAAAAAAGAAGTTATTTAGGATTACAAAAAACAATACAGATACAGAAAATAGCAAATTCTACTTGCCCTTTCAACTTCCACTAAGCTATTCAGCAGTTGATAATCAAGTAATCAATTATATTAAATCTGTTGACTTGTAGTTATATGTGTCTCTATGAAAATGTTCAAAAATAATTTGAAAGCTTATGTTTTTTTTTTGTTGGGTGAAGCGGCAAATAGATACAGCATATAGTATCACGATATTCTTTGCATTGTAATGTTGTGTCAATGCAAAGAAAGACGCCAAGAAACAATATTTGATTAAATATTGAAAATACAGATTAAACTTGTTGGTATCAATTGCTCCTTTAGTCCACTAGATGGGGCTGCTATGATGGAGTCAAACTGAATGAAATGGAGTTGTAGAAAGGTTATGAATCGAAATATTTAACAATATATCACAATACTCTGCATAACGCAGGGCCACTGGTCATTTCCACCCATAGAAATTACATTTCACTGGAACAAGGTTCTGTATTTTATCTTGGGTATATTTCCAAATGCTTTGACTCAACTGATCCGAGCATGATTCATAAAACAGTATGAAGGAAGTTTGCTTATTATAGTTATAGAGTAGTCATGAAAATGATATAACATTACATTTCAGTTGACTTCTGAGTATGGTTTTATTCTTTTTGGCTATAAGCTTAGCAGTGACTATGATCATGTTGTTGAATGTTAAGTGGTACCTTGAGAGAAACTGGAGCCTTGGCCAGTGGTGACGCTGAAGCGGGTGGTGGCCACTCTGAGAGAGCTGACATTCTTCTGTGGCTGGAACAAGATGATGTGGACTTTGGGAGCGAAGAGGCAGCCCAGCACCACCGACCCACTCAGACTGACAGAGATACACATGGTGGTTGTCTGCACCTGAAGGAGAGGTGGGACATTTGCAGATATTACTCAGTGATTTGAGTTAAGAAACCAAAAAGTGAACACATATTTCTAAATTTCTAGAACATTAAAAGGATTCCTCCAGTATAACTGATCCAAAATAAGCAGTCTTCATTTCACACAGTATTAATATTCACACACAGCTCGAGTCCCAGCGTTAATAATAGATTTATTTGTGTGCAATTTTTTGATATTAGTGTATTAGATGATCTACTGAGATGATTTGACTATGAAACAACCAGATTTTTTTAATTAAATCTACTCATGCTGAATCATAGTAGAATTGACATTGGGTTGAGTCCAATTTGCTGTACAAAAGCATTAGTTTTAATAAAGAAGGGGCTCAGAAATTAGGAGAAATATATATATTTTATAACTGACAGAACTGAATCAAAGTAAGGTGCAAAAGAGGAGGAAAGACTGTGACTGATAAAGTGAGGTGTTAAGTGATCTGCTTATTTGCTTGTCAGTCAACTGCTCACGCTCTTTTTCCCCGCACCCTGCCCACATCCTGCTATGTATCACCGGCCTGCTCCTTCATTTCCAATTTCTGTGCAGATATTTTCTTTCTTCTGGATAACAGAATACAGCCCAGCATTGTGTGGCAGATCAATCCAATTTTCACACGCCACAGCAGGTGTCTGTTTTCACTCTGAATGCTAATGTTGCTATTAAAATAATGGGGGCACCAAACATTTTACTTTGCACACCAAAAAGATAACATGATTAAAGCTTAGTGACACAAAGTAAGCTTATCCCATTTTTATTTACACAATAGAGTTAAATCATCTTAAAAATGTGAATTGGGTTTCTTACTTTTTCAGAATAAAAAATGTGTAATTATTAGAATAGTATTGGACAATTGATTATAAAAGATACAAACAAAGGGACTAATTAACAAGATATGTATAGGAAATAATGATATATTTGATGTGTTTGCAACTTTGATATCACTGACTAAAGTTCATGATATACCGTGTAAGTGTAATACAACTACACTACTGATTTTATCTCTGTATTTTCTTATGTGTGGTGTAGATCCCATGTGCCACATCATGCCACCTCATAAAGTAGAAATACTGACGCACTGACTAATTTTTGAAATTCTGCGATCACAGCTTTTTCTTTCCTGTATATCTGACCTGTATATTTTCATACATTGAAAAAGGAATAAATAAAAAGGCAAAGTGACAGTTCACACCTAATAATCTAAGAAATACCAAACTGCACACAGCCTAAATGTCCTGTACTTCATTCAGAAACAATTTTGAATAAAACCGGGGACCGCAGTCTATAGGAACGACCTGGTAAGCGGTTTTAATAATTCACAAGATGTTGCTTTGGAAAAGCAGAGAACAAGGAATCTGCCTTTGCAATAGTATCTCTCCAAATGTTTTCTGCTTGAGTGTGGGGGACAGGATGTAGAGCATGACTGCAACGTTTTCTGCTTGTCTCTGTTCACTTTTATAACTTCGCAGGTATTATTTTATTATATGAGTACTGCTGCTTCGGATGTAGAAAATATTGTCTGCTGTTTTCAGGTAGCTTTATTCCTCCAGAGAACCTCACGGCATAGATGAGATTCTTCCTATTATTAGGCTTTGTGCTGCACATATTAAGCTTTATTGTATGAACCACACACAAGCCAGTCATGTGACATAGACTTTGAATTCATTCACTGATGGATATGTCAGTGGAAAAATGTTGTTATTCTGTAAATAGCCTTAACACATGAGTGAGGTTAATGAGCATTTATTGTTAAAAATAACAAAAAATTCTATCACACCTGATCCCTACTGGTTCAATTTCTAGATATTTTCCTGGTTGAACTCTTTCATCAAACACGGTAAGAGATGTTTTTTGCACTTTTTCCAGTATGTGTGAGATAACGCTCTTAAGGGGCTCTCTGCTATTTTAGAGACAAAAATGCTTTGGTGTTGATTTAAACCAAGAAGAAATGGCCAATGCTGGCCTACAGTGTGAGGAGAGCCCTTTCCCTCAGGGTGTGTAGAACATCCTCAATAATTGATAGGATAATCAAAAGTGTTATTCATGGTTCAGTAGTAGTAAGTCTGCTTTAACATTTCATGACATACCACAATCAAATATGTATTTGTTGTTCATCTGACTATTTGCATCAGGCTGTGACGACATTTTGAGAGGTGGTGTAAAAAAAAGTAGCAGAGCACTAATAACATGTCCCTGCCAGTGAAAAACTAGAGACACTGTGCCAAGTCAATTGCTTCAGTAATTATTTATCGGTCAAAGGGGATCTCTGCGTCCAACTGATGACTTTCTGGCTGTGAATGGCTGCCGCTGCCTGGAGGGCCTGGTGAAGGGTTCCTCTGAGCCTTGCTGCAGTCCCAGGACAGAGGGCACAGCTGGGACTCAGCATCCCAGTCCTTCACACTCCATTCCACACAGCTACGCACAGGGACACACAGGGACGTTCAGTCCTCATGGTCTCGCCCACCTTATCCATGTTTCTGCAGAGGCGCTTCTGTCGGGGGATTCCTCTGTCTTTTTTCTCCCTTCTGCCTCTCTTTCGCTGCTTGCTGTTCAGACCCCAGAGGAATAAGAGCCCACGACTCAGGCCACCCTTTGCTCTGAAGTTCTATCCATTCACTGTACAGTATGTCTCAGCACACAGGGTCAGGGACTGAACACTGTTTATCTTGTCAGTCTCCGTTTTGCTTTGGCAACCCACTGTGTAGGTAAGCACTAGGAAGATTAAATGTTCAATTAGAGGCATTTCTGTGGGTTGCTTCAAACCTTCTTCATTCAGCGTAACATGGAGTTATTGAAATGGTGGGGCTGAAGGGATAAAATCACTTCCTGTCATACGTTTTTACTTCAGCGGAGTTTTCAAGAGCTATTTTGTTAATTTAAAACAAACATTGACTCTATGTTGTTTTGTTATGAGGAAAAACCTAGATCACAAAACATTATGGCAATTATTCAGCCACTACGGGTTTGGTTGTACGGAAAATAAGATATTTGGCTGCTTGTTACACTTCTCCATGGTTTAAGCATGCATATTTTATAATTTGCTCTCACTTCATTAATGTTTTAATTTTGAAAGTAAACTAAGAGTGGTCAAGTACTTATCTTTGGGAGCTCATGAAAATCCGAGGCTCATTATGAAGAATTAAAGATGCTATAAGAAAGAATAAATACTCCTAAGAGCCAGAGGCAACACAGACACGACTGACTACTGAATCAATAATAGCCAGCATTAATTTGTGATTTCATGCATATAAAATCAAATTCAACACCAAAAGAAGTCATTAGCTGCCATATCTGCTCAGACCTAGAACGTAAAGCAATCTTTGCAAAAACAAAAAAAAGATTTAGGAAAATAAAAAGAAAAGATTCATTGATAAAATAAACATGTTGTGATTATTTATGAAGCATGTAAACCCTAACTTGACTCACCCTGTAGTCACTTGCAGTAACGTAGAAAATAGGCTGGAAAGCCAGCCAGATGATGCAGGTGGTGTACATGGTGAACCCGATGAACTTGGCCTCATTGAAGTTCTCGGGGCATTTTCGGGTCTTGAAGGCGTAGACCGTGCAGAGGATAATGAGGATGCAGTTGTAGGTGAGAGACAGGAGCATGCTGGAGTCCTTGCTGTTACACTTAAGGGTCACCACGTCTCTCCTCTCCGGGCTTACTTCCTTTCTCACCCCTGGGCTCTCCACCAGAAGCCAGAATACCACTACTACCAGCTGGCAGGAGATCAAAGCACCGCAGATGGCAACCTGGGAGGCCGGGCTGATAAATCGAGGCCGCTGCGCTCCATCCTTCACCCCGCTGAAGATCCGGGCAATGCGATTGGTCTTGGTCAGGAGGGCTGAGTAGCACACAGCAAATGAAGTGCCTAAGCCGAGCCGACGCAGTGTACAAACTGCCGTGGATGGTTTGGCTATGTAGATGAAGGTCATGCAATAACACATCAACACTCCCAGCAGAAGAATGTAGGAGAGCTCACGGCCACTGGCCTTCACCACAGGTGTCTCATTGTGTTTAAGCAAAAGACCAATGACGAAGAGCGTACACATCATCCCTAGAAAGGAAATGGTGACGGGTCCAATGGCCCAGGCATCTTCCCAGCGGATGTACTCCTCAGGCAGATCATAACAGCCTGTCAGGTTGCTCAGAGGCCACTGTCCAAATCTGCACTCAGCACAGGTGAACTCATCCTGCAAATACTGGTAGGGCTGACAGGGGATACAGATCCAGCAGCACACATCTCCAGGCTGCATACTCTTCACCTCGTTCTTCCTGCAGGGGTCACTGCACTGGGAAGTGGGCACAACCTGGCTGGCCCAGGGGATCAGGCTGGTGTTCAGGGTCAGGCTCTGAGCCCAGTAGCCTACTTTACGGTACACATAGTTGCCATCTTCTTTGTGGTAGTGGAAAATGTTGTAACGACCGAGACTGTCCCCAAAGGTGTCAAAGCGGACCACATTCTCTGTGTCTGGTGGACGAAATGGCGCTGAAGGTGAAAATAAAACATCAGTGTTAGAAATAACAGGTGTCTATAACAAGGTCATTGTATCACAAGTACAACTGCTATTTACAAACTGTGAAAGCAAGGCATGAATATCAATGTTTATTAAATGTACGACCGTTTTGGAGCAACAAGGCTGTACATTGTACTATAAACTCTTGAGGTAAATGTTTCTGCAAGTGCAATGTCATAGAACATTTATCTCTTTGCTTATTATGTATGTCAGCTGTCACTTTATTTGTCTCATGGCATAGACTGAGACGGAGCAGTGATTGTGACAGGACACAGGTGCACATTGTCAATAAACATGATGGACACCACAGTTTGAATCTGTTTAAGCTGATGGAAAGATCCTGGATTTAACACTAGATTTGAGATGGACGGATTTTCCAGACGGATGGACGACAAATATATAAAGTATCATAATATATAATAAAGTATATGTTATCTATTACATCTGATGATTTTTAAACATGTAGTTAGCGGTCCACCTTTTCTGTGTTTACTCCTTAGGGTTTAGCAATGCCTTTGGGGAATGACTAATTTAGGCCTTTCATCCAATTCATGGTCTCTGGATAGTAGAACCCTTCGGGTATTTTTTTTTTTTCCACAGAAAATATGTGAAGAGCAGAAAAGCACAGCTGGATAAAGGCACACTGGTCCTCTTCTATCTCCCAACAATGAAAATGACATTCTTTACATAAATCACATGCTCTCAGTTTCATTTACCAAAGTGAGAGCATTATTGTTGGGTCTGTCACTTGGGATGTGTGATACTATAACAGGTTTGTGTTGCAGCTTTGTGTAGACAAACAGGAAACAAGGATTGGTTTCCTTATCAGTATCTGCTCTGATCAGTCTTTTTTGAACTAACAGTAAGTAAAGATGTGTGAAAAAAGGAGCCTGCAGGCACGAGGGTAAGGAAATAGCTTCATCTTTGCAAATTGAATAATTACAGATATTATCGCAGATGCAGTGTATAAACATGTGGAAATTATTCTTGCACTAATTTAACATCTTATATGAATTCGTACATTGAATCTTAATTGATATAAAATAATTCTGATGCCTCCAGTTCATGCAGAGTGATTTTATATTGAGGTTTGAATGGAGTTTCATACAGATGACAGAATACTGATGAGAAAGGAATCTGTTTTACATAATAAGACCGCATATCTGTTAGCGCCTTTGTAATAACAGTAGTTCATTAAGATTTCACTCACCTTCAAACTTGACCTTGAGAATGTAGTCCCTGTAAAACTTCCTGCCGTTGCCAGGTTTAAGAGCCTCACACACCTTGGTGGAGTTGGGGCACAAGGCCTGCCTCATGTTATGTAAGGCAGTAGCCATTGCATAGACAGCATTCACTACGAACATGATCTTGGATTCTGGCTGAAACGGTGTCTCGCTGAGTGAGTGCTTCCCACAGCCAAGGTCATGGAGGCTGCATTGGAACTGGTTTTCCCAAAACTCTCTGAACCAGGGATTCCTGGTGTTGTTGTACGGGTGCAGGGCAGTGAAGTAGTCATTGAACTGGGGGATGCCATAGGAAGCCAGCTCGATGGTGAACGCCCCGTCGGCAACAGCTTCACTGCCCCTCACCACACTCTCCTGTGCTCCCCAGCCATCACTGGCCACCCAGGTGAAGCTGACGTTCATGCGGTTGGCTGCCACCAAGAGCTCGCGGGCGTCCTCGCTGCGTGTGAACAGGATCACCACCTTGGCATTGGACTTCTGCTGCAGGGAGCGGATCACATTCTCGTAGCTCCAGCGGCTCATGGAGCGGCTCACCTTGGCCGACGTGGCAATGCAGATCTGGCGGGCACGAGCCTCCTGCTGGAAGGCGTCAATGCCAGTCTCACCATAGTCACCTTCTGATGCCACGGTGGATACATACGTCCAGTTGAAGTAACGCAGGATCTCTGCCATGGCCTTGGCCTGGTAGAAGTCAGGGGGCACGGTTCGGGCAAAGAAGTCATAGCGGGTCTTGTCGCTGAGCTTGGCACTGGTGGAGGCATAGCTGATCTGAGGGATTTGGAAGAGGCGCAGCAGGTTGGCCACCTGAAATGAGGGAAGGACACTATGATTATGTTTGTTTCCGAAATCAGACTTCACATAATACAAAAAAACCTTAATTGGGTGCTGTTAGTACAGATGAACAGGCAGACTATTATGATATGTTACTTTGCAAATTGCTCATCAACTCATAACACTTTACATAGAAAACATACCCCTGCCAACTGGGGCCATATTTCTAATTGCTCATTATAAAAATAAAATAAAAAAACACAACAAAATGTTTCCCCTGCAGATGCAATTAGCTCACTCCAGTCTCTAATTTCTTCACAGGATCCCTGCTGGGTCTTTCACAACTTTAACTCTCCTGCTGACTGAGGGACACGTTTCTGCATTTAACAACTATGGGATTGACAGTGGACCTTTTTCTTTTTCTTTTTTTATTGCTGTAAACAATTGCAAGTTATTGCTCTGCTGTGGAGAAGACAGAGGAGTACACAGGGAGAGACAGAGATGGGTTGAGGGCAGGGAATGGGAAATGAAAGGGCAGTAGGTATCAAAGGGTCTTGAAACTAGGTTTTCTAAGTTTTGGCAGTGTTGTGACACTGCGCACAGTGTGCAGAAGCAGTTACTGCCTAGCTTTTGCTTCAGGCATTTTTGTGGAAGCCTAAGGGGAGCCCATCTGATCAGTCAAAATCTGGTTGACTTTAATGCCGACTCTCACACCAGCTCCCTAAGTCATGGCACAGCATCTTGAATGCCAATGAATCATTCCTGAGAAAGTAAAAGAGGAAACTCTCGATATATACATTAATTCCCGCTGAATTTATTTTATCAGTCCTATATTGAATAACTACATTATGGGGGCAGGACAAAAACTACTTTAATTTAATCCCGATTAAAAGACACTCATCCTGTACAATTTGATATAAGATGTTCACTATAATGTGACCCACATTTGGCTATTTAAATAGGCTCTTTTGGCAGCCAGGATGAAAAATACAAAGCTGTCACAACAATTACCAAAGCATTTGATTTGAAAAGGGAATACCAAATATATGACAAATACAAACCAAATGCTCTAGGAGAAAAGTAAGGTAGAGTTAAACTCAGTAAACAGGCTCTTCTTGATTAGTATGTATCCTCGCTCAAAGAGAGGGCAGTACACTGAGACATCGCAACAAATCTAGTGTGATGTGCCTCAATGGATATTAATCATAGGATCTTTGTTATTCTGCAGGATCAGAGAGATGCATATTAAATGAGCCAATGGCAGTGATTTCCAGACCACTAGATTTATTGGAATTAATGAGAGAACATTCTCAGGAAAAAGAGATTCAACAGCACAATCAGGAGCGACTGGACTTGATTTTTCACCAGCACCCAAACAAAGTCATAGAGAAGTGATGTTGAACAAAATGAAAAAATCTTAAGAATGAGCATTTCATATCAGAGCAAAAGCTGCTTTTTTTGCAGGTCATCTGGAGGATCAGATTAGTCAGACAAGCTAATAATCACATTTTTACATAACATTGTACACCTCCTTAAACCGCCTTGACAGCCTTTTTGACCATGTGGTGAGACAGCTGGCGGCCGTGCGCTCATCTCTCAGACGGAAAATAAAAAACCTCACACCCAATCCTATATTAAAAAAAGGGCCAAACCAATAGTTCTCACAAGGGTTTTCATTAAAATTCCCTCACAATCGAAAACCTTCCACAACAAAAAATGTGCTTGCGTTGTATACTTTTTTTTGGCTTTATTGGATTTGAGTTGTGTGTTGCTTTCAAGACTCACAGATATGTCACATATAAGCATTCAACAACTTTAATTCCAGTCCACACATGAGTTCTCTCCATTCATAAAAACACCTGCTAATTGAGGACATTATATTAGTAGAAAGGTTCGGAATATTAATCATTTTATTGACAAAAGTTTTATCAAATCTAGAAGCAAGATGTCCTCAAAATATATTTATGATTTTTATGCGCTAAATAGAAATTCCTGAGTTCTTCTTGCAAACATGTTTTCTTTGATCTCTTAGGCTACTTCAGCATTTATTCAGAGAATAAAAAGGAGGATTTTTAAGAAGCAGTGATCACTACAAACCATTACAAGAAATACCTTTCTATCTAACCAATAAAATGTAATGGTCATGTAAGAGTGAAATATGTGTGCAATTAAATAAATAATTTACTGTAACAACTTCTTGTATTTGCTATGGTAGAATTTTTTGTGTGGACACACTCTGGTTCCTGTTGGTATGTTGAAATACAAAGACAAGTTAGAAATGCTGGGCGGGCTCCTGTAGGAAAAGGTACAGGAGGTTCTGCAGGGATTTGAAACCAGGCCAGTAAGACTACACTCAATTCTTAAGATGAAGTTCTTACCCATATCTGAGCTTTGAGTCTTTATAGATAAAGAAGGCACAGAACACAAAAACTGTATATTAGCAGTTTCACGTTTAAGTTGAGGTTTGCATTAAACATTTAAAGCAGAAGGAACGGGACAAAGGGAGATGCCAGGCATAGTTGTGTTAATGTGATCATTTTCTCCACACAGGTATAAAAGTAAAAAAAGAAATGTACATTTTTCTGCAATTTGGCTCTGCTTGCGGTTGTGAATGAGTAATAGAACTGCAGCGTATTAAGGCAGCTGAATGCCAGTTTAGTAATCCACTTACATGTGGTTTATGGAGGTTATAAAGCACCATGCCAGACGTGTCACCAATACAATGGGCTTATTGGAAATCATTATATAGATGTTCACATGGCTTATATGAAAAGCCAAGACCCTTCCACCTGCCAGGGCCTATGACTGACACACGTGTAGAGACCATAGTATTTGTTAAGAAAAAAATAATATTAAACAGTATTACTATTCTGGAGTCATTTAACTTTAGTAGATATGTTGGTGTCATAAATGGAGCATTGTGGAGTTAGGGATAGACAGTGACAATGTTCCTCTTTTCCACCTCCTATTATTCTATATGAACTTGTTTTGTGATGCACCTCCACCTCAGGCCCACAGGCTAACTAGTTACAACTGCACAAGGATCCTCTTCCAGAATCTCAACTGTATGGGTTCAAAAGAGGTACAAGAGTCCTGGAGCTAAGGATAATAGAGGACAAGAGGAGTAGACAAGAAGAGCTTGAGGACTTAATTCCATGACACCAGGCAAGCTGAGCTAAAAGGGAGGGAGATGCGCAATGCTTTAAGGGGTTTTTGTGTCAAGTTTACATCCTGCGGACATTCTCGCTCAGCGATTTGCGCTTGGAGGGGGTTGTGTCTTCCTGCCTGTAGCTGCAATTTTAAGAAGGCTGTGAGAGTGTGTTTCTATATTTGTGAACCTCCTTCATTGAAAGGAACATATTGTTACATATTAATAACAAATTGAAAAACTGATCTTAATGAAATATCTTGATGTCATTTTGTATTTCATTCTCATTCCATCATCATGCGTTCCTGTTTCAGCTGTACAGTAAATGTATGCAAATATGCATGTGTGTACACTGGAGATTAAAGAGGTAAACAGTCTAGTTGACATTCGTTCTATGTAATTTAGTCATTATGTCTTACAATATAGGTACATAAGGCGATCAGACTATTTGACACGCATGTCCGATATCAATTATTCCACCTGAAAGAAAAAACCTGTAACAAATGTTGTGTGTTTGCCGTACTAGAATAAACCAAAAGGCATTGCTTATTTTCATTCAGACCAAATAGGACAAGAGGGATACAAATTGAGGATTCTTTATAATTTTGGTGATTTCATAAGACTAAACTGCAGGTATCTAATAAGGAGTTACCATTAGCAGCACAGCAGGGCTTACAATCCCACCCATTCAGCTTCAGGGATCATCCTGCATCAGACAGCATCTTATTTAATTATGAAAATTAAGAAGTGCCCTTTTGTGGCTTTGCACTACAGGGTCGGTTACTGAGCAGATTACTGTGAGGGTGGTTTCATTTCAAGCAATGAGAGCAAACAGGACCCGGTAGCTGCATTTGACACAGAGACACCGAGTAACAGGATGTTCTTTTCAGCTGTCGTATACTGTTTTTATACAGATACCCAGAGGCACAGCCAACACCATGTGCTAGCACAATTCTGCTGCCATGTGAAATGTCAAAATACAGTTGTATAACACATAAAGATAAAAGCTCTTTATATATCCTAAAGACTTCCAAATGTTTAATTTTAAAAAGAAAGAAAGAAAGAAAGAAAAGAAAGAAAGAAAGAAAGAAAGAAAGAAAGAAGAAAGAAAGAAAGAAGAAAGAAAGGGAGAAGAAAGAAAGAAAGAAAGAAAGAAAGAAGAAAGAAAGAAAGAAAGAAAAGAAAGAAAAGAAAGAAAGAAAGAAAGAAAGAAAGAAAGAAAGAAAGAAAGAAAGAAAGAAAGAAAGAAAGGAAGAAGAGGCAGAGTTGGGGCGATAGTCAAATAACAGACCTAAAGGTATACAGGAGCAGAGTACATAAGAGACTCAGTGAGTGTCCTGGTCCAGGAAATATCAGGCCTACTTTGTAGAGATGTCATGATTTTTTTTCTACATGAAAAGCCCATCTGCTCCTCCCAGAAGACTGTCTCAGTGTGCTTCTACAGCAATAACACTGTATTCCCAGCGCAGCAGTCCTTAGCTCACTCAGTATCACACATACAGCCCACTGCAGTGCCCTAAAACACACATTCAAACACATACATGCGGCATAGTGAGTCCATGCATAGTGTAGTATGCCGTGGATCATTATTAGTTTATTTCTTATGATTTAGTTGCCTGGCAACGGCTTTAACAGGGTGAAAATACAAACTGTTGGATACCTAGAGCAAGGATGTTTTTTGATCAGGTCCTGCCCCCTCATCCTGCTGGATAATATGAATCTCCTTTATGCTGCAGTCCTCTTTCAAAGCCTGCAGCCATGCAACCATTCAGACCACACCACATGTTAAGCTATAGATGTACTTCCTTTCATTTACAATGTCAGTAACTCAGCTTTGTCGTCCACCTGCATTCATCTCGTTCATTTTCTCTGCTGCTCAGTATGCATTATCATCTTTTTATCAGTTCCCTTTGTCATACGAACATCACAGACATAATATAAAGGAACCTGAAGGAAACATGTTACATTAATAGATTAGATTATATCTTAAACTAGTAAACAACATGTTTCAACTAAAAATCAAAAAAACAGACAACCCAAATTGGGGATCAGTTTACTCTACCCCATGCTGTCATTCATATCTAATAACTGCACAATGGTCATGATATGTATTTCATCTGCACAACCAGTGGCTTCTACCAAACCGCTGAATAATCCAATCACATGTGAATTATTTACGCTTTCAGGAGCACGTTACTTACTTTTACCAATGAATAATGCATTTTCACTGCATGGCTTTACTGATATGTTTCATCATTATTGTTCTCTCTGGCATGAATTCTGTCATGTGTGTATCCATGTTTAAATCCTTTCTATGACTCATATGTGCTTCAGAATTTGGCACTGTCTACCTGCAGATGAAGACAATTCTATAAATAGGGTTGTTTGTGGGGGATAAAAGATGAGATTCTTGATCTCTCTGAAAGCCCATACATTTCCGTTATTATTCAGCTCACACAGTTTAGTCTGCAAATGTCAAGCAACTGTGTTCATATCAGAATCAATCTTTTTACTTTCCAGCATGCATCCTTGCGAGTGTGTCTCATTTGTCACTGAATATGACCCCATCTCAACAAAATATTCCAATTAATTCACAAGGTACCTTTAAACTATAGTAACTTCATCCAAATACCCTGGAATAAGGCAGGTTTCCATTCCAGACGGCGATCTCTGTGTGCTGCTCGGAAAGACAGGAGTAGGTTGTTTTATATTGATTAATCAGACGGGTTACAGAAATGTCCTCTATCCGTGTTTCATGACTGAGAATAGTTATTTTGTGAGCATTTGAGTGTTTGACATTCCAGAGGTGTTGTTTCACTAATGCGCCCTGGTGATTATGATGTTTTTCCTCTGGGATGCTCTCTTACAAGTGAGTCATATTCAGCAGCAAAGACAGCCGTCGGGGTAACAAAAGTGGAGTCCTTGCCATGTATTAATGAGCAGCCAGCCCCGAGGCTAGTTGTTCCTGCACTGTAATTGTGGAAAATATCATATATCATCTCTGATTAACCGACACCTTTAGGACAATGAGGAGTAACAAGGGTGATTTTCTCCCTATAATGCAGCTGCATCCAGAAAAAAATCTAATATTCAATGCAGTCCAACAGTGTTCTGAGGATTGTTTTTGATTAAAGATTGCTTTCAGTATGCAACAACCTTAAGGTTAACATGTATGCTGTAGTTGCTGCAGCTCTTCACACATGAAGAGAGATGCTGGATGTACTGAACATGTCATTGCAAGGTCATTACACTCTTTGCACTGATTACCAACTGTGTAGATAGACCACAGGGAAGATGTTCAAGGCTAAACACTTCAATTGCATGAATATTTCTACAAGTACATTCATTTAAACTGTCCAGATGGCATCACAGACCTCCCTGTGACTGTTTAAGATGCAGGCTTTTATTGTAAAATGGTTTGTGGCTCACCACCCCCCCCCCCCATGATGATATCTGCCTGTCACTGTGTCAGAGTTTCTGTGAAACATGATCTCTTGTTCGATCCCTCTACATCCTCTGTGCGCGGGCACACCCCTGCCAAATCACCAGACAGTCCAGCAGCAACCACAGATGGGCAGGACAGGACCTAGCTTGTGAAAGCGTCATAGAACTTCGCCTCCACACTTTACTCAATCTGTGCCCATGTAACGCCAGCACGGCTATAGGCCTGCCGCCAAATCCGCCCCCCTTATCTGCAATTGTCACACCACAACACCAGCAGCAGAGCAACACACTGCTTAATTGTGACAGATTTAGACAGCACTCTGCGTTCTCACCACCTGTTAGTTCACCATGTTACACCATGTCACCATGGCAATAAGGGTCTTTCAACTAACATTGTTAGTTGTCCAGTAACTGCCATGCCTTCGGGGTGAAATACACACGTCTGCAGAAGGGCAAACATGGAAGACTTTCACACAGCCAGGCTGGTTCACCCAAAGGTCTGACTGGCTATAGATTATGCACCGAGCAGGCAGCTAAAGGACAGAAAACATTATCTGGAGATCGTAAAGTAACATTCAGCGGCAGCACAGAAATGCCACACCTTGTCCCATATTGACATCTTTCTGTAACAGCATTTCCCCAAAACTAAATTTGCACCTCGGCTTCTTTAAAAAAAAAAAAAAAAAGTGCACATCCAACACAGCAGATCTTTAAAATATCTAGGGGACAAATTATTGATGCAAGGAAATAATTTATTTAAAGGAAAGACAGTGATGAACAGTTCCAGGCACTATGACTCTATTCGTCTTCAATGATTAGCTGGTCACCAACCAGCTAAGAGCTAGCAAACCTTACAACCCAACTGCATTATAATATAGAAGATTATTAATGGTGAGGGAACTGTGTCCTGTGGTGCACTCTTACTGATGAGGAAGATTCAGTGAGGGGCTAGGGCAGACCTCAGACCTCAGACCTCAGACCTCAGGCTTACAATAGTACATCCATAAATTACCACAACACAAGGGCAATCTCTGAGGAGCCCCAGATGCAGGGTTTCAGTAAAATTACAGCTCGTTTATCAAATCTTTTATTTCCAAACTGTCCTTTTCTCCAGGAATCTTAATATAGGTCCTCCCAATCCCTCCTCTTGTTTCCTAGTTGCTCTCTAACAGTGTAATGTTTCATGGCACTGTACTGTACGTTGGCATTGTGTTTTGTCAGCAGGGAGACCAAAACATTTATCTTGGGGCAGAAAAAACAGAGATGTTTGCAGATTTCCAGCATAACACGGGAATATTAAACCTAACATACTGTTAATAGTAGCATTAAATCATTCATATAAAATACATTGTTATCGATTTGTTTTCAAAACTGCTTGAAAATTAATTCAAAAATATGAACAGGTTTTTCAAGCACCACCTTGTGAAAGATGTGTATGGCAGTAGCAGATAGACACTGAAGCAGCCCTTTAATATTTATACTGTTGGCATCCGAGTGCTGACATGTCTTCTGCTCTGTTTTCTACAAATCCTTACTAAATGTATGGAAGGATGCCACCACTTGTCCATTGTCCTGAATCACCCACTGGGAAAAGCTGCTAACAGCGCTCTCCCTCTGTCTATGGTTTATCAATTATCTGAAGCCAATTATTATTTCTCGATGGGCAGAAGTGTGTTTCTGTCTTCATACAAGCAGATATCTCGAACACGAAGCTGCATGTCTCGAGTGAGGTGAACCATACTCTTCAGCAGAGACAGCGAGAGGACGTTCCCCTGGCTGACTGAGCCAGGATGATGAGTTCAAGTTAATGCTTTAAGGCATGTATATTTCTGGGAATTTACCAATCTCAGTTTCACGTGACACACCCATCTCTTTTCACAATGATTTGAAATTATACTGATGTGGCAGCCGCATCACAGCTGAAGATTTGGAGACCCAATTAGCAGAGCTTTCATCACATCAGCGTGAGTGAGCCTAAAGGAGCACTGCTGCTGAGAGAAATCATGCCGTCACTAGTCATCCTGTCAGCCTGTCCCGAGCACAACATCTGTACCACGTCTGCCTCTGACAGGATCACTGCCGAAGTGTGAGTTACCGGGAAAGAGAAAGAGATCTTCTAAATTAGATCAGGCAAGCATATGGGCATACAGGTAAACAGATCCTCCTCGCGGAACTGATACTCATTAAGTCCCTGTGTTAACATCTCGCAAGGGGTAATTGCACATGGTACTTAAGTCTAAATGGACAGTTATGTTACCATCCATCACACTCCCTCTCATACTCTCTCTCTCTCCATCTCAAACCTGTATTAGCTGATAGTTAAATACACATTTTGTAATTACCTGACAAAATATAAGTCCCTTTAAACCAGGTCTTTCATGGCATAAAACAAATGTAATCTTCAACAGTAAACTGAAGCTTAAATATTCTACTGCACATACAATATCTTTCACTCAGTGTGTCTGATTTAATTAATTCCTACCTGAATGGAGACATCACTGTAGGAGCCTCCTATGACCCCGGATATGGCCAGAGGTACGTCATCATGGATGGCATAGGAGCCGTCGGGGCATGTGTACTCACTGTCATCCACTTTGGTGAGGGAGGCCCTGACAAACTCCAGAGACTGCTCGAGAGCGTAGGTGTCTTTAGAGCAAGTGTCCAATATATGAGCTCCCAGTTTGATTCCAGGCAGGATGCGGTCATCCTTGTTGATTTCATCCAGTGCCAGCAGCATGGCCTCCAATCTCTGGATCCCTCTCTGAGCATTGATCTTCCCACAGTCCTCTGCTCCCTCACCCTTCTGGTGCACAGGGAACAGCCCGCCAATCATCAAATCCCCGTCCAATGTGATCTCCCTCTTGGAGTCAGTGGTATAACCCACCACAGGCAAGCCCTGGGCGGCCTGGGCCAATAGAGACACATATAAGCACAGCAGGCTGAGGTGGGAAAGCCAGTGGGGTCGGGGCACAGGGCGCACCCCTAACACAGGGGATTTCCCTGATGACATATCCCTGGACAAGACAAGGTCACTGTCCTGCTTATGGTTCTGGTGAGTATCTGGTTGGCTTTTGATGACGGAGGCTCTGGAGAAAAGAACAGTGAGGCGCAGGAGAACCAGATCTCACAGCACCAGAGTTTTTATTCTGACAGAGGCCATTTACAGCATCAGCCCCATCCTCTTCGTCCTTCTCCTCCTCCTCAGAGTTTTTGTAGATTAAAGCCTGCAGATCAAACACAGAGAAATTCATTCACAGCCTTTGAGATGGAGTACAATGATCTCTTTGTTTCACACACACTTTTGTCTGCCAGTGTCCCATTGGATATTTGACATGGAAAGTGACCTTAGGTACCTAGAAAGGCGCTAAATAAATTAAAATTATTATTATTATTATTATGATCTGCACAAGTGAGTCATATTTATATAATCTGATTTGATTGATAATTGATGTGATTTACAGGACAGAAAAAATAACCACTATAAAAGTTACTATAGCAGCCACCAAAAGTGCTTTTACACAATTAGCGTTAACTTGTCAAAAACATGATCCCTTCCCATGAGTTCACCATCGAGCAGAGTTCACTGAGGGCAACAGAACCATCCTTCAAATGGTTTTCTAATGTTTTCAAAGAACATACGGTCAAGCCTTCAATATAAGAGGTTTCATTTTTATTTTTAAACCCCTTTTGTCCTTCTGTTTCATTGTCTGTCCGACCTCAAGTTACTTCTCTTCTGAGGCAGACGATTGTACAACTCTTTTAAAATCACATGTGCACATGCTCCTCTACACCGAAAGTCTGCAGAGATACCAAATCATGTCCTGAAGGATTGTTTGTCAAATCACATTAACTACTCACGCAATTTAAAAAAAAGACGATTTATGCACAACAAAAGCAAAATCCACATGCAAATCAAAAGAGATTAAGTATTGAAATGCATCTCAAGCATACTAATGTTGACTAACTGTGATTGTATAGAGCTACATTAACTTATTCATTTGTCCCTCTGTCTCATGTGGTAAATCATTTTTCTCAATGCAAAGTGAGATGCAACTTCAAAATATTGTGAGCCTCTCACTCCTAGCTAAAAAAAAACATGTAAGTTAAACAGATGTGACTCATGCTGAGACAAACAGCACATTTTGGGTGTCAGTATTTAGAGTGGAGCTTCTCTTTTCCTTAGAATATAAAAGCATTTTGTATCATTTTTGTGTTTGAAATAAATAAAGTAGGTACTTTTGTCATGTATATCTGGCAGTTAAGACCCTTGGGTCAGCTAAAAAAATGGATTTGCTGGATAGATACTATAGAAGAAAGAAAATGAGGCTGCAAATTACCACAGCATGCCAGAAATCACACTTTAGGGAGCTGTGAATATGTTCTGCTGTAATTGCAATCTATAAAATAAATATGTCAAACTATAAATGATTGAAATACACACATAAATCCAAAATGGCAAAGCTGTTTTTACAAATTCTCTAAATTTATGTCTGAACTTCTACCACGGAGATGTCTTTTGCTTTAAAGTGAAATAGTAGGTCAGAATTGTGATAAATATAGCATCAGTACTATGCAAAGTCACGTCCTGATTTAAGAGACACTGCACGCTGATGCAGATCATGCATGGATTTCAACAGAAGAGACGCAGGGCTCCCGCTCAGTCCTGGTGTCAGTCCCCACAAATCCCAAAGGCTTAATTAAGCAGAGTGTTGAGTATGGGAGAAGTTTATCGGAGTAAATTATTGAGCCAGAATGATCTGTCTAATATCCACTGATACAACAAGTCAAGTTAACCTGACAAGCAGTAATTAACTGTATTAATGATAGATTATTAAACCAGAGCAGGCGGGTATTAATGTTCATATCACTTCCTTGCTCTTCCAAAGTACTGGTTTACCTATTAAAACAATGTACAGCTCCCAACAGGAGTCAGACTGCAGACCTCTCTCTCTCTCTCTCTCTCTCTCTCTCTCTCTCTCTCTCTCTCTCTCTCTCTCTCTCTCTCTCTCTCTCTCTCTCTCTCTCTCTCTCTCTCTCTCTCTCTCTCCTGTTGTTTCCATGGAAACTTCCCAGTAGATAGAGAGGGTGAAGAGGAAGTGGAAGACGGACCAAGACAAGTGGGCCAGTCTGACCATGCATGGTGCTTGGTCCTTTGGGAGAACAGGGAAACCTGCGCGGTGAACTGAGCAAACTCATCCGACTCCAGTCACAGCTTCTCTCCTTTTGTATTCCCTCTTTTCAACACGTCTCAAAAAGAACAATATCTGAAGGACGCAAGCCTCTGTTTCACACCGCTAATGCTTGACTGCCTTAGAGGTGCGTCCGGTGCAAACACTGCAGTCTTTTAAACATAAATAATATGTGGCATGTATTACATTTGATGAACCAACAGTGAAACGTGGGTACTTTATCTCCCACACAAAATAAGTGTGTGGATTTCCTTTTGCTCCCTCAGCAGCTTGTCAACAAGTGAAAGTCCATTGTAACAGCCTGCACATATGGGCAAAGTCATAGTACTTCCCTCACTCAAAGAAAAATAAGGGATTAAAATTGTGTACTACAAGAAAGTTTTATGTTCCTGAGTTTATCCTAGTTGGACAGTGGCTCTGCAGCGTGGGAAACATTGGCGCACAAGCAGTAAATGCCAAATGGCCAAATAAACAACAAGTCTGAGCTGTAAGCTGGACTAAATGTGTTTATCTTTAATATAATTCTGCAGTGAAAAAAAAGCTGCCAATAACACTAGTAAAGCACTTAAGCACAAAGCCTCCAGAGAGAATGGTGACAAAAGGATTTCTGGCTGACACGTTGTCAGTCCCTCCCCCCCGTCCTGCATTCAGCAGGAGACCTGCATCTCACCAGAGGACTCTATTTCTCTCTCTGAGCTTTTGTTCACTGCAGTCAGATATCCAAACTGATAGAGTAAACATCCCTTTTGGAAAATCTTTAGACATAATAACTGAAATGCAAAGTTAAAAGCATAAAGACTGGTGATCTCCATATGTCTTTATTTGATATCATTTTCTCAAAGTGCGGTACTTATAAAGCCACAACAGTTTGTTTGTGAAGGTTCATCTTTGGTTAATTTTGGATGTTTTATTATAAACTCCACTCCCTGCAATAGTAGGACATTTAAAAAGCATGCTTATGCTTACTCTATTTTCATGTAGATTAACAAACAAAATAGCACATCTTTAGTTTGCTGGTTTTGGAACCTTTGGACAGAGATCCTTTCTTACCAGTAATGCTGAGTTAATCTAAATGATGCTGATGCTGTCTTTACATCTGCTGCACAGTTACAGTATAAGAAGGATGTCAATCTATCATCTATGTGCATGAAAGCAAATAATGTAACCTTAAGTGTTGAGTTAATCATTAAATATATGTATGAGGCACACATACCTGGTTATAATTTGTTATGGCTGCTGTGGGTTTAAAAAGAAAACATAAATATTTTTAACGTCATGTCAGATCTGTTTCTACCTCAAATATTTGATCAGAGCTATGCGTAAAAAATGTTGTGGGAAAATGCATTAATGACAGATGCTACTTGCACTATTTAGACTTTAGATGTAATATCCCACCCAGGATTCTGTCTACACGTTAACTTCAAAGAAAAACTATGCCTCTCCTTTTTCCTCTCTCCTCCTATGCAACCTTCTCTATTTCCCTCTTCACCAGATGGCCTTTTTAATTCAAGAGCGTAAAGCCTGCCAGCTTCTCACACACTTCAAACCAGACTGTGTGAAGGAATGGGAGGAGGGGGTGTGTGCGGAAAAAATAATACAAAAACAGATAGCAGATGTGACAGGGCAAGAAGAAGAATAAGAGGAGTGTGGGCAGCTCCGAAAAGAGCGATAAGGGTAGGGTTTGAGAAAGATGCTATACAGGCTGATTTTTTTTATGACACTCATTTGCCCCAGGAGTGGAGTGCGGCATTAATATTGTAATATCCCCCCAGGCGTTAGCAAGTGTTGAACAGTGGAGGTCGTCTACAGTATATGCAGCCCTGGGCCTGGTGAGCAGGTTGGAGATCCCCTGTGGAATGACTTGGAGGCTGGCTAAGAGGAAGCAGAGGTAATGGGAGTCAGGCTTCCCTAAAATCACATTTCCAGCTGACAAAGAGAACGGACGTGTGTGGGGGAAGAAGACTGAAAATGGTCCGCTAATGGGAAAGGAGGCTGAAAAGTGCCCACACACTTACACACAAATTACCGAGCACAAACAATGCATTAAGCTCAAACTCCAGAAACACCTGTGACAAATAAACATCTATGATAGTTTGCTATTAAATATTGAGAAATATTAAAGGATAAGGCTGCTGAAACTCTGTGTTTTTCACATGTTCATCAAATCCCAGGATAAGACCAAAACCAACTATCCTCCTACTTACAGGTTTTTACTGCGTTTGCCTGACATCGTGTATTTCTGTGTTATAAACCACATAAAACTATCCAGCAAGCAATTCCCTGGTGACAGAGTTACCATGAACATGAACGTTGTTTTCATGTAAAGCACATTGTGTAGCATGTTATTATGGATGAATAAAAGTAGTTTAAATAAAGATGGCTTGATTTGAACATGTGCACCGTCAGTTTTGGGCTTATCTCCAGACACTGTTCTGATGCAGTAAATATTTACTACAGAACCAACAAGTGCAAATATTAACAACCGGCTAGAAAAGTCCCCATCAAGTGCACAATTTAGTCCTTTTGAGAATTGTTTGATAATACAGCAGTTTCAAAACGTTATACGAATTAATAAACCTTTTTTTTAAGTCTGAAATATATATTTATCGCTCTTCCGTGCAGAAAATAACTACAGAGACTTTTGACATTTAGTTTTTCGTCATTTTCAGACATTTTACACTAAATAAAATTCCTACAGTTTTCATCTGCATTACATTTTTCGAAACTAGGACATGAAGAGAGAGTGGTGATTAGAACAAAAGCAAACAAATCCTCACTTTCAAGAGTGGACTTGTCTGTACAACAGGAATATTTACAGGAACTCTTACACGGATTTTCTCTATGAACAACAAGTATACATTTTAATTGAGTTAATGATGCAAGAAAGGTTGACTGGATCGATAATACGCACTGAAGTTACATCAGTAAAACAATGAAATATCTCCTCTAAACAAAGCCGCTGACCTTTTCTGATAAGGTTATTTATACAAGTAGCAATTAAAGACCGATGAGGTCTTAGAGGTTTCGATATTGGTGAAGTAAATCTCATGGCATTTTTGAGAAGCAGCAATTAGGACGACACAAATCAATGTGGCAGCCTGCTGCATCGCTGGACATGTTGACTGTCACAAAATCGGTAAAGATTGTTAACATATGGAAAACAAACTATATAATCCCACATATAATCCACCTCATCCATTTTATGTATGCTTTTCATGCTTCTGGTTTAAAAACAGCCCCGCCCCCCTCCCTCCACCTGTAAAAAGGGAATCCCTTGCATTTGTTCACCGGTCCCCTCGCCTCCCAGGAGCCTCATTCTGCCTCATTCATCAAACATTCATCCTCCCTCTTTGTCTCCCCGAGATCATTACTGAAACGCCTATGATTGGCTAAAACACCATGATGGATGTCTGCTGGTTTTCTTTCAGAGGTTTTTATTGAATCCTTGAATTATTCATCCTCACACCACACTGTAAAAATAGAGTGGCCTGAAACACCAGAGTTTTTGGTAAAATCATTGCAAGTGTTATTCCTGGACTTATGACAGTCGTTAGTGAGAGAATTAAAGATATTGAGATGACAGCTCACATTTTGGTTTTCTATGGTTTTAAATTGCATCATTTACATAAGGAAACATTACAATATCCTAGAGTTGTGAGGATTTGTAAAAGAAAGATGTTTTAATCTCTCTTAAATGAGTTCTAGCCTTTTCAAAACTAAAGTTAGAGTGAGTCGTGATGTGAGGGAAAAACACCGCGCACGATTACACATTGCTATTTCTACCTCTACTTCACAGAGCCTTTCTAATGCCTTTTCAAATATTATCTCATTTTTATTCACCTATCCACTATCAACGAAAACACATTTGTGAACTTCTGACTGAACACTGCTGTTGATGGATTGAGAGGCTTTTGCAATTTAAAAAAACAAAAGCCGAGGGTGTTTTCTTAAAAGCCCTAGGAAATCCAAAGTGTTTCTGTAAAACATTAAATAATGTATTCAATTCTTAATAAACAATTAAGTCACTTAGTTGATTTTCTTTATCACAACTGCGGGGGTGTAATAATTGTGATATATTTTTTGTTTTTTAATCATATATTAAACAGTAACTCTAACTTGAGGAAATAAGAGATAAAGATAAAATACCACAGCAATGACTTTTCACAAGAATGCTGATTTAAAAAAAAAAGAGCTTGAGTTTTTTCCCATTGGGAGTCACTTAAGGGGTCAGGAGAAAAGTATTTTCAGGCCTTAGGCTGAGGCAAGATCACCCTGGAGAAATAACTCCAATTTATCTGCTCACTACATACAGCCAACAAGGGCTTACTGAAGATATAGCTTTATATTAAAGGGGCAACATATGGCATTCAGGGCATATCTATGATTAAGGGTCCGGGGCAGGATCGCTTGCACAAAGCTCTCAGCATGGATATGGCTAGCAGCAATGGTGCTTCAAATGTTAGTGCTGCATTCACACTATGAGTGATCAACAATGAGGCTACATGTCTTTTCAATAAGTCGAGAGACTGAAGCTATGAACTAACACCGACACATGTAGCTGGTCTGCAGCATGACGCACTACAAATCAAAGTTGGGCAGGACTCAACTATTTCAGCTCTCTAATAACAAAGAAAAGAGTCAACCAATAATATGTTTTTATTTTAACCATCTCCAGCCCCCTCTCCCTCCTCACAATCGTTCCTGGTAAAAAATGGAAGAAAATCATATTGCTACTGCTAACGATATGTACAACTACTTTAATGAGTGCTTAAGAGACAATTCAGCGGTGACCTGGTGACTCTGTAGCTGGCCACGTCTGATTTTGTTGCTTGTAGTGTGAACATAGCAAAACAGTGCTGACAGAACTGACAGCATTAACCTGTGGGGAACAGAAGGGTGGGCAACTATAGCCTTGATAAATCAATGCCAGTTTAAAAACAATACACTAACTCTAACAAACAGTACTCATTTTAGCACAGTTAAGCTCCCGCCACTTTGATGATTCAAGAAACTCTTGCACTTTGGCTCCACTGACTTGGCAGGTCACAAATCTATTGAGGATAAGGACACCACATATTTGACTCACAGAGAGACATGTGTGCCATATTGTTCTTAACTAAGGGCAAAATTATCTGTAAAGTTTATTTTCTAAGTGGTTTTAAATATGGATACTTCTCGATGTAAATATGGATAACAGAGGTGGCAATGCCAAAGACAGGAAAATGTCCTGTTTCTGTCCTTACAGCTTTGACAAACAGCTCATTGGAGTGCCACCTAAGAGATAGACCTAAGAGTTTCATACAAAATAAATTAAAAAGTGTTTACCAATAGTCAAACTTAAAGTTATTGATGCAGCTGAAAGGACTCAACTGGAAACTCTCACACATACATAAAAACATGTAAAGTAGGAATGAGTCATTGGTGGGCAGTGCAGCAGTTCATTTTAATCTGAGTCATACGCACATCATTAATTAATTGTAAGCTTTTATGCTTTCTTTTGAGTAAGTCCAGGCTGAAATGGTTATACTTGAGTAGTAGTGTGTGATTTAGTTAAATGCATGATTTTTGTCAGGACTGCTTTTTTGGTGAATGGTTAGCAGACTTTGTTAACTCACTTAATGCTTATGTTTTTATTTATTTTGTCTGAAAACATTCACATTCGAGTTTTCTTTCATTTTGAATCATTTTTCTATCTTCCATTTTCACTATATATTTGCCTTTCACATAACAGCCACACAACTGTCTCTTGTTAACATTAAAGTAAAGATGTACCACATCTATAAACGCATAAATAAACACCTACATTGGCAGTGGTGTAGAGAGACATTAAATACTAAACAGATGTTATGAGTCGCAGGTGTACTGTATAGACCAGGCTTTATGTGATAAGGTACTGGCAGATATCCAGATATATTGCACCTGCACATGTCTTAGGAAGTACAAGACCATAAGGAATAGTAAGCTATTAAGCGCCCTTATTGATAGGAACGGAGTGATGCATCTTACCGGGTTTTAATCACAGGTATAGCTGGTTGCTAATACAGCCCAAATGAAGCACCTTTCCAAACGCAATGATTCATTTGTTGTTTCTTTTTGCGTTTAATGCGTATAATTTTGCTTTGTTAGTTCTAAAACGTATCCAGCACCCAAAGTAATTAACAGCAACCCCTGTCCGCATGTAACACTGGCAATGAGCCCTCTTAGCATCAAGTGTAGAGTAACAGGTTAGAAATACTGCAATCAGGACTGAGCTGTGGAGGGAGCACACGTCAACCTCTCCCAACTTGTTATTTTTTAGTTTCTGGATTCCGATGATTGCAGTAGAGCTTAGTCTTCTTCAGTGACCTGAATAATTTACTGTAATCAACAGTTTCAGCTGTGAGCGCCAGGCTAAAACATTATTTCAGATTGTAAATCGTACAGAAGGACATGTCGACATGCTTATGTTATAGTGTAAAGAAATAACATAAATGCATGTATAATGTTTATTTTAACACTTTCTCTCTGTGTGACTATAACACGGCGGATGAACTGCATTATGAGGGGGTTTCTATTGTGTTTTTATCTGCTGAACATGCAGCACAGATGCCCCTGGGACTGGAGGAGGCATCCACAGTACATTTTGTTTCCCCTTAATGACTTTGTCCAGGATTAGCGACACAGCCTCGAAATCTTTGCGCCTTGAGGTGTTCCTTTATATTCCTAGTGTGTATAGAAATGTATTTTAAACTCCTGATGACATGATAATTAACGTATTACACTCCATTTATAGCCACAGAGGCACTATCTCCCTGTTCTTGTGTTAATATGCAATAGCATCATGTTCATCTGTATGTATTTGTGTTATCAATTTGTATAATTCTATAAAATACAAAAATAATAGATTTTCATACATTTTTCAGCAGGGTCAAACTATTAAGAAATTACCCCGAACAATAGAAACCAAACGACAACACAATCATCTTGTTCTCTACAGCACCCTGCAGCTCACAAACCAATTTATTACGTTTTTGGCTTTTAAGTTAGCCTTCTAGGTAATCTATTGCACTTTCAAACAAGGAGATTTGCCAAATGACCAACACCGGAGAACTGGTGTTTGTTGTGTGCAGCCTCGCACATGTAGAGGATTTTGCAGTGAAAAGACATTGCTGTAGCAAGAGATGCAAGATTTAGGTCTAATGTGCTGATTTTTTGGTAAACACTTGGAAAAGTGTCAATTACAACAATTATCACATTGACAGTAAATAACATCACGCTCTAAATGTATTCCTCCATTACCTTTGCTTCAAGATTACACAATGTAGTTTAGTGATGTACACTATAAAGATAAAAGGCGAGGTCATCTCCTCAAACCTGATTACATTATATTTAATTCTCTAAAAACCAGCACGTAGAAGTAAAAAAAAAAAAAATGCACCTGCAGGCATTAAAAGCACAAAACTGTCGAGACAAACACAGTCAACATGTCTTACCTGAACAGGGTTCTTCAGTTTCCAGCGCTGCCGTGGGAGGAATGGATAGTGAAAACCCAATGCATATCCTGTGCAGCACTGTTGAGTTGTTAAGCTTTAAACAAGCATGCATGTAAACTACAGTGGAGATGAATGAATGAATGAATGAAGGAGTCGAGAGCGAAGCTGCCTGAAGTTTGAACCGCGTGCAGCTGAGCCGAGTGTTAGGAGCTATCCGTGGTTCTGAGAAAAAAACGAGTCTGTCCGGATACCTGGAGGTCTGATTCTACGTTCAAAAGTCACATTTCCTAAACAAATGCACTCACGCCCACTTAACGGACAGAACGATTATCAGTTTTAGTACTCGGGAAATTCGAGGAAAATTCGAATAAATTCTACCTGTTGTGTAGCAGTGCAAAATCTTCAGAAACTGCAAACAGTAGCTATTGTCAAAAATGATGTAGCCGCAGATGAGCCAGAAACCTGTGAGAGCCTCAACTCAGAAGCTTTAGACACCTGAACAAAGGCGCTTTGCTTTTAGCATAAACAGTCCTGGATTCTCTCTCCTCGCAAATGTGCATTATGTAATTCAGATCGAAACAGATAGAAATCTCTCAGCCGCTTTGTTCTAGTTTGTAAGATGTTGGATCGGATGTGGAGACTCTTTACCAGTCGCTCCCTATTTGTTCAAGCAGTCAGGAGGGGGTATACCGTATTAAAATAAAGATGCTTAGGAGACCGCTCATCTTCAGCGTTGGGAATGTTATTTGGGATCCGCAAACAAGTTGTGACACGGCACGAGAGAGTGTGAGGTCAGTCCCAGATGGCACAGCGATGCGCGCGGGGGCTTTAAGAGGGGTAGCTGCGACCTTTTCCTCTGAAGGCAGCTTCAGACACGCAGTGGTCGAGCATCTGAATTTGAATGTTCAGACTTCGCCCCCTATCCCTTTCGACGTGCAATGTAATGAGATTAATAATTAACATCATGGGAAGGCAATAATCTCCGCGCCCTCAAAGCTGCATGACATCCCTGTGGGTCTCACAATTAATTAAACCACTTTTTGACCACGTGTGTCATCGCAAGTCTCTTCTAGCCTGCTTTTCATTTTTGCCTTTGGATAAAGGTTGTGGTGGCAGGATTAAAACTGAAAGTGCAGACATGTGGTGAGGGCATCTGTCCCTGCAGACTGATCACACCACTGTAGGCAGTACTACCAATCTCATACTTTAATCACAGAACTCCCCCAAAGACTGTTAGGTGACATTATAAAACTTGGTCTCTCCATCTTAGAATCAACATTTAAGGCGATATGTAAGAACATTTTCTTATGAATTATTTAGACACGCTTGATTTCTGAATTCCAGCATGCAATAACGGAGCAGTGTAAAGATCGTGGGTCAAATTAAGAGAACGAAATACAGTGTCTTAATAAGCTGTCCTACACCACACAACAGCTTAATGCTACTTGGCATGGTATATATCAACAAAAGCCTATTATTTTGATTTGACACCTATGAGGCATATCGTGCATTTATGGGTTGTGTTCTCCAACAAAATAGCCATTCAAATATTGCATTTTAAAAAGGCACACATATATTTTAGGGGTTAACAATAATAGGATCCTTTATGAGGTAATGGTCCATCATTTCCTTTTTCTAAATAAAAATATTCCAAACTTATATACACTGTGTTGGACATATTAAAAAACTGTTGTTCTTTTGTGGACAAACTAAGAAAGAAAAAAGAGCTTAAACACATTTTACATTTCTGTAATATATGATGTATATGTAATGAGCCAATTTCCACTATTATAATAGCCGTTGCAGCAGCAAGAAGGATGTTATTCTCTCTCTGGCTGATGGTGTTAATCAGTAAATGAGTGTGCCTGCCGCGGTGTTGGATTTGAATGAAAACATTTAAACTTATAGGTCATGATGCTCATTAAGCACCACTGGCTAAAGAACCTGTGTGTCCATCAAACATCTATAGTCTGTTGGAGCTCTTTTCTTCCGTACTAACAGCTGATTAAATAAACTGCGACACAAATGCCAGACGTCTCATTCAAATGCTGCTCAGACTAATGCAGCTCCTGCTAGGGTGACAGAACTCAGAAACAATGAGATTTTTAAAATAATCTTTTTAAGAGTTTTCCCCAAAAGGAACTTGCATGTGCCACTCAAGAAAAATATAAAAACAGCTTTGCCTAATTTCCTCAACTCTCACTGAAAGCAAATTCTTAAATGTGTCCCCTTTATTCAGCTTTTAAATTCCACTTTTTCTCCTTTCCAAAAAAGCAGTTGCAAGAGGCAGTAATTATACATTGAAAGTTAGAGAGAGCTTAATATGTTTTTAGGCTGTAACTTCTAAACAACAATGTGCCACCCACACCATTTGTTATAGAGCTTCATCTCAGTAGGGATACAGAGAAATTAAATTGGTAAAAATTGTCCTCAGAGTACAGGTTTAATGATGTGGCTTTGCATTAAAACGTACAACTTGTTTTTGTAACTATTGTGTATCTATGCACAATTGATCTGATGGATCAATCTGATTTCTTTATTACAGACAGACAGACACCACCATAGCAATGTGCTGTACATGACTTCCAATGTCTCACAGCACCAACAACCTACAAACAAATCACGACTAGTCCCTGGAAGAGAGTGAATTTAGGCTACAAACAGGACTGTAAGGTGGTTCAACAGAATGACTACGGAAGAGAACAATACTTTAAAAAACAAAAGCAATTATCTGAGCATAGGGTGAGATTAAAATGTTCTGTACAGTATCCAAAGGGAAAAGTTTGCATCTTTGAATTGCATTTTAAATCGTAGTCTCAGTGATTTTGAGGCTTTGTGATGTTACTTTACTGGTGTTTCTAAAAAATGTTATGCCATGGTCTTTAAAACTTTCCCCTGTGCGATAAATGTTCTCAAAATTAGGAAAAGTAAATAACACACTGAAATAGGTCCATCAGAAATCTGCACATTTTCACCCCACAGTTACTGTATATTAAAACACCAAAAGTGGGTAACACACCAACAAGATACAACAAAACTCTTTAGGTCATGACCTTGAATGTGGGGTACAATATTAACAGTCATACAAGGGGAACATTTGCTGTTTGATGATTCGGGGTAACAGGCATCAGCGTCGTTCCTTTTTTGTTAATAATAAACTCTATTTTCACTTTTTATCTTTTACAGGAATAGTGAGGATTCACACAGGATTATGGCTTGAAAGAAAGACAGGGTTAAATTAACTTTGCTTTTCATTTGCTGCACTCCATGTTCAGAGACATGTGGGTTTACTTAAGAAGACTTCACCAAATGTCTGTTTTAGTTCAAATGTAGGGTTGAGAATAAAATAAAATAAAAGAGATTATAACATAACAAAAAGTACAGGCATCAAAAAGAGAATTAAAAGGCGCAGAAATATGGCATGTTGGTCATGGCATGAACAGCTTTAGATCCACCAACAAGATTACATGACAGAAAACCAGCAAGAACTGAGAAACTCTCTAGCACGCCAGTGTTACATGGCCTCCTCTCTTATCTCTTCAGCATCCTCCCTATTCTTCTCCATCCCCAAAGGGCTCCTTCTTCTCAGCCACCAGTTCAACTGCTTCTCTAGCACAATCTTCACCCTCAGGGACCCCCGCCTCTTCTCCATCTCCCTTCCCCTCCTTTTCTTCTCCCGCCTCCTGCTCCTCCTGATCCATGTCAAGCTCTTCAAAGGATGAGCCGCTGCCCATGGACTCGTTTGAGCCTCTCTCGCTGTTGTCCCTGTGCTTAATGTCATCATTTGCATCCATTACGTCCCTCAGAGGCAGGGAAGATACCAGGGAGGCGGCTGTGGAGGCAGCCAGGGAAGTCTCTCTGCTGTCCCAGGGCACGCCGCTGCTGACTGAACTCACATCACTGTGGGAGTCTGCACCTGCAACAACAACACGGGAGACAGTCAGATACAATAGGCTCCATGAGAGTGCAAAAACAAACTAAACTGATTGCATGCAAGGGAAACTCAATTAGAGAGCACTACAGGTGTTCTTGTGCTGATTTATTACAGTTTCATTTTTACTTGTGGTATTTCCCCAGGAGGGATTGTAAAGAAGTTAGTGCAACCTTCACAGTTCAGAAGACGCACTGAAAAACTACAGGGTCACTCAGAGAGCACAGGGAGCGATGGTGCATTCCCATGCTCCTCGGATGGTCCAACATCTAGGTGGTTGAGTAGTCGATATTCCTGGCCTAAAGGGGCAAAGTGTGAACAAGATTGGCACTACAAAAAAGTTTTGTTTTTTATGCTCAGAGCGTTTGAACACTTGACAGCTATCTCTGTTCCATCTTGAGGGAATGATCACTTGAACTTTCACAATCTTCCACCAAGTTTCATTAAATCGAGCCAGCAGTTTCTCCTGCACTTGCTGACAAACAAACACACAAACAAACAAACAAGCAAACACTGAAAGTGTGGGAGGCAATAAAGTGTAGGAGCAAAAAGAGTAAAACCACAGCTCCCTTTGTTTTGGAGCCTGGAGAGTGGGATATATAAGAGAAATGATCAGAAGAAGTTATCCCGGTGCAGATGTCATAAGTGCATAAATATAAGAGGATGCTATAGAAGGCTTGGTGCCGATCTCAATTTAGAAGTGTACAGGAAGTCATAAGTGGACAAGAATGGGGGTAATGTGCTTTTTTATGTTGGTCAAAAGCAGCTTACATTAACATGAGGATTTGCAATAAATTAAAGATGATGCCACGGTGTAAACATGTGTGTGAATGCATCTTCATTGTTTGCCAGGCTGTGATTACAACGGGGCAAAACATGTTTGTGTTAATATAGACGTCTGATTCTTCTGCAACTTAAAGTGCGCCAGATCTGTGACGTTAATAATGATACCAAACTTACTTCCTCGGGCTTGAACATCAGCAGTCTATATGTAAGAGGAGCTCAGAGAAACTAGATTATTCATGTTAAAGAGAGAGGCAATACTTTATTCTAACTCAAAAACCAGTCAGAGCCATGTTAGTAGTCAGTGGAGTCACAGCTAACTGGGGAAAGTTCTAGCTGCGGCCATCTGCAGCACATATCTGAAACCATCAGGAACAACTTCCATTAGCTTAATTGATGGAGATTTACGCACCCACATGATCAGCTTGCTAATACTTTCAAATTCTAATTGGCCTTTGATCTAGGAAACACTGTTACCGAAAAGCCATTCATTATTTCTTAACTACTGTTAATGTGAGGTGTTTCTGTGTCAGCGAAAACAAAGTGAGTAGAACATTGTAATTGCTGGAAAAGCCAGAAATATGAAAATCTTTACAGGAAGTGTGAAACAAATTAGGGTAAATAACCAGCACTATGTGTCTCGCAGTTTGAAGTTACAGACAACTGAAATGAGGAATACAAAAGGAAATTCAGCAGCCTCAAATTGTAAATCAAAATAGGAATCAAGTCAGGCACATCACTTCTCTCACCAACACAACAAATATTACTCAGTGAGACTTCAGAGGCAGCAGAAAAGAACATGTCAAACGTGCGCTGCAAACAGCAGTCTTAAAACCATTATGCCATACTCTTTTATTCAATTTATGACTCTTATTTTATCGCTTTCATATTTTTGCCGATGTATGGATGGTACTGGTACTTTTTATATTTTTGAAGGAACCTAACATATCTCATTTGGTTAAAAATGGAAAGCGTAGATATAAAATCTCTTCCACAAATAACATCTGACACGAGATGACTTGACCATCCCAAAGGACACTAAAACAGTATTGTCCAAGCTATTTCCCTGCTGCTTTCACACTAGAAATACATCTCATCCACACATCGAAGTGTGTTTGCAGTAAATGTGTCATCTGGGACCACACACAATAAACAGAGTCTCTGGGCTCCTGGATGAAATCAGTCTTTCTTTTCAATCATTGGAGGCTCAACATCACTTAGCAATCTAATTATCACATCCAGCAGATCTGATCCTGTCTGCAGTACAGAATATCATATATGGGAAGTCCATTTATTGTTTTTATAGCATCTATTTATAGGCATGTTGATTAGCTGGCAGGTCCTAACAAAACCAGTGGGGATGGTCTTCAGGGGAACAGGTCTGGTGTGAATGTGACATGTGAGAGGTTTAGTTATAAACACATATAGGGGTCTACTGACTTCCATTTATATTCCATGTTGCACTAAAACGACTTTCCCAGAGGGACTCTTTTTGCAATACAAGGGATTTTAAGGGAAATAATGGGCCTATTTAGGGTAATCGGGTGGACAGCCCCCCAAGGAAGAACCTCAACATGCTGGACAACTCCAGCCCCCGCCTCTACAACTGCAAGTCCTAAAATTGGTACCCTGGTTGAAGGCAGCTGTGCCTCTGAAAGTCTTTTAGATAACATTTGCCTAAATTAGTTTCTAAATTGGGCCCAATGGGATTATTAGCTGAGAATCAAGGTCTTGTTCTTCCAACTGTGTGGAAGAGAGGAGAGGATTTTTAAGGAGGTAATTACAAACAGATAGGGCTGAGGCATGCTGAGTGTAAGGAGCAGCAGAGCCTGAGAGGATGGGGAGAAAAGTGCGATAATAAAATGTTTAAACACAAGTTAAGAGGTAGATGGAGCTTCTTGTTTACAAATTACAGCTGAAGGAAGGCGCATTTAAGATGAAGTATTGCAAAATGCATTAAAATAGTTGTTATAGAAAACATTTGTTTCACTAGTTCTCCAGTTGGATGCTATTAAATGGAAGTAATTAAAAGAGCAAAAGTCAAACCTCAAACAGAGCGAATCAATGTGGAAAACACGATATAAATTTGGCCTTTATGTTTGTTTCATGTATTCATTTGAGACACATTATGGTCTCATCGGTGGGCACAGTTAGTTATTCTCCTTTAGTAAGCAATTTACTGTAGATTCATGTTGCATAAAATGGCAGGGGGGCTTCTAAATCTGGCAACGCTGGTGTTATGGCAGCCGGATTTGGCAACCCCTCTACAACTTTGGACCAGGATGGTCATAATCTTACCAAAATCACATTGGTGTTATTTCCTCTAGTTTAAGCAAACAAAAGCAATTTACTCTGGATTTATGAAGTATAAAATGGATGGGGGAGGCTTGGAAATCCAAAGAGCAGGTGTCGCCCCTGCAGGATTTTGACCCCCCATTTAACTTTGGCCAGCATGCTCAAAATCTCACCAAAATAATAGTGGTGTTGGTTAGTCGCCTCTAGTAATTATTATTTGATTATAATTGTGAAGGAATGGTTGATAGCTCAAAAGCAAGGTTGTGGGCTCAAGGAGAATAAAACATTTATGAGGATGTACGTGTCAAATGATTCAAAGCAACTAGCATATAGATTTTCCAATGTTCACAAAAGTCGTTAGGCACATTAATCAAATTATTACTAACATATTTCAAATTGGCTTTCATTAGCCCCACCCATCTGGAAGTCGGCCATCATGAACAAACTGCATAACTGCATGTGAAGCTGTACTGCAAAGGACTAGTTGACAACTAGAACGGGGAGGTCTCAGGCTAAAGCAGAACATTTTTTAATGATTTTCATGTGTCATCCAAACATTGTATGCTATACAGTCAGGTCCATAAATATTTGGACATTGACACAATTTTCATTATTTTGGCTCTGTACACCTCTACAATGGACTTGAAATCAAAAACTCCATATGTACTTTAGGTGAGGGTATTTACATCCAAATCAGATGAATGGTGTACGAATTACAAAACATTGTATCCCCTTTTTAAAGGGACTAAAAGTAATTGGACAAAGTAACATAATCATAAATAAAATTGTCACTTTTAATATTTAGTTGCAAATCTTTTCCAGTCAATGACAGCCTGAAGTCTTGAACCCATAGACTTCACTAGACGCTGGGTTTCGTCCCTGCTGATGCTCTGCCAGGCCTCTACTGTGGCTGTCTTCAGTTCCTGCTTGTTCTTACGGCAGTTTCCCTTCAGTTTTGTTTTCAGTAAGTGAAATACATGCTCAATTGGATTCATGTCAGGTGATTGACTTGGCCAATGCAGAAATTCCTCTTTGGTTGTATTTGCAGTATGTCCATCTGCACTGTGAAGTGCCGCACAATGAGTTCTGAAGCGTTTGAATGAATATGAGCAGATAATATTGTCCGAAACCCTTCAGCGTTCATCCTGCTACTTTTGTCAGCAGTCACATCATCATTAAATATAAGGGAAGCAGTTTAATTGGCAGCCAAACATGCCCACGCCATAACACTACCACCACCATGCTTCACTGATGAAGAGTACGCTTTGGATCATGAGCAGTTCCTTTCCTTCTCTATGCTATTCTCTTCCTATCATTCTGGTACAAGTTGATCTTTGTCTCATCTGTCCATAGGATGTGTTCCAGATCTGTACAGGCTCTTTTAGATGGGTTTTTAGCAAGTTCTAATCTGGCATTCATGTTTTTGAGGATCACTAACATTGACATCACGTGGAGAACCCTCTGTATTTACTCTGGTGAGGTCTTCTCTTAATTTTTTACTTTGACACAGGTACACCCACCTCCTGCAGATTGTTCTTGATCTGGTAAACCTGGTTGTGTAGGGCTTTTTCTTCACCAGGAGAAGAATTATTCTGTCATCCACCACAGTGCTCTTCTATGGTCTTCCAGGTCTTTTGGTGTTGCTGAGCTCAACAGTGCGTTCTTTCTTTTCAAGAATGTACCAAATAGTAGATTTGGCCACACCTAATGTTTTTGGTATGTCTCTGATGTTTTGTTTTTTTTGTTTCAGCCTAATGATGGCTTGCTTCACTGATAGTGACAGCTCTTTGGACTTCTTATTGATAGTTGACAGCAACACACTCCAAATTCAAATAACACACTTGAAATTAATTCTAGACCTTTTTTCTGCTCCTTGTAAATGAACTAATGAGGAAATAACACACACCAGGCCATGCAACAGCTGAGCAGCAATTATCCAATTACTTTTGGTCCCTTTAGAAGGGTATGTAAATACCCTCAGAATGAAGCTGAAAGTCTGCACTTAAAGTAGATATTTATTGTTTATTTTCAAATCCATTGTTGTGGGGTACGGAGCCAAAATAATGAAAATTGTGTGAATGCCCAAATATTTAAGGACCTGACCGTATTTGAATCCAACACCACTCTCACTGTTATTCCGATCGACTTGAAATTTGGCACACATATCCAGTGTTACCAGCGCACACAATTGTTTATGTAATAACCCAACGTTATTTGTGATGCTATTTGCGAAGGAATGGTCAAAAGGTCAAACGATGAGGTTATAGTTAAAAGACGAAAACAACATTTTGGACAAATGTCATGTGTGTAATGAAGATCATTTGGGATTTTTTAAAGGCCACATCGTCTTCAACGTTACTCCGATTGACTTAAATTTGGCACATAGAGCTGAATGTGCCCAAATATACCCCAAAGCCTCGCCCACCTGGAACTCTTCCATTGTGAATAATTTGAGTTCAAGTATTTTTATGTTGTGATCTTTCAGAAACCCCTCAGAGAGAGTAAATCAGAAAAAACATTGCGTCTCTAAACATCATCTGCTCCATTTTACAGGCTTGATGAAAGTCCAGCCCTGCGGTCATCCAGGCATTGATGTAGAGCTTGAGTTATAGCATTGCCTACTTGAGGCGGAAAGTATAGCGCCACGGCAACTGGCGCACGCGCTGGTCAGCCCAGGGGAGCGAGGGCCCGTTCAACGCTTCGTCAATAGTCAATAGGGTTCAGCCATGTTGATTCAACTTTAACATCATGGCCAACCCCGGCGGTAACAATATACTTCTATCGTTAGATCAATCACTTTAATAGAGCATTATTACCTAATGATGTGACACTATACAGTGTTTTAAAACTAATAAATAGACAATTAGCAGGGCCTATTTACAACTACCAATTTCAAATGTGTTGACAAGTTTAACAAGCCTGCCATACTTTGTAAGGTTGTAACTCAGATGGTTGCAATAAGATCCCTGTGGCTTTCTATGGTAAAGGATCATTCATCTGTGGTATAAAATGAATACAAATAAAGCCCAATGGCCCATTTTACACTGAGGCTGGTTTGTGTCCTTAAAAGATTAATAAGCTTCTCGCAGCACAAACAGTGGCTGCTGTGATCACCAGATTATCATAAAAGTTTCCTCATTTTGTTTGGGTATTTACTTGCTCTCAGTGTGCTGTGACGGTAGGAAGAGGACAAATAATCAGCCACAGGCAGAGTTTATGAACAAGACAGTATATAATGTGGACAGTGGAGCAGAAGGATAAGCAGTCAAAGGCAATCTCACAGGTGACAGAGCTGGATTTCCTATACTGCTTGACAGACAAAGCTCAGAAACACGGATTGATCTGTCTCCTATAGGAGCAGCTGTGTAGGGGAACATCAACAAAAACACAGGTTCTCCATTTTGAGCCCTAAATATTATCTAAAACACAAACACAGACTCAAATAGCACACAGGTATACAGTACCAGCCATGACGTAGAACACTGCACACATTCATACAGCCTCACACCTGCTATGCCCATAGCTGACTCTGCAAAAGCTGAAAATGCACACCTCAACAAGAAACCAGAGTTTCAAACATTCAACAAAACTTTCTAAAGCAACTAACAGGATGAGTTTACATCTGTTGTTACCACAGACAGTACAGCTATATAAGGTCTGGTGAATGTAAAAATCCTGCAAAATAAATGTGGTTTCTTTTGAAGCTCTATTCACATGCTATCTTTTTCTCAGCTCTTTTTTGAACAACGAAGAGGTTTCAGTGTTTTTAAAGAGCATAAGAAGTTTGTCAGGTTACTTTAAACGGAGCCTATAAGCTGTCCAAAACTCCTCATTTGTGCTTATACCACTATTTGTTGCAACGTCATAAACAGGAAATTGGCTGTCACTATAATTTTTAAATACTCGCCTTTAGTTTAAACCATCAGGGGATTCTTTTTCAGGATATTAATTTTGCGTGACACAATAAGAGGAAAACCTTTTGCTATCACCCCATCTCCCTGCATGAGGTTTCCAGGGAGTTACACCGTAGATAAAAACGTCCCCCTTTAGGCCTGTAGACTATTCCCCCCAAAACATCGGGTTGAGCTGATATGTGTGCCCCGGATGTACCCTGAGTGCCAAGATTAGGGATGCATTAAGAGGTGAAAAATCCTAACCTGATGGTGTTTGAAATATGCTTTCAAAAGATTGTAAAACATGAAGACAAGCCCTGAATCACACAGTTAACTGTTTTTCCCAATAACCTTCTCATTTGGTATAAAAGCAAACCATAATGGAAACGTTCCCTTGGTTTGGAAATGCTGACAAGGTAATTTAAAGATGTGAACAGCCTTGACTCTGAGTTCAACAGAAAAAAAGAAAAGAAAATCACTGGAAGGAGAGCTGACAACTGTGCCATTTTTGTCTGGAAAATGGTTTTATTCATTTCAGGCACACAAATGTGCTTCAATGGTGACACTGATCTAAACATGCCAAAGACATGCGATCATTTACAGATCATACAAGACCTTCTTCCTCATAAGCTGTGTTTACGAGGGAAGTTAACACCGGAAAGTGACCCACGTAAACAACAATATAAATCCGCCCACCTCTTCGCACTCTGTCCCTTCGCACCAACAGCATTTACTTTCTCTACTGATTTGTGCAATGACAAAGTCAATACGGTCATGTGTCCAGCCTACAGGTGCAGTGGGTTTGAAAGAGTAATCGCAGCAGAGAAGACATTGAGCTTGAAGACACATACTTGTAGTGACAGAACAATTACAGTCTCCTATATCACATGTCCTCAGTGATCAGGGGCAGGAGGGGAGTCAGGGGAATGTCAGACAAAATAAAAGTGGTCACATATTTTCCTGTTTCTTTGCTTCTCACTGACACAAGGTGTAGTCTCATCGGAGTGGAAACCTGTGTTTCAAACAACACGCTTCAATGAACTGCAATTAGATGGCAAAATCAAAATTATAAAAACGTTTTTAACTTTTGTTTCAGTAAAACAAAATGATATAGTTTGGTAAAGTTTGGTTGGGTTAGAACATAAATACACAACATTACCTGTAATGTCAGTTCCTCTGTCTTCATCCGAGTCCTCTTCTTTAACATCTGCTTTAACTTCCTCCTTCATTTCTGGAACAAAGAAGTCTGTCTGGCGAGACAGTGGGACCATGTAGTTGATGACATCTGAGCCACAGATCTCTATAGTTGGGAATGCACAGAGCTTCCTCTCCTGTGGAAGAAAAGGGAGGCAAAACGGAAAATTAGACGTATAACAAGAGACATTGTAGCTCATTTTGTCTTCATGGGTGCACAAACGCATATCCCTGAAGGACAATGTAGTGAAAGGAAGATACACACCACAGCTTTACTTTTACAGGTGCCTCTAATTAAGGTTTTAAGAGTTCAAAATCAAAGTGTGCACGAATTAGAAACAAAAAGAGACAAGCATGTGAAGTATGATGAACTGCGACTAGCGTTAAGTTGTAAAAGCAGAATGGCCTGATCACTTGTGCAGTGTGAAAGATGCTACCGTTCTGCTCGATCACTTGCCTCTCAAAATGTGGCTTGTGAAAAGATCGACAGCAAAGATAATAGGCAGAACATTTCAGACAAGCAGAAAATATCAGCCATATGTATGTTGCAAATGTCTGCACTTTGTTGACATAACACTATGTCTGTGGCACATTAATATGAATATGTTCATCCATGCGAGTCCATTAAAGCTGCATTATCATTTACATCAACGTGTCTGCATTTGCACCCTCCTGTGGTGTGTGTAGAGGGTAGAGAGTTTATAAATATTATACCATATTTGATCTAAAAAGGACATTTGCCTTGCTTAGTTAGGCTTCATGTTCTTATATAGTTCTCAAAGGATTGCAGAGACGCAAGCTCTCTATTGGGCCGCAGCACAAGGCTGCACGGGCGCTCAGCTGTGATCGGTCGCAAAGTGACACATGAATGCTTCAGTAAGAGATACTGGAAGATGCAGGACGACACGACCAAAAGGTCTTGACAATAAACTTAGCAGTGCAAGATCCTTAAAATCAGCCTAGTTTTTCTTAGCTTACAACAACAAATCACTCTTCGGCTTCAGCGGTAGATATTTATTCATGTGTAAGACTTGTGGAAATAAATGAAATGTTATTACTCCAGTACAAGTAAAAGTCTTGTACTTAACATTTTACTTACCAATTACACAAGTATCAGTTAAATGTAGCTAAACCCAAACATATTAAATGTAAATCATGCTGAATATTTCCTCAATATTGCTATTAAGTAATTACAAAAAAAATACTGGCTCATTATTATCAATTCATTAGAAGTGTTAGCTGCATTTATCTGTTGTACTTGACCAGGGATAGGCCATTTTATAAACTAGTACGTAGTTAACCAACAACAGAGCACAATATGTGTTTTTAAGGAGTTTTAAAAAGACCTAACGAACTTAAGCAAATGTAGTAAGTCACAGAAATGTCCATCAATGGTTAGTAAGATACAGCTCTGGAAAAAATTAAGAGACCTCTCCAAATTTTTCTTACATCTCTCCATGTATGGCAGTCATTCCATTCCAGTGTCCGTTGTTTATAGAATAAAATAAAAACATTTTCACTCAAACACTAATAATTCTGCAGTGGTGTTTTAATTGTTTCCAACGCTGTTAATTCTGTTTCTAAACACTATCTACTTCATTAGAAAGGTTTCAGGTCCAAATCTTCCTTAAAGTCTGTCAGACATAAAGTGACCATTTATTGAAACTAAAGTGCCTTTCTTTTAAGAACCATATTTATCTAAATCGCCACTCTCTAAAGACACACTATTCTTCCTCTAATACTATGTGCTAAAGGAAAATACGTGAAGTTTAATAACAATACATTTTTTATTGGATAAATGCCTTTTTTTATTCTCTTTGTCCGGGATGTCTGTGGTTTTTCCAAGGTACCTTCCCACTTAGACACATTCACAGCAAAATCACACCCTACAAGTCTGCCTCTCGCTGCGTGAACATCCTCAGAATTACATGAAAGCCTCATCTCTGAATGGAGAATTAATGTACAGAGTAGCAATGTTGCCATGGTTGTGTGACAAATATGGCTTTTCTGTGCTATTCAGAGAGGGTAAGACATGTGTTGGATGGTCCCACGCCAGTCACCTGACTCCTTTACCTCTGGGTCAGGGTGATCCAGGCAGATTTATTGGTATTAATCTAATCCTCTTCAAAATAAGACTGAAAGAGCTGGTATGAATCACCTGGCTCCTACACACAGGGGCTCCATCCCTGGGGCTGCCTATGCAAATGAGTACCCATCTCCTTGAACCTGCTACGATAATGAGCAGAGAAATGTAGACAAAGACAGTTCAGGATACTGTAGGCGTGCACACGTGTCTCCATGGGATACTGTCACAGATGAGAAAAAAAGCATGTGAGAAAGATGTGTACTAATATATGTGTGCATTTCTGACAGACACATTTACCTTAAACAGTACTTGTTCATAATTATCATATTTTTTCCCGTTAACTCTTGAGACAGCCGGGACTGCAGTTTCCTTCCAGAGACTACATCAGGTGATTTTACTGACTAACACCATTACCATGAAACCCCCTCATATCTTCTTTGGTAGGAGTGAAACCTTGAATATCTTCACCACTAAATCACAGTGTGAGACCTCACTCTGCTGCATGTGTGGATTTTTGCCATTAGCCCTGAAAATTACACACTTTTCTTCCAACTCCAAATATGTTGTCATAACCAAAATTAATTAGTGCTGTCATTTCAACATTCTTGTGACATGTGAAGCTGAGCAGGCATTCACACATTTTTACTAATTTCAGTGAAATAGAATGTTATGTTTAATTAGACAGATGAACTTTGATAAAAGGTATAGTTATAGTCCTGTTCTGCCACATTGTTTTTCACATTGCTGCCAGGAACTAAAACATTCTGCATAGTTTGGGGGAAATGTTCTTACTTGCGATTATTTTACTTTTGCTTCATTACACTATTATGTTTTTTCCTTGCATGATTTCATGTGTTTGGTTTCATTGTTGGAGAAGCTTTTCCATCAACTACACTTCAGCTGTTCTGCATTATCACAATAAAGACGTTATACCTTGAAGCTACTTGTATGCATTGCATATCAGTTAGTATACATGTAGATGTCTGAGAGTAGGTATTTTTTCCTAAGGAAGACATGATTTTGTTCTCACTTTACAAAAAACATGTTGGATGTGTGTGCTTATCTTAAACCTGTATCATATATATATATACTGTACAACAGTTTTACAGTCACAGTCCCTACAGCATGATAGCTGACAAGAGCTGTAGAGATATTTTGTGATGTTTTACCAAATCTCATCCTCACCCAGTAACTCTCTCTCGTTTGACTCTCCTGGAGGTGTTTATTAAAAGGTGTCCCACCCTGCAGGTCTTTTTTCGGTTTAATCTGTGATTATACCAATTCATTTCATTTACACTTTCTTTTGATGTACAGAATGTTGATGTATTTCAAAGAACTGTTTGACTCCACATGTGCATAGCAAGTTGTGCTGTGTTTAGCATGATAAGACGTTTCATTAAATAAGGTAAAGTATTGAAATTATCACAAACCCTTTGCATATAAAGAAAACTGCCACACAGTTTCCTTAAATAATAATACAACTTAATTAAGATTAGTTTTTTTCCTGTATCAGCCAACATTTTTATAAATTACAAACAGAAATAGATATTGAAGTAGAGACATTTTGATACAACAATGAACAAGCAGGTCTCATCTTTGACATGTGAGTTGCTTTGACCAGTAATCTATATTTCCTCTCAGCTGGGAAATTAATAAATAAATAACAAATAGATGAACTGTCCAATCAAAACATGCTCCTGGCTTGAATGTTTAATTATACAACAAGCAAGATGTTCCATTTTCTCCCAGTGACCTTTTTTTAGATGAAACCTCCATGGCTGCTGTCTAATTGGGTGCCATCTATTTCCCTATAGCCCGTCATGGAGTCAGCACGCATCCACTTAACCTGAAATGTGCTCTCATGCAAGATACAGAGGAAGATGAGACCGGAATCTTTGAAAAACAGGTCAGTTGTCCATCATCGCCATCTTTGAGCAGATTCAGTCACACTTATTCTCTCATCACTGAACTTTCATCTTGGGCAAATAAGTAGCAAGTGAACAACTGGCTGGTATCAGCACCATTACACCGATGTGTGAAATGGACATGATCTTTATAGTTGTTTTATAAAATGGGTCACTTTCAGTCTTTTCATTTGCACTATGTTATGCAATCTCTTTCTTAATAATGAATGACCTTGCAGCACTGAAGTGTTTTGTCTTCAAAAAATGTCACATTGGTGGCGATGAAGTGATTGATGGAGTATATGTGATCCTATTATTATCCAAATAATCAGCCATTTTATTTCATTATGCAAATCACGCTGCATCTTATTTGAAAAAGAATATTCCAAACATTAGGTGATGAACCAGCGAAAAACTGGAAACTATGTCATTTTTTAAAATTATGTGCCATCAGGCACTGAAAAGGTAAACAGGTTTTACAACCAAATAATCACACTCCTGATTTCCACCTAAATGTGGTTACAGCCTTTCAGGATGGGAAAGCATTGTAATTTAAAGTCAGAGAGCGTAGAGTTTAGTTTGTACGTCTTGTTGGTAAAACCGTGACTCTAGCCATCTTATGCTTTGTCACAAAATGACAAAAAATATGAGAAAGTGTCAACAGTCGGAGATTTTACTGCTGTTCGTTTATGTTTGGATTTATTTTCTTGCAAGTTTACGGGTTTTATAAGACCTCTTTGCAAAAATCTGTTATATCTTATCCTGTTAAGTATTTACAAGATATCAGAAAGAGATGTGAACATAATCAAGTAAGTAAATGTTTGGGAGCAATACATAACCAGCTGTGAGACCTTCATAACGCTCAACAGCACACAGGTAAAGCTGCAGTTTAGCTGCAATGCCCTTGACCAGGTCCCCATATATCCTGCATCCCCATGGTGCAACTCTGTAGTTGACCTTTTGCCTCAATGGTAGATACAGGCAGTCATTTCTGGCAAGATCAATAAATGTATCACCATTTTACTATTATTATTCCCAACTGGCCTCACAGGAACAGTATGGTGGTAACTATGACAATTAAATGAGGTTTATTGACCTCACAACTCAAAAAAAGAATAAACAATGAAATAAAAGGTTTACAAAGTCCATCAGGATTGCAAAGGATGTGTATGTGTGTGTGTGTGTGTGTGTGTGTGTGTGTGTGTGTGTGTGTGTGTGTGTGTGTGTGTGTGTGTGTGTGTGTGTGTGTGTTTGAGGTGAGTTGAGGGACACAGGAACAGACAAATATAGGGGAGGGTCTCATGGGGCTTTATAGTGTCTTTGACCTCTCTGCCAGCTGCGCCAATAGAAATACCAATAAGAGGAAAGTAAACATACATAACAACACCCCTGGAGCTTGATTTACTGCTGCTCTTAACTCAACCTGAAACATAGCCACAGAGAAACTATGCCATTAAAGGACAAAGGAGATCTCAATACTGAACATCTATATAGCATAGCAGCATTTCATATACGAAATCTATCTGGTCCTCTGATGAATAACACTGACACAAACAATCTTACACTTCCAGATGTGGCTTAAAAGACATGACATCAAGCAGCCGTTTTAAAAGATATATGCATTAGCTCGGCTCTCTTTGACTCATCTCTCTACTCTGTTTGTTTTCAGCACAGTGGCTCATCTGGCTGATGGCCAGAAAAAAAGCATCAGGAGACAACGGAGAATCTCCCTCTCAAGAGGCCAGCAGTCTCACAAAATAGAGGAGCGAACCACAGCAAATATCAAAAGGTATGGCTGGAGATGGACCCAAACAAAGGGACAATTTTACCTCAATCTGTTCTGTGTTTTCAGAGAAGCTGTGCAGTTTGTCTAAGGCACGGATCAAACTTAAACAGTGTACACTGACTGGTAGATGCGATACTGCCAAATCCTTCTTCTTAGTTATTTTTGTTACTTATTCCTGAATAGCAAATATGGATGTAAGGCAGACTTGTGTTCATAATATTTCCTGTAACAACGAGTATAGCTTTTAAATAGAGAACATCTTTCAGTGATCTTTATTATCAGTTTAAGATTATGGTGTAATTCGGTTAAAAAAATGTGCTTTTAGTTTAACACACTTAAATGTTTTGCAGGATTTTTCAACAACCGCCCATGAAGAAATCAATAACAGAAATAAATGAACACACTTTCCAAAACCTGAAGACTCTTTGTTGAATAAAAGGCTAATGCGTCTTTGTTTCAAATGCACCACCCTGCCATTTCTTTCACTCCCATTAGGTTTATTACTCTCTCCCCCAAAATAATACTCAAACTCAGCTGGACACTTGGGTCCTGTGGAGTTGTCTAGGAGATGATAAAAAGTATTCCAGGATATTCAGAAATCACTAACTTGGATAAAAGAACTCATGTGAGGTGAAACAGACATGTAGGGAACATCGGGCAAACAACAAGACTGCAACACATCACCTGGGATTCAGTGGACGTAGACAATGAACTTATATGAGAGAACCGGAAGATCTAAGGCTGTATTTTAATTCAAAGACAGGGGCTCATGATGGGATGCTGGTAAGAGGTGCTGTTGCATAAGCAGAAGATCAAATATGCTCCTTATAAAATCACCCACACAAAACCAGTACAGTACCAAACAGCAAGTATACAGTCTGTGATGATCTGATCTAGAGCAGTGGTTCTCAATTGGTGGGTTGGACCCCTCTTGAGTGGGTCGCAGATATGCAAGTGAAAAAAAAAAGTAGAGAAAAAAAAAAATCATGGAAAATAACCATCTTTTATTTTGAAGGCCGTGCAATAGCCGTTTGACTGGAAATGTTGGAGACCAGAAAAGGTTTTGAAAACTGCTGTTACATAGTGATCCAGGATTGGCTCCAAGTCTGTCTTTTTATTTAATAGAATATATTCTGCCTGTATTACTGCAGTGGTTCAAAACTTTGGGTCGTGATTTATTGACGAAGGAAAAAGTGGGTCCTGAGGCTTGACCAGTTGAAAACCACTGATCTAGAGGACAGAGGGCTCTAGTAATCATTAATGGTGGCTTATCTGATGCTACGTAGCCAACGAGCTATTGTGTCACGGGTTTGATTGAAAGCAATTAGTTTATGTTGCTCATGTACTTTTCTAAGTCATTCCTAATCCAGGATACATCACTTGACGAACAAGATGATCAGGTAAAACGGACAATACCCACCCCCCAAAACGTACTTACAACTCAGCATCACAATGTGATTATACCTAAAAGCCTATTCAAGGGTAGATTTCTCCTTTAAACATCCCTGACTATCATTCAAAGGATCTACTGATTCTATGACAGAAAAGGGTGTTGTCTTGCCAGCAGAAGGAATCAGTGACAGCACACATCCCCCTCAGGGGAGAGACGTGAGATATGGAGGAGAAGCAGCGGTGAATAATGAAAGGAACACAGAACCTTCATTCAGCAATTTATTCACAGTGAAAGCATCCAACTCTCATGGATGGACCCCAACAAAAGATCGAAAAAGACCCCGCCCCCCGACTGTAAGACCCAGCGGTTTCAGTACAGACAACACGCACACACCACACACACACACACACACACACACACACACACACACACACACACACACACACACACACACACACACACACACACACACACACACACACACACACACACACACACACACACACACACACACACACACACACACACACACTTATTTATAGACAGATATTTTCTCACCCTTCTCCCCATGCAGACAAAAAGGAAAATTAATACAATAGCTGGGCGACTTGTGGTGACAATTGGTGGCAGTCCCCTGAGTTCTCTCTCTCCCCTACTCTATTTACTCCGACTGTACTATTACAGCCACGTAGTCCACCCTCCTCACACCCACTATAACCTCTTCCCCCCCTTCGTATCTGTCGGAAGAGACAAAAACTCTACTTCACACCTCTGTGGAGGTGTCCAATTCAGACTGTCCCTGATGGTCATACACTTTGCCAGAATCTTGTATTGTCATTCTGCCCCGCAGTGGGGCTATTTTCTGCATCCAGTCTTAGCAAGCCCAGGCCTCCTCCATCTTGCTTCCATGCCCTGGTGGAAGTGTGCAGGTGGCTGTGGGTGGAGGTAGCGGAGATGTGAAGACTTAATATGGCATTGCTATAAAGGCTGTGGAGCGGGAGGAGCGGGAGGCAGGTAGGGCGGTGGGTTTGTTGCAACCTCTGCATGCACCCGTGCAATCAATAGGCAGAAACACTTGATGAGCTTCAAGTGTAGTGACTCTGTCAGCAGCAGCTGGGATCTCCAGAGGTCTTCCTCAATTGATCTGGTGAGCTGGTGAGAGGTTAGAGGCAATAAGGGTAGCCGGTCTTGCTTTTGAAGATTATAAACCCCCTCCCCACATTTCCATTCTCTTTTTCATCACCTGGGAGCTTTTGCTCGTAAAGCAACAGTAAAACTGCCCTGTTCCACTACTATATTTGGTTCACAAATCACTGCTGAGTCATTGCAAGTCATTCTGTCAACACTAAAGAGGACACAAATACTAATTTCACATTCACACAAGAAACCAGGTTACTCAGAGAAATCGGGTTAAGGCATACAATAAAAGAAACTGATATATGCATACTAGAACGATAAAGGCATTACGTTTTATCAGGCTCCATCAAAAGATCAAATAATACACAAATCCAATCCGATATCTTAATATATACAGGATGAATTAAGAAAAGAAACAATAACTAGAAAGGTTGCGTATTAATGGCTTCCAGAAGATGTTTCCTGATCACTTCGGCATTGTCATGATTTCACCTGTTACACTTCCATGAGGTTGAGATTTGAGTACCATTAAGGGTGAACATGGTAACCTGCGGAAATGTAGCAGGTTAACATGTCTACATTAGCATAGAGCTTAAGTAATGTGCATGATTCACTTAAAATATATGTATTTCTTGTTTTGATCATGGGATCTTTTGCAGGAGGGGCATACACTGTCTTTATTTAATTAGCGTACTATTCATTCCGGAGAGACAGTTTGGAAAAAATAAATGGCTTTTTCTTAATTTGTTTTTTTGTTTTTTTTAAGTGAGCAAAGCAACACTAGCAGTAATGAGCTGGCTGTTCATTTCAACAGAGACATTAGAGTAATACTTTCCCATTCTGAAGTATTTGTCCTGTAAAACCCACTTTTTAAAAGCAGTCTGAATCCTGGTTAAGAATTTAAAATACCAAGCTAAATGGGTTTTCTTTATCCTACCAACTTTACAGAAACTCATTAACATGGTGTTTGGAAACCTAATGTCCCTTTAAGGCCTAGAGCAGCGGTTCTCAAACTTTTTTTGCGGCGCACCCCCTTCTACGTCCCAACCGGGTTGACGCAACCCCCAAAAAAACGGGGAAAAAAAACCAAAAACGCGACAAAGCTTTGTTTTATCGCCATATAAATAACTTTGTCATGAGACGTTCCAGCGGCTGTCTTCTTCTACGTTTCTATCAAAAACTAATACAATATAGTTTTTTGATTTAAAATGAAAGGGATTACAAAGGAAATGTTTATTGTTCCTGTTTTTTATTGTAAGCCTATGGAAAAATCCCACTTAAAAAACAAAACTGTGTAATATTTTTATACCAGACCACCATTACATGTTTCATCTTGCGCACCCCCTGGTGGCAGCTTGCGCACCCCTGGGGGTACGCGCACCACACTTTGGGAATCCCTGGCCTAGAGTAAACACTCACTAAAAAGCAAACAGAGTCTTTTTTAGCATTTCTCTCTGAAATGTAATCGACAGAAAGCACTTGGCCATTAAGTAAACCATTGGAGAGGTTTGCATTAGTCCTGTCCTTTAAAACTTCAAAATTCAGTGAACCATTGCATTGTGGGGAGGATATGGAAATACATGAATATGAATAGTGATTCATTTTAAACAGGCAGACAGATTCCCTCCTCTAATTGCGATCTTAATCTGGGAGTTTAATGTTAAAGATATTCACATCGTATTCCAATGAGATACAATTAGGAGGAGGGGATGCGGACTGTGGCTGTGTGATTGTGTGAGACTGGACCATCTATTCTTTTCTGCAGGCTTCTCATGCACAGAGAAACTTAAAATATCTGCCATATAATAAGTCCTAAACGCACCGCTGCCAATCCTTTGTAACCTAGAGGCATTTAGTGGGTCCAAGAAAATATTAGTGAATCATTTCTGACCTGTCGAGGGAGTAGAGCTTAATTGTGCAGAAGTGGCATTTTGCAAAGTTTAAACAGTGAAAGGAATCTCAAAAAACCTGGGGCTGATCATTAGAAAATGTGTCATTGTCTCTGTGGCATCATTATGGTCACATGTGCAACCAATCAATTTCAATAGGTTAACCTTGTCTTGAGACATAATTAAAAGTTTCAAAAGGCAAAAGGAAAATATTTCATGCAAAGAGGGGAAAAGCTGTGATGAATGTAGCAGTAATGAGTTCTGTCCGGTATTTTGCAAGAATTGACAACTAATGAAATCACAGACTTATAACAAAGAACTGTGAGTTAAAGAAAAGAGCAGTGCAGAATAGAAAGGACATAATGGGGGATGAAAATAACTCCTCCCAGACATCAATATTCATAATAAACAGAATTCCTTTGACCAGGTTTCACTTTGTCTATTGTCCTTCATAAAAGTCCTAGCCAGACTTGCCTGGTAGTCCTAGAAATAAGCCATCAGGCATTCTACCACCTCACTATAAATAAACCATGGGTACCCATCTTTGGCATTCACAAAGGAAGAGGGCACACACCAGCACAAAGCACACATGTGGCCATGGTGCACACACACGATTAAATACGGCTGACAGGAATGAGCGTTCAAAAAAAAGTTCTCTTTGAATATTAATTTAACTTGGAAGATTTTCACAATATCTACCAGTTTGAATATTCTAGATTTCTTTGCATTATTTTCTGCCCACACACATTTCTTCTTGATACAAACTGACATATTTGGTATCTTTGGTAACTCTGGCGCCAGTGTCCTTGTGCATAATTTAGAATAACAGTTCTGTGGGGTTTTGAACAAGACAGCATGCATCTCTGAACACCCTGCCACACAGACTGGTAACTGGTGAAAATAATTGTCACAAGTCTCAGCTTTTCTGTTGAGACATTAAAATCCATCTTCCAATTTTTACATTTCTTCCCCTCTAACCAATCTCTGGGCATATTGGTTATTGAAAAGCCTCGGTACAAAACACCCAGACCACAACATACTATTCCTGTCTTAAAGCTCAACATGGAAACTCCATAACCCATGTTTCTGTCTTAACACCAAAATAGACAACATATTCTGATTTGGTCATAAAGCAAAGTATTGATGGCACAAAATCCACCATCAAGGACCGACCTAAGTTACATTTTATCCTGGAAGGAAGCATAAGTGTACCAGATTAAATGAAAAGTCCATGAATATCAAATATGGCTTCATCAAAAGTATGACTCTATCCTAAAACCTACATCCTTTGTCTAGAGCAGACAGTGACCTCTGGGTCTGAAAAGTGAAGCCAAGGCAGAAGTGCTTTAAATCTGACACATTTAGAAGACAATAAGTGTACAAAAGCCCATCTGTTCGTTTTCATCTCTGGTCATTCCTTGTATTGTTCAGTGTGATTTGGTCAGGCAGTTAATTGGCCACCTATCTCTTGGCCCTATATAGTTGTAGCTCTCATTGTTTTTCACTCCTTTCTGTTACTTATGGTGTGCGTGCATCTAATGAACCACACCTTACAGACCTATCTATATCAGCAAGTACAATCACTTCAGTACTCTGTGTTGTGGGTGTGAAGACTCAATAAAGGACGACTCAATAACAGTTCTCTGGATGCCGTTTCCCCCTTTGTGTTCTGATCGGACATTCTGTAGAGGTTGCCACCGGAAACTAAGTATCAGCATCACTCCTCCATAACAACTCTTTTCAATAAGAAAACACCCTAATCCTCATTTCATTTATAACCTTAGTAAATATTTTCAAGACAAGTCTTTCAGAGTGAAATAGAGAATGACGGAGTCGGTTTTGTCTTCCCTTTCACAGTGGGTTAACAGTTCATTAAAGTACAACCACAGTTCAGCGTTTGGTTGTACTTGCTCCACCCTCTCATGTCACTTCTCGATGCAGAAACAAAAAAGAAAGCGTCAACCAAACAGATGACTTAGGGCTTCAAGGACATAGTCGACAATGTCCCAGAAATGTTGGGGAACATGTTGTTTGGAGGAACCTTTATCCTGAATGTTTGGCCGCTCATGAGGAACAAACTGGGTGAAACATGAGTCTGGTGTCAAAATGCTAAACCATTCTGCTGATGACTTTCTGCTATACAGGCCTACAGTATGTCATGAATATGAGCCAATGTGACACCCATCAGAACCAATAGTGCTCACACTTCAGTTTCAGCTAAATTTCTAATTATTTCAAAGCAGTGGCTATTAGGAGTTTAATTATGTTCGAGTCTTTCAATTAACCCCAATAAACTGTACACGACAGAGCGGTGATCCAGAAAGAAAAACAAACTTCACTTCTATGGCCAAATCAGTGTCAAATAGAAAGACAGAAAGAAAGACACAGGAAACTGGGGTTTATCTACGAACTAATGGCATGTTTTTAGGAGGTGCCAAAGATAGCAATTTGTCTAAGCTTCACGCCTCCTTCCAAAGAAAAAGGGGATAAAGCAGGGAGGGATGATCTGCTGTCTGCACAAAGACAGAAGCTGTTGTATCTGAGTTAAGGTTGCTATAGCCCTGATGTTGTCCACGGGCCAAGAGCCATGTTTAAACCATAGACCAACCACCTTCTATTACAGCTGTGCCAGTACGGCACAATGGAAGCCTAATGGTTACAATTAACAGTCCCTCCTGCTGACAGAGCCTCATTCTGAATGCCCCTTCTGTGCTCCTCTCAGCCCGATGTGGCTCTAATTACTATGTTTTATTGGTGCAGTTAAAGAGAAACCAAATTTAAAGCAGGAATGTGAGGCTCCAGGAAGAACAGATTTACAGAGACAGAACTCGAAGATAAATCTTGCTTTGAGAACATCTTAGAAAATGAAATTCTAAGGATGTACTTTAAATACGCAGTCTATGGTTAAGACAAGCACTAGTGTTCAGTAATAAGATACGCTGTGGATATTGCCAGATTGAAACAAAGCACTATTACGTTATTAGAAAAATATGAGAGAAAAACATTGCAAACCACTTCAGTTTAAATATTTTTGATGAATTCCAACAACAATTCAAACCAACTCTTCATGATGAAGGCTCTTTTTACAAGAAAATAATGAGTACAAATGTTTTACTCTATTGCCTGTTGTTTGATTATGTAAACAATAAATAAAGCTTGGGTCCATATAAGTCTTTTATATAGTTGATGAAAACATCTAAACAGTCCTGACATCAATTATCAATCAATAACAAAACTAGAAAAAGAAAAAGAGCTGGTATCTGTGGCAGGACTGTACTGAGCTTATTGAATGAAATCAGAATCAGAAGTACTTTATTTATCCCAAACTGGGAAAAAAAATGTGTTGCAGCAGCGAAATACAAAAAGAAGCAAAAACAAATAACAAATAATTAGAACTAAAAAATAAAATAAATAGAAATGAAAATGAATAAAAATGACAAATATACAAGTGTACAAAAAGGCAATGATCGACAGCTGCCTGATCTACTTACACACACTCTGCCCTTGCAGTATAGCGGGTCTCCGAAGTCTCCCAAAGGCTGATAACTTGATAGCTTTAAGTACTTACAATAGCCACATCCTCCTTCTAGTTTCTCAACATGACCAACCCCAGCTTTAGACTTGAAAAGTGTATTTCACTCATCTGCAAAATTATGTTAGCTGTTCTTTGAACGAGTAAACCCAAGACAACGGGGACTCCCACAAAGAGATGAGAAGTGCAATAAACACCAGCTTGCTTGAATACCTATTGTTCATCTCCTATAGCTCCTCTCTATCAGTAAAAACACAATCTGTGTGGAAGAGGCACAGCTGCTTTTACTGCCAACATTTTGGAGGCAAAGTGATTTTATTTTCTATAAATAAACCAGTACCAGTTGTTGAAGTTATGGTTATGATTATTGTTTTGTTGTTTTAGACTTAAAGTCTAAAAGATGAAGAAAGTATTTTGCCTTTTGATATTAATGCTTTAGATATTTAGTTGGATAGATATTGGCAATCAAAGGCAGACAGGCCATCTGGAGGAGTGGGAGTTTTCCTGCTGCGGCGGTCCACAAGTGGGTTGGAGATGAGTCTAGCAACACTTATATAAAATCAGGGGGGAAAACTGTGTCTTCTTTTTTGATCCCTCATTAAGCTGACTGGCTGACTTCGTACAGATGCTGGTCTGGCAGCGTTTAAATTCACATCTCATGAGTGCATCTTTCTTTACATGCCAACTTCACTTACACTCTGCCTCCAAAATCCTTGACACACTAGGTTTTTATCACAATCAATCGTCTACTTGCAGAAGGACACCACTGGTTTCGGATTGCTGTACAATTGGGATTGATAATTTAGATATTGGTTGATTTAAATCAAATAGATTTAACTTTTTGTGTTCCATTCAGTCACATCATTTTGGAACTACAATTTGTGCTGGATCATGACATATCCATAATGTTTTCATTTAAGATTTATAACATGGATATGACAAAGAACCTCACACCATTTTGTAATTCTTGTATTTTTCTAACTATTTCCTCCACAGAGCGAATCACCTTGCTCCAGAAGACACTTCAGGTCTGACCCATCTGCGTCACAAAGACCATTCCATTAAATATGGCCACACCTCACTGATTCTAAATTACTTTTTATATAGTTAACAAAATCCTCTTCGGAAAAACCATGTGTCAGATTAGCATGTCTACTTCACAGCTTTCCTTCACAATTTCACTCATTTCTAAGTGTCTCTCCAGCTACTGTCAATCTAATTGTGACAGGTGCATATTATTGGCTGTACCTGGAGGTAAAACTTTAACTTCCAAACCTTTGTGCTGTCCTTCTCGAAATTCACTTGTAAATTCACACTGGCTTTTATGACACTAAAGCTACACATCACAGATATTTTATACATTGCTGTTTCTATACCGTCCAGTATACTGATAATGTTGCATTTCTTCTAAAAATATTCTAATAAGTAAGCTTTTCCTGAGGCAGTTTGCTAAAATACAATCACAAAGGGGAACTAACCCACAGTGACACAAATGAGAAGGACGTTTGTCCAATAAGTGCTGTGCTGCTGATTCTGTATTGTATTCTGACATTATCTTCTTGGACCTTTACATGCAGGTTCTTTCATTTTCACTTTCCCATTTCGTCAACAAAGTACTAATTGGATAGTAGGGTCCCTCAGGAAACCATGACAGGTCTATAGGTCAGCAGCAAAGTTGCTTTCAGTCTAGATCAAACATCATTCAGGCCTGAGAGTGTCTGCAAGGGAGTCCACACCAGAGATACGGACCACACAAATGACATACTTTATTTATTCTTTAAAAAACTAGATGGTCAAAACAAGACAGAATCAATAAGAGGTCTACATGGCAGGACTTACAGCTGTAGTGCTTGCAGGCTTTCAAATAAAAAATATTGAAAAATTTGTCAGTTTCACAGAAGCACACTTAAAGAGATTCAAGTCAACCTACAACTTGATAGGTACAATTTTAATGATGTTCTACGGGCCTCAAGAGGAACATAGAGGCTGGGAAACACATGGCACTAACTTCAGCCTGACAGTCATCCTTCAAAGATGCTGCAGCTCAGAAACGTACAGAAAAACACAATATGGTGTGAACAACAGCAGCTAGAAAGGAAAAAAAGTATGACATACACAAAACAAAACTGCTTTGTTTGTTTGACAGCCGATGTCAAAAGTTACAGGACAAATAAATCTCAATATTTTAAATGAGGAAGTACAGCATTAAATCACTTCCTATACTGTTTCTAGGAAAACATTAGGAAAAAGAGAACAATTGCTTTGGAAAACTCAAATAGTGCTTCACCAGAGTCTAACATTTCATCAGTGAGGGGTGCAAAGATATACCAGTGCCAGTCTGTCTTCTAAAACTGATTTTAAGATACAGGATTTTCTATGGTACTATGACCCCGGTTGTCTCGCTGAGCCGAGACAGGTAGGTTATCCAACCTGTCAACAGTCTGCCAACTTCCCGTTATGTGGTTAAGTCAGTTCTGTTTTACCTCTGCTCAGGGTGGCTGATTTAACTGAGCCTGTTGCCAGGGCAACCGCCTTTGCTAAAGATTCCCCTCTCTGTGTTCCATGGAGACCGGATACTTTGATAATTTGAGGGATTGCAGAAGACGTGGGGGAGTGTGGAGTGGCTGCCAAATGTCTTTTGAAGCACAGGAGTTCTCTCAAAACAGCAAAATGAGAGAAAAAGAAGAAAAAAGAAATGCCACCAGTGACTGTAACCGGCTTATTTGTAGAAGGTGTTTGTCTTCCTAAACGCGATTATGTCATCATGTTTTAATGGTTTGTAAAGAGCCTGCAATGTTTTAAAGCTCAACACTTGTGCATTTATGTTTAGACCAATATTACATCCATTTGATCCAAGAAAGCTAGCCGAAAGTACAATAAAATTGTACCAGATACAATATTATTGGCCAAGTGTTTATTTAACAAAAAATATGAAAGTGGAAAGTAAAACTGATCTGCACTGTGTGTGACCAGCCTCTATACTAATTCTCCATTAATATGGTAATTGATCAATGAGCAATGGCTCATCTGCCGAAAATATAATTCTGTTTTAGCACTCTGTTTATGAGTGATATAAAGGACAGGTTGGGTCACAGGAACAATGCTGCTGTCAATGTTATGACTCAATGTGTTGTGGTCTTTATATTAACAACAAATTGTTTATTTACTCAGAACTGCTCTCTGAATTTATCGAATATTAAAACCTAGATGAATTGTTTCTAAAGTGAAGAAAATATCTCTACTGTTAAAACTGGGAATACATTTAGTTCCATCCATAAAAAAACATTTGACAAGAATATGATTCGATTGGTTAATGCTTTTCATCTTGTCAACAAAAAGGTTTGCCCCTGAAGTCATCAATTTGATAATACAATATATAAGACATAGACGAAGAGCATATGTCAGAAAGATGATGAAACATCTAAGAGATGATTCACAAGCTGCCAAAAAAAGAATGCAACAAACCTCGAAGAATAAATTCCAGTATATTCCTTCTCCTCACAAACAGACCAGACTCCATGTTGCGTTCAAACTCTAAAAGACACGGAAACTTTTTGCTTTGAATAATAACAGAACAGAAAAAAACATGCCGATATTTCACAATCATGACATTGAGAGTACCATTATTCATTATAATTCTGGGGAGACACCAAGAGAGTGTAAGCTTTCAGCAAAAGGGCTCATTTCAATCTCTATATCATTCCCGATGTAAACAGAAGACAGTCCAGTTGCCCATGTGTAGAGAAACACAGAACATTTGCATATATGGAAATTAATCAGGGAAAGAAGAAAATGTAAATTCCCTCCCTGCTCTCCACATAAAACAGGGAAACAATTTATCTTCATTTTCAGTTGAATATGAAAAAGTTCCCCAGACATTAGAATATGGAGGACAATATGCTGCCAATGAGTCTCAGGGGACGGGGGATCCATATGAAAGTATTCCTTATAGCCGAGGCTGTGCTGGTGACAGGGAGGGAGATGAATGAAGGCGCAGTAGATTGTTCTGTTCCCAACATTGGCAGAGTGATGCATTTATGTCACTATTAATGGTAATGTACAGCAAGCAGGGAGCACCCTCGATTGCAGATCATTGGTAATCAAAACTGTCAGATGACATCACACACACACACACACACACACACACACACACACACACACACACACACACACACACACACACACACACACACACACACACACACACACACACACACACACACACACACACACACACACACACACACACACACACACACACACACACACACACACACACACACACACACACACACACACACACACACACACACACACACACACACACACACACACACACACACACACACACACACACACACACACACACACACGAAATATATCTGAAACAATTTCGACTTCCCACTCAATGTGTTAAGGTTCCAAGAAAACTCTATTTATAGTCCTTTCTCTCCAATTAGCAGACATGTGCAAAAGCAAAGCAGCCCACCCACACACAGTATGAATTTAAGCCCTTTCTGTCTGATTTTATCAATTCACCACTTTCTGGCTTCACTGATATATGTGGAAAGAAATAGACACAAATACAATATAGTATATGCAATATACAGTATGTGAACGAAACACACACACTGCTTCAACACACATCAAAAGAGCAATGGCTACATGCACATTCAGGTCTTGTTCACTCAATAGCCTATGCACTATTGGAATAACGTTATAAAAACTAGGACATGTTAAATAGGAGGTACACATTTGTTAGGGACTGTCTGTTACAATCCTGTTTGTTTGTCAAAATATGATTGTGATGCTGTAATGGCTTCTCCACTCCATACTGGCCATTAAAGGATCTCTTTCTAATGTATCTTTAATGTTAGCACAGTTAGATCTCAGACTTCTTTTTGTGCAAACATGCCTCATGTACTTCAGCCGAAACAAACTCAAACAGAGTTAGCCCAATCAAGATTTACTCTTTTAGCCCAAAATGACCTCTGGACAAGGGTGTAAGCAGAAGTCATTGTATAGTAACACTATTGAATGTCAGCTTGGTGTGATTGCAATCTGTAGAGCTGGCCAGCAAATTCAAAAGGTCACATTATTCTGCCTCTCTTCCTGTTAGCTTAAAAGCCAAGCAAAAGAAAAAAGTAGTAGCAGAGGCGAGCAAGAAGCCCATCTATTTAGTTCTCTAACTTGGGATATGCCGTGTGTAATTAGTTTGGTCGCCTAAATAATTTGCACATTAAGATAGAATCTTAAAGTGGGCCGAGAACAATTGAATAATTAAAACGGTAATTATAAATATTGTTTCCAAATACACATGGGGCCTGTGAAAACATTAACAATGTCCTTGAATCAATTATGATTCAGGGATTTATGATTCCAAATGTAAGCATCAATGTTCAAAATGATAAAAAGTGCATATCTGGATAAGACCACCTACGAACAAAATAATTCCCAAGACCAACTAATCACTATTATAGGACAATTAAAACCTCATTATTGTGTGTTTTACCCTCAAACCTTTTTTTTCTGGAAAGCTCTTTTGGTGACTTTTAATAATCCACTTCATTTGAGATGTGCCTTCATCGTCAACGCCCCTCATCTGCAGTAAAGCTCACTGGTGTCCTGCTGCAAAGTATGTCTGATCCTTCAGGCTTTAACTATACATGCCATCAGCCCCACATATAAAAAGCCATCAATATACACACAGGAGACTGGACGAGTGGGAGGAGGAGGAAGAGGGGGATGTCCAGCGGTCTTCATGGCAAAACGTGCTCTTCACACTCCTCTGCTCGTGTGGTACTCTTCATTGCACTTGGGTGCTTCCCTTCCCCTCCTGCCATCCTGCTCAGCAAACCGCTCAGTGCCATGAAGATTGTTATGGTATTTCACACTCTGCCCTGCTCTGCCTCATTCCTCTGAGCGACAGCCTCGCGAATGGCATTAATAAATTGAGTCGCCCCGTTAGCTGTCTTTACTTCAGTACACAGAGAAACACGCACTCAGTCGGCATTTGTGAGGGACCTTGGGTCAGAATGGTAGGGTTGTCTGAAGCATTTTTATCAGCTGTAAAGGGCCCAGTGCCTGCCGCAAGTCTGTACACTTTATTAATTTCTCATGATGCACGTCAGCAAGGCACTGGTCTGCATCTATGTAGTCATTGTTATGGTATATCCTGGGTTCAATTAAAATTGCATGATGAACAGAAGGAGCGGGTTCACGCCTGAAGAAGAGAAGTCCTAAACTCTGCATGTTTACTCTCTTTATCTCACAGTATCCTTATCACCCATGTTTCCAAAAGGTTAGTGCTGGCGTATGTCTTCAATGCACTTTACCATTTGTATTCATCACCACATATGGTACTGCGTACGTGTGGGTAAGCTCATCTTACCTTTTAATAGGGGGCGTACTAAATATAAAAACATATATTTCAATAATTTGCCTCTCAGGGGGCTCACAGGGCTGTTTGGTTCAGCCTGACACTTTGACACGCTTTCTGTTCAACATTAACCTTTCCTCTTGTTCCTAATTTTTCCAGACCCTGCGGACCAGCAAGACAATTCCCCAAGAGTGGGTTTGAGACTGGAAGATGGGCCAAGAAAAAAACATTCATTGCTTGCAGTGGCTAAAGATGATCTATGAGGAAAGTGAAGGGCAGAGGGGCAGAGAGGGATGAGCCTTAGACTGCTGATCCATAACCTGTGGCACATAGAATGTTAAAATACCACATCTGCCCCTCAGATGAGAAGCCCTCCCCTCTTCCACTCTCTTCCCCCAGCTAAATGATTCAACATCACCACCAGGGCTGAGTGCTTCCTAAAGAACATACAAGTGTGTATCTACCTTTTCCCCACCTATCTACATATTAATTGGATGTTATCCCTGGGCTTATCCCTGGTGCATGGCTGTCTTGGTGTTTTTGGAACCATCACTCAAGTTGTATTAGATTAGAAACCAAATAAATCTTAGTTGTATGAGCAATTCAATTAATTTTGAGACCTTTCATTATAGCTTTTAGAAAATAGAACATATGCGTAGTATAACTGCGAAAACCCAATGTGTGAAATGGACAACAGATAAACAGAAAGCTAACAAATGGATTTTAAAGTATTATTCAATATAGCGTCACTCAAAATCCAGCCAACTTGCCTTTCTTTCATTATAATAACAATAATAACTTAAATAATGACTTGGTTCTTCCCCAATTATGGGTTAAACTCTTACATTGATAAGCTGGACATTCGCCCAAATAAGGCTGCCTGCTATAAGGAAACTTGGAACTGAATTAAATCCTGCACAAGGTACAGGTATTATTTTCCACATCCTATGTTCCTTAACACATTGAACAGCAGTTGTCAGCTTCAGTTTTGATATGAAAAGCTAAATGAAGAATAACAGCCACCTGTAGCTGTGCAGCATGCAATTTGGGCTGTTTAGTCTGACAGGTGTCTGGCCTCTGAGTCAGCGTAGACTGAAAATTGTCCAGCTACACACTGCTGCTATGCTCCACGTTATTATAATAGCAGCAACGAGGAAGGCATATGATTGACAGTGTGTCTCTCACAAACACAGTCGATGTGAATATAAGGTTCTGGTTCCAAACCTCATTAAATCAAAAAATGAAAGGTAACAAAAGCATCGCACTGTTTGATAAGCCACTATGCCCCTTACGGCCAAGGCCAGTTCCCCAGCTGGATGATACTGCTGCCGACCACTACATGCCTGGGCTTTGATAGTGGAGCTGTGTCGGTGAAAGGTGAAGGATGAAGCACAGCTTTCATTGTCTTCTCAGAAACAAAGACCTTCTTTGCCAGGTGTGACATATTCAGACACATAGTACTCAGCACCAAACGTGGTGCACAGACAAGTCATTGGATTGCATTAGATAGCACAAACTTCACTCATTCCTGTTCTAGATCATACAAAAACACAACCTTGTGCTTTTGTGAGAACACATTTGATTCTGTATTTTTACACAGCCCGTAGCCATATCCTTGAATAAAGTATGCAGAATAAAACAGAACCAGCAATCCTTCTCTAAAAAGACCTTTCCTACATTGCACACATTTTATGCTGCATGCCATTTACTGCCTGTCTGAATACTGTTAAAGATCCATGAAGAGTGAAGAAATGCATAAACCATGATGGCAGCTGCTGCTCTGTCTGAATAGGAGATCTACAGGCAGCGCAGGTATGAGAGCTGTCAGTGTGATGCCACTGTGGGACTGGGTCTCAGGCATGCTAATGTGGCATTTGGGTTAAGAAGTGAATGTGACAGGGGTTCATAGGACTGGGCAGAGGACATGCAGGGCCCCTTATTATCAGTGTGATAACTTTTACCCATTTCATGTGAGGTGAGTCTGAATGTAACCACAGAATCAATACCTGTGGTTTCCTGTATTTTTGTCTTCTTCCATTGGTGCATTACGACCAAGGAAGGACATAAACGGATAAGGAATGACTGACCTGGTGAGGTTTTAAATCAACAGTTGGTGGGGCTAATGCACCGTTAAAGGCAGCAATGCACTAAAAGAGAAGAAAACGCAGCACATCAACATAGGTGTAGGGAAAGCACATTTGAAAAGCAGAAGAGATTCATTATATACAAATGTAAGTCTCTCGTTTGTTAAGTATTTTAAAAAGGACACAGCTTTCAAACTTGCTGTTGCAGAAAGAAGGGTTTTCTGAGAACATATGGCAGTGAGCCAGCGGGGGGGTGAATAGGTAGTGCTTGGGCCTCTGCCTTTCTCTTACTTTTATCGATCGCATTGCTGTGTGCGATCTCAAGTCTTCCAACTTTCCTCCACCTCTCCATTCATGCTCAGCCTATTGGCACATTAATCCCAATCTGCAATAGCTGCCGTAACACAGTTGCATTAGCTGCTGAGTGATCGAATTAGGCAACAGCACGCTTTCCCGCCTCCGCAATCAGTGGCACTTTCCGATGGAGACAACTACACGCTTACAATCAATTTGATACCCTAATCTAATCAAGCAGCACACAAGCATCCCTGTGCCCCATTTTATTTCTTGTACACTTGGGGACAGGGAAACATAAACTCCACACAGCTAAACAGTGACACACACATCCACAGGCGCACACGCCTACTTGTAGTGACACCACTGCATGCACGGACATGCATAAACCCTTTTTTTTTATTCCAACATTCATAGACAAACATGTCCTCATTGACATGGTTCACTAGATCCACAATAAACACATTTGCCTCCAGCCTCTCCCAGGGGCTCACTGCCTTCTTGTTAGGAGTTGGTAAGATGTAGAGCAGTAAGCAGAGAGCAGGCAGAAGATGATGTTGACACAGTCTCTCAATCAACACCATTTATCTCCCAAGCATGCATTTCGCAGTTTCACAAACAGGTAAATATCCCTCACAGTGGTACATGGGAGTGAATACAACACCATGCTTTATTCTGAAAGATATAACAACACATTATTATTGCTTGAAATAAATATGAATTGTTTAAACCAGTGTGTAACTGGATCATCAGTAAATAAATAAATGCTTGAGGCATGTTGTTTCCTTTTTCAAAACTGTTTAACATAATTTTAGTTTACAGTCATCAAAAGTTTGTTTTTTCCTACTGCAATTAAAAAGACACAGTTTAGAGTAGTAAACAAGTAAACATTGTCATCTTGCAGTGGCTCAGCTCAAAAACAGAAGAGAGAACGCATAAATGAGCTGCCGAAAATGCACACAAGCCTTTTTGCCTGCAGTAATAAAACAAACACCAAAAAGGTATTTTTTCTATTTTGATTTCACATACATATATTTCTACTATTGAGAAATGTATATATATATATATATATATATATATATATATATATATGCAACAGTGGTTCCAATGGTGATGGGAGCGCTTAGGGCAGTAACCAAACCAAATTGGGACAGTTGGTCGGGCAAATCCCAGAAACACCATGCGAGATGTCTCTGCAGGACAGTGCAGTCCTAGGTACAGCTAAGACACTACCAACCCTCAGGCTCCCAGGCCTCAGGTAGAGGAGGGAAGGACAACAGACTGCCCAGGATAGGCAAGTGGGGACATATTGAAGTGACCACTGTGATCATGCAAAATCAAAAGGACTTCAGTCTTTGATTAATAATCAGAGCACACATTCATCCACATGAACGTACAACACTCATCCCACAGGGAGAGAGTCAACAGAATCAATATTTGCACCCATGAAGCATTTCTCCAGGCTCCACGGTGCAAACCACTGATGTCTCATCTCTTTTAATGAGGGATGGCTCACTAAGCATCTGTTACACATAGATTGTTCCCTCTAAAACTCCAGGCTGCTGCTGCTAGTTAGAAAAGTGACATGCAGTAAGTTTGCAATCCAAGGAAACATGCAAGAAGGGGCTGAAAACTTTAGAAGGCTTAATATGACATTTCTAAGATACTGTAACTATGATTGAGGAATTGCCTCCACACGGCTCTCCAAATGAGTGAAAGCTGTGCGGGCGGTAAGCTTAAAGAGTTTACTTGAGGGTAAACCAGAGGGTAGCAGTATGTGGCCAGCGCCCCATGTCTTTACCCAACGCATTTTCTTCACCTCGAAGGAAAACGTCACAAGGTCAAGGAAAGATGTGAAGGAGAAATAATATGGACTCAAAGACAACCATGGTGCCATGAGATTCCAACACAATTGAACGAGGCTATGGATGTTTTTGTTTTTTAAAGGCAACTATATGTATTATAAAAAAAGACAGAATGTGTGCAGTGATAAACTCAATGCACAGTTCATGCAAGGATTCCTGTCAAAAATGTTTTACTGCTATAATAACGCTTAAATGACTTATAAAGAACCATTAAAAAGTGAATTCACATGCACAGAGTTCATAAACGTAGTGAAGATTCAAGAAGAAGTTCTGATATCTGTCAACACTAAACACACAAATTGTGCTGCAACATTTTTGAGGTCAGCTGAGTACAACAAAAGTTGGCTTCTGATGGGTAATTGTGCCTACAACTTCAGCTACAAACGGGTTTTCCATAAAGAGCAAATATGGAATTGAAGCAAATATGTTCAAAATAAACCCATAAGTGAACAAGTAATGAGTTCAGCGACTTCTCTCATGTAGCTGATCCAAAGGGAAACATGATCTGTCTGTTTGGGTAGTTTTCTTTACGTACAGGTACCTTAAAATGTTCTAAAACACAAAAGTTAGGGGAATCTCTCGATGGTCTGTAGGTGTGAATGCGAGTGCAGATGCGTTTTCTGTGTGTGATTGTCTAGTGACCTGGACAGGATGCATCAAGCCTCTCATCCAAGCCAGTTTAACAAGCTACATTCACTCTGGGAGACCACCCTCACTTACATTTTGAGTGCCACAGCAGTCTCTTGTTCATAATATTGTCTCATTTGTTCTTCTTGCCTGCAGTCATGCTGTCATTCACACATCATTGTCACAGTGGGATCCCCCTATTTCTTTTATTTTCTGCTCCATTAATTTGCTCCCATGAGCACATGTTGATGTGTAAAGCTACTATGAATTCTATGAGACGTACGGCCAAGAAGGAATGAATGAATGAATATTATTTCTGTTAACAAATGTATAGTAATCAATGTGTTTTGTTTAACCAGGAGACTTTGAATCCTCTTTTGAATACTGGCCTATAGATGAGAATGTATAGCTAACACAACACCAGTAATCCAATGTGCCTGTTACTGTTTTTGTAATACTTTGGTTTACTTTATATTTGGTCTGGTCTGGTTTCACAGTGCATACATTAAACATGCGGAATAACTCTGTGTCTTTGAGCTTGATTTCCAATGTTTAAATCCAAAGCTTTTTTCTATTGATAACTGCTCACTAGAAGGGATGCTTGAAATTACATAATTACACAGCCAAAAAAAACATACACAAACAAACACACACAGTGAGACCACAGTAAACACCTGCTTGATTAAAACGGTATTAGACAAACCGCTCTCTTAAGTATACACACTCTCCAACACTGGCTGCTAAAGAAGGCCTTCTACAGAGTTCATTAAAGGCTTAAATTACCACTGCACATTAAACTGTCTCCCACAGAATAATCATTGAACACTAAATACGAGTGAGTTGGAGGATAATATTTTTTAAGTTCAGATGTTGTTGCAGCAGCGCTACAGCTTTGAAAGTCAATCTGCCAGGAATATATGTTGCTTTATTCTTCACTCTTCAGCTGCTCTAACATTTCCCCTTCAGTGGATCAATAAAATGTTTGTATTATAATCTTGCATGTGTTGTTGGTATATATTAGGGGGAGTTCAAACATCTGGTTTAAGACTGGCAACTCTGCTAACAGATGGAACAGGCTTGATATGCCATTTCTATTTGGCTTTAGTTCTCTGAGCTCTCTCTTTATATTCTTTTTAGTAGTTTCCCTCAGGACTTCCATTAATCCCATTAAAAGCACAGTGACATTTCCTTTCTCATGGAGGCTACAAGAATGGACTACAGGTTCAAAAGTAACATGGAATGTGAAGCCGCCTGGGACCTGGACAGACGGTACGCAGTGGTGAAAAAGGTTTTTGACAATTACTTTCACATGAGACAACACAGCATCTATTGTGAGAGCTTCCCCTCTTTGAACCTCTTTGATTCCTCCATACCTGCCAGAGCAGCAAGTGGCAGTGAAGCTGGCCCACGCATGTCAACAGGACAGCATGTTGAGGACAAAAGAGATGAAAGCTCAGGTGTTGTATCTTAACATATGTGTTAAGACAACAAAGGAATCCACTTCACACACTTCATTACTGGATGCAGATGTGATGAAATGTCTTCAGACCTGGACACCATGACACATTTCCAAACAACTGACAGAAAGATCAATAGCTTATTTGTCCTTAAAAGGAAATTCTTTTGTAACAGTAGGTGCATACATAGCACACACACACACAGAACTATAGCATTTAAAGAGACACAAATGCATTACTCTTATAAGTACCACAGACTGGATGTCCCTTATTTGAAGCTTGAAGGGCTGTAGATAAAAAAGATCTTGCTAAATGATCTCGTCAAAATAGTCTTTACCTGCGTCCAGAGGGGATGACGCAGGTACAGACTATTTTATCTGTACCTGCGGATGGGGGTTGAAGTTCTGTTAAGGAGGATGATCTGGGTCATTATGTGATTGTGAGGGTTTTGCTGATTAGGAATGATGAAACCCAATCAGAAAAGTTGAGGTGCTGCAATACAGATGAGTTTGCAGGCTATATGAGTTTAGCTATTTAGGAGCTTATTCTTGTTTGTGCAATAAGCAAGGACCACACATGACATTACAGCTAGGGTTTGCACTGACTATAAAGGATCACAGCCTGGTTGTCCAGAGTGTGGGCGCATTCCTTCTTGCACCTGATTATTCCTGCTCTGTTTATTAGAGATGGGGGTTAAGCTTCGGAGAGCATGGTGCTACCTTTCTTTTATATCTTTCACAGACAACAGAATCGAACATATTATGTTATTTTTATAACATGGTTCCCTGATATAACAAGCTCCCTCCTTATTATAAAGCCCTCATTACTGTGAGGTGGAAAGTTTGTGCCCTACCTGTCAATTGCAGAGCCTCGTTGATAGGAGGGCTTATTGACTCTCTTGTTATTTGTCTGTCTTGGACATAGCATGTGTGTTGAAAAAATCTGAGGTTTGATTATTAAAAATCTTTAAAAGAAACTTCTCAATATGCCTAAAGCAAAACAAAACCACCACCTTAGTTGGTTTTCTGTAAGATGAGGTTGTACAAGTTGGCCACATTAGACAGGGAAAGCAACCAAAGCTTCATACACGAAGTATAATTATAGTAATAACTTCTAAAGCAAATGTTCACAGCACACTGAAA